>NW_024429200.1:4683361-5283361 GCF_017639785.1 Mesocricetus auratus
TTTGTTGCTTACAACTGAAAAATTAAGAATAGAAACAACTAAATGCCATTGGCATGTTGTCCTTCAGCCTGTCCTGGTGAGTGTCTTCCACACCAGAGAGCTCTGTTTGGGAGATACCTACACCATCAGTTGGGTCTTTTTTTTTTTTTTTTTTTTTTTTTTTTTTTTGGTTTTTCGAGACAGGGTTCCTCTGTGGCTTTGGAGGCTGTCCTGGAACTAGCTCTTGTAGACCAGGCTGGCCTGGAACTTACAGAGATCCGCCTGCCTCTGCCTCCCAAGTGCTGGGATTAAAGGCGTGCGCCACCAACGCCCGGCTCATTGGTTGGGTCTTATTGTTAGAGTTTTCATTATAGGAATGACAAATTTATTTATTTTAGAGAATATCTAATCAAAGTCAGTTATTTTCTCCTTTAAAATGTTTTGCTTTAAATTAGTGTGTGTGTGTGTGTGTGTGTGTGTGTGTGTGTGTGTGTGAATGCAGGTGCCCATGGAGCTCAGAAGAGGACACTGAGTCCCCTGGGGCTGGAGTCATAGGTGAGCTACCTCACATGGGTACTGGGGACCTACTAGGGGTCCACTTGAAGAGCAGTATGCAGTCCTACTGCGGTTACCTCTCTAACCGTTTTGCCTCAATTTTTATTATTTTTTACTTACCTACCAGAAAATCCTCTGTCAATTGTCTTTATATTTCAAATTGAACAAACTGAGTGTTTCACAGGCAACATAACTAATTTCAAGCCAAAGAGCTTATACTTGCTGGACAATTTTCTGGTCACCTGCAGTCCCCATTTACCCCATCCTGTACTGCTTCTATGTATGTCCCCAGCTGGTCCTTTGGCTTTTACCTATGGGGACTATGCTTTCCTTTTGGGGGGCATTGCAGATGACTCTTACCCCCATTTCTATATAACATGTCTTCACATATATAGAGATTGTCTATCTCCGTAGTCCTCCTTTCTCTACACCAAATCGTCTCCTCTTTCATTCTGATATTTTTGGGTGTGAGCCTATCCTTTAATGGCTGAGTCATCTCTCCAGCCCCAACTTTCATTCTTACCCTGTTGTATTCACCTTCGTTTTTTGTGGTTGTCCTTGATTCGACGTTTTGCGTTATCCATGGCTTTCTTGATAAAAATGGAGAACTAAACTAAGAATGTGGTCTAACTAAGGTTACTGCTGGCATGTATGAGACACTTCTTCAAATCGGAGGTGGACAAATTCACACTAGTCCTCCGCTGCTTCAGTGCCTACTCAGCCCCAGAGCCAGAGTAGAGCCTGTGATGAGGAACACTTAGGATTTTCATCTCTTGGTGGCCCCCTGTGTGACTTGATTCTCTCAATGTGGCCATTGGTTGTAGCTGTGGATTAGAATGAGTGCAGGCTAGTTGCTATAAAACCCATTCTAAAGCCAAGTCACCAGACCACAAACTCACTTCTAGAATGCTTGAGATCCATCCCTCTGTCTATCTGGCCCTTTCTCCTCATTTCTTCCACCCTCTCCTCTCTGTAATATGAAATGGCAGGCTCTTCCGTAAGGACCACTTAGTGTCATCTCTACGTCTCATACTATGGCTGCCACAATTGCAATGTGTGGCAGCTCTGGAAGCCTCTGTTTCATCCTTCTAAAGTTTGCTTTAACTCCTTGAGAAGGTGAACTCACTCAGCTCTGGTGAAACTTCTTTTAGTGTAGCGGTTCTCTATCTGTGGGTTGAGACCACTTTGGCAAACCTCTGTCTCCAAAAGTAGTTACATTTCGATTCATAACTACCAAAATTACAGCTATGAAGTAGCAACAAAAACAATGTTATGGTTGGGGTCACCACAACATGAGGAACTGTATTGAAGGGTCACAGCATTAGGAAGGTTGAGAACCACTGCTCTAGTAAGTTGACGGTGAACTGATAACGCTAGCTGTACTGGGCTGTGGTATTTTGAATGAGGGATGCTCCCCCCATAGGCTCAGAATTTTAAGTACCCGATCCTCAGTTGGTGGAGCTGTCTGGGAGGCGGTGCAGCCGTGCTGGAGGAAGTACATCACCGGGGCAGGATTTGAGAGTTCCTAGTATCTTTCTACTCCCTGTTTGTGCCCACCCCCATTCCCGTCTCATATCATGTTGTTTAAGATACGCTCCCTCTGCTTTCTAATCTGGCTTGCGACTGTCTTGTCTCCCCTCCGTGGACCCCTAGGGAGAATAAACTCTTGATACGTTACCTAGGCCCGATCAGTTATCACAGCAACAAAATGTCACCAATATAATGGGGAAAGAAATACTTACCTTGCTTGCCTTGAGCACAGCATTCTGCTATCTCATCTCTAGGACTTGGCTTTCCCATACAGTCGTCATTGGTTTCTTCTGCTTTTTGAAACCAATTATAATTAACTACACAGTGTGCTTAGCAGCCACATGCATAAGTAGCTTCCATACAAGACAGCACAGACAGAGAAGATTATCATCACTGTAGAGAGTTCAGCTGAATACTGGTGATTTGAGGGACACACCACGACACTAAATTTATCAAAGCTGTAGAAACCTCTAGCCAGCCCTCCTTGAATGGTAACCTTGAACAGATTGGTTCTTGAGTTGGACATCCTGCTCTTTAGTTAAGATGTCATGTGTTAGGGACAGACACAGAAAGGAAAGATCATCTGGGGCCCAGAGAAAGTCATTCTTAGTGTTTCCCATCATGCTTCCTGCCATGTGTTCCTTCCTTCCAAACCGCAGGGGTGACTCACTTCCCAAAAGGAAAAGGTCAAGGAGTCTGCCTCCTCATGCACACCATGAGCTCTCCTTCTTCACTCAATGCCTGAAGTCCTAGGGGCAAGAGAACACGATTGGATGGTCCGGAAACTTTACCATCTAGGATAGCTCAGCATGTGATAGTCACTTGTGGGGACAGTGTCAAAGAGGAACCTCCATCAGTAGGCTATTGACATTTGAACAAGAGCATGGTCCAAGATGGAGGCGTAAGTTTAATTATGGATCCGTAGCTTCAGTCTGTGTGAGCCACAGAAATTACTTGTTATGCTGTCTGTTAGTGTTAGTTCCATTGTGCTCTGTAAATGCTTAGTTTCAATTCACTAGAGAGGCGTGAGAGTATACGCATGGACTTGAACCTTTCACGTGGCTCACCCTGTGCCTGGAGAAAAGACCTGAGGGCATTCTGTGAAAGGCTTCAAGGACAGAGCAAAGCCCCAGGAAAATCTGTGTGTGCTTGTGTAGATTCTCAGGTGCCTTGAACTGACAATACTGCACACAACGGTGTTCTAAAAATAACCTCAGTAATGTGCATCCTTCGCTGAAGGGAGTGAGATAATTTGTGAGGATGATGAGTAACGGGGAAGTAGAAAAGCCTTAAAAGACAAGAAATGAAAGACATGAATTTCAAGGGTCTCTCAGGCTCTCCCATGTATTGAGCAATTGCCTTTGAAGCCTTGATATTGAAAATGGGAAAAGGTACTTACGATGAAAAGAATCTCTGTGAGATTTTTTTCTTACCTGTGTTTTATGGCATGAGCAGTCCCCTAGATAAAAGCTTAGCTGCTTTGAAGGAATAGCCATGAGATGCTCATGAGCTACATACGCAGCACTTAGTCAGGAATACAAAATCGAGTAGTATATGGCCTAGTCTTCAAATATTTTCAAGGTTTATAACTTACGAGGGAACTACATGAAAACGTACTGGGTGCCCACTCTGTGTCACACAGAAAATCTTTGCTGATAGAAACACAAGAGAGCTTAGAAGCTCTGGCATCAACAGCTTCCCATTTAGTGAGAAAGAGGCAGAGTAATGAACTGTTGTTATAATAATGTTGGGTCATAAACACCAAGAGAGAGAGACATTCAGGGGACAACATGGAGGAGCCCGGATGACATGCGCCTGTTTCAGACTGAAGACTCTGGAGCTGGGGATGGGCCCATGTGCCTTGAAGGAGGTCGAAAACATGGCTAGGTCAAGGAGAAAGTCAAATGACTCGTTCCTATCACAGACGCAATAGAGAAAACCTATCCTGGGTTCCAAACGGCAAGATAGAAACAATCTTTTGAAACACAATCCATTGACTTCTAATCTCCAAAGATCTCTCAAAATAGACCCTTTGATTTTTTTTTAACCTAGAAATCCACACAGGAGAGGATCCTTGCTTGGAGTCCTGGCTCCTTTGTACTTGTTAGACAGTAGAGGCTTGAACAAAGGGAAACAGCAGGCTCAGAGTGGTGCGCATGCTCTGTTTTTGAGTTGCGTGGACACAAAAGAGGGAAAAGTTAGTTATAACTGGGGGAAGTTTTCTTGGGCTATTGGTGTTGAAGAGTCGATAAAAATCCATCAGGAAGGAGTCGGGCTGCAGGGGAGTAGACCAAGGAGACTTTGTAGGCACCGAGAATGGTGTAGTGGTGGGAATGCTTGACGCATTGGCACAACGGTGTGAACTGTGGACTGATTTTGCTTTGAGCGTGGAATGGGAAGGGAGGCAGTCAAGGCAGGGAAAGTCATCAGAAGATCTGCGGTTAGCAGAGAGCCACTGGAGGCTTCTGGACAGAAAGGTAACACCCCTCTCCTCGAAGCTGCGGCTGGTTCCCCTGCTTCCGGAACCCACTGTTAACTGCCACAAAAGCCAAGGCTGCAGAAGTGATGATGCCTCCAGCCCTCTCTGTCCCCAAACACTCCACTGTGGACAGAGCTTTCTTCCTGCCCCCAGGGACAGGAAAGGGGGAGAGAGATCGTTGTCTGTGCAGTGGCCAGGGGTGGAGAAGCAGGCTCTTCTCTTGCTTCAGAGGCAATAGGTGGGACAAATGCAGTCTTGCATGGGGTTTGAGAAAGACTGAGCAGGGACACGGTGACTTACCTTCAGTCACAGGGACCTCACCTCCACATCAAGCCACATAATAACCAACGTTTTGATTCGATGCCGTTCATTCATAATTCAGCAAAGCAACATTGCCTCAAGATGTAAACAACTAAACTCGTGGAAAATCCCAGAAGCTGCTATGCTGTTGTGCCAGGGGCTACACTCTCAACTAGTTGGGAGAAAGTCTCAAATTGTGGATTTTTTTTTTTGTGAGGCAGTGTGTCCCCATCTTTGATTCTAATGCCTGGAGACTACTAAGCAAATTAACGAGAGAATCATGTGTTCTGAATTGATTAAGAAATAGTAGTCAAGCAGCTTAAACATGTTCCCTGCTGGGGATGGTGGTGTCACTGCCTGACGCTATTAACGTGTACAGAGAGCGACTGTTTCAGGTAGTAGAAACGCAGATAGTTTTGCAGAAAGAAGAGCTTTGCACTCAGATTCAGGCCGTGCACTCTTTCTAGACCTCATCTTCAGTAAACGGACTGCAACATTGTGGGGAAAGCCGGCGTGACCAATTCTGTCTGCTGGCTTTCATGCCTGTTCCTAAAGAATTAGGGCGACACCGGCATGGTCTCTGCATTATGTACACCACATTGCCTCGCCCGAGTGCTGGCTTACTACTCCCCGCATTCTAGGAAATCATAATTTTCTCATATAAATGGAAAATAGGGAAGAGGGGTGGAGAGAACGAGTAATGTTGAGATCAAAGTAATATTAGCATGCAGGTAAAAAAAATATATCAAAACTTGGTTTAAGGCCACCCAAAGTGATGAGCGACTTTGCCACAGGTCCATGTGATCTTCCTGCATCCTGCCAGTGAATTTCAGAATAAGAGGAAGCTAGTTGACAATGGTTGACAATCTAGAGGCAATCAGTCTAATGAAGCTGGTTTAGTTTTAAGACAGAGACGCTCCGAAGGAGAGTCCTAGGGACCTCCCCCCACCGCTAGTCTATTTAAGATGTCTATTCCGCATTCCATAGACAAAGGGGTAAACATACTTGGGGAAAATAAGTCTTCCAGTGTGTTCCTGGTCCTTGTAGGTTACAAAACACTATGGCCTCCTACCAAGTATGTATGTGTCATGGGGGTGCATGTGTGTGTACAGGGGGCATCACTTTCTCTATCTGAGACCCAGTATCCTTCCTGGAGAAGTGAGGCTCGTGACGCTACTGCCCAGCATGGCTGCTGGGAAAAAGTATGTACACGAGAAATTTTCTAGTCGGATGTATATGGTCCGTGTTACATCAACTCATACCATCTTCCTTGAAGCCTCATGAAGACTCTGGACTTCTCGAGGTAACTAAATTTCCTAAGAGCACTCGGGAATACAGGTTTACTGTTGGTCTATACCATTTTGGGGATGTACACCTGCAGGTGTGTCGTTCGTCATTTTAATCAATACATTTTATGTTTGCTTAGCAGAATGTAATAAAAGTAACAAACAAGCAAAGCTTAATACGCAAGTCAGTTAGAACCAGAGGGCTCGCAACACTTCACACATTTCCGCCGTTTCCATTCCCACGAAGCTTCGACTGTGTGCGCGCTGGTTGGTTTGGGTCAGCCGAACAGGAACTAGCCACCTGGGAAGAGGAAACTTCGGCTGAGGAAGCACCTCCGTTAGGTTGGCCCGTGGGTACCGTTTGCGGGGCGTTTCCTTGATTGATGACTGACATGAAAGGGCCCAGCCCGCCGTGGGCAATGCCTCTTCTGAGCAGATGGTCCTGGGTCACACAAGGGAGCCAGCTGAGCGAGCTGTGGAAGGCAAGCTTAGGAAGCAGAGTTCTGAGGTCTCTGCGGCAGCTCCACCAATCCCTGCGCGTTCCGTCACTGTTTCATCACAGCAGCAGAGTCGCTGTGTCACCATCACAGCAGCAGAAACCAAAATAGGGCAGTTTCGCTTTGTGTGCATCCTACCTTAATTATATGTATGTGTAATATCTGACTGAGCGTCATTGGGTAGTCTTTCTTGGTTGTCTCTTTTTTTTTTCCTCTCTTTTGAGAAGGCAAGGATTTAGTTTCTTCGTACCTCCTCCATCCATCCAATGTCTTCATACCCAATTTTGTTTACATCGCTAATAAATGCTCTTTTTTTTTTGTTTTGTTTGCTTTTTACCAGATAGGGTTTCTCTGTATTGTTTTGGAGGCTGTCGGTCCAGCCTGGCCTGGAACTCACAGAGATCCGCCTGCCTCTGCCTCCCGAGTGCTGAAATGTTCTTATTTCTAAGAGCATACAAATCTCCATAATTAAGCCTTGCTACTTTGGTATCACTGGTCTCATCTTAAGCTGTCTTACAAACTTATTTCCAGTATTTATGTAACATTTAAAAATTAGTTTGATCAATTAATTATGCTTTGAGACAGGAGCCTGCTATATAGCAAAGGCTGGCCTTGAGTTCACATTCTTACTGGGTCAGCTTTCAAATTGTCTGCCACCGCGTACTTCCTGTCCGCAAGTCCTTAACAGGACCGTAAGTCCGTAGTATCCGGCCCCACTGAAGGATGTGTGAATTTTGTTATTTTTCCCGTAGACATCGCTTCTGCTTCCCTTTGTCATCTTGCCTTTTCTGGACTGTGTCTACACAGCTCTCAAATTACCCACTATCTTGATTTCCCATTGCCACTTTGCTTGGTTTGGTCCTCTGCGGTTTCTGGATTTCTGCTTTTCACAACTTACTGCTTTTGTCTATGCCCTGTTATTTTTATGGCAGCAACAGCATCCTGAATGAATTGTTTTCTCCTAGGAACTTCTGTAATGCTTTTAGATGACTGAGTTGTAGAAGTTTCCCAGGATGTGAGGCATCCTGCAGCAACTTTTTCAGAACAAATGCGTGGGATGAGATGCTTAGCGCCATTTCTTGTCTGGGATACCTTATGTTTCCTCCTTCCCTCTTGATTGATAATTTTTCGGATGAGGCATTCTAGATGGGAAACAGACTTCCAAAGTTTTGAATGCAAAGTCTGGCAGCATTCTGACCTCCATTAACTCTGTTTTTTCTTTCTTCCTGTGTTTGAAAAACATCTTTGTATTTCCTATTTAGAACATTTGAAACTTATGTGTCACACGGTGGATACAAATACTCATGGTGTTGGAGATGCTTCAGACATTTTCACATGGAAAATTTTATTTCTACAGAGTCTCAGTGTTTCTTGGGGACTGCAAGAAGGTTCTTTTCTTTCCATTTTATCTCTTGTTTTTGTTTTTGTTTAAGTGCATTTTATATTATATAGATAATTCATCCACCAAATTATTGCTCTAATTTTCTATTCGTGTCTCTTTATTCTTATTCTGCTTCCTGGGAACAAGGGTGATCTCTTCTCTGTTTTGCATCCCTTTAGTAGTATTTTGAAGATTATTAAGGAGCCAATCAGAAGTCAGCTGGCGGGGCTGTGCTTTACGATTCTGGGTGTGCTTTACAGACAAGTGCACAACAGTGACGTGTAGAGCATAGCAACCATCATGGGAGGGCCTATGGGCCACAACAACCAGTTGACCAATCAACACAAGGCAGGTCATCCAAACTTAGAAGCACACCAATCCTGAGACTGTTTCATAGCCCTAGACATTCCCTTTAAGTTGCCCTTTAAGATCCCTGCCTCGAGGTTGCTTGGGGTCTTTCTCCAGCCATCTGCCAGGGTGGCGGGGTGAAGGGCCGGAGCTAATGGGGTTAGCTCGTTAAACATCTACAATAAAAGACTCTTTGCTTTTGCATCGAAGTGGGCCTTTTGGTGATTGTGGGGTTCAGAATTTGGGCACAACAGTGTGATCCCTCTCTGTTTTGCTTCTACCTTCTTACCCTTCACCCTCAGGTGTCTTTATCTTGCCTCCATTCCATTTACTCTGCAGGCTCTGAAGGTTTTGTTGCCACCTGAACTGCCGATCCCTCCTGATTTCTGTCTTCGTGACATTCTCCTGTTGGTTCCCTTGACTGTGGTGCCATTGAGAGTTCCTGGAGGCGGTCAGAATAAAGGCCTTGTCCAGCTCTCCACCGAGACTTTGATTTATTCTCCACTTCCGCAGTAAGGATGATGGAAAAGTTAACGTATTCATGAACCTCCTTAGAATTTTTTGTAAACGGAAAAGTAATGTTTTTGGCGTGTTTTTCTTTTAAAGGACTCAGAAGAGTTTCATAGATTTTTCTTTTTTTATCTTTATTGAGTTTCTTTCTGTGACCGGGGAGGAAGACAGAGAATTCGCAACAGTTTCGTGTGCAAGGCATCCAAGCAGAAGTGCCACCATGACTTGTGGTGGCTCCCAGAGGCAGCTTGGTTGCATCCGCCGGACACATCACTTATTTTGTATCCGTCAGCCGACTTCATGTCCCTTTCATTCCCAGCCCCTGCAAAGCTTGAGCCGCCGTGAACGTCAGAGCCTGGGCTCTCCCCGTTTTCTGAGAGGCCCTGAGACTTGTCCCTCTCCTAGCAGCTCAGATGTCTGTCTCCCCAGATGCCCAGCTCACTGAGCACCAATGAGGTGCGTGATGTGGGATTGCTGAGGGAAAATCACTGGGGACGGGCTGTTGCTAATAAGGTGTAAATTGGCTAAAGCTCAGGAGGGGCCAGGCCCCAGCGGATGGTTCTGACATTTTCAGAGAGAGCTGGCTGTGCGCTGGAACTGGTGACTCCTCACCTTTTGGCATGGCCAGCTTCCTGGATGGGAGGCCTTGCACAGTGTTAGGAGGCTGGTCTGGGCTCACACAGCCTCACCCCAGGAGCTCCTGCCAGCTGGATAATCTCTTGGCTGGTTTTGCTGGCTGGTTTTCTTTGCAAGTAGGAGAGGCCTTGATCAGTCACGGGGCTTTCCCAGTAATTGTAGAAACAGCCAGGGGGACCTCCAGCCCCCTCTCCTGAGACACTGTCATTGCAGTTGGCATGATGGATGGTTCAGAGGTTAGGGATTGGTGGCTGAAGAGTTGCTATGACAGGGACTGCAGAGAGGAGCATGGCCATTTCCCATGAGCATTTGCTTTGCGTGGAAGAGATTTTCTCATTAAACTGCTCACCTGAGTGCCCTCATCAGCTGCTCTTTTAACTTCTGGAAGCCTGTAGGAATTTTCACTTGTGGTTGTCCTTGTCTGAGCAGTGAGTGGGTGGAACGAGGAGCTGTGCTCTGGTGGAAAGGAGACGAGAAGGCAGGAGGTTGGGAGATGCTGTGCAGGTGGTTAGTGCCACTGTGGCCCCTGGCTAGTCTGGAAAGGCATGCTGCTTGGCATTTCCCGGATAGTCTGTGACTGTTTGCAGATCCCGGGCAGATCTCTTCATGTGCTTCAGTATCTCTTTTCTTCAATCATCTTTTATTTTTCTTTCTTTGGCTTTTAAAGAACATGCACCCTCATCTTCAATGCTTCTAGAGGCAACTGAAATACTGATCCCGACCTACAGGAACTCAGACGTACACATGTGTGGTATTGTCTACTGCCCCCAATTGTCCATGTCTACATCCTGCCAGTGGCTTCGTATTTTGGATGTCCTTTCTGGTGTCTCCCATGTTTGCCTGTCACACACCATCAACGACCTTGTTTCAGAGCGTGAGAACCATGTAGACGTTGTTTATCCTTTTTCATTACAAGGATGACTCAGTGGGAGAGTATTTTGAGAAAATGACAGGCTACTAAGCAAAAAACCTTCTAAGACAAGCTTCCAGAACGAACTCCCAGCCCAAAAGCAAGCAGCAACTAAGAATAAAGGGACGCAGATACATGAACAGCACAGATGCACACGTGTTGAGAAATGCTCTGTTGGTGGTATGTAAGAAGCATCAGGGGACATCGGAGGAGGGAGAGTGGTACCCCACACCAAGAGAGTAAGAGAGCGCTTTGCAACAGAGGTGATGCTTGGCAGATCGTTGAAGATTTATCTGCAGGTAGACAGGTGATAGCATGGTCATGGGGATTGGAGGGAACACTATGTAGCCCAGAACAAGTGAATTGTCCTTTGATGCTAGCATGTAGGTAACTGAGGGCCTGGAGGCTGTCGGCTTTGCAGTGGACCAGAACAGATGATGATGGAGCACTTGCTACACAGTATTTAGACACCACCTTTCTGGTGAACTGTGTAAAGAGTTGATAATTTGCTGAATTCAGAAGCTGGGCTACACAACTTTTTCAGATCCCGGTGGCATCTGAAATGCTGGAATTCTCTGCGTGGGTTTGGGGATGTGGGTCTGGGACATAGCTTTGTTGAGGAGTTTGATCTGGCGTAACATCTGTGGGTAGGTGTTTGCATGTAGGCTGCATCCAATAGCAGTATTAAAAGACAACATCAGAGCACTGGGTTCTGAGTGAAGCTGGGACTTAACTATCCAGGACTTGGACTTGCTTCATCCTTTGATGGAACTTTGACATTAACTAAAGCACTCTTATCTGATGATGTCTCAAGATTGTCACTTAGAAAATGGAGATTTCCCATTCTGTGAAGCTGGATGCGGTTTTCTTGTGTGTGTGTGTGTGTGTGTGTGTGTTACACAAAAGCCTTCGTTCCCATGGGACACATTAGGAATGTAATGCAGTTGAAGACACACTCTTGCACGCCTAAGTATTAACTTGTGTTTCTCAACTTCCCCTTCGACACAGAAGACTCTGGTGAGCATTTTGTCACAACTCCAGCACAGTTCTCAATCTGATTTTGTGTGAGGGGGCTTGTTCTTGAATTGTATCTCAGGAGGTTTTGTTTGGTAGCCTATCATCTTCTCAAGATCCTCTTCTGTTACCCTATCTTTGTAATCAAGGGGACACATTGCCACATGCTTCCCATGCTCTGAGAACATACCATTGTGTGTGGCAGCCAGACGTAGGATCATCAAGAGAAAAATTCAAATTATGGAACAGTCAATAAATGGTGGACTTGGCGCTGGTGGTGAATGGGAGGCAATTTTAGATGCCTGTGCGCTGGCTGATGCTGGCTCTGCTGGGTAGACAGAGCTGGAACACACGTATGAAGGGATACAACATAGGGGAACATGGGAAAGTCATGGAAGGTGCTGTTCAGCATCGTCTAGGTCAGTGAGCACATGGCTGTGTCTTCCCTACATACTTAGAAGAATCACAGAGTTGGAATAAACGAGTGGAATTGCAGGATTTCAAAAAAGATGAGGGATTGAACCTGGGGCCTTACATATGCTAGGCAAGCATGCTGTCATCGAGCAAACGTTTTTCAGCCTCTCTCTACATTTATTTTGAGACAGAAGCTCACTAGGTTGGCCAGACTGGCCTTGAATTCAGTTTGTAGACCAAACAGGCCTTGAAATTTTGATCCTTCCACTTCAGCCTCTTGAATAGCTGGGATTACAGTTTTGTGTTTTCAGGCTCAACTTAGAAGATTTTTTAAAATTTTTTTTCTAGAAGGATCAACAGTCAGTATGAACATCCTTGTGTTTGGCCTGCAAGATGTTTGCTGATTAGTAGTGAGATTATGACCAAGATCTGTGACTATGGGACTGTGTTGGGGAGTCATGGGGCTGTCACAAAGGGCATTTATTTTGCTCCATTTTAAAGAGTACAAGGCTCACTGAAGGTATTTTACCTGTGAGTCAGCTCTCACAATGCTGTTCCGTTATTTATCTTATGGCACATTACACTTTTAGCAGTATCTGGGTTATGTCTTGGTGTATTTTGTGGTCTCAGTGACTGTTAAGTCCTCAAAGGCATAGCAATTTAATGAATTCGACACACATTTACCAAGTGCCTACTCTATGTTGGAGGCACCAGGTACACAGGAGTTAGAGAGGGTGACACTGACTTGAGTAGATGATGATGAAGATGAAGATGCTTTGGGGATTTGGCTCTGTGGAGTGCTTCTTCCGCACGCATGCGTGAAACTCTGGGATTGATCTCAGAACTTGTAATTCCAGCAGTCGGGAGGTGGATGTAGGAGGCTCACAAATTCAAGGTCATTCTCAGCTTATATAGTGCATTCGAGGCTAGCATGGATATCTGAGGCTCTGTCTCAAAACAAAACAAAACCCCAAACCACCCCCCCAAAAAACCCAAGGGATGAAGATTATTCCACTGAAGTGGGGTGGGAAGGCACTTCCAAAAAGGTCAAGAGATCAACACAAGCAAAGACATGATTATATGGAAAACCAAGAAGCAAATTTGTGATCAAGGCTGGGTCAAGAAATGAAACTGATATGGTAACAGTATTATTACTTAACTTTTCATTCTTCAATATGTTTATTCAATGAGAGAGATTTGTAACAACTCCTGGGATCTATTGGCTGGCATCCAGTGGCTGGGGGTCAGGTGTTGATAAACATTTGTTAGGCGCAGAATGGCCCCTTGACAGAGGTTGCCTAGCCCTGCATATTCTGGGTGCCAGCAAGAGGATTTTTCTTTACACTCTAACGTTTGCAGTGTTCAGGTCTGAATGGTCACAAAAGTCAAATGCTTAGTGGTATATTTGCCCATATCTATGGCTACACAGCAATTTACCCTCTTTTCTCTGGTTACAATCTGTTCTACAACCCTATTATTGTCTTCATGCCTTTCCATCCCATCTGATACTGTATTCACTTATTTCTGTTATCTGTTTCTTCCCTCTAAGAATTATTATATCTGTAGGGTTTTGACTTTCTTGCTGGTTCCGTCTGGTTTGAGTAGGTGATATCTGGAGAAGTTTGACATCTAGGACCTCTCTTTGGACGGGTTGGAGTTGGATACAGTGTCTTTGGTGGTGGAATTAACAGCTATAGTTAGCATTTATTTTCCATTATTGCTTCCTGGCAGGCAGCTCTAAGAATTTTATGTGTATTGACACATCTGAGTCCTAAAATAATCCCACATGGGCAGAAAGTGTGGTTATTCCCATTCCAAACCAAGAATGAGATGTTAAGGATTTGCCCAAGAGTATACCCCTAGAAAGTGACAATGCTTAAGATGAATGATGCATTGGGTGATCTTTGGATGTCCACTAGTGCTCTTTGTAGTGGTCTGAATGGGAGCAGGGAGAGAACCTATGAAGTTGATTGCAAAAGTCTTAGGACTACAAAATGATGCCATTCAGAGGAGGTGGTTGAGTAGAAATCAAGCCAGCAAGTAGTTTGTAAACAAGAAGACCTTGCAATGGAAAGACTGGTCCACCTTGCAGGATCTGGAATGTGCTCTTCTCCTAAGGGTGACTAATGGCCAAGATGGGGACAAAGCTGATGGCTAGCGTGTTCTTATTCAAGTCAGTCTTGGTTTTGGAATGTGTGCCACACATTGTGGTTTATGTTCAGCGACAATGCAGATACGGCCCATCTGACATTTCTGTTGGCTGTTTTCATCAGGAATGAGCTGCTGAGATCGCCCAGGGTGGGATAAAAAGTTGTCAATCTCTTGGCAGAGTTTCTGTGACCGGCAAAGGAGCTTCTCCTTCTCCTTACTTCACATATGCACAGCATCAGACCTTCAGACCTCCTGCCCTGGGGACTTCACAGTTCTCCAAACTAAAAGCACACAGCTCATGCATTGCAACCTAGAGATAACACTGCTGGCCTGAGTTAGTACTGTGGGGAATCGGTGGGTTACTAACCAGCCACCAGGAGACAGAAAGATGCCTGCCCTGTTTCCTTCTCTTCCTTCTTCCCTTTGCAAGTTGGAGCTTGTTGAATCTTGGTGTACGAAAAAAGGGGCCAGAGGTTCTCTGAGTCACTAGCACATATTCTGACACAGTGGAGATGGGGCCAAGCAGCTAGGTTCCGAGTACACAGCTGCTTCTTCATGTGATGCTGCAGTGTACTGTTGGCTTTGAGGTATGGGGTACAAAGGGAGGGCACTGCACATGCATGCCTGGGAAGAGGGGGCTTAGATCTAAAGAACCCAGAGCAAGCTCTCCCACATGTCACCATGACAATTCCAATAGAGCAGCAGATGCAGATGGGACAGCACCCTGGGGTGAGCATGGGAAAGCTGAGATCAGAAAGGGGAGGAGGCCTGATGTTTTCACTTATAAAGTAAGAGCTTGGTGCTCTTTTCTTAGCTTGGTTTCCTGAAACTGAAACTCACAGGGATGGGCTGTAACTGAGCTTTAGCACTTGGGAAGGGTTGGGAGGGAAGTTTCTAACCTGAGATTCAGCTATAGCAAGGCCCACTTGAGGCAGACTGAGAAAGAGGTTGGAAGCCCCCCACAGCAGATGCTAGGAGCTGCAGCTCAGGATGCTGGAGTGAGAAGGTCATGCTGGAGAGGGTCCTCAGCAGCAGATGCTGTGGGTTCTGGGGAGTGGATGCTACATGCAATGATTTGTTGGGAAAGTGGAGGGGCTTGCTGCCATTTTATGGCTAGCGTGAAAAGGCATTTAAAAGTTCCAGGTCTACTTTTCATTCATGTTGCTCAAGTGACTGCATGGGAGAGAGATCAGCAGAGACTCACATGTCAGTCCAGAGGAGCAGACACAGAGACTGCAGGGCTGGGAGTTAGAAGTGTGGGGGGATCCTCAGAGTCTCAAACTAAGAGGACTTTGCTGATGAAGCCCAGGTGACAAAGGCAGGGTAAGGAACAGTGTCTGTGTCCCAGGTTTGGCTGTGTTGTGAAGTAACAGATAAAGACTAGAGGGTAGTGTGCTGCACTGGTTGGGGAAAATAGTGGACTACATGTTGGCAATGCATCCAAGGGAGTTTGAGCATTCTTGGATGATAAAAGTCGGCATTAAAGGGATTTTGATAGTCAAGATGATGCCTTTGGGGGAAAAGGTGTGGATTTTTCAAAGGGAATTGAATTCATGACATAGATCCAGTTTTTCTAGGGATAGTCTGTGGGGTGAAATAAGGAGGACCTAGGGAACATATCCGTGTCATACAGGGGTGTATAAAGACCCACGAGATAGAGTCTCTATACCCAAAATAGAAGGCACAGTAGAGTCAAGGTTCAAGATCTATGCTAGACACCATCTCTTGCCTGAACTCTCCTTTTCCTTGTAGGTTTGGTTTTCTGTAGGTCCTATTGTCATATTTATCATTCTCAGTGTGATAAGTGGTACCATAGAGGCATTAGGCAATGGCTAGTGTCATGAGTGTTATACAACCCCCAAAGTGTCTTAAAGCCTTTATACTAATCTTTTTTCCCATGTTGTATCAACATCAGTGGCCAACATCTAGTAGGCTTCAAAGCATAAATGAGTCACATCAATGGACCAGTTGGGAATATTTAATAAGAGAACAGATATGCCATTTTATTTTTAAAAGATGCAGTTTTTTTCGCCCATGATAGACCTATTGACTTTTTGATTGTTTTTCTTCTATTCCAAAGTATACTCAGCTCCCAGTTTCTTAAATAAACTATTGGGCTGTTTTCTGAAGTGGCGAGTGACCAGTTATGTTGGCGTCACATATAGAGACATGAGCTTTTGCCTTGCTCTTAGGGTCATGCAGCTCCTTTATAGCTCTTACAGGGAGAAAGAGGAGGGCTACCTTTTGAAAGATTCAGAGAGAAGGAATTCAGATCCTATACATATCTAAGAAAAACCACAGGAAAGCTAGTAATTCTACTTTTATAAACTGAAGGCCAATGATATTTAGTACTGTCCTCTACCAAAAGGAGGGCAAATCTTTCAGGCAATTGTTGCATATGTGTTTGTAGCAAGATTCAAGATAACCTAAGGAAAGCATAATCTTTTGCTGTCCAAACTGTGGGTTGCTTAAACAATCCAGGGCCCAGGAATTGCTGCTCCAAGTGTGTATTTTAGCTTATGTACCTATCCTGTCTAGCGTCAGTGTATAGTTCCTCTTTTTATATGTACACGATGCACATGAAGTCTATCCTCCTCTGGGTTTCGTACAAGCTCAGCTTTCTCTTTACACTGGTTCTCTGGTGAGCCATATAACAGTAATATTTACAGAGCCCGAGGCACTTCTTAGTCTCATTCCAAACCTCGGTTTCTGTGCCAGATTACAGAAGCTCAAGTGTCTGTCGTCAGAGAAGCGAGGAGATGTCAAGCGCTCAAGAGTACAAGAGGTTCAGTTCTCCTAAGAGGAGGAGAGTCGATGAGGAATTTGAACCCTTCTTGGCATTTTCTCATTTTATGGGAATGATTACCAGTGCTCCACTCCGGGGCTGAGGAGCTGTTCAGAACTCCTAGGCAGAGCTCAGTTCCCAGGAAGCTTCTGTGGATGAGATCACCCAGTTCTATTTCCTCCCGCCCTTTCCCTTATTGTTCTCCCGCAGCCTCCTTCTCGCTACCCTGGAGATCTGGAAACAGAGGGTGGAAAGAACTTCAGTGATCAATAGAGGCGCTGACGCTGTCCTTTGAGGTTCACCAGTATTTCCTGCATTATCTTTATGTTTAGCAAAAAATCCATTTTGCCTCATTATGAGCATATTTTCCCGTTGGCTTTCACTTCCGAGGTTATTTCAAGGGAATTATACCCAGAGATTAGTCACATTTGCCCACATCTCACTCAATAACTATTAGAGCTATTAGATACCCTGAACCAGGAGGTTGCATTTGGTCAGTACTAAACCCAGCTTGAAATGCTGAGGTTTAATTTGGAGACAAATCACTACATTTGAGTGCCTTAGAATCTTGCCAAAAAACCCCTGCATTTTTCCATCTGTCTCATGCTGAGAGCATTTGAAAGACTTGAAAGGCCTTACGACCATCTTTGTGAAATGTTCAGGGCTGGAGATTTCTAGTCTGTGGGTTTTTGGGAGCAGCTCTTTAAAGTGAAATGACGTAGGTATCAGTCTTTGTGTCATTAGTTTCCTGATGCCCTATGTATAAGGTCAACACCGACATAGTCAACACCCAAGGGGCTGGTTCACAAAGTGTTTGGACCTACAGTCCTGAAAACAGCCAGCCTGCAGCACCTTTGGTGATGCTCGTGGTCCCTTGTTCTTCCCTCTGCTTTGAGAACGCAGACAATGGATATGTCTTCACCCCTCAACTCTAACACACATAAAGAAGACTTGCCAAAGCCAAGTAGGGAATCAGAGGCTGAGTGGAGAGGTGGTTTCTAGTCCCTCATCTAACCGAGTCACGTTATTCATTTTTTTCCCAATGAATGACTGCTTTCTTTGTCTCAGCACCACTCTGAGACCTTTGGGCATCACTGGAACCCCTGGTCGCCGTAGCAGCTCCTTTGAGTATTGTCAATGACCTATTTATTTTAATTCACAAGAGGAACTCCCTCCCTCCCTCCTGCTGTGTCCCAGGCATATTTACAGCATTCTTGTTTGAGACCCTGCTTTGTTGACTTCTTGACTATTCTTACCATTTTCCTCTCTTCTGTTTACTGTATTTTATTTCTTATTTCTTTCTTTCTGTATTTTAGCTCATTGAGCAGCACTGCCTAGGTAGACCAATATTGTCTATCTGTGTACACAACACATCCCGAGTCATCCCCGCTACACATATGCTGTCCATCTAATTCATTTCACAGATGGGTAGAGCACGGGCTTCTAAGTCAGTCTTCCTCCACCTAAACCTCCACTCCAGTGCTCCCTAGTTGTGTTCTACTGGGCAAATTCTTAAAACTTCTTGGTCTTGCTTTCTTTACCAATCAATGGAATGTATTAGTAGACTCTGTCACACAGCATTGTTGTGAGTTACTATTAAATGCATTAACACATGCAAAGGGCTTGAACCGGTGTCTTTTCCACATGATGACACAGAGTTTTAGTGACGGTGATGATGCTGGGGGCACAGTAGAGTGACCTTTGGATGACTTCTGAAAGAACAGGTTTTTGTTTTTTACCCCAATTTCACTAGTCATTCTGGTTGGGCACTTTACTGCCCATTATGACACCAGGAAAACGTACATGAACCCTCTTAAGAGTGTCCTTTTGCCTTAGCTGAGTGCCTTTCAGCATTTTAGGGTATACAGCTTGGATAATGGAGATGACGATAGCCAACATCTATTGAACATTTATTCTCATGGTATGTCTCTGAAGTGTCCCCTCCAAAAGCTCGTATGTTGAAGATATGGTTCTAGCTGGTGGGTTTAATCACTGAGAGGTGACTGGATAAGTGGATTAAACTATTGATGAGTTCAGACCAGAGATGGACCTATTTAGAAGAAATGGCTCATGGGGGCCTAACTTTGAATGCTATATCTTTTCATGACCCATCCTATCCTGTCTTTCTTTCTCTGTTTCCTGACTGCCATGAGTGGAACAGTCCTGATCTGCTATGCCCTATTCATTGTGATTCTCTGTCTCACCACGGATTTGCAGTGGTGGAAAATCCATCACTGTGCACTTCAACCTCTGCAACTGTAAACCAAAATAAGCCCTTCCATCCATATGTTGTTTTCTCAGGGACTCTTAACTATGTACCAGGACAAAGTCATATTTATTCCTTATGAATACCGTATGAAGGAGGCTGGTCTTCATTTTAGAGCTGAGGAAGCCCACTTGAAAACAGACATTATCACACCATGATGGTTCATCGGATAACCAAGATGGCCACTGAGCTGTTAGCAGGCAGAGAGCACGTGGCATGATAAGCTAGCACAGGTCAAGAAGGCTTGACATTTCTTTATAACACTTAGAACGCACGTAGATTAAAATGTGTGAATTTTTTATTTCCAGAATTTTCTATTTAGTAAGTTTGGGCTATGGTTTTTTTTCTGGTAATTAAAATCTGGAGAAGCAGAGACTAGGGCTGTGCTTCTTTGGTTTCCACTACTGTGTGTAGTCACACAGGGCAGAGGATGGACAGTTCATTTTCAAATCAGACTGTGGGGTAGACTTTCATTTTTAACCTGGGATATGGGGAAACAGATTTGTCTTCAAGTGGAGATGCAGGGAACTCTTATCTGTAAATTTCATCAGTCTAGGTACTGGAATTCAATCCTTGGGACTTCAGGGTTGTTTTTTTTTTGGTCAGTCTTTGACAAATCTCACTATATCCTAGATTTTTTAATATTATGTGGTGTATGGATATATATATATAATGTATGTATATATTTAAATTTTTTACTGGGTTCCAATAATTGTTTGAAGAAGTTGGATTTTGTTTCTGGCGTGCGTGCATGTCTGCGTGTGTGTGTGTGTGTGTGTGTGTGTGTGTGTGTGTGTATTCTGTTTTCAGCTCTTGGTCAGAATTGTGCTTAGTAACTTCCTATATAACACCATTGAAGAGCTTCCTGGAAGAGGTGGGCAAGGGGCAACTCAGGTGTCTTGCTGTCTAATTGCTTTCAGTCCAGATTTGTACAATACTACGTGATGTGTTTTCACATAGACACTCTCCTTCTTTATCACTGCGTTTTTTTCCTTTGCTTTGTTTTAAAATTATGTGTGCACGTGAATGTAGGTGCCCATGGAGGCCACAAGAGGGCACTGGTATGGGTGCTGGGAATCAGACTTCGTCCTCTGCAATGGCAAAACGTGCTCTGAAGTGCTAGGTCATCTTTGCAGTCCCCATCACTGTATTTTTCTGACAGTACATTGTGGCTTTAGCGGCAGGATTCAGCCGTAGCTTCGGATTATCTGTCAGTGATGAACATATCAGCCTGTCTGATCCAGGCTGATGGATAGGATTATAGACAGTTAAAATGACTGTTTTCAAGAGAGATGACTTTTTCAACCACCTGTTGCCAACTGTCCTGGTTCTTCCTACCCTGGGAGTGTGGGCTGGCCGCACTTCCCTGCGCCCTTGTATTTAACTGGGGCCACAGACTAGTTCTACACCTTGCTTTGTGACTGTAAATGATGGGAATGCCGGTGGGGTAGAGTGTGCATTTGTCATCCTTCTACGATGATTATACACGCTTCATTATCAGCTCGGTCTCAGAGGACCCCAGCAAACCCCTCATAGACAGCCCTGGCTAGACAGACTGCCGTGATTTGGGTAGATGAGATACAGTTTATGTTCTTGCAGTATAAACTGCTCTATCCCTTCTCAGGCAATTATCTATGGACGGGGCCTTGTTGTTTTGGTGAGCAGTCAGGATGTAACCATGGTGGCA
Source organism: Mesocricetus auratus (assembly GCF_017639785.1). Classification (NCBI taxonomy): domain Eukaryota; kingdom Metazoa; phylum Chordata; class Mammalia; order Rodentia; family Cricetidae; genus Mesocricetus; species Mesocricetus auratus. Next base: position 4,704,090 of record NW_024429200.1, read on the forward strand.
GTCTTCTCTGCTTTATTATTATCATAAAGACTGTCTAGCAGTCTGAGAAAATGTAAGAGCTTAATGATACACGTCTTGGGGCAGCGGAATCTGCTCAGGAGTGTCCACGGTCTAGTTCTCGTTTCCTCCTGATATCTTTTTCCTGCAGTTTTTTTTGTCCTAACCCTTAATGGTGTACCTGGCACGTACCAGGCACCCAGCCAATGAATGACGAATGTGTACGTCCAGAAAGCCATTGACATGAAAAACATGTGCCATTATAAGAGTTTACTCTCTCGCAATTCATTACTACCAATTATTCTCCCACTGAATTCAACTTAAGGTCATAATATTTTCCCTTTTGAAAGGTTCTCAAATGAGACACAGCTCCTGCCTCTCAACTGCTTCTCTGGGACACCAGTGTGGGGTGCCTTCTTTTCTGGGTTCAGCAAACAGAGGGCTAGATGGGACTTTTTGCCTAGAATGTAACAGAGACCCTTCTGAGTCACACCAGGACACAGGGCAGAACGGTCAACTGCTGCTGGCTCCTGGGAAATTTTCACTTCTGCTTTCCTTTTTTTTTTTTTTTTTTTTTTTAGTTAGGCAGTTTGAATGAGATGAAAACTTCTCTGGCCCCAAAGATTGTCTTCCCTCCAAGCTTATTCTCCTGAGGACCTACATTGCTCTTCTGACAGCTAAATGCTGAGAGGGGGGAGTGGCTTTTGGTTAAGACACCCCGAGACTTCAGGCTGACACCAGTGTCCAAATGTCTGCCTTCGAACCCTAAGCCCTTCCCAGCCCTGCTGGAGTTTTCGTTTTTTCTGGAATCAGTCCTACCCCCCACTCTCCTGGCCTGGCTTTACAAACTCAGATTCTCAAAATCTGTTGATTACACTGTTAAATTAGAATGGCTCCCGGGACATCGATAAACACAAGCTATTATTATCTTTACTCTTGCTGGTTTTGCAGCCTCATCTTCTCACCACTCCAGCTCTTCTTCACTCTGATCCATACTTGGCATCTTTTAAAAATCGACCGAATCCTGTCATTTCCCCCGCGTATAAATGCTTTCTTGTCTCCACTGCTTTCGGGACAGAGTCCACCCCCCACCCCCGTCCCGAGCTCACCACGACTCATCAGCCGTGATTCTCATCCACGTTAGCCATACCTGAGTCTGTGGGGCAGCTTGGTAATTCTCCATGCCTGCCTCTTTTTCTCTGAGATTCTAATAAGCTTTGGGTAGATAGAGACGAGGGAGGGATGGGAGGGTGCCACTTGAGAGACTAAGTGACTCTGAGACCATTTGTTCTTTATCTGGCCATTCCTCTTCTCCCTGACCAGACCCACTTGGGTCTACCACGGCCCTGCGCAGCGTATTGTAGTTGCACCAAGCTACCGGAGCTCTTTGACCTTGTTACGCTGTTTCACACCCCAAGCTTTGTATCTGCTTTCCCATTCCCTTTAGGCCCTTGTTCCTGGCTCTGCTTGGGTCCCTTCTATGTTAATTTTAGGGGTTAGTTTAGATATCAGTCAAGTGTTAGGTGTTGTGGTCTTTTTTTTTTTTCAATGTGGCACAACCCTAGAACTGTGTGAACTGTCTGGAAAGTCGTAATTTTTATTGAAAAAAGAATGTCTCCGTAAGATTGGCCCGTAGGCAAGTCTATAGGGTGTTGTTGTCTTAATTAATGATGGATTTTTGGGAGGGGAAGCCCACTGGGAACAGTGCCACCCCTGAACCCATGGTCCCAGATAGTATAAGAAAGCAGGCCGAGCAAGTTATGAGGAGCAAGCCAGTAAGCAGCACCCCTCTGTTGCTTCTGCGTCAGCCCCAAGCCTCCAGGTTTCTGCCCTGCTTGATTGAGTTTCTGCCCTGCTTGATTGAGTTTCTGCCCTGCGTGATTGAGTTTCTGCCCTGCCATCCTTTGGTGATGGATTGTGATGAAGACTTGGAAAGGTGAAATAATCTCTTTCCTCCAGAACTTGTGTTTAGTCAAGGTGTTCTATCACAGCGATGGGAACCCTAATGCAGACAGGTGTTTTCCCCCATTCCCAGATGAGCATTCTTTACCTCTGATGGCAGTTTGACCCACATTACTATTCTTGGCATATTTTGGCCTCGTTCTTTGTACTTGCAACCATTGAAGAGTAGGCAGATGCCTGGGTTCTGTGATCGTCTGTAAGGTTAAACTGAACTTTGGTACATAACAGGCAAACCACACAAGAATCAATGCCTGAATCCCGTAAGTGCTCAATAAATGGTACCCGTCAGTTTTATTTAACAAATACATATTGACTAATCTGTGTGTTTAATTCTTTGCTCAAACACTGAATGATTTACTGATTAATTATTCCACTATGTATCTCTCCTGTCTGTGTAATTCATAATTCGTACTTCACGCAAGGACTTATTGAGCAAACACTGGTTATTGTGAGGAATATGTACTATTTTGTCCTTGAGAACTTAAGGAGATTCCACCTACACACCACCAACATCATCACCAAAAATTATGAGACAGACGTGAGCCACGCATGCTAGAGAGTTGGACTCATTTCAGAACAATGAGTCTGGTCGATAGGTCGAAGGAAAGGGAGTAGGGATAAGTAAGATCCAGGAGATGAGATCCACCTTTTTGGGAGACAGAGTCACATACGACCTAGCACAAATGACAACAAAGGACTATGTGACTTGGTGGTTGACAAACACAGTTTGAACAAGTGGGGAAGTGGATGAGAGTAAGGGTTGGTGTGAGTCCTGGGGCTGTGCTGCTGACAGCATGTCCCTTCAGAACAGCAGCATCCCCCAAGAGTCTCCTGGGGCCACAGACTCTCAGGCCCAGCTCCGACATGTTGAATTAGCGCTTGCGTCTTAACAACATCTGCCGATGACTTACTGAATGTGTGCGAGTCTGAGACACACTGGACCAGGGATGCTGAGCACGGTGGCCTACTTAGTGATGGTGTCTGTTTAGGATTCTCTTCTGAGCCATGATGCCAGTATGGGTTGATCATAAATCTACATGCACATCTTACACACCCTGAGACAGCATAGCCTATAGACTCCATGAATACATGCAGTATTTCTTTATTTCAAGATGATGCTGTGACAAAACACAGCATCCATTTGGAAGCATTGCCTATTCCTAGAAGCCTTTTTTTGTCATTATACCTTTTGTTCAGGCAGGCAAATGTAAAAGAAAACAGGTCAGGGATGAAGGATTTTCAGGTAGGCATTATATTTGAAAAGCACTGTTTGAGAACCCATGCAATTTCTGTTGACACAGTTATATGCACAATATTTTGGGTTTTCCTAGGTGAATTTGGATCAAAAGTGAACTATGTGTCTTCACTAAACAGAACGAATCAGTAGCATATAGCAAGCTGTTACAGTGACTTAGGACAGTCCTGGTATAATTTTCAAACTCATCCCTTTACACTATCAGTTCCCGTACCCAGGACCTATGCTGGGCAGGAGGAAGCAGGTACCTGAATGCCCTTGTTCTCCCCACTCCTCTTTTGGCTGGTGAGGATGGTGTGTGGAGGTGGTAAAAGAGCTTTTAAAATATATTGGGGAGTTCTCACTCCATTTCTTGGACTCAGGTGGGTTGCTGGCTTGGATGGTGTCATGCTTGGTGGGACAGCAGGCTGGCAGAGAAGAAGCCTGACTGTGTTATTAGTCTAGGTCATGGGTATAGATGCTTATGTTGTTTCTCATTCTTCTTTTCTAATATAGCATTGACCTTGGAATCAGCTAGATTTGGATTTAAACTATGACTGCATCAAATAAATCACTCTGTAAAATTGGGTTGTTTACCTTACCTCTCAGACTCAGTTTCTTCTTTGTAACAGGGAATAACAACACCTGACTTAGTGGACTCTTCTATGAATGGAGTATAGTTGTAAGTCATATGTATACATCTGCATTTGATTAAAGCCAATACAACTGTCTCCATTGTTCTCATCCGCCACTGTCTAGAGCCCCCTCTTCACCTGTCAATCAGGTGGAGAGTTTCATCTGGTAGGTCAGAATGCTAAAGAAGAATGGAAATAGAACAAGAAGGCTGAATAATGGTTTTGGCTCACATGGGAGTCATGGCAGATGAGATTGGGAAGAGAAAATGAGATATTCAGTCTGCTGCCGCTTGCCAACCCAAGTGCCACCTGTATTACAACCCAAGTGCCACCTGTATTACAACCCAAGTGCCACCTGTATTACAACCCAAGTGCCACCTGTATTACAACCCAAGTGCCACCTGTATTACAATTTAGCCTCAGAGAAATTATCCTCTTGTGCCTGGATCAATCCTACTCACGACCACAGATATGACATTTGCTCAGCCTTTGCATCTCTTCTCCTCTCCTTGCTTCTGTTTCTTGTCTTGAAAATGAGAGCATGGACCTTTGCAGTCATTAAGCCATTTACAATTATAAAATTCTAAGAGGTGATGCCTATCTGAGCATAAGTGGAATCAATGTGAGTGTTTAACATGGTAGCAAGAACAGCTGTGAACCACAGATGTTCTGAGCTGACAGAACCTTGTGGCAGATGTTTACACTCATGCTCACACGCATGCTTATGAACTGCCCTTGTTTGCCCTTTAGAGTGTGACTTTTCCCATTGTTTGTAGTGGAGACCATGCCATATTGTCACAGTTGTGTGTCACACTTGGTATGGAACCCATCTATGGCTGCTTCTCTTTGGATCTGTGTCCAGGAAGTTCTCAAACTTGTGGTTTTCCTGAACAATTCATGATGAGTCCAGGCTGGCTCCTTTCTGGCTAAGAATGTGTCATCTCTACTTCCTTAGACACCAACTATGACAGTAGGTGTTTTATATCCATTCACTCTTCGCCAGGATCAGCACTGGAGATCACCTGGCAGGTAAAGAGAATCCGGTCACACTCAATAGAGATGCCAGACCTGATGTGAGTCATCTTTAGTTTCCCCTAAGCACAGCTGAAAAGACAAAGAAACAGATTTACCAGAGAAGAACAAAAACCAGCATCTATTATATTAAAAACATAAATAAAAGAAGGGGGAAAGGCACACAGAACAAAATTATCTTTTTAAAGCATCTTGACAAAATAGAACTCAATAAACATCAGTACAATAGCAGAGTCATCCATGTGTGTCAACCTGTAGTTTTTAATGACAGGAATGTATAAACAAGAAGGTGACACACAGCCCAGCTGCTGCTGGTGTTATTCTTAATTGGAGAATGAATTAGCAGAAAACCAGTGGAAAGCACATTCTTAGAAGATGAGTAGTTATTAAGTTAACCTGGGTTCCTGGGTGAGGCTATAGGATTTAGTAGGAACACTCCATTCAGAGGCCAGAGAGCTGGCTTGTGGATAAAGTATTTCTATGAAAGTGTGAGGAACAGAGTTTGGGGATCTTGATCTCTGTAATCCCAACATGCTCATGAGATGGCATACTGAGACATGAGCATCCATAGTCTGGCATATGCAACAGTGAACAAGAGACCCCGTCTCAGACAAAGTGGAGGGAGAGGAATGACACTCAGATCTGGCCTCTGGCCTTCACACATGTGCTATGGCCTGTGCACACCTACTCTACCACACACATATACATACAAGCACCATACACACACATCTTATATACTTACACGACTTAAAACCGAAGCTCACCTATAACCTAAAAATTAAGATTAAGTTAAATGGAAATTTGGTACTATGTTTGCATCATTCGCATTTCATTTTGTGAGTAGGCCAAAAGCTATGGATAGATTTCTTTTTTAAAGACTAGGTCACGTGTAGCTCAGGATTTTTTCCAACTTGTGATACTCCTGCCTCAGACCTTTGAGTGTTGGGATCACAGACAGGGCGGTACACGCCTCACCTGAACTGCATTGTTAGTATGGGCTGCTTGTCTCTCCTCTTTTGCCTACCAAACCTTTGTCAAAGCGATTCCATTGAACACTCTCTTAGCTAGCATATTGTCTAAACAGCACAGAGTTCCCCCCCAAAAAAGCTGAAATATTTTTATTTATCTTTAAAGATAAATAAAAAACACCTTTGTCTTTATAGATAATTATCAGTGGCTGGTATAATTTTATTAATGTTAAATGGATGCACAGGAACCAAAGAAATTTCCTAAAAGGATGAATGTCTAGGATGAGGCTCAGTGGGAGAGTCTGAGCAAATGTATGAGGGCCTGGGTTTGGTACTTAACATTGCAGAAACAAGTAGAGAAGACAGAAGAAGGAAAGGACTTACTTAGTAGCGGGGAAACAGAGCAGTGCCATAATTAATTCTTAGCAACCCAGAACGCCAACCTAGATGTAGATACCTAGAATTTTCTGAGTGCTTTCCTTGCAGGATCTTTTAAAGTAACTATAAAATGGAAGTTATCTTCATTGTTCCAAAGAAGAAAATAATGGTGTCAAAAATCAGTGTCTCCTTGCTTTCTTCTCAACAACATCTAAGTCGGGCCAACGGCATGTAGTGCATTGCTGGCATGGTGCTGGGTGCTGGGCATGCGAAGGGAAAAGGAACCACGTGTTTACTGTTGAGTACTTCACAAAGCATGCCTTGAGAGCTTCCTGTGTCCAATTGCTCTCACAGAGGCACCAACTCAGTCAAGTCTCAGAGTCGACCACGGAGCAGAGGGACCACATGCAATAAGTAGCTACTGCTATAGATAATGACAAACACACATTTGGCCTGCTGACCTCACAGGGTTGAGTTCATCCAGCAAGTGATTGGGATCTGGACTCACTCCCAAAAGAGCACCTGTAGCCTGTAGACCCTGGCTTTTTGTCTAACACATACGTAATCCGTATTATTATAACATTTCCGAGATACTTGGAAATAAGACACTGCATCTGCAGAAGCAGTTCCACTTGCCCAAAGCCCCTGTGGGCTAAAACTACATTTCTAAAGACTACATTTCTAATGAAATGTGGAGAGAGAGGGGGGGAAGGGAGGGAGAGAGAGAGAGGGTGAGGGAGAGGAAGAGGGAGAGAGAGGGAGTGGGAGCTGGGAGACAGCAGAGAGAAGAACAGTGTCAAGAAGAAATAAAATATTGTACAAATAAACTTCAGGTGATGTTAGTGGTAAACACAACTCTTGCAAAAAATTGAAGTTGGTGAGAAGGGCTCCTAGGAGGATCTGTTTTACACTCTTGCTGATATTAGAATCGTAAAGCACAGCTCAGGTCTTGAACAGAAACCTTATTTGGCTTTCTGTCCTGGACTCTGTAATTTGTGTAAAATAATTATCTTGGGGTATAAGGCTCCCTAAGAGCCAATCATCATGTCCCTTTCTGTCTTATCTCTATGTTTACCTGGACAAGCAATGAATCTGTTGTCTTCATCAGACCCCACATTGTCCTGTTTGGTGTCACATCTGTTCCCTTTCAGCCCCAACCCTCCATCTTTTCTGTATACAAACTGAGACTTTCCTGGTGCTCACTCCCGTTCTGCAAGATGCCTTGTTGATCCATCCTTCAGTTTTCTTTTCCATTCTATATTATGATTATGGGTGTTTTGCTTGCCTGTATGTCTGTGCATCATTTGTGTGCCTTGCCATTGGAGGCTAGAAGAGGATGGAATCTCCTGGAACTTGAGTTAGAGATGGTTGTGAGCTGCCATGAACAGCCCGTGCTCTTAACTGCTGAACCATCTCTTCAGCCCCTGGCTTATGTAACTAACTGACCTGCCTTTCCTAAGGACTCCTGTTTACAGTAGTGGCATTTACCTGTAGGTCTTTACTTTGCCTTATAGTTGTAATCTTTGGTCCTTGTATTACTCTAACTCCTAAGCTATAATTTTCACAATGGGTTTTGGTCATCTGATTTTGTTCTTTGAAATATTTGGTACAGAGCGTCATGAGTTGTATTAATGAATGTTGGTAGACATTAGTTGAATAAAAGCCAGAGTACAGTGTGCAATCAGAACAGCCAAGCTTGAAACTTTCTCAGAGTTTGGGATAAACTGCTTTTCCCCAAGGGAGCCAGCTGAAGTGAAAGTCAGGTAGCTCAGGAAGGCACCTCTGTGATGCGGCACTAATCCCAAATCTGCCTTGGAGAATAAGCGTGTCTCCACAAGCCACCTTTGCCCTTCTCCTGAGGGTAACTATCCCCCTTGTTAGGTAGAACTCCTACAAACTAATGAACAAATTTCACACCCTCTGAAAGCCATAATAATGACATCACTTTTGGTTATTTGGCAACAACGAAAGTGTCATAAACACAAGAGCTTATGGTTTCAGTTGTGTGAACAGCTAGGACAAAGGACTATGGTCAGCCACACATGAGAAAGATAATCACAAGCATAAAGTTATAACAGAGTTCTTTCTGGAAATGCATTCTTGCGTGAAGTTTCTGCAAAGCGACCAGGAGCACATCTGGAAGCAAGATCTTGGGCCTGAAGAGTGCTGAGCCCCCCACTCTTCCAGACTACTCTCTCCCCAGCCTCAGACAGTCATGGCCTCTTCAGCATTGCTAATTCATTTGCCTGGCCCTCACCCCATGGTGCATACCTGTGCCAACAAACACACTTATTCTTTTCCTTCCGGGAGTTGGGTATACCATATATAAGGAACTTGTCATCCCTATCCTGTGCATAAAGTGGATATATGGACCCCATTCAGGCACACGGTGGATAACTGGGTGATGGTACCAGTTGGAACCTATGAAAGTGCTGGGCTTCAGAACACAGCACTTTCTAGTTTTACATCCTTTCTAGTTCTGCATCCAGTGGGCTGATACTTTTGCTGTTCATTTTCATACAGTGTACAATGATGATGATGGTGATGAAGACAGAGCCAACATTGTTGTTTACCTGTCTAAAGTCTGTTTTCCTTGCCTTGTCTTTTCATAGCTTTGAGTTATCATCATCATCATCATCATCATCATCATCATCATTTTGTAGCAGGTCATGGGATCCAGAAAATCTTTTTCCATGACTAAATCCCAAGTGGGTGGGCGAGGGTGGGGTGGTTCCCTCCACTATCATGTATTCTGTCACTATCTAGTCTACATGTTTTTCTCTCTTCCTTCTCTCTTCTCTTCCCTCTATTCTCATCCTCCCCTTTTTTGTATTCAAAACAACACTAACAATATGCTTGAAGATTAATGAAATCACAAAAGAGTTCTGTGAATGAACAAGAGTATCGAGGTATAAGTTGTAGAGAAGGAATTTGGATGTTGACTGTGTAGTTAGGGGAACATGTGACCTTCTGGCTCCTTTGATCATCTGGTACCTCCTCCATCCTCCCTGAGCTATGCGTCATGCCTGATCAAAAGTTTCCTAGCACCCAAAGTGATAAAGCAATAGCAGGAAGAAAAGGAGGGGGAGTAGAGGAAAGGGAGGGAGAAGAGGGGCACTGGGGAGGTAGGGAGAACTCTAGAGGGTATGAAAAATACACAACTCCCTTAGACAGTATGCATAAAACACTGTACATTCTGCCAATGCAAAGAATGCTCACCTTAAACTTCTGGAAGGGTGTCTGTCAGCATTAGACACTCCTGAACAACTGAACCTTGTGAAATCCCTGAAGGATATTATGTAAGGTAAGGAAGTAATTCTTTGTTCCAAATTCTACAAAAATTTTGCTTTAGAGTATGATGAATTGATTAAATAACTGAACTTCACCGAGTCGATCGTCATTGAGGTTCAACTAGCAGGTACTTGATCAGACATGACAAGCATCAGATGGGGGGGCAATTAAATGGTATAAATTATATCTAATAGTCTACAATTCAGAAATGAGACTTGAACACCAATTAGGGACAACTGAGCTGAATATCTCTGCTCTGTCAGCCTCCTTTACATCTGGCTTTTAACTCGCTAAAATGATTATCAGCTATTTTCATTCTTTTCCTGAAACTAGTAAGAAGTGCTGTGGCTAGTAAGTCAGCCCAGCTTGCCCTGTGGATCTAGCAGGTATTTTCCAGTTCTATGGAGCAACAGTTTGACCCTGATCCCAAGTTGGCCACTTTCTACAGTGGAGAAACAGGGGTTCTCAGATGCCCTGGGCACCAGATATTTATCACACTCTAAAGATCCCAGAGGGCTGGGGATGTTGTTTATTTGGCAGAGTGCTTGCCCACATGCAGGAAGCCCTGGATGCAGTCTCCACCATTGCACAAATCAGGTGTGGTGTTAGGCAAATACTTGGAATCTCAGCAGGAAGCCAGCACTTGGGAGTTGAGGTAAGAGTATCAAAAGTTCAAGGTTATTCTCATCTACAAAATGAGTTTAAGACTAGCGTGTGATATATGAGATCTTGTCTCAAAAATAAAGCACAAAACCCAAAAATAAACAAATGGTCCTGGAAGTGTTGACTTTAAAAATACCGAAGAATTGAAGTGGGTCATTTGAACCACTATTAAATATTACATTGTTACAGAGAATTAATTGTTATGGATGGACATGAAAAAATCCAAATACTTGGTTCACAACCACAGTGATTTTGACAGCTAAAGATTGTTCTACCCAGACTCTATGGATGGAACAAGATACCTGAGCTCTGGGCATGATGGAAACTGTCTCTCTGCTGTTCTCCAAGCATTTCTTTGACTATTGGTTAGGCACAACTCATTTTCATACTGTTTGGTATCAGATGTCTGTGTGTTCTGCTAAATGAAAGAATTCGTTCGTAAAAGATCACATAGTGTATGATGTCTACTTGAAGAGTCCAGAACAACAAACCTGTAAAAACAAAGTGGATTGATGTCTGCCAGGGGATATGGAGAACGGAAAAGGAAAGCAGATAGAGCTAGACACAGAGTTGACTGGGGAATGATTGCTCCAAAAATGCACAGTAGTGATGGCCTCTCAGTGCTGTGAGTATACTAAAATCTAACAAGTATACACATCACGAGGACACATTTTATATCATGTGAATTGCATCTTAACAAAGCTACTGTAAAAAGAAAAGAAAAACAGTCCACCTGTTCATTTAAGACCACAACAAGTTCATCTGGTTTATCTTGAATCCATTCCTTGAAAAGCAATTGTTTGGGAATTGTTCAGGTAATTTGGGCTAGGCTAGTTAAGGAATCAGTCATCTACTTCCCTGTTTTAATCTGTTTTATGTTGCTGTGAGAGACACAATGATCAATAGAAGCTTGGGAGAGGAAAAGGTTTATTTGGCTTATTGGTTAGTCCATTGCCTGTGGAAGCAAAGGCAGGAACTCAAGGTAAAAATCTGAAGATAGGAACTGAAACAGAGACCAGAGAGGAACGCCACTGACAGGCTTATGTAGGGAGAGATCTTACGTATCCGTAGCACTGACCACACCCGTATATTAGGCTGCAGGCTTACTTCCCTCTGTCTTATTCAGTTACTGTCTTGTACATTCAGGGCCCACCTGCTTTAGGGATAACACCACCCTGAGCAGGCTGAGCCCTCTACATCAATTATCAGTTAGAAAAACTCCTTGCAGACATTCCCATGGGTCAGTCTGGTGGAGACAATGCCTCAACTAAGAGTCCCTGTTCCTGGGTTAATTCTAGGTTTGTGTCAGGTTGACACCTAAAACTATGACATTTCCTAAAGAAAATTCATCAGATCCTGCTTCTGACCCTCCAAGAATTAAGGCCAGAACACACAGAATGAAAGGTTTTCAAAGCTTATTTATGTTGCATCATGCATCAGGCTTTCCTTTTAATTGTTGTATAATATTACCTATCCGGGTATACCAGTAGGCTGATGGATGATAGACAGAAATGATGAGAGAAGACATCTTGCCATCTTCCTGATCTCAACAGTGGACACACCCAGTCTTTTGTCACATCTGCTGCGCAGCCTGTGTCCGAGAACGTGCGGAGGGTGTCGGGTATTGATAACACAGAGACTCGTTCAATGATATAAAGAGAACTTTAAACAGGCTCCAAAAAGGTTCAAGAAAAACTTCCTAAGAAAGGCTCCCACCAGAGAAGCCTCTGCTCTCTCCTCTCCCCTGGCTGGTTCTGCTCTGACACCAGAGGTGGATGTGTGTGGGTTTTTGAAGGTGCGGTTAGTCTCTGGACAAGGTCGAGGTCAGGGCGGTTTCCGTGGGAAGGCCTTTCCCAGGAACTTATTGTATCATTTTTAGTAAACAGGTTTTTACTAAACATTGTCTTACAGCTGCCTACTCCCAGGCAGAAGGGGAAGTGGCCAGGAACTTATTGTATCGTTTTTAGTAAACATGTTTTTACTAAACATTGTCTTATAGCTGCCTACTCCCAGGCAGAAGGGGAAGTGGGTCTCTGCTCAAGGTCTGGTGTTCCCACAATTCACCCCTTTTTATTTTCAAATGAGGCACTCCTGGCTTAGGTCAAGTAGGGTCACCCTCCCTTTCCCGTCTTTGGGGGACCTTGAACCCCTGTTTTAGGTGGGAGGGGTCTTCCCCACAGGTTGCCCGTCATCGGAGATACCCCAACCTTAAATCATCTGTAACCAACCTTCATGGCTATCGGGATTGCCATGGGCTAAGCTAAGCAATACTTGGTTACGGATCTCTTGTCTCTGGAACAAGGCACGTTTGAGCTTGGCATAAAGCCAGAATGCCTACCGCCACTGCCACCATTTCCAGGACCCCCATTGACATAGCGCCTCTCCATCACCATACCCATCACCAGATCTGGGCCATAACATTCTACCAGCCTTCATCTGTTACAAGGGTAACCCGCATGTGATTTACATTTACAATTTGATAAAGTTTCCAATCGTTTCAAGATCTGCTCAGGAAAGCATTTAGAAAGTGCACTTGCACAGATACATTAGGTATAATCATTGATGTTACACATGTAGCATTACGAAAAATATGAACAATAGTTGTCGCATTAGGACAAGTTGCATTTCTCCAGAAAAATACACTGGCCTAGTCGTGATTCCAGAAACAGGAACCATCAAGTGACCATGTCCTGTTCAAATACTGAAAAGAGGCTTTTGCCACTCATCATAGTCCATACCAATGTCCAAATGCTTTAAATGGGTCCTTTTTTCTCTGTTAGCTTCATGATGAAAACTCATGGGTCCGGAAGGTTGATGCAGCAGGTCTGTTGAGAAACTGGAAATCTCGAACCGACTGTTTTCTTTCTTTTTTTGGGCTGTAGATTCGATGACATCAAGGGTCAGGAACACTGATTTAGGAGATCTCACTCAAACTGGCTTAGGTAGGCTCCCATGGTCTCAGGTCCAGTTTTTCTCTGCTCCATGCATCTCACTAAATGGTCTGACAGCTGCCGAAGCTTTATTCTTTTCCTGCAAGAAAACACAAACATGCCCTCGACCCCAAATTAGGGTCTTCTCCACTGTCTAGTGTATGGATGTCTCCATTTGACCTGAGCAATGGTTGCTCAAGTTCCATCATGCCAGAATCTGTCTGAAACTCACTGGCATTCACATTATAAAATTTTTAAATGAGGAGTGTATTATTTGATGAGTCATGTGGGGACTGGGGGCATTATTTCTCCTTTTTTATTTTCTAAAAAAATTTTTTTTGAACTGTTGAAGCTGGGCCATAACAGTAGAAGGATTTGTCTACCCTCCTTGGTTAACTATCTAGGTAAATTGGGCTTATTACTTAGATTATTTGTAGATGTCCATTAAAAAGGACATATCCTTTGAATATTTCCCAAAAACTTCTGAAAAATCACTCAAAGATTGTAAACTATACTGTGTCCAAATAACTTTTTGAAAATTATTTGAAGTCTGTGAGCAGTCTTTCCCAATCTAACCTGTAGAGCTCTCACTAGCTGACAAGGCCTCATTTGCATCTTAAAGGAACAGACTGGCTGGATGTTCCTTTTGGCTATATTTAAAGCAATCTAGGTAGCTTCTTAACTATTTTTGAAGGGATTTAAGTATCCTTTTAATCATATAAGCAGTTTACACTCACGCATTCACAATCACATTTCATACATACTGGTGTGGCCACACCATACATTCAGAACATACATGCATCTTTCAGTCATCCTTTTTCCCTAGGTCATGATTAGTCTGTTGCAATGAAGCTTCCTTAATTGAAATCTATGTAAAAGAACAACTCCAGCCAATCCTTGAACTAAAAAGGTTAAAAAGTCCTATATGTTTTTATCATTCCTCCATTTGAGCTACAGTCATGGGGTACAGCCGTACCTACTCCTTGTAACTCTGTAGATGCAAGGTAGAGAGGCCAGGCTTTTGGCCAAAAGTTTTTAGAGATGACTCACAAAATAGAACTTAAATGTAAACAAAATTTTTCATTCCATATACCTTTGTCTTTGTCTTTTTCTTTAATTAATACCAGTACCAGTTTTTTTTTTTTGAGTCAGGGTTTCTCTGTATTGTTTGGAGGCTGTCCTGGGACTTACATAAAGGTGTGTTGGGATTAAAAGCGTATGCCGCTGGGAATCTCTTGGATTCCCCTACTTCCTGACCCTGGTATCAGGCTTAGGAGGGGAAACTCAGAATGTCTAGTTTCTGACTTTTTAATCTCATTGGCAGCAGCCGCTTCCAATGTATTATTGGTGTTATAAAATGGATGAACAGGGAGCTGGCATTAACATGGGGGGGAATCCTCACCAACGCCCATATTTCCCTTACCTGAGTGTTCAGCAATGGTTGGATCATCTTTATCATGGTGAGCATTACTAGTATCCGGAGTAGTATTGGGGTCGACATGCCTGATGCACCGTTCGGGGACCCAAATGGGCTTCTCACTTCCTGGAGGGAAAACACAAACAGCCCCTCGGACCCTAGCTAGTAGGGGAGTGGGTGGCTGCCATTTTCCTGTAATCAAATCCTTCCATCTGACCCATCCCAAGGACTGGGAGGGTTTGTTCCAATGTCTCTCCATAGCAGACAAATTATTATGGTCTATGGTCAAAAAATTTAAAATGTAAAGTATGGTGGATAACTGAATATTGGGGGAGGTAACATACTCCCCCTTTTTTATTTTCTTAAAATACTGTTTGAGAGTGGCATGGGTGCGCTCCACAATAGCCTGTCCCGTGGGGTTGTGAGGAATACCAAAAGAATGGACAATGTGATGTTCCCTGCAAAAGGCAGCAAAGCGATTGCTGGCATAGGCAGGGCCATTGTCCGTTTTTAGGGCATCTGGAACACCCATGTAGGCAAAGGCCTGCAGGCAATGAGAAATAACATCTTTAATCTTCTCTCCTGAGTGGAGAGAGGCAAAAATCAGTTTAGAATACGTATCCACCGAGACATGCATGTATTTTAATTTCCCTGCCTGTGGCAGGTGAGTGACATCCATTTGCCAGAGATGGTTGGCCCTGAGGCCCCGGGGATTTACCCCCTCATTGGGAGAATTATGATAAGGGGCACAATCAGGGCACTGAGAGGTAATCTGTGTAGCTATGGATAAGGGGCACCCAGTGTGAAATTTAATGGAGCGGGCATTTAGATGATACCTCTCATGGAGCTGGTGGGCCAGCTGCTCCTGAGTAAATAAGACCCTAGGGCGGGTCAAGGAGTCAGCAATTTCATTGCCCTGGGCAAGGGGTCCTGGAAGGTTAGTATGTGCACGAATAAATCCCACATAAGCAGGGTGGATGCGCTGCCAAATAAGATGTTGGAGCTGAACTAATAAGGAACGAACCTGGGAGGTTGGAAGAACATATGGAGAAGTTTCTAAAGGTCTAACAATGTTGGCAACATAAACACTATCCGTATATAAATTAAAGGGCTCTCCCTCAAACATTTGGAAAGCCATCAAGCATGCAAACAACTCGGCGGCTTGTGCTGACATCTGCCCTATGGGTACCCTCTTCTGCACCTGAGAAGAAACCACCACCGCGAAACCCTTGGAGGAGCCGTCTGTAAAGACTGGGCGAGCTCCAACTAGAGGGTTCTCCTTTAAAATCTTGGGAAAGATCACAGAGTGTTGTTTGAAAAAAGACATCAAGGGGCTGTTGGGATATTGGTTATCAAACTGTGCGCCTGTAGATGTAATAAACAGGGTCCACCCATCATGGAAGATCTGTAGATGTTCCACCTCCTCCTTACCATAAGGAAGGATAATTTTATCAGGACTCTTTCCAAAGGTTTGAATGCTAAACTTGTGTGCCTTCCACAACAATTGTAAAATGAGATCATAGTAAGGGGTCACTACCTTCTTAGGGAGGCTGACAAATGTACCCAATAAATAGGACCAGTCTGCCAAAACACGGCAGTGGGCGAAAAGCTAGATGAAAGTACAACCAGAACAAGGGGCTGCCCATAATCTATACGCCGAAGGTGGGCTTGCTCTATACTTCTTAACAACAATTGTAGGGCTTCCCTGGCCTCTGGGGTAATCTGTCTAGGGAAGTTGGAGCAGGGTCCCCAGGAAGAATATCATAAAGCGCTTTAAGAGCCCCTGTTTTAATAGAAAGAGAAGGGCGAAACCATTGCACCTCTCCCAAGAATCTCTGCCAATCATGAAGTGTTTTTAAATTTGAACAATCGATTTGGAGTCTTTGTGGCCGGAGGCCAGTTTGTTGAATTTGATGACCCAAATAAGTATAAGGGGTCTCTTTTGGATCTTTTCAGGAGCCAAAATAAATCCTCGGGCCTCCAGAAGCTCCTGTAGCTCTGCAAAGGCTATGTAACATTGTCTTTCTTCGGCCGCGGCCAAAAGAATATCATCCATGTAGTGGATAATGTAAAGATCAGGGAACTTACGTCTGAGGGGATCTAAACAGGCAGCTACATAAATCTGGCATATAGTTGGACTATTAGCCATCCCTTGGGGAGCACCACCCATTGGAAGCGAAGGGCAGGCTCCCTAAAGTTAATCGCAGGAAGGCTAAACGCAAACCGAGGACTATCTTGAGAATGCAAGGGAATAGAAAAGAAGCAATCCTTCAAGTCAATGACAATCAAATGCCAGTCTTTAGGAATGGCCACAGGCACGGGCAAGCCAGGCTGCAGAGCCCCCATAGGCTGCATGGTCGCATTCACGGCCCTCAAGTCTTGTAGTAACCTCCATTTCCCTGAAGATTTTTTTATTACAAATATAGGGGTATTCCAAGGGGACGTGGAAGGAACCAAATGACCTGCCTCCAATTGTTCTTGAACTAGCTGGTGAGCCGCCCTTAGTTTCTCCGCTGGTAAGGGCCACTGTTCCACCCATACCGGATCAGTCTTTCATCATTTGTAACTCTCTGCCTCGTGTCCCTCTTCTCTCTGTGTGTTTGTGCACCATGCGTGCGTATGTGCGCGCATGTGCTTTTGAGTGTGAGTGTTCATGGAAGTCAGGGGCTGATGTTGGATACATCCCCAGGCCCTCTGCACCTTCTTTTTGGAGACAGGGTCACTGAATGAACCTGGAGGTCACTGATTCAGTTAGACTGGGTGGGCAGCAAGCCTCAGGAGTCCTTCTGTCTGTCAATGTCCAGGACCACAGGTGTGTGTCACATTTCCTGACCATTTGCATGGGTACCGAGGATATGAACTCAGGTGGTTTAGCAGATGGAGATAGTTTTAGTGGTCTTTAAAAAATTTTAAATATAATTATTTTTTATTTATTCTCGAAGAATTTCATATGTGTGTACAATGTATTTTGATCATATTTACCCATTTCTCTCCTTTTCTAATACCTTCCAGGTATCTCTCTTGCTCCATCCTTCTACAAACCTAATGTCCTTTATTTTTTAAATCATGAGGGTGGGGGATGGTTGATCTATAGAAGGTCACACCCCTATGGAAGCTGACTCCCTCCTGCAACAGCCATAGACTGTTAGCTGTTCGGCTGGGGGTGGAAGCTTATGCGTTCCTCCCCTCCATGCAGGGATGTTAACTGGCTTGATCTTGTGCAGGCCTCGTGAAACCATCATGCTGTGAGTTCATGAGTCCAATGGTCCTGTGTCCAGAAGACACTGTTTCTCCCACATTTTCTCTGACCGTTGGTTCCTTGCAATCTTTCTGACCTTTCTCCTACCTGAGCTTTTTAGGGTGGTAGTGTGATATAGATGCCCTGTTGACAGCTGAGTACTCCACAGACACTTATTTTCTATAGTGTGATCAGTTGTGAGCCTTTGAATTAGCTGCAATCCATCTGATGTAGGCTGAGAGATGCACTGATCTATAGATGTAAAGGTACTTGTATCTTTACAGTTTGATGCTGTGCCCATTTAGAAAAAAAAATATTAGTAGTTGGCTCTCCTCTAGGACCGATGAAGTTCCTGGCCATGTGTTCTTGGCCAGATTTAAAGTGTCAGGCATGAGTCTCTTCATGGGAGTGGACCTTAAACCAAATACAACCATAACATTCACACCACACTATTGCACCCATGGTCCTACCTTTCCTGGTTGGACATTCTACCTTTCACGGTTAATGTCCCGGTAAGATTCTTGATGACTTTTCTCCTCAAGTCTGAAAAGCACCTCTGGTACTATGAAAGCTAGCCAATAGGGATGTAGCTTCCAGGTGAATTCCAACTTGATTTCCCCATGTTCTCTGATTAAAGTGTATGATATCTTAAGCAATAGCATCAGAATATCGGCAATTTCAATTAACCAGTTCATAATTTCTGTTTGGCTCTTTCAACAGAAATCTATTTGTTGAAATTAGTTATTTTTATGCATCATTTACAGGCATTTTCTTTAGTTTTAAGACAGATACCTTTAAGTTTTTGAACAAGTAGTCTAGAAAGTTTACCAGACTTACAAAGCTGCTCTCCAGGTTAATGTAGATAGAAACAGTTACTAAGGTGACTCAGCTTATATGATTTGCAGGCAGATCCTCAGATGATGCATTCATACTCATGTTGTGATGAGATTTTTGGTGATCTAGATGTCTTTGAGGCACTCTTGCTGTTGTAAGGAACCCCATATCTGTACTCCTTCAAGTCACCCCATAAACTCCCTGGCTTACTAAGCTCCATTTGGGTGGAATGTTTTCTTTGATTGGTCATTGGTGCTCCATCTGGACAAATCGATGTTTTCTTCATGTTTTGCTTGGAAAAGTCACTCAAGAAGAAGCAACAAAGGAGGAGAGATTAATTTTGTCTCATAGTATAAGCGATGATAGTCTATTATGGCTCCTGGCAGGGAAAGCATATTGATGGGTGGGTCTGTGGTGGCAAAGGGTTTGGCAGATCTTTGCTCACATCTCAATACACCAGGAAACAGGTACAGGATAGGAAGCAGGATTCTGGCTGGAATCCTGGATAATGTAAGTAAAGATAGGGAACTGAGCAGCAATCTGCATTCATCATTCTCTGCTTCCTGATTGTGAAAGTGATGTGACCAAATTCATTAAGCTTCTCTTGCTTTGATTTCTCTGCTGTAACAGACTGTACCCTTGAACTATGAGCTAGAGAAAACCCTTCCTCACTTCCATCGTGGTAAATGGGAAAGAAACTAAGATATCAGCCTTCAATGCTATGGAGCCCCCTCTCTCTTCTAAAGCATGGGTTCTTTTTTATCCTGGTCCTTTATTTAACTTCCAGGGTTCTGAAACTGTTGACTTTGGACAGGCATTGTCACAGATTTTGGTTTAGAAGCTTTAGACCAGAAAGTTTCTCAGTGGGTACAGAATCAGAAAAGTGGAAATACGTGTTGCTGAAATGATCTGGCTGAGCCATCTGGTGCTTGTCTCTTCTCTGCAGAGGCTGATCTGTCTCTGCAGGAATATTGTATCTTAACACTCACACAAATAAGGAATACCCCTAGATACTTAAAGCCTTGAGATCAGTGAAGAAGGAAGAGGGTTTGCTGCTGGAAGCAAAGTTTGAGTGGATGTATTAGCTTAGAGCCTTGGGGGAAGCCAGTAGGACAGGAGAAACTGTGGCAGGGAGGATCAAGGATTGGTCGGTTGGTTCTGAGCTCATGGCTGTGGACTCAAGATATAGTTTCTGTATCAGCTTGAGTTGTGCCTCATGAAGTGCCGTATCAGTACCACCAAGCACATGCTAGAAATACAGACTGTCAGGTTCCTCTGCAGATCAGCACATGAAAATATGTGTATTATAGCAAGTAGACTTATATGCACTGTCAAGTTTGATAGGTACATGCCTTTAGCTCATTGACATCTTCATGGCTGTTCAGGAACCTAATGTTGGTTTTTATCTACTGACATTTCAGAAATACATTTCCTGATTTCCCAAAACTCCAGAGACTACCAGTCTCGATAGAGTATTGTCCTCCTTTTTAATGAAGGTAAGAATTGAGCTTCAGGAGTATCCAAAGAGAAGGAAATTTGTGCACTTCCAGTGGTCTGAAAGGGCATTGTTTGACTTGTGTTTTGAAGAAAGGAAGCGAAGGGGATATGTGTATACCAACCAGGTGAAAAATATGGGCTCACTTAGCTACAATGGGAATTGTTGATCATGCACTAAGCTGCCAGTGTTCTAAGAGGATTACTATTCCTTGCTTAAATGCCTGTCTTCAGCAATGGCGTTGCTATATAAATTTGTTGCAAGTGGAATAGTGAAAAGATGAGTTTAATTGAAGATGAGTTTATAGATGACTTAATGGGAATACGTATAAATTGACTAGAATGTGGCCCAATGGTGGAGACGTCAAGAGTTTGAAGGAGTTTGTATTTACACTTGTTGGGTACTCTTCATAAGGCGTGCTGGCTTGGGGAAGGGCTATTTGAGATTGCTACTAGAAAATGACTAAGAGATTAAATAATCATGTCCAAACTCCAGAAAAAAAAGCCTTTGAAAAGTGTCTTGTCTCTTCCATGCACCATACATGTGGCACTTGAATGAGAATATATGGTAGGACTTAGACATTAGGGAGAAAAGTATGAAGAACAGCAATGGGTGACATGGGAAGTCCTGTGATTATGTCAATAAAGCACTGCTGGGCCAATAGGAGTCTAGATAGGTGGGACTAGGAGTCCAGGAGGACTCTGGGAAGGAGAAACACAGAGTCAAGATGTAACGCTATGGGGTAGGAAGCCCGGAACTATTCTTCGGTAAGAGAAATACTTAGATTAACAATTATGGGGTAAATACTTAAGTCAGAGCTAGCCAGTAAGAAACAAGCAAGGCCAACAGCTTCATAATTAATATAGCCTCCTGTGTGTTTATTTGGGACTGATGCGGCTTTAGAACCAGGCTGGCGGGAAGGCTTCTCTCAAGGTAAAGGTTTCCCTTTACAAATGGGTATTAGAAATGCACTTAGACTTTTCTTGTATTGTAAACCCTTACGACAGGGCCAATGTAATGGCGTTTGCACATGACTGTAATACAGCAGGTATGTTGGGAGGGAAGAATGGGGTTAGGTGCACCAACAAGGAGTCGCTTTATAATTTTTAAAATTGTATTTATTTATTTGCGTGTGGCTGGCAGTGGGGGCCTGTGCCATGGCACACGTGTGGGCATTAGAGGACAGCTTTCTCCTTCCACCGTATGGACCCTAGGGATTGAACTCCAGTTGTCAGCTCGGATTGCAAGTGCCTTAAGTCACTGAGCCGTTTGGAGATGAAGGTAGATTGAGGGAGGACAGTTGTGACTGGAAATCCCTGGTATTATAAAAGAGAGACATCTAATCAAGCACTTTGCCTTTTATATTAAAGAGAAAGAAGAGAGGAGAAGAGAGAACCTAATAATAGCACTATTTACTAATCTCTTCAGGCACCGGTGAGAACTAAATGAGCTAATTCTTGTAAGTTGCCTAGCAAAATGCCTGGTACCTGGCAAGCACTCAGTAAGTGTGAGTGAGTAGCTCTTGTTTCCTGGAAAGAAGGACCTCCCGGTTTTACTGATCAGCCTCTCTGTTCTTTGTAACCAGCACCCAACTCAGGTTCTGTTTGTAAAAGATGCTTAGTAAATGATCAGTGAACAGATGAATGGGAATGAAGCTCAGTGTTGGAACCCAACATGTTGGCTCTAAATAGATTTGTACTTTGCTTTTGATTTCTATTAACGTATGATGTCCTAGTGGAGGATTATAGGGAGGCAATTATTGAACTCTCATCTACTCTCCAATATCTCCTTATCCTCCTTCCATTCTGAGAGATTTTTATCTCAATGAATGATTCCTGGAAGCCAGTTCCTATGTGTGTCTTGCAGCAGATGCTCTGTAAGTATCCATATTAATTGTGGAACCAATGGATTCAAGGTCTATGCTCCAGCCTCAGAGCAGCGCTATCCATGAGAGATACTCTCTCTTCTCTATAATGTTTAACTTGTCTCTTTTAAATAGTTGGTCGTGGGTTTAGTAAGCTGTGTCTGGATGTCTTTATCTTACGTGGCTGAATATAGTCAAATACATTTGTGTACGAGCTTCAAACTAGACATTTATAGACAGCATGATTGGAAAAAGGGGGGGGGGGGGGAGAATGAGAAAGTTTGTATTTTTAGTTCTGTTGATTTATCTATCACTAAAATAAAATATTCTTTAAAATAGAAGTCAGAAACTTACAAAGAGATATGTGTATGACAAACTGCAATGAAACCCATTATTTTATATGCCAGTTTAAAAAAAATTAATAAAAGAAACATAGAAATCGACAATAAGAAGACAGAGAATTCAGTTCTAAAGGGTGAGTAATATGAATAGACATGCCACTAGTATATAAAAAAAAAAGTCAGGAACCTTCGCCACACCTGCCACCATGTGATAGCAAGCTGCCACGTGGAATTAGAATTGCCAGGTGGCCTGTATTCTCACATGGCTAGAAGTTCTTCATTCATTGCTTGGGCATCCCCACAATGACAAAGAGAAGATCCGTAAACACCTGCCACTGTGTCTCAAACTTAAGGCCTCCGGAAGGGTCTTACCAGTTTGAAGTTACTTGGTCTCATTTGGAAAAGTCTATGGAAACGTGAAGTGCAACCAGCCTTTCTGATACCTTTGGATCTCTTATTTTAAAATCGGTTTGCCTTTTTTGCTACTGAGTCTCTTTTCTTTAGTGCTTGATAACAACAAGTCTTTTGGAGGAGATTTGCTAGCAAGATTTTGTACAGGGCTGGGTCACTTTTCTGTGTCGGAGACACTGATTCACCAGCACGACTAATCAGACACATTTAAGAAAGAGCAGCCAAATTTAGGTCACTTTCGAGGGACTGGGAAGCCACCAGCAAGTGCCCTTCAAGGTCATGTCTTTACGGATGGCGGGAGCCCAAGGAAGATATACGGAGGAAGACAGGAGCCAGGTTAGGCGAAGGGATATGGGCAGGGGAAAGTGGCCATCAGTGGCACTAGGAACGGGCTTGTTAGTGCAGAGATGAAAGCTGCCAGGTGAAGCGCTTGTCACCGGCTGTTGCTCACTTGGACGGCTTTTCTCACTAATGAGTTGCTTAAGCATTGCTTGTAAGCTCCTTCTCCAGCCATTTTCCAGAAGGGGAAAAACCAAAACCAAAACAACAACAAAACCTAATGTATTATTTTGGATGGTAACAACGTTGCCCTAAGAGATGCCTCCTTGAGAAAGCAGGCAAAACGGAGCCATAGGCTGGGGTTGTCCTGATCCCTGGAAAGAAATACAACGGATGCAGATCCAGTCTTCATTTCGTTGCAGAGGCCTTCTGTAGGCCATCTAACTCGGTCCTCGGCAGTAACCATCACTGCAGTGCTCATTATGCCAGATGACAAGGATGGTGAGTTACTGGGGGTGGAGGGGTGGAGGGGTGGGGGTGGGTGTCACATGTCCACCATCCCCTGAAGCCTGCTTTCCATGTCTCACCAGCTCTCCACCCCAGCCTCATTCTAGAACTTGGAGGAGCTTCGGAAAGTCACTGAAGTTTGCAAACGTGTTGAAACTCCTCTGGACTTTAGAGAGACAATAATTTGCTTTGTGTCCCTGGGCTTGGTGCCAGGCTTGTTGATGAAAGCGGGACAGCATCTAGTTGGTTGGGGTGATAGGGTACTTGAGCTTCTATGATGCATGACTTTCTGTTCATTCCTCAAATGTGTGTGTGTGCTCACGTGTGAGCGCGTTATATGTGTATGTAGGTGTATGTGCTTGTGGCCTCTGCACAGAGGCCAGAGAAAGAAGTCAGACATCTTAGTCTATCATTTTACTGGTTTTTTTCACTGGATCATCAACAAGCCCTGTGACGCCCCCACGGGGCTGGGATTACAGGCACGTGTGGTTGTGTGTGGCTTTTCACACCTGTGCTGAGGCTCTGACCTCGGCGCCTCTTGTTTGAGTAGCAAGTGCTCTTACCTGTTGAGCTGTTTTCTCAGGTGAAGCTCTTCAGGTTTCTGTAAGACCGTTCCCAGTTTCTCTCAGTAGGTTGTTGCAAGGCTTCTCCGGAGCCTGTCTCAGAACGACCTGGCTGCTTTGAAGCTTGCATTGCTTTGGGCATTCAAACTTTCCCGCTGGGCTGATGGTGGGTCTGTGTTTCCTGTGGCCAGCAGAAACTGCGAGTCTACAAGAAACACATGAGTAAGGGCTCAGCAAACTGTGGTCCGTGGGCTCGATCTGGACGTCAGCCTTTGTAAATAAAGGTGTAGTGGAACATAGCCATTCTTATTCACGTATATACTTCCGGTGTCTGCTTTTGAGAAGCACTGCAGAATGTCGACGGGACAAAGCCTGGAGGCCCACGAGGACTAGAATATTTGTTCTCTGGCCTTGTACTGAACAAGTTTGTGACCCTTCGGCAGTCACCTAAAAGAATCTCAGAGAAACCAGGCACGTGAATGTAAAAAGAGTGCCGTGTCACCCAGGCAACCGCACTAGGAAGTCTACAGGAGGTAATAGTCTCTAGGTGCCCTTTGTGTGTTTGGGAAGCCAGAAGGGAGAGTTTTCTTGCTTGCTTGCTGAAAAGACCCCTGAGGGCAAGAAGAGAGGTTCCTGATAGCAATGAGGCCTTTGTGATCAAGTGCGGAGCCTTACCTCTGGTTCTGACTGTGGGGCTCATCCAGCCGAGTTTGGAGACTGTGACTCTTTGCAACCACGCAGCAGCCAAGTGTGCCAGCTGATGTTTTATATTCCCCCCAGCCCTTCATTTAAAAATAAACTTTGTAGGATTTTTTTCACAACTCTTTAAATATTCTGTTTTGAAACATTTAATTACCCAAGTTATTTATATGGAAAGGTCTGATAATATTTCTAATGGGAGTCTGTTATTTATGCCTTTTGCTAAATTTTATCTTAGGGGAAAGGCTGAAGTTGGTTACTATGGCAACACCCTCAAAACTGCAACAATCCCATTATGGATGCTAAAACCATAGTCATTCTGGTGGGAGGGCAGCAAGGGGAGTGGGTGGTAGTCTTTTTATTTTTACTTTAGTTTTAAAAGAAAGCCTCTCCCACTTCCAGCCTCTTACATTTATTTATTTTAAACTTCGTAGCATAGGGTATTGGATTGAGAAGCAAAATGGGGAAAAAAGTGTCAAGTATTCTTTCATTAAATATTTGTAGTTCCTTATGCACTCTAAAGGGACATCCTACTTCATATATGTTCTTTCATTCAGGATATTGATTTATTATCTAAGCTTTTCCTAAGGCCTACTTTCTATTAGAACCCTTATTCTTATTTTTCCCTTTAAATTTCGAATAACTCTAAGCCATTCATTGGCTTCCTTTTAATTCACTTAAGAAAATTTGTTGAGCACATTCTGTGTGCAGAGCTTCATGCTATCATACAAAAAGAAAGAGATTCATAAGGGAAGAACTTTTTTTTAAAGATTTATTTATTATGTATAAGGTGTTCTGTTTGCATATATCCCTGTAGGCCAGAAGAAGGCACCAGATCTTATTATAGACAGTGGTGAGCCACCATGTGGTTGCTGGGAATTGAACTCAGGACCTCTGGAAGGCCAGTCAGTGCTCTTAACCACTGAGCTATCTCTCCAGCCCCAAGGGAAGAGCTTTTATGGAAGAACAGTTTTTTGGGCAGCTCAGGTGAATGTTCACACTGATGCAGAGATGGTTAAAATAAAACGCTTTGGATGCTGACACAGAGACTTTAAGTCACTTAACCCTGCAGCCAGCCTGTGAATCAGGGGAAAAAATCATTTTGCAAAGAGGTTCCATTTGGGCTGATTTGAAGACAGATGGGTATTTTGCAGTTAGGGGTGTGGGTGTGGGCATGGGTGTATATCCCATTCCAAGCAATCTGGATCAATAAGAATGAAGATGAGGAGGTGAGGGAGTTCTTGGCTACCTGAGAGAGGACTAAAGAACTACATATGTACGAGTGATAGAATTTTCTGGGGACATAGGCTGGGCCCGTCATGACTTGGAGACTAGATTTTTGATTGTGAGTCAAGAAAAGTTTAAACAAGAGAATAGTTTGAGCATTTTTGCTGTGAAGGAACTTCCTGCTGACAGTGTATGAGATGGATTCAAAATGAAGGGATGGAAGGAGTCCCTTGGGTTGCATATGAGGATTTGGAGAAGACAGCAAGCTCCGTTTTATAATAGCTCCTTTGAGTGAGCTGTGTAGTAAGAAGCTAGAAAAGCAGTCTAGAATGCAGAAGATATGTGGGTAGAAATCGATGATCTCAGAGGAGGGGAGGCCCAGAGCCTGAGTGGACTACTCATCATCACATCCCTCTGTGCCTAACTTACCATGCCACTTTCATTAAAATATTAATATTTTATATGTATTTGGTGTATATGTGTGCCCTGGTTAATTTTTATTGTCATTCGACACAGCTTGGGAAGAGGGCCCCCTCAATTGAGGGATTGCCTATAGGCATGTCTGTGGGGAACTGCCTTGTTTAATTGATACAGGAGAGCCCAGCCCACTATGGATGGCAGCATCCTTAGGCAGGTGGTCCCAGGATGTGTAAGACAGCTAATTAGTAAGCCTGAGAATGAACCAGCAAGACATGATGCTGTATGGTGGTCCCTGACTTGAGTTCCTGCCCTTGTCTCTCTCAGTGATGGGTTCTTACCTGGAGATGTGAGATGGAGTCAGCTTTGACTCCCCGATTTGCCTTTGGCTAGAGTGGTTTATTGCATCACTTGAAAAGATCCTGGAATAGAAGTGAAAAGAGGCAAGGATAATGCATGCATGCATGTGTGCGTGTGTGCATACATGCCTTTGTGTGTGTGTGTGTGTGTGTGTGTGTGTGTGTGGTCAGGTGTACCTATGCCCACACGTGTGGAAGCTAGAAGAGTTTCTTTTGTTGACACTCTTACCTTATTCCATTGCTACAAGGTCTCTCACTGTGAGCTTCCAGGGTCTGCCTGGCTCTGCCCCACAATGCTAGTGTTACAGTCATGTGAGGCCATGCCTAGATTTTACATAGGTGCCAGAATTTGAACTTGGGTCCTCATGCTTGAACAGCAAGCACTCTTAATCACTGAGCTGTCTCCTCAGTCATTAAGCTTCATAATTTTAAAGAATTAGGGTTTGAAGTATGGATATGATCAAAAGAATTAGAGTTACTTTTTGACTGATGTAAGATTTAGACCTATGATTAAATAATCCTTGAGATAACCAAGTTTGGCGTGTGGAACGCAGAGCATACGACAGCTTTGATCTTCACTCCTTGTGTTTAACCTGCACAGTGAGGCGTGCCCTGCCGTGGCAACTCTGGCCCCTCACCTAGAACACATTATATTAATTCAGCAGCTGAAATACCCAATGTTTTGCAACAGTAAAAACCCTGAGGCTGATTAGCTTTGAGACTTCCTCCCTCCTTGCTGTGAGCTCCTATGATCCTGCCATTCGAGGTGAGGGTAACCCACTACTCCCTTTCTCCATTGCCCCCCACCCCAATTTCCATTCGTCTTCATACAATTTCTCTTTAGTCTTAATGACTGGTCCCTAGAAATTCCCTCTCGTGGCTCAAATCAGAGGCCAGGCATTACCTCTTGCATTCTTAAGCTGTTAATGCCTTGACCTGTTAGCAGTTTGGTGGTTTCCATGACCACCTTTCAAGATTGGGGTTTTATCTTTTTGAGTATAAAAGGCTATTATGGGATGCACACAGTCTATCATGGATGGCTTGAGGTCGATGAAGTGTCCCCTCTCTCAGCACTTTCAATGTCAGTCACAGATCACTGGTGAGCAGTCAGACTCCTCTCACAGCTGCTTCCTTAATTCAGATCTTCACCATCTCTTGCTTGAAATAATAGACTTCAATTAAACAAAAAAGTATGTATATCCCGGAACACTTCAAATAAGAAGGTAACAAAATGAGTTTTAGTGAAATCAAGATGATACCTCAGCTTGT
Source organism: Mesocricetus auratus (assembly GCF_017639785.1). Lineage (NCBI taxonomy): Eukaryota > Metazoa > Chordata > Mammalia > Rodentia > Cricetidae > Mesocricetus > Mesocricetus auratus. The sequence continues at coordinate 4,732,100 of NW_024429200.1, forward strand.
TTCCCACCCCACACTCTTTGATATTGATGACTTTTTAGGCTTTAAATAAAACGTAAGCCATCTTATCCCATTTTGTTCTGCTAATAACAAAACCCCTTAGACTGGATAATTTATAAAGAACAAGAATTTCCCCCCCCCCGTCAAGTTTTGAGTGCTGTGAAGTCCAAGGCTAAGGTGCCAACATCAACTGTGGTCCTTCTCGCTTTGGGGTAACATTTCAGAAAGATACAGAGATAAAAGGAGGCCAGGCTCATTTTCTGCCCCAGCGGTAATCCTTTCTTGAAGAAGGGAGCACTTGTGGCGCATTCACCTCACAGGGGTTTGAACACTTCATGCTTTCACAGTGGCAGTTAAACTCCAACCGTGTGTGTGTGTGTGTGTGTGTGTGTGTGTGTGTGTGTGTGTGTGGGTGTGGGTGTGGGTGTGTGGGTGTGGGTGTGGGTGTGTGTGGGTGGGTGGGTGTTGTGTGTGTGTGTGGGGGGGTGGGTGGGTGGGTGTGTGCCCGCGCGCATGCGCGCACAGGTGCATGGGTATGTTGGCACTTGGAGGCCCAAGACGGATGTTGGGAATGGCTCTTCCGACTTACCACCTGATACAGGCTCTCTCTATCAAACCCAGAGCTTGCTGAATGCGGCTGATATCGATAGCCAGCTTGCTCAGTCTTCTGAGGCTGGAATTACAGATAGGCCATCACACCTGCTGGGCATTTATGCAGCCTTTGGAGATGCAGACTCTGGTCCTCACATTCAGGCTGCAAGCACTGTAACCACTGAGTCATCTCCTTAGCTCTCAGCTGAGCTTTGGAAGGGACTAAAACCATGTGGACATTGAAACCATAGCATGATAGCAGACGTGGGAAAATCTGAGATATGCAGTTCTGATATGTGGGTCAAAAAGCCACTTTAGAGTTTGATGGCCCTGAGACAGAAAACATTTCCCCCGGAAAGTTCCTCTTAGCAGTGTCTTTCCACTTCGTTTCCATGTAGCTAGAGGCAGCCACTGTTTTCAGGTTTTCCATCTTAGTTTTGTGTGTTCTAGAATTTACCATACATGGTTATGTGTTCTCTCTCTTCCCCTCCCCCACCTCTGTGTGTGTTTGTATGTGTGTGCGTGTGTACATGTGTGCGTGTGTGCATGTGTACATGTGGTGTGTGTGTGTGTGTGTATACTTGTGCATGTGGAGGTCAGAGGTCAATTCTAGGTCATGTTTTCCAGAAGCCATCACCTTAGTTTTTGAGGCAGGGTCTCTGACTGGGACCTGGCCCTTGTTAGTTAGGCTATACTAGCTGGCCACTGAGGCCCAGGGATGGGCTTTTTTCTGCTTCCCTGGAGTTGGAATTACAAGTGTGTGCCTCTACATCTGGCTTTTTGTTTTTTGAGAAACTTTGGTTCTAGGGATCAACTCTCCATGCTTGCCTTCGAGCACGTACTTACAGCTGTCTCCCTAGTCCTTGGCAATGGGAGTTCTTTTGTGTCTAATTTCTTTCTCCTAATATAATAGCATGAGACTCACCCATACTGCTTCCCCAATTAGCAGTCCATTCCTTACTACTACGGGGTAGTGTTCTGTTACATGAGTAAACCCAGGCTGCTCCAGACTTTATCCTATAGAGGGTCATTCTGGTTGTTCGGTTTGCCTATTGTGAATGAAGCTTTTACAGGTGTATGTATTCATTTCGCTAGTATAAATAACCTGAGGAGGGATCTGAGCTAAAAGGGTTGGCCTGCATCTTTCCTTTGAGAAGAAACTGCCAAAGCCTTCCATTTGACCAGCAAAGTGCAAGAAGTCTGACTTTTGCTGGCCACATCTTCACTAGTCAGTTTAAGGTGTCACAGTCTCCAAAGGCTGATGATCTCACTGTGGTTTTAGTTTTCATTTTCCTAGTATATCAAGCTGCTTTTCATTGAACATACTTTTTTCTTACTGTTTCTTAATTTAAAATTATTATTTTATTTTATTTTATGAGTGTTTTGCCTGCATATATATCTGTATATGCAATGTGTGTCTGGGGCCCATGGAGGCCAGAAGAAAGCATTGGATCCCCTGGAAGTGGAGTTACAGAGAGCTGTGAGCCTCCATGTGGTCTCTGGGAATTGAACCTGGGTCCTCTGCAAGAGCAGACAGTGCTCTTGACCACTGAGCCATCTTTCTTGCCCTGATTTTTAGCATTTTAATTGTTTAAAACTCACTATTAGTGAGGTTCAGGACTAGGAAACATTCTAGACACAATTTTCTTTGGTTTGGTGTGTTCTGATGAATATTTTCCATCAATCTGAAGCATCCCCATCCATTTCCTTAATGTTATTTTCTAATAAGTAAAAAAATAGGTTTTATTTTTATCACATTGCCTTATGTAGCCCATCTGAGAAATCAATACATATTCCTAGGCCAGAGAGTCTTCTGGTTTTTTTTTCCCTGAAAGTTTTATAGTTTAACTTTTGTAATCAATCCATGATCTACCTTGAATTAAGTTTGTGTTCATGTTGTAAAACAGAAATTGAGGTACACTATTTAACGTATATCTAGTGATTTCAACATGACTTGTTGAAAAGTTCTTCCTTGCTTTACTGGCTTGGTAACTTTGCTGAAACCCCATCAATTGCAGAGCGTATGCCAGTTCCACACAGGATATAAGAGGTCTTGAAGTCCTGCGGTACACACGCTCCCTCTTTGTTCTCTTCTCAAGTTTGTTTTAAGTTTCCTTCATCCTTTTCATTTCCAATTAGTATTGAGGATTAGTATGCCAACCTCCTTTATTATTACTTTAAATACATTTTAAATTAAAATATAATGGTGTCGCGTCTTCCTTTCCCTTTCCTCGATGCCACGCCCCCTTAGACTGACATCTCTTTTCCTTTGAATAGTATTGCTTCATGTATACACGGGAGAACCAGCTCTCACTTGGGATTCTGTGAGATCGTGTTAACTCCACGTTCACACGTGTAAGTTTCTGGTTTCTAAGGATTTGAAAGAAAAAGTGTATTCAAGATTTCAGAGCTCATTCCCTTTCTGGAATTTCGCTTCATTTACGCCTTCTAACTTTCTGCATTTTTGCCTTTCCTGAATTCATCTGTCGCCTTGTGAGAGTGTCCTGAGGCAAGGATCGGCAAACTGCCTTTAAGCAGCTTTTTTCCCCCAAGCCCAATCATATCCAACTTTATTAAAGCTGCCTTCCATAAACAATCACAGTATTCCAGGAAGGACACGGGTAGACAGTCACTAACAGTTTACAAGAACTTCCAAACTCCCTCCTTGTATCGACTACCAAAATTAGAAAACCACTTTAAAACCCGATGAAGTCTTCATTGGATGCTTTGGAAAGGGGAAGAGCTTAGAGTGAGGGTTGACATTCGACAGTAAGGATGCTGTTTAACAACTTTTCACACGCCGACCCCAACTTTGAGGAAATGAAACAGCAGAATTATCATTCTGAAGATCCATAATCTTTTATAAAAGGAACCGCTGCTCTTTTTTTTTTTTTGGGGTTTTCAAAACAGGGTTTCTCTGTATTGTCTTGGAGCCTGTCCTGGAACTCACTCAATAGACCAGGCTGGCCTCAAACTCACAGAGATCCGCCTGCCTCTGCCTCCCGAGTGCTGGGATTAAAGGCGTGCGCTACCAATGTCCAACTGAACTGCTGCTCTTTTGAGTTTTTCCACACAACAAGGCATTCTGTGCCATGGTGGCTGCATATGTCAACACCAGGATGTCTCTCCTGAGCCAAGAGGAATCTTACTAAATTGTCAGGGGGAGATGTTTTCCATCAATATCATCAGTCCAACTGGGGAGACATTTTGTTCCTTTCCCCCAAAACAATGAAGAGTTCTGTGTGCTGACAACGTAGCTTAAAAAAAAAAGTAAAACAAAATTCTGTGTTTTTATAAAACTTGATCAAAGGTAGTATTTCAAACTGGACAGTTGCCAGAAGTACACAGTTATCAAAAAATGCACACACTTCATTGGCATCTCCAGCCCCGACTGCTTTTTGTACCTGGTGTGCTTTGGCGTCTCCATTTTCTGCAGGATTATTTGGGTCCTTGCCAGAATCAGCTTCCTCCTTCCTCTCCTTGTGTACCTTCCCTCCCTTCTTTGCCGGGCCTTTTTAGGCTTGGGCTCTGGCTTTGGAGGAGCAGGTTTAGCAGACAACCTCGCAGATTCTCTGTGGCTCGTCCTTCGCCTTGGCTCTATCTCCCTACGGCCTTTCTTTTGGGCATGGCGGCTGCAGGGGACGTCGATGATGAACTAGGGGATACAGCGGTCCTCTGAACCTTTTGTAAAGACAAACATTCGTAGCTGTGGGGAGGAATTAGCTAAGCAAGCATGCCAGCCCGAAGTCAGACCCTCGGAGCCCACGTTCCTCTCTTCTGTCTTCTCTGGTTGCAATCTTTTCCTATCCTGGAGACACATGCTTCCCTGCAAATCTACCTTCCTTGCCTGCGCTCCGGGCCCTGATGGAAGTTCTTGTTCCTTCCCCATGCTCGTGGCCTGGCTAACCCCATGGTTCTCCAGAAGTCAGCTCAAAGGAACAACTCACTGGAGGAAAACTCCCCAGTTGGATTATTAGCACTTAGTTTTTTCCCCTCCTCCATGTAGTTTATTATCACACCCCGGAACTTGTGAATCACCTCTTCTTATGTGAAGGGTCTCTGACCGTCTGCCTTAGTTACTTATCTGTTGCCGTGATAAGACACCATGACCAAGGCGACTTTAGAAGAGAGCATTTTAATTTGGAGTGCATGGTTCCAGAGGGTAGTAGTAGTCATCATGGGGGAGGCATGGCAGCAGGGAGGCAGGCATGGTGCTGGAGCAGTAGCTGAGAGCTTGTAGCTGGGGTGGGGGGGAGAGGAGGGAAGGAGGGGGAGAGAGAGGATGGAGGAGGGAAGGAAAGAGAGAGGGAGGGAGGGAAGAATAGAGGGAGAGGGAGGGAGGGAGAAATGGAGGGAGGGGGGTGGAGGGAGGGAGGAATGGAGGGAGGGGCATGGAGGGAGAGGGAGGGAGGGAGGAATGGAGGGAGGGGCATGGAGGGAGAGGGAGGGAAGGAGGAATGGAGGGAGGGAGAGACAGCAGGCTCACTGGGATGGCACGGACTTCTGAAACCTCAAAGCCCATCCTCAGGATTTACCTCCTCCAAGAATATAAGTCCTTGTCTGTTAGGATGTATGGAGAAGTTATGGAGCCCCGTAAGTTTTAGGTGTCCAATCATCTCCAAGTGTTTCCTCCATCTCTTTTACTTACGACACTGTATATTAAATACTAACATGAGATCCCCATACAAGTGCCTCAGCTGCCCAGAGGCTGGTCTTCCGGACCCTTCAGAAAATATGCCAGATCTGTAGTCACATGTACAGACACATTTCCATTGAATTAAAAACCTTAACTTTTTTTTTCAGCTTTTTTTGAGGCAGTTCTCACGGTGGAAGTCAGGTTGGGTGACAGACTCACTTTGAACTTGTAGCAATCCTCCTGCCTCAGCTTCCCAAGTCGTAGGCATCAGCCACCACACTTGGCTAAGACCTTCCATAATAACTGATGACTATCTCTCTCTTCCCTTTTCTCTTTCCCTTAAACCAGTGCCTCTCAACCTTCCTAGTGCTGTGACCCTTTAATACAACTTCTCATAAAACTATTTTCGTTGCTACTTCATAACTGCAATTTTGCTACTGTTGTGAATCATAGTGTAAATATCTGTGTTTTCCAATAGTCTCAGATGACTCCTGTAAAGGGTCATTTGATTCCCAAAGATGTTGTGACCCACAGGTTGAGCACCACCGCCTTTAACAAACTTCTACAATACTGCTTTGAATCTCACCTACATAAAACCTGCTTTCTCCAACTTCTCACCTATTTCAAAGGCTTCTCATACCATTTTTAAAAAACACTGTAGTTGGCTTCTTTATTGCAGTTCCCTTGAGATAATCATAGTTGATATCCATATGTATACATATACACACACACACATATATATATACACACACACATATATATATACACACACACGTATATATATACACACACACATATATATATACACACACACACATATATATACACACACACATATATATACACACACACATATATATATATACACACACATGTATATATATACACACACATATATATATACACACACACACATATATATACACACACACACATATATATACACACACACACACATATATATATATACACACACATGTATATATGTATATATATGAAGACACAGTTTCTGTCCTACCTGGTCCCAGAGCTATTTAGCCCCAAGTAAACACATGGATGCTATTAGTTATTAAACTGTTTGGCCAATGGCTTAGACTTCTTATTGGCTAGCTCTCTCTTAATTATTAACCCATTTCTGTCAATTTGCATATTGTCACGAAGCTGTATCTTACCCATAATCCGGCATGTTACTCCTTTGGCAGCATGATGTGACTTGGAGGCTCCTCTCTGCCTTCCTCTTCCCAGCATTTTCCTGGTCAAGTAGTCCCGCCTATACTTCCTCCCTGGCTACTGGCCAATCAGTGCTTTATTTGTCAACCAATAACAGAAAAATATATACAGAAGAGCATCCCCCATTACTTTGACTTTAAGTAATACTATATATTAATAATAAGGGCCTTTATTCACATGAAATAGAGAAGAAAGATTAAAAAGAAAACTAAAAGCGTTTTCTTTAACTACATCTGCTCTAAATATACCTCTTCCCCAGCACCAGACATAGTGGGAACTCTAGACTTCCTATGTTGTATATCTTTCTACATTTTTCTCTAAGTCTCTGTGAATGAACACACACAGTAAGGTGACTGTGAAAACATTGAACACTGAAATGATGAAATATGTAAATAGGAAACTGAGCACCTAAAAACACGTTCTTTTGTTATCTAAGTAAACTGAAATGAGCTTCTCTGCCTACCAAGTTAAAGGTAGCAGCTTGCCACAGCTGTCTAATGAATCCTAAATTCTTAGCTCGTTTGGCCCTTTGTTTGATGATGTGGCTGTCTCTAGCTAATTGATAGTTCCATATCAACCATGATTTAAAACAGCAAAACAGATCAGTCTGCACCAGTGATTCATGCATTGCATTAACGAGCACCGGGCTCCGTGGTGTGCTGTTGTTTGCCTCTTTCCTTTAAGGCTACATTTTAGGGGCTAGAGATGTGGCTAGCATTCAGTGCTCTTCCGGAGGACCTAGGTTCAGTTCTCAGCATCCGCACTGGGTGGTTCACAACCGCCTGTACTTCCGGGGGATCTGACATCCTCTTCTGGCCTCTGGGCATATCTGAACACATGTGAATACACATGCAACACACACAAAATAAAATACATTTTGTTGGTTACACAATGTTTACTTAACGTTGTATGCGTGTCTCTCTGTGTGTGTGTGCATTCACGTGCGTGTGTAGGAGCCCACAGAAATCAGTTATGGAGTCAGATTCCCTGGAGCTGGAGTCATAAATGGTTGTGAGATTCAAAGGTGAGTACCGGAAACAAAACTCGGGTCGTCTGGAAGAGCAGTCAGTGCTCTTAACTGCTGAACCAACTCTCCCGCTCCACTTGATTATATACATGAGTGACTCCTTATGGCAGGATATTATCCCATAATCTGTATAATTATTTATTTATAAAGATCTTTGCTATTTAATTTCTTCTAATGTTTTGGTGTTATAAGTAATGGTGCCTACATACCCTCTTACCATCTCTCTGTAGTTCAGCGGATACTGCTGTGGGGTAGGTTTATAGGGAAGGAATTATCAGTCCGCAGTGTACAGTAAGATAAGTACTTTATTCACCTACAAGAAATGTGCACCCATCCTATGCTACCTGCACTGATGTGTGCTTTATTTAATAGCTCCTAGAGATAGAAACTCCAAGGCATATGTGAATACGCTTACATGAATTCTAAAATTAACTTAGAAATTTGGTACCATGGATGTGTATGCACCCCACCTTTCTGGTCAGAGACAGCGTGTAGACAAGCCAGGGGTATCACTAAGTGGTCAGGGTGGGCAGTGAGGAAAGGCTGATGAGTCAGAGGGGGAGGGGCCAGTGCTTGCTCGCCCGGAGTGAGGAGTGTCCGCTTGCTTAGAAAGAGCTCTCCGAGTATTGTTTCCTTACTGTCCTCAGAAGCTTGCAGCACATGTCCCTGAGAAGTCATGATCAAGACTGCTCAACTTCATCCTGGAACTGCTCCCCGTCTTCATAGGAGATGAGATAATGCGTTTTGGACACACATTAGCATTAAAGGGAGGTGGGGAGGACCAAAACACAGTGTGAGTCAGAGAACTTCTGCTTGTGAGTCTGAGCCAGCTGTGTGTTAAATAGAAGTAACTCGAGGAGACCTGCCTGGAAAACCTGCTGAATGGAACGCTTGAGACGAGTTCAGAGATGCTGATGCCGGACGGGCTTGCTTGTTTCTGAAGAAACAGCTGCCAATAATCATGGCCCCATGATGTCACAGAAACCATGACTCTCGCTTCCCATTCCGTTGTAACACCCCATTTCACATAGGCCCACAGCACAGGGGCCCAGGGAGAGAAGAGGGTCACTTCAGGAGGGGGTGAGGCAAGCTGGGGTTATAGTCCCAAGTGGCAGCCATATCTGCCCACCAGCAAGGAGGTCTCGGAAGAGGTGCCTCTCGGTAAAGGGACCTGAAGCACTCTGCCACTGCTGGCAAGTCAGACATGTGGGACCGCTGGAAAGAAAAACACCTCTGGACTGGCCGAAGGTTTGAGCTCCTGTCTGTCTGTCTGTCCGTCCGTCCATCTGCCTGTCTCTGTCTCTCCCTGAAGGGGGTAGGGAGTAATGGCCCATGTGTGTGCTGCCCACACATGAACACGAGCAGGGAAGGGTATGCAGCTTCACTGTTGTGCAAAGAAAGCAGACCTTCTAGTTTCGTTGACAGCAGAGGGAGAGCTTCAGCACTGGAGGTGTGGTCCATGGGGATTCCGTAGAAGCAGAACTTTCTGGGAAAAATCTCCCCTCGACTGATCCATGTGAGAGTTTTATCGAACAAACCAGCCAGGGAAACAGCAGCTAATGTGATTTCCTCTTTCCGGTGTGAAAACATCTATAATGTAATTTCATGGTGCTCAGATTATCCACAACTTCTCGAGTCAATATGGAAACCTTTACAGAGTCCAGATGTGTAGCCCCCGCCCACACCCGTGGTCTCTAAGGCATGCTGTAGGAACTTCATTCGCTGCTTCTTTTCTGAAAAAATGTAGTCTTTGTATTTTATTACATTTATTTGCTTGGTTTAGTGTGTGTGTGTGTGTGTGTGTGTGTGTGTGTGAGTGAGTGAGTGTGTGTGAGTGTGTGTATGTGTGAGTGTGTGTGTATGTGTGAGTGTGTGTGAGTATGTGTGAGTGTGTGTGTGTGTGTGTGTGTGAGAGAGAGAGAGAGAGAGAGAGAGAGAGAGAGAGAGAGAGAGAGAGAGAGAGAGAGAGAGAGAGAGAGAGAGAGTATGCCTGCCCTGGTACGTACGTGATGGTCAGAGGGTAACTTTGGGAGCCATTTCTGTCCCTTAGCTGTGTAGGTCCTGGGGATCAAGCTTAGCTCCCCAGGCTTGGGGGCAGGTGCTCTTACCTGCTGAGCTATCTCCTCTGTCCCGTATTTTTTTAAAATAGGGATAACTTTCCCTTCTCCCTCCTTGAAAATGCATCTACTCAGTGTGCTGGGTTACTCCCTAGGGTTGCTTGGTGGTTGGAGGCCCTGTGTCATAACCCTTCAAGGACTGGCAGTTGGAGGCAACAGTTCACAGCCCAGATTTTCACAGGCAGGGTACTCATACATACCTTCTTACTGAAACACTCAGAAGAGGTTTTGTTTGTTTGTTTCTCTTTTTTTTTTTTGTCAGTTGGAGAGTACTGATAAAGTCACATTTGAATTTTAAGGATCGTTTAACTAGAATTTAGTAATGTTTTTAAATACTTGTTAGTATTAGCCTCACAGACCTGCCTGCCCCCTCCCAAAAAAAAAAGAAAAGAAAAACTTAAGTAAAAGAGTTTGCACAGTCTCACCCACACTGACTTACTGGTTAGTCTTAGCAGTCCATAGCCAATGCTGACAGCCTTACATTTACAGGCCTCTGCTCTTGGTAGGCATCTACCCTGTGGAGACAGGAAGGGCATGGCCTTAGAGTCAGGCACCGCTCGACTCAGCCACTTTACTGTTTGGGTCCCTGTGAGCCTCAGTTTCCTTATCTACAAAGTGAAGACAATACTTAAAGTAGTATTGAAATGTGGGGGAATTCAGATTTAGTAAAAGGCTTGAAATGTTTGGATGTTTGAAAAGTACTAGGAGTTGTGTTCGTCTTTCTAAGGTTTGGGTTTATTTGCTTTTCTTTGTAGGCCTTGGGTTTCTCTGCTATTTTAAGCAGAGTGCGATCTTGAAGTGTGTACATGTAGACTTTTTCTGAACTGATCTTTTTTGTTTGGGGATGGAAAGGAGTTGACATAGAATGTCTCACTGTATTCCAGGCTGCCCTAGAACTCACTACGTCACCAAAGCTGGCCTAGAAGTAGAGGCGATCCTCCTGCATCTGCCTCCTGAGTGTTGAGGTTACAGGTGGGAGCCAGCAAGCCTGGGTCTCTTTCCCTGACCTCGGTCTGTTGACACAGCTCCTTGCCCAGCATCTCGTGGGTGCTCTCCAAGTCTATGGGAGGGGTCTCATCACAGGGTGTCCGTGGGTGCTCTCTGAGTCTATGGGAGGGGTCTCATCACAGGGTGTCCGTGGGTGCTCTCCGAGTCTATGGGAGGGGTCTCATCACAGGGTGTCCGTGGGTGCTCTCTAAGTCTATGGGAGGGGAGGGGTCTCATCACAGGGTGTCCTTTAAACTTTCCATCTCGGGGTCAAACCTTTTCCAGCAGTCAGGGCATCCATCCCTTCAGAGACTGGCTCTCCAAAGGAAGGAACTAGTTTTCTTCCCAAAGAGCTTACTAACAGTATCACAGTGATCTCTTGTATTTATTCACCCTGAGCTACGTGTCCGCAGTTGTCATGTCTTCGTAAGGATTTTCTTACTGCTATTTGCTCTGCATCATTTTATGCATTTACTTTGGCTACTGTAAAATACATGGAGTAATCACGTGGAGTATTTTACAGAATATTTTTGCTGCTTCAAACGAGAAGAGTCTACCAAGGAGTGTGGAGCTGCTCAGTGCCATTACAATGGGTTCCATCTTGCTCAGGCAGAGAGAAAGGGAAGACAGTCTGTTCTGGGGTTCCACCCTCTCCTGTAGCAAAGTGGTTCCTTCCACCAGAGACCCTGACTCATCTCTCCTCTCCCCACCCCCTTGTCTCTTTCTGATGTGTGTGTCCCCACTAATTCTAGGGTCACAGTGCCTCTCTGCATCTCCATCCCAAGGGGGGAAGGAAAGCTTGTCTCTGTGTCTCTGCTTGTGGAGTCTGAAAACAGAAGCCTCTGTTTGTTGCGGGTATGAATACAACCACTTGGAATAACCACCGACAGTGTTTTCAAATATTTTGGCCCTATTTAAGTAAAGAGACATGAATAATTTGGAACTGGCACCCTTTTCTTTCCTTTTTTTTTTGCATTAGCAATAAATGTGATGAAACCTTCAAAGCAAAATTTCATAGTTAAAAGTGGTTGCCTTCGGTGGAGAGAGGAGGGCACAGGTCTGGACCCAGCCTTAGAAACTGTTCTGTTTGCCTGCTTTTGTCTACGAAGATTTGTGTAGTGGTTCGGTGTGTGTGTGTGTGTGTGTGTGTGTGTGTATTTCCTTTCTTTGAATAGGTTTGGTTTGGTTTAGGGGAACTCTCTGAGTATTTTGCTAGGCATTGCACGGCTTGTCCCAGGCTCTGGTATCAGTGAGAACAGCTCACTCTTAGGGGTTTGCAGGTCAGTCAGCTGGTCAGAGTTGACCACTGGAGATAGTGTCTAATACGAGGTTGGTTAAGAGGACAATGACCTTGGAGTTAACATTAAGGATTGAACATTCAAAGCTGGCCTGGCATACATTGTGAGAATCTGTCTTAAAAGAAAAAAAAAACATTGTTGAAATTCCTCTCACTCAGGAGAGTATTTATTTTTGTATCTATGAATCGCAATTTGGGTTACTTAATTTTACGGATTTATGATTTTTAGAAGTGTTTTTTAGAGTCATTTATTTTATTTTGCATATATGGATGTTTTGCCTGTGTGTGTGTGTGTGTGTGTGTGTGTGTGTGTGTGTGTATACCATGCAAATATGTATGTTTACTATAAGAGTGCCTAATACCCAAGGAGGTCAGAGAGGCATTGAACCCTCTAAAACTGGAATTACGGATGGTTGTGAATAATCATGTAGGTGCCAGGAACTGAACCTGTGACCTCTGGAAGAGTAGTGTGTGCTCTTAAGCACCGAGCCACCTCTACAGCTCCCTGTGTTTTAATTATGAACGCGTGTCTGTGCACATATGAGTGCAGGTGCCTATGGGGTGCAGAAGAGGGCATCGGATCCTCTGGAACTGGAGTTAGATGTGCTTGTGAGCTGCCATGTGAAAGCTGGGAACAAAACCCAGGTCCTCTGGGAAAGCTGCAGATGCTCTTAACTGAGCTCTCTCTCCAGTCTGGGTCTGTGATTTTTTTCTTTCACATCATCCATATGGTGCAACATGACTCTTTTTTTTAACATTTTTAAAAATTTATTTTAGAAGCACTCTTATTTACTTATCCATGCCCCATTCCCTCATCCTCCCATCCTCCCATGCACCCCACCGATCCCCCAACAAACCCCCAAATACTCCCCAAGGAGAGTGAGGCCCTCCACAGGGGATCATCAAAGTTTGTCCCATCCTTTGGGGGAGGGCCCAGAGCCTCCTTCCCATATCTGGGCTGCAATAGTATCCCTCCATAGGGAATGGGCTCCCAAAGTTCATTTGTGCTCTAGGGATAAACACTGACTCCACTGTTAGAGGCCACATAGACTGTCCTGGCCTCCTAGCTGGCACCCACATTCAGAGGGCTTGGTTTGGTCCAATGCTGGTTCCCCTGCTTTACGACTAGGGTCTGCCTGCTCTCACTAGGTCAGGTCAATGCAATATAACTCTTTTCATCTAGTAGATGAGTGCTTCATTGCTGATCTTAAAAAAAGCATTTGATTTCTGCAAAGTTATGGAATGTAGTTAGGAAAATAAACATAAACCCTGAGAACAAAAAACCCAAATTATATCAATTTTATATAAAGTTTTAGTTACTACTTGTTCATTTAAGGTTTGCCTCACACACATTGTTTAAAAGAGGTATCTAGCTTTTTTGATTTTAGTTTAACTAAGGACTATTTGATGTTGAAATTTTAAATTAATTAAAAACTTGTAATGTTTAAATATATATTTACATGTATTTATAATACAAATAAATTAAATACATATTTATTTGTAATATAATATAAAGATAATAAATATATATTAAATATATACTTAGTTACAATATAAGTAAATTAAATATATATTTCTATAGTGGAATTTTTAACACAGTACCTCACACATGCTAGGCAAGTGCTTTACCACACAGCTGTATGCCTAGCCCTATTTATTATATGTTTTATTATAAAAGTTACATTTCTTAGTTCAGTGCTTGGTGGTAGGGTTTTCAAAACAATTTTTTGTCTTCCTGGACTGATAAAGGATAATTGTTTCTATATCACATTAAACCTATTTGTTTGGTTCAAATAGTCTTCTTATTAGTTCTGCGTTTTCAGGCACGCACAGGGACAAAACGTTGCAGCAGATCTTTGCTCTCAGCTGCCTTACCAGTTCTCCCTCCAGGCTTCCAGTGTTTTCCATCCTCTGGCTCATCTTGCATTGCCTCTCTCTGTTTCTCGCCTGCAAGCAATAGAAGCAGAAAAAGTGATTACCATCATGAATCAGGACTCCAGAATCAAAATTCCAAATCCCTGAGCACAAATGCTACCCTCTTTCAGAATTTCCTGACTCATTTTCCTTTTGCGCTCTCTCTCTCTCTCTCTCTCTCTCTCTCTCTCTCTCTCTCTCTCTCTCTCTCTCTCTCTCTCTCTCTCTCTCGACAAAATTGACTTTCTTTTCAATCTGCCTTCTTCAGAAATCTCTCACCATGATTGGCATTTTCCTCTTCTGCTACCCCTCACAAAGACCATGACAGCATGCCTCAGACAGAACACCGAGTGCCAACAGTTCATCTCTGAAAAGCAATGCTTTTTCTGCAAGAGTTAGTTTTTCTGATGAAACCAGCATATGGGCCATTTAATAGAAAACTCAAAAGACTTCAGAACACAATTTCGCAGCCATTCAATCAAGCGGTAGCAATTTCTTTTGTCCCCAGCAGGAAGGAGGTGGTTCAGGGGAGGGAGGTGGAATATGAGGGGGGAGGGGGCTCTAAGGTTCTGAGGAGTTTGTGAGGAGTGAAAATTTAGGGCACTTTGTGCCGGAAGACACGGCTCAGCTCTGCCCCCGAGCTGGGGCACTGACTCCAGCCACCTGCTCCTTTTTCCTTGGAAACGTGCCCCCTCTGCTTACTTTTTGTGTGGAAGCAACTGGAAAGGATGTATGTGTGTGTGTGTGTGTGTGTGTGTGTGTGTGTGTGTATGTATGTATGTATGTATGTACGTATTTTTTTTTTTTTGCTCTGAGTCAGACCTTCGGTTTTTTTGTTTGTTTGTTTTTTTTTTTTTTTTGCAGAAGTTGTCTGGTGAAAGTCATCTATCGTCAGCCCCTGGTTTGTAGCTCCATGTGAGAAATATGTGTGTTTTTAAAAGGCCATAACAATAAGCAATTCATATAAACATGCCCATCCTCTCCTTACTATGGGGCTTTGTTCTCCTTGGAAACTCCCTGTGTTCCTCCTTTGGTGTTTACTTAGCTCTGTGTTTCTAAATCCTGTTTGTCTTGTAATTACATCATGTATGATCCGCCTTCCTTCTGTGTATGGTAAGATTTGAAACCGACATCCTCATGCCCACCAAACGCAGTTCTGTTCTGTCTTCCCTGTAGCATTATATGAGACTTGTTGAATTCATGAGCGATTACTTGGACTGCATTGTTTCGTGACATATTAAGCACTAGATGACGTTTATTGAGCACATGTAATACAGTATTGAGGAGCTGAGACATGTATGAGCTTGGTGGCAAACATATAGAACTGCCTTCTTCCCATTCACCCACACAGTGTAAATGGCTACTCTAAGGCCACATAGGCAACAATGGTGGTGCCTTACTTCAGTAAGTCTGGCTCTAGAGGGTAGGTGGAGTTTTCCTGTGCCAGTGGCTGCTTCCCAAATAACCACTTAGAGGCTTAATATTAATTACAAATGCTCGGCCCAATAGCTCAGGCTTGTTACTAGATAACTCTCACATTTTCAATGAACCCATATTTTTGCGTATCTTCTTTCAGTATGGCATGCCTACCTTGCTTCTCTCTGTGTCTTCTGGCAACTCCCAACTCTACCCTTCTTCCTCTCAGGATTCTCAGTTTTCCTCTCCTGCCTAACCTTATCCTGTCCTGCTATTAGCCATTCAGCTTCTTTCTTACACCAATCACAGTGTACTGAAGGATTATTTCACAGCACTAGATCCTGCTTTTCACCATGGAAATCTAAATTATTAAGATTTTCAGTATTTACTTAATTGGTTATTGCCTTTTTTCCCTTTCTTTTTTGAGATGGGATTGCACTCTGTAGTCTGCACTCACCTCAAACTCACCATCAAATTGTGAAAGTAACCCTGCCTCAGATGTTTGAGACTGAGGGATTACAGATGTGACTTACCACATCTGGCTTACTCCCATTTCTTTTAAAGATGAGTCTTGTCTATGTAGGCCTGGAACTCATGATCTTCCTTCCTCAGTCCAAGTGCTGGGATTGTAGACATGTGGGTAATTATCATGACTTTCGGAAAGGCTATTTTTAGCGGAGTCCCATAGATGTTATAATTTCTTTGTTTTTATTTTTTTTTAGGAATCCTGCTAGTGGGGCATTCTGATGTTCTTTGCGTTAACCCTACAGTTCTTTGGGTTCACACTCAGAAAGGCCACCTGACCTTTCTTCGTGCTCCTGATGGCTTCTGTTCTGTGCTGCTCCCCCATCTCGAGAGAGACGTCTTATTTCTGGCTTGCCCTTTGTGTCGCCTAGTGCTTTCTCTTTCCCTGTTGTGTGCTGTGGTCCTGCCTTCCATTTTAAGTGCTTTCCTCCCACGTGGGGTCAGCTGCTGTCAGTCACAGTGTGAGGAGGCTCCAGGAGCTCCACAGATGGCCTGAGGTTCAGGTCCTGGTGATGGTTTTCCTGCACCGTGACCTCAGAGGCATCGTCTGTGAGTTCTTCCTGTTGTGGGATGTTCCAGACTTGCTTCTGGCACTATGTCCCTGCTGCAGGTGTCATAGGAGCTACGTTTGAGTTGGGATGTGGCTGTACACATTTGTATGTGTATACACGTGCGTGTGTATGTGTGTGTGTGTGTGTGTGTGTGTGTGTAGGTCAGAAGTCAATGTTGGCTTTCTCCTTTGATGTTACCCACCTTATTTTTGACACAGATTCTCTTACCAGTTTGACTACCTGAGCCCCAGGGAGGGATCCTGTAGCTCCTTCCTCTGTGCTGTGATCATAAGTGTGTGCTGCCCTACTGCGTGTAGGGGATATGAACTCGGGTCCTCATGCTAGCCTGTCAAGTGCTTTATTGGCTGATTCTGCTCCCCTGTTCATGCCCTTCTTGTTAGACTGACTTATGCCGCCCCCGTCATGCTGCAAACTCTCTCTACTTGTGTCCCTAGTTCCTAGACACCGCTCTCACAGCTTTCCTTTTTTAAGTGTTTGGTTTAGTTAGTAATGGGTTTCATTGTGGCTTTTTCCTACTCAATCATTATTGCCCTCTGTTCTTTTTAAAAATCTTTTTAATTTAAATTAGAAATAAGCTTGCTTCACATGTCAATCCCAGCTTCCTCACCCTCCCCTTTACCCCTGCCCCCACCAGCCCCCTTACCTCCCACCCAATCCTCACTTTGCTCCCCAGGGAGTGTGAGGCCCTCCATGGGGGATCTCCAAAGTCTGTCATTTCATCCAGGGCAGGGTCTGGGCCCTCCCCCATGTGTCCAGGCTGAGAGAGCATCCCTCCATGTGGAATGGGCTCCCCAAGTCCATTTGTAAGCCTGGGATAAATACAGATCTACTACCCCAGGCCCCATAGACTGCTGAGGCCTCCTCACTGACACATACATTTAGGGGGTCTGAATCAGTCCCATGCTGTCCTCTCAGCTATCATTTTAGGGTTCATGATCTCCCCCTTGTTCAGGTCAGCAGTTTCTGTGGGTTTCCTCAGCCTGGTCTGGATCCGTTTGCTCATCACTCCTCCCTCTCTGCAGTTGGATTCAGTGTTCAACTGAGGGTGTCTGCCTCTGCTTCCATCAGCCACTGGATGAAGGCATATGGCACTCTGTTCTTATTCAGCCCCATCCCCCACTGCTCTCCCCTGTCTCTCCTGATTCCCCTCTTCCTCTTCCCGAGCAAATCCTCCCTTCTGCTTCTAGTCACATGTACTCACTTGCTCTCCTTCCCCTCCAGCCCTTTAGATCTCTTCTTCCTCTCTCGTGGTCACTTTTATGACCTACAGTTCTTCCCCTCCTGTCCTGAGAGAGAAGGCATGGTGTGTGTGTGTGTGTGTGTGTGTGCGCGCATGTGAGTGCCTGTGTGCTAGTGTGTGTCAGTGAGTGCACACATGCTTGTGTGTGTGTGTGCGCGCTTGCATGTGCACATGTGTGAGTGACTGCATGCGTGAGTGACAACATGCGTGCATGCATGTGTGTGTGCTAGTGAAGGTGCGTGTGTGAGTGCCTGTGTGCTAGTGTGTGCGAGTGAGTGCATACATGTTTGTGTGTATGTGTGCACTAGCATGTGCACATGTGTGAGTGACTGCATGCGTGTGTGCATGCGTGCGTGCGTGCATGTGTGTATGTGTGCATGTGTGTATGTGTGTGTGTGTGTGTGTGTGTGTGTGTGTGGTGGGGTGTCCTCTCCCCTGGCTGCCTATGACCAGTTTGTTTTCCCCACTCCTTCCTTTGAGAGCCTAGCTTTCCTGTGTTAACAGGTGAGTGGTGTCTTGTTGATTCCCTTTCTACCTTCTAGAAGACTGATGAAGTCTCTTTCCGGTTGGTCGCTGTCACAATCCTTTTCTCTCTGTCTGTGTGGAATTTCACGTGCTTTCATTAGATTGGGATTTGGGAAGGGAACAGAGAAAAACAAGATGCCACAGTTAATGAAAGCCTGATTACATCACCACAGAGGAAGTCTCGTTCCTGGAGCTCGCTTCATTTTCCTGTTGGGCTGGAGACTGTGGATGATGGTCTCAGAATAATAGCATGGGGTCATTTGTCGTCTTCCTTGAACTCTGGTAGTGGGTGCCATCCTTATTCCTTATTCCAGTGACGTCTCCAGCTCTTTTCTTCTCTTGTCTGGATGCGTCAAGCAGAGAGGAAGAGAGTCAGGTTTCTTCAGGAAGTGGACTCGGTGCCCAGGGACTCTCCCATTCCACCAGACTTCTCAGAGTCTTGGAAAACATACCTCAGCATGCTGACTTAAAGCCTAACGTGTGGGTATAGCTTCTCCTAGGAACCTGTTTGAGTCTGTGGGGTGAATTCTGAAATGGACCATAGCCTTTCTCTCCTTAGCTAGTAGCAGTAGTAGGCGGCATGGTTTGGAGCTTCATAGTCTTCCAGCAAGTTTGGAGAATGCACGTGAAGTGCTCATCACGTTTGTGGCACTCACAAAGCTGTGAAGAGTGACCAATGTGATTGGTGACAAGAAAAAAATATGTCCCAAAATGACTTGGATGTGCTGGACGGCTGGACTGAAAATAACAAGATGACATTTCAAAAAGATAGGTGTGAAATCTAATTTTGGAATAAAAACACCAATTGTAATGATGGGGGCAGGGGCCTCTACTGCCAGAATTCCTAGTAGAGGAAGACACTGAGAGGTTTCCTCTGACTAGAGGCTCAGTACGAGTCAGGGAATTTGATGGGAGCATTACAGATGTAGCTGGGGTGATGATGGAACCATAATAGATAGTGACAGGCAACACACCTCCCCATTCAAATGGTTCAGCCACACCTGGGTGGTCCTTGTGTTTGCTGACCCACGAACCTTTTATTACACAGGGAAGACAAAAGTTTTCCAGAGAAGGACTGTTAGCAAAGGGCAGGAGGGCCTGGCGGCGTGTCTCAAGAGAAGCAATGCAAAGAACTCAGTGTATTAGACAAAACTGTCTCATTAGCTGTGGAATTTTAGGTGAGCCTCTTGCTCTCTGTAGCCTCGTGAGTAAAATAGAGAGGGTATGTAACTTCTGTGTGGGGGTAGGAGGGAGCAGTAGCCAGAGCTGCTGCAGAGGGAGGAGGTGGCCATGTAGACTGTGGTCATCTACATATTAGGATAAGGCATCTGAATCGTGTCCTTTGCAGTGGGAACTAATATGGCCACCCTCATCTGTCTTTCTATCTGTATCTGGCTTGTTTATAAGGAATGAAGGTTTATTCAGCCTACATTTCTGCGTTTTGGGAAGTTCCAGGGCAGACTACTGCTTCTGTCAAAGTCCTTCTTGTTGGTGGGCACTTTTGATAGAGTCTTGGGCTAGCACAAAGCATCACATAGTGACAGAGGCATATACAAAGGACAGTGCTTCTGTAACACACCTACTCTAGAGAGAAACTCACTAATCGGTACAAGGATGAACCCATCTATGATAGCAATGCCCTGATGACCTTATCACCTCTTGAAAGTTCTGTTTTGTGTCCGCCTCTTGATACCTTACAATGAGGATTAAACCTCATAGTAAGGGACTTAGTAAATGCCCAGGCCAACAGTGGGCAATGGACTATTGTGGTAGAGTCAAGCTGGAGGAAAGTCTGTCCTGTGCATGGGCACTGTGGCTAGGGGTGAGCTACCTCACGGAGTTGGTAAATGGATTGCCTTGGGAGGCATTTAAGCATGGCTGGCAGGAACTCTGTTCAGTCTGGCTGGCATTTCTGGTTGGGTGGAGTATGCCAAACGAACTTGGAGGTTCTTACTAAGTAGTGTGCTGGTGGTAGGGAGCCTGTAAAATAAGTTAAATAGTGAAGTATGAGCTACTCCAGCCTTCTTTATCTTATTTTACAAGTACAAAAAGAAGACAATAAAGACAATTCTCACCCTTTACCACCCATCAAAGTTCCTTATGAGTGATAAAACTAATCTAGAATCCAACTGTTCACCTGGACTATTGACCTTGGTGTGTGTTGGGGGGGGGGGGTTTGTTAGAACAATGGTGTCCTGAGCTTGGGCTGTACTACTTTCTGAAACACATATCCTGGAGTGAGGACTTTGGGTGACCCCCGTCACAGCTGAAGTGTGCTTCTAAATGCAGTTATTAAATGCTTTCTGGACCAGGACCTGCATCTGTGATAGTGTCTGACCGGCCAGTACCCGGCACCTTCAGTGTCTTCAAACAGATGTAGCAGTACTACCCCTTACCCCCAGAGAGAGGCCAGATCTGGAGGTAACCTGCCACTTCCCTCCTGTGTCTGCTTTTCAGGTCCCGGCCATTCTTGTTGCCTCTACAGTTATGGCAAGAGGGTGGCAATTTCTCCAGGTCGTGAGCCTGGAGCTGTAACACTTTCTGGCAACCTGCTGGCTGGTTATCCCACAGTTACTGAGTTCAGACCATGCATCTTCATGTTTGGGGTATTCCTCCCACATGCTGACCCTCTCTACCTGTTAGGGCTGTCACTCCCTTGCAAATAAAGCCCCTTCCTTAGTTCACCCTAACCCCCTAACTCCTCATTCTTGGAGAGGGACAGGTAAGGATTTCACCAGAGACAGGAGATTCACTTCTCCATTAGGTTACACCTCTAGATCCCCACAACCCAGGGGGAAAGATAGTACTTTTCTTTTCTGGAATTCTGGAGAGTCTCTGCAGATGCTAGCCAGAGGTTCAGGATTTAGGGACTTTTTTTTTTTTTTAGGAATGAGTTGCACCCAAGTGATAGAGAAAAGCTTTGAGTGACCATAGAGGTTCTTTGGGGGAATCAAGGAAGATAAGTGGGATAATAGCCAGAATGGTACTAAGGTAGGAAAATATATTTAAGTCTTCAAAAACTGCATGACTGTGGATATCACAAATGAAGATGAGAGAGTCTGACATCATTTCCGCCAAGATGGTCTTGAGCAGGTTATGAGACATTGTGTGAATTCTTGGGACAGAAGCAAGTGATGCCTGAATTGAAACACTAGCCCACTGCGAATGTTTAGCCCGGGCAGTATGATTTGTTTTCAGGAAACTGAAAGTCATAAAGCTTTAAGTGGAATAAACACAGTATGCATGGTGTACCTGGGTCTTAACTAGACATTTGACATCCTCTCTACATAAGTTTACTTCCTATCCAATTGCTCTGGCAAGACTGATGCATGTGATAGTATGAAAGCAGCTAGAGTTTCATCCCCCTGTGCATAACTTCTCCAGTGCCTCATAAACATGACACTTTTGACAGTGGTCATTGGTGCTTACAAAAAGACAAGAAATGCATGGGGAAGTACTTAAGTGTGCCTACTACGGTATAAAAATGTCATATGTTTGTATCTCTCTTGAAACTTCTTCATATACGGACATTGTGCCCTTCTGTAAACGTGTCTTCTTAATGTAGCTTGGATAAGGTTCAAGAGAACATAGACATCAAAGCTTTAGATGACATAAAGTTGGGAGGGATCATGAATACCTTGGATGAGGCCAGAAATATTTGAATACATATGAATGGTTGGGACAATGGAGCTAAATCTTAATGTATTCATTCTTTGTCCT
Organism: Mesocricetus auratus; assembly: GCF_017639785.1. Classification (NCBI taxonomy): domain Eukaryota; kingdom Metazoa; phylum Chordata; class Mammalia; order Rodentia; family Cricetidae; genus Mesocricetus; species Mesocricetus auratus. The sequence goes on from NW_024429200.1 coordinate 4,753,894, forward strand.
TCAGGCCACAATGATAAATTCCCTATTGTCAGAAACTAGACTAGATGCTAGATACATGGGCCATGGCAGGGATAACAAGAGACAGGAAGTGTTCCTGATGAAAGTAAGCCCAGGATGGTGTGACATAGATAAAATGAGTTGTATGAAGACTTGAGGAGCTTTTGAGGCATATTGAACACATGAAGCATTGACAAAGGCTAAATCTGAATAGTTTCAGGGAATGTGGAGGAGTTTTGGCATCACAGATTGAGGGCATGCATGATGTCACAGAATGCAGGAGCAGTGAATCCTTGGATAACTGGGAAAACAAATTGGCAGTGGTCATCAGTGATCAAGAACTAAAGCAGGTGGGGAGAGGCTACCCAGTCCCCTTACTTTATGGTTCTGTGCTGCTGGATTATGGAATGAGAGGAACTCCCATGGAACACCCCAAGGAAAAACAGTTGTAGTGTGAAGAGCATGCCTTCTTAGCACAGAGAAGATCGTGGTCTTACTTATCTGATCGTTGGAATGCCTTCGCAGGCCACTGCTTTGAAAAATCTTGTTTCTATTCTAAGGTGGAACCCAGGGGTTTATTTCAGAAGAGTCATGATTAAATTTGTGAAATTATAGACCAGGAAGAGCTGCAGAGGCTTAAAACTGGGAAGAACTGCGATCATTTTGACACCATACTGATAAGCGATGATTTGAAAAGAATAAATACTTTTGACGATCTGCGGCATAAATAATGTGGGTCAAGGAAAAGATAATAGCAAAAAGCTTAGGTTGTCTTAAGAGAAATTAAAGTCAAGTCAGTTGGACTTGGTCATGACTTAGATGTATCTTAGATCATAAGAGGTAAGGAAGAAATGACTGATGACGCCAGTTTTCAGGTGGCACCTAATAGAAGGCATGATCCCTTAGGATGGATTTTTCAAGTTGTGTTCAGGCTGCCTAGGCAGTTTTTATGTGGAGACCTCGAACACTGTAAGATAAGATGGTCTTGGAGTCTAGGTGAGAGATTTTATAGGCTTCCGTCTACTGTGGTATTTAAAGTCTTTGGTCAACAGATTACTAAGGGGACAGAACATTCAGACTGAGAAGAGCAGAAGTCCTGGAACAGAAGTTGTTGGGAAATTCTAAGAGAACTGACAAGGTGCTCAAGACAGAACTTAAGAGGGAAACGGGAAGAGAGGGAGAAGAGAAGGTGGGAAAAGAGAAGAGAGGGAGAAGGTGGTAGATGCTATCAAAAGGAGGAGGAGCAGTGATATCTAATACTGTTGACCAGCTTGGTGATGATGGGACTTGGGAGAAGGATTGTATCTTTGAAGAAACTTCCAAGGCCTGAGTCTGAGTTAACTCCCCGTGGCAGAGTGATCTCAACATGTCCCACCAGATTGGTTAAAGAGCGATAACAATTAGTTTCTTGGCCAACCAAGCTAGATCTTAGTGGACTTATCCCACCATGCCTGTTCTCTCCTCTATTTCTAGAACCTGTGTAGAAACTTAGCTTCCAGCCATGTATGGTTTCTTTCATGAGTGGTACTTTTCTGTCAGGAACTTCAGAGAAACTGTTCAGACGGAACCTGGTAGACGGATGTGAGAAACGGGAACAGCAATGCTTGCATCTTTTCTTTGTCATCTCAAGAAGAGAAGAAAGGGATGGAGGAAAGGGGTGAAGTCACAGAGGTAGGGGCAGCTAGGAGGTGGGCTGGGGTAAAGCCAGCTTGTTTAACAAGCAAAGCAGACAAAGATTAGAGTAACCATGACAACAAGCAGCTGGCAAAGACTGGAGTTTGGGGCAGAGGGAGGGAGGTGAAATGAGTCGGTTGGGTAAAAGCCCAGAGTTTTGGAAAATGCCATTTCTTCCCTCAGGCTGTTGGCTGTTACAGAAATCACCATAGTCACCCACAGTGACTGGAAAGGAATGAAATGGGGGGGCAGGAGAGATTAGCAGGTAAGGTGGGCCTAGCTGACTCAGAAAGGGAGGTACAGGGCTGGTGACTGCAGGGACACTGGGAACTCAGGATGTATTGCCCTAGTCTACCTCTGGCACTGGAATTTCCCTGCTTGGTTCCATTATCATATGTACCGTGGTAGTGAAGGTGCCACAACGAGTGTGATTTTCCATTTTTAGTTTCTAGGATGCCACATTTTTCACTCATGGACAGAGAGGCATGCACCTGTCAAGAATGCCTTTCTGGAGATGCTCTAAGTTTGTGTGTATATGAGGGAAGAGAGATGGGGGAGAGGGGGAGACTGAGAGAGGGAGAGAGGTGGGAGGGAGAGACAGAGAAAGGGAGAGAGAGAGAAAGAGAGAGAGAAAGAGAGAGAGGAGGGAGGGAGAGACAGAGCGAGGGAGAGAGAGAAAGAGGGAGAGAGAGAATGAGAGACAGAGAGAGAGAGAGAGACTGTGTTTATGTTAATGTGGCCTCTTTACCCAGCCTATGTCTATGAATTAGTGAAGAATTTCTTAGAAGTCTTTTGCTCTTGAAATGTTGCCAGCCTCTTCTGTAACTGCCCAGGGAGTCTGTCAATAAGAACGCAGATGCTTTAAAAAGATAGGTGAATGCCACCGCTCCTTTCTGAGTAAGATCAAAGTACCTGAGTGGGAACAGTGAGACATTGGCAGCATCACAAATAAATGGTGTTTTGGCTTACGTATCTCCTCATCATGCCCAGCATGATCTATCCCAAAATAGTACCAGCACTGTTGGAGAGGGACACAGACTTCTCCTTGGTCTAATGTAAAGAGCTTTGCAAAAGTGGCTCTGGAGGTCACCTGCTTTTCTCTTCCATTCACAGCTGCACAGATGCACCTTGCATCTTCTTCCTGTAGATACAGATTCTGGAGCTACAAGCTGCCTGGGCAGGGTGTGGAGTTGGGGTACAGAATGAGGCCTTTAGGAGCCTGGAGCCCATGGCCCCTTGGGAACTTGCAGCCATACAGGCGCTGAAAGCTTAGGAATCACAGTTAACAATCCTAAGATTTTGTAGTTTTAACTGGGGATGAGGGCAGCAAAGTGGATTCATAGCCATCTCCAAATTGCTCCCTCTCGGGAGCACGTGTAGGCCAAGCATGTGAAGAAAAAATGTCCTCTTGTACAAAGAAAATTTTAAAAAGAGATGTAGGTTCAAGCTCTTTGTTGCAAACTGTCATAAATAGTTTGGAAGAGAGAAAGTGAAGGTAACTGATTTCCCCCGAGGAGAGTGGGGAGCCAACTTAGACTTGGAAAGAGGTGACTACTTTGCTAGAAGCCTGAAATGACACTTTCTTTTTCTTCTTCTCTCAAGCCTACTTCTATCAGGTGGATATAGTCATCTCGTTTCTTGGCTCTATCTGGAACTGCAAGCATGCAGTTTTGTTCAGCAGTTATACAGAGTTCCCAAAACCCTGGGGGCCAGCATGTGCATTGAGATTTTGTTGTGTACGAGAGAGTTCCAGAAATACTGACTTTAATTTTCTTTGTTGTTGGCAACTACAGGGTTTGACAGGGAACTACTTGTTGGGAGGTCACTCACCAAGTACCCTGAAGGGAAGGAAAAGAAAGGAAGACGTAGGTGTAGAATGGAATAAGGTGTTTCTTTATGTGTGGGAATTGTAGTTAGAATTCAACAGGAGTTGGAGGATAGAAGAAAGTTCTGTACTAGAGTATAAAACATTGATTTACCATAGTCAGCCTTGCAAATAAACCATTGCTCTGTGTAGACTCCTGTGGTAGTTTGATTATAATCGGCCCCCATAATGTCATAGGGAGTGGCACTACTAGGAGGTGTGGCTCTGTTGGAGTGGGTATGGCTTCTTTGGAGAAGTATGGCGCTTTGTGGGTGGGTTTTGAGATTTCCTATGCTCAGGATAGCGCCCAGTGAGTCAGTCGACTTGTGTTGCCTGCGAGATGTAAGACTCTCAGCTACTCCTGTAGTAACACATGTGTGTCTCTGCTGTCATGTTTCCCACTGTGATGATAATGGACTGAACCTCTGAAACTGTGAGCCAGCCACAACAATTAAATGTTTTCTTTTTTTGGTTTTTCGAGACAGGGTTTCTCTGTATTGTTTTGGAACCTGTCCTGGAACTCGCTTGGTAGACCAGGCTGGTCTGGAACTCACAGAGATCCGCCTGCCTCTGCCTCCCGAGTGCTGGGATTAAAGGCGTGCGCCACCAATGCCCGGCAATTAAATATTTTCTTGATAAGAGTTGCTATGGCCATGGTGTCTCTTCACAGCAATAAAAGCCATAACTAAGATAATACCCAAGCAAATATAGCTGCACACATGAATGTCCATGTGCAAACTCTGTGGCAATGAAAGTCAACTCTAGTCTCTTCATTTATGAGTTAATTTATTAATTACAAACTGTCTTTGGGCAGGTGCTGTATCAGAGCAAGAAAAATAACACAAGGATGCAGATAAGACACCATTTCTCTTCTCTGGGAGTTTGTGGTTAGTCGGTGAGAAGCACAGACATGGGTTGTTGTGTTATAGATTCATGGAAACTCTGATAGGTGAATCCATGAGCAAGTTTATAGGAAGTGATGGCCAGCCCTCCCCTGGATGAGGACAAGAGGATAAGGATGGACTATCATTTAGGAAGCTTTATCAACAAAGTGCCATTGTCCTGTTCTGGGGACTAGAAATTCCAAACCTTATGACAGGGTTAGATCTCTGGGGAGATGTCTTCCTAGCTAAGAGAAGTCCACCTCTCTCTATGTGCTCATGAGGGGAGAGGAGAGAGGACAAAGGTGAAGGGACACATGAACACATTTTCTGATGTCTTTTCTATAAAAGTCCCAATCCTATCAGATCAGAGTCCCGCTATTTAAACATTTTATACATCTATCTATCTATCTATCTATCTATCTATCTATCTATCTATCTTCTATCTATCTATCAATCAACTATATATATATCATCTATCTATCTATCTTCTATCTATCATCTATCTATCTATCTACCTATCATCTATCATCTATCTATGTTTGGTGTGTGTGTGTAGAGGAGCACTTTACACACTGTATGTGTAAAGGTCAGAGGACAAATTACGGGATTTAGTTCTCTCTTTCCACCTCATGGCTCCCAGAGATCAAACTCAAGTTGTCAGGCTCGGTGACAAGTACCTTTTCTCACTGAGCTATCTCAGTGTTCCCAAAGCTTGACTTTTACTATTTATTATAACTTTAACTACTTCCTTAGAGCTCCCTCCTTTGGGGTTAATGCTCCAGTTGAGCATATTTTAAGAGGATATCTGCTCATATAGAGCAGAAGGTTTCACAGAGTGGGTGACGATTGTAATGAACTCTGAAGAGTTACCCAGTGATGGGACTTGGGGAGGCATGCTTCCTATCAGAAGGGAACCCACAGGAAGGAATGGGATGGCATGCCTTTATTCAATGGGAAACTACAACCAATTTAATGGAGTCGGAATGGAAAGATGGGTGTTGTATATTAAGGGACTTAGGCTTGTTGTACAGTTGACATGGGATCATTAACTAATCTTGAAAGAAGGAACAATGTGTTTATCCTCTCTGGAAAACCAGTTAATGGGGGATAGCAGATGGGAGAGCTACTAGGTCCCAAGAGAGGTAGAACTGTGTGTGTGTGGGGGGGGTTGGTCTGGGCTTGCTTGTCAATTGCTGCATGTGGGGTAGAGTAGTGTATTGAGCTGGTTTCTGGTTCTGGATTGATTGATTTGTTCTAGAAGTTGATACAGCTGGAAGAACAGACATTGAGAGCCAGATAATGGGGACAGTTGACAGTTTGAGATATCTTGAGTGTGGCCATTCATTTCTTGGTGCTCAAGAGAGGGAGGTAAGGAGCAGAGAAGAGATACTGACATTGTTCACTGTCTCAGTGTGGACAGAGTGGGTGGTTTCTGGGAGGTCACGTGACAGTTAAGGAACGGGAAGAAGAGATGCCTGGGAAAGAGAAAGGCCAGGGAGACCCGGACTGCGCCATAGGCTAGAAAGGAAAAGAAGCAGGGGTGGTGTGACAGCCTCTGTGGAGCTCCAGGGAGGACTCAGAAGAGGTCCTGGCCCTGGGATGCCGTCTGCGAGTTTGGGAGGAAGCCCCCCTGGAGCAAGAGGTGGCATCTGAAGCTTGAGACTTAACTTGTGAAGAACATATTACACGGAGCGAGAGAGACCTGACTGTGGGAACCCAGGGCGAGGCCAGCTCTAAAAGTCAAGGGCAGCATTTATTCCTTTGTCTCTGAGATATTTTTAGGCACGGGAGAATTATTGAAGAGAAAAATAAACACTGAAGTATTTGCATGTGCGTGAGTGGCTCTGTACGTGTGCATGCTTGTGTGTGTTTGTGTATACTCGTCCAAGCATAGGTGTGGAGGTCAGAGGCCAATCTTGGGTGTTCTTCCTCAGGAGCTATCCATCTCCACCACTTCGTTTTCTGGGTCTCTCGCTGGGACCTGGGATAACTGCTAGGCTGGATGGCCCGCAAACCATGAGGAGCTTCCTTGTTTGTCTCCTCAGTGCTGGGATAAGTTTGTAGAACCATACCTGACTTTTTACAAATTATTATTATTATTATTATTATCTTCTTATTTTTGTTTTCTAAAGGCAGGGTTTCTCTGTGCAACAGCCTTGGCTGTCCTGGAATTGGCTCTGTAGACCAGGCTGGCCTCAAACTTACAGAAAATGGCCTACCTTTACCTCCCAAGTACTGAAGGCATGCACCACCACAGCCTGGCCAAACCTGACTTTTTACATGGGTGCTGGGGATTGGACTCAGGTCCTCTGAACTCTCTGCTCAGCCCCTGAAACTTTAATGCTATAAACATGACACACACGCAAACACACATCCGAAAAGCACAGAGCCCACATGGTTGAGAAAAGACTAAGAGCAGATTAATGTATCTGGGTAGAATAAGTTAAAAGTAAAGTGAGTGGGTTTTAGGGGCCCTTGTATGATTTGGAAAGGCTTTGGGGAGGGAAAGGAAACAAATTGAGTTAGCCTTGTGAACACTGAATTAATCAACTCAAACCTACACAATGCAGTCCTTGAGGCAAATGCATTTTAAATTGGAGTTTAATTTTTTTTAAGCTCCACAAGTCTAAATACTTAGTCCTAGAGATGGATGAAGTTAAATAGTTCTTTTAAGAACAGCACTGCATGGAAAATAACTAGGTTTGCCTTGCTAAGTTTAGCATGTAAAGCTCTTTCCTGAATGGCGTCTTTGTCAGCCCCGGGCTGGGGGAGTTCAGTTCCCTTTTATTTGGTGAATTCCTTAATTGGATTTTGTTTGCCGATCTTACTTTCTCACATTGTAAGATTTTAATAAATCATTATAATCATTCCCTTCTGTCTTGCAAAAATAACCTTTCTGACAGTTCCCGAATGATTCCCCCCTTCCTGTGTTTGCATCTTGGGATTATTAGTGTAGCTTTCAAATGAATCAGAAAAGACCTGTGCAGCCAAGGGTTTATTTCCATCAATTCCCAGGCGTGAACTCAGAGTGTGCAAAACCAGGAACCTGCGAGGTCACGCTTGGCTGGGAGGGCACAGCAGGTCTTGGCACATTATCTGCTGCCTGGATTATTGATGAGATGTGTGGTGTGGAAACAGGGGGGAGGGAGCTCTCCTCTCTGCTTGGTTATTAAGGCCTCTGCAGGAAGCAGGTTTATTGGTGATCTATGAGCACTGGAGGCCTCTGCATTCTTCTGTGTCAGCTACTGTTGATGACTGGCGAAGGTAGGACTGTTTATTTTGTGTATGTTATGTGCTGCTCCAAGGCCTGGCTCAAAACACACCTCTCTCCAAACAGCCTGCTGTGATTGGCCTCCTCGTGATGGGTTCAAGGGCTGGCTCATTCACCATTTGGAAAGCGAATCATAGACAAAAACCTTTTCCTTTACTTCTTCAGTGTTTCCCAGTGCCTGCTGTCATTAGCTGCTTTTCGTGCTTTTGACAGCCTCTTAAAGGAAGAGCTATGTAGGCTGGCCCATACTGCAGAGGTTCCAGACTCTGCTCCTTGGCTTGTTAATCCTGGACCAGCGGTGGGGCATACAAAGAGGACAGTATCCATTTCCTGGTCACAGGAAGCAGGGACAATGTGAAGGAGACCACGTATAGCCTTCAAGGCATGTTCCCGGTAGCCTACATCATCCAGCTAGTCACTACCTTCCAAAGTATTCAATAAACATCACATGACCCTGGGAGGGGCGGGTGGGGGGGCGGGACCGCTCTGTTCTGCAGCTGTAGACACAGCGTGGGACAGTGGCATTGTACAGTCCTCGCTGCTGGCTGTATCTTTGCCTCGCTCTCTGTCTACCTCACCCCTAACCTTCCAGGCTGGGTATGATGTGGGACCAGCAGGCAGCGGCCTTTCTCAACCTGCGTGATTTCCACAGTTCCCTTCTTGTGTGTGGACCTCTGAGGAAGGGGCGGTTGCCGAAGATCAGGCACATACAAGACTGCTCAGGGTGGCCTTTTGGTGGCTTTAGCAGGCCAGTCCTCTCATATTCTTAAAAGCATTCAGCTTATTCCGCGCGTGAGCCACCCAGCCAGAGATCTCACTTTTAGCACTTTTTATTTTATTTTATTTTTTTAGTATAGAAAGAGTTTGGTGTCATTATGGAATTTTTCAAAGTGTGTGTCGTCTTCCCTTGTCTGTCTGCCCATTTCCCTTGCCTGCCCTGCGCCTGTCCACTCTAAGTAGCTGTCTTTCCATTTCATAGCGGCATCTCTTTGCCCTAGCCATCTCCTGTCTGTTTTCACAGTCTTTGCCCACTGTCAAAGCCTCCTATTTAAATATAGGCAAGCACTAGGAGTTCAGGGTTACATATGGTATAGCTCTGTGGTGGCAGAGCCCTTGGCCCAGAGACCTCACTCTGAAAGAGGAATGATTTTTCTTAAACTTAAAAATCCCTTGTTTCTGCTCCCTACTAGAAAATCTTGAGAAGGGCTCCCACCTTTATAATTTTTTCCATTTGTATTTCGTTTTCTATTTTGCCCACCGGTCACAAAAGCAATTAGTACAATACAAAGCTGGAAGCCTTCCTTTATTTTTCTCTTTGTACCTTCGTGGCCTAACTGCAAGCCAAAATTATAGTCCATGTAGATAAGAATTAGTATTGAATCAATACTTTATTCCATGTATGTATAAAAACCCAGCAACAGAAATGCTCCTGAGTGCAAAATTGGCAGATAAGATGCCTAAAGCCTGTAGAGAAAGGTTTCGTGGGAGGAAGAAGCCAGGTTGTCTCCAGTCTGTGTTGTTTGTGTCCTTATGCTACACAATACCCCTGGCCACAGCCTAGCAGCTCCAGCCCATTTGGTATGTTTAAGTTTGCATCCAAATGGTGCAGGCATTTTCCCAGCCCCTGGGTCTTCAAGGAAGCTGCTCACACACAGGTCATTGCTGCAGTATGAAGCCAGCTCTCCTAAGGACCCAGGGGAAGCTGCAGCCGCCGCCACTGCTGCTGTTTCCTTTGCTCAAAAAGTTGGCAAATGCTGGTCGTGTCGTGGGTCTATTTATAGCAAGTGCACGTCTAACCACCTTGTTCTTTTCTTAGCATCAGCCTGACGTGCTATCAATTATCCGTAAGGTGAATGACAACACAAGGAAAGCTATTTGAGGAGGTGCCCTGAGGTGAGAGGTGGGGTGTGGTGGAGGTCACGTGGGAACAGCCCCGGATGGGAAGGGTAAAAAGAGACATTCTTTGCTGGCCTAAGCAGGTTGGTGGCTGCAGACAGGTCAGGGGTAATCCTGGGCTGCTTACTGGCTGTCTTACACTCTGCCCCTCTCCTGTGTCTATGGATGTCTGAAAGGCGGGGAGCAGGACACGAAGATGGTGACCTCCTTCCTGGGTAGACCAACTGGATTATCTAGAAAAAGAGTATGCTGGAAGCCCATGTAGGAGCCTGAGGACAGAGCGTGGGTGTGGCAGGGACCCCACATCGTTCCTCCACCGGGGACATTTCGTATGAGGGCAGGGATATGCTCTAGGGCTGATTGCTGACTCTGGACCAACAAGGAGGGTATCCTTGGAAGTGGCAGGGACAATCCCACTGCCCTGGCTTCTGGTGGCGCGCCACCTCCTCCCACAGAGCCTCCCCAGCCCCCAGGAACTGTTTCCTAACCTATTTGTTCATCTTCTCACTGACTATCCAGAAGATGCTATTTGGAAACACCCCCTGCCCCTACTTCACTCCTTCCTCCCTGTCCTTCTCCTCCTCCTCCTCCCCCTGCCCCTTTACCCTCCTCCCCTACTCTTTCTCCTCCTTTCCATCTCCCTCTTCTTCCTCCTCTTCTCCCTCTACTCTTTCTCTCTCTTCATCCTTTCCCGCTCCTCCTCCCCTTCTCTTTCCTCTTCATTCTCCCTCTCCTTTTCTCCCTTCTCCTCTCTGTTTCCCCCTCCCCTCCTCCTATTTGTCCCTCTTTATCCTTCCACCCTCTTCTCTCTTCTCCTCCTCCCCTTTCGCCTCTCCATCGCGTGAGACTGGCTGCCCCCCAAGTCACTGTCTTGTTTTATCTGTCACTACTTTGGGGCTGCACTAAGGACATGGTGGGCTTTGATCTGAGAGCTGTTCAAATGATGCCGCTGTTTTGTTGTTTTTGTTTTTGTTTTTGTTTTTTTGCTGTCAAAGATCCTAGAACTGAATGGCTCCTGAACAGGGAGGTTGCAGATTCCCCTGTCATGTCTGCATCCTGTCATGATATCTCCCTTCCTATCCATGTCCTCCATCTTCTGTGGGTTTGGAATCTGAAGAGAGAGAAGACTGAGCCAGGGTGAGAGGGTAAGAAGTAAATTAATAGAACCTCCGAGAGCCTTGCTAGGAATGGGCTCATCCCCTTCAGCCCATCCCCTGTCTGTTTTCCCTGCCTTCCCCCTGCCACCCCTTCCTTTGGCAGTGAGGATCCAACTGCTCTGAATATGTGTGTGCTGCCAATTCTGTCTGGCTCTCCCAGACTCTTTACTCCAAGGCTGGGTCAGTGTCTAGTGCCTGAGAACATCTGTATCTGTCCAAGGGTCTCCAGGTGCCAGGGGATGCATTTGCAGCGTTTGTTGTTTTTTTGGAAGGACTTTCTGTCCTTTTCTTTTCTACAGTCAGACCACTCAAATTTAACTTCTTACGGTTTAGGAAGTGCTTGGAGAGGAGTTGGAATGATTATCCTGAGTATAGAAGCCAATGTTCAGGAAGCATGTACATGCACGTGTACGTGTGTACATGTCTGTGTGAGTGCATGTGTTTGCCCATGCGTGTATGTACACACGTGGGTTGTGTACACTGAATAACATATGGGCATCAGTAAGCATGCCTGGCTCTCTTGGAAGGATTACTGTGTATATGGGGGTGTGGGGTGTGGTGGGGGGACGGTTTCTTCTGAACCTGCAGTATCCAAAGCAGAGGTGCATGGGTCAGGGTTTTCAGGCGGCTGGTAAGGAAGTGTCCTTTCCTTTTCTGTTTCTCGCTATAACCAAAAATGTAGGCTACAGCCATTAAGACTTCCTTCCTCCCCTTGTAGACTGGAGCTTTTAGTCAAGGCCCTCTGTTGACCCCTTCTTGGGGACTGAGACTTGGCCTTCCTTTTGTGCCTTTGGTGACTGAACGAGCAAAAGAAATTAAAGGGAAAAGAGAAAACTCGACTGCTCCTAGGTATGGTGGAGGAGGTTTACTGTAGATGTACGGAAGAGTATAACCAGAGGAAGGGACTTCTGGGAGAGTGGGCTCCACCGGACTGAACTGGGCCATGTGAGGAGAGGGGGGAGGGCAGAGGGGGGAGGGGGGAACCCAGTGCAGCAGCCAGGAGGCCTTAAAAGCACAAAAAGAGCAGGTAACACAAAATGGTCGGGTGTTATAGGGAAGGAGAGTCTAGCCCCCTGGACTGGAGAGTTAAGGGTAGGGGGACAGGTATGCCAACCAGAATGGACCAGTAATGGGTACAGATTGAAGGATGCTGGGAGAACCTGGTGGCAAGGTCGGCTTTGCTATGTTAAACAAACAAACAAACAAATAAATAAATGACACCTAACAATGATGTCATCCCAAAGCCAGGGAAGTTAGCCACACAGTGTTTCTGTGTCATTTACCACCTCTTTCCCTTTATTTCTTGTAGCTGCTATTGTCCAGGTAGAAATCTTTTTTGAAACAGGCTAGAAAGATGTGTCTCCTAGGCATACATTTTGGAAATAACCATAATTTTAGCCTAAAGTCTCTCGTGGCATGATTTATGACTTTGGAACATATTGGTAGATTGATTATGCGCCATTTGTGTTTAAATATATAATCAACCATATGCGAGCCATGTTAAATGAAGTCTAATGATTGCCTAGTGGCTAGGCATAATCAGTAAGCCAAGAGGTATGGTTTTGGCTTTTGCTTTTGGAGTTCGTGTTATTATTCTTCCTCAGTTTGCCCCTAAAGAGGCCACACAGAAGCGAGTATTGCATCTTATAACTGGAAAAATGATTAGAAATTATCTGAATGTCTCTTCATTTCTTCCAAGATTCAATGCAGGGCTTAGAAAACTATAATTCATAGGTCAGTTGAGTGGACTTGCTTTTCTAAAGAAAAGTGTACTGGAATATGGACTGCCTCATTCATTTGCTAATTGTCTACAGTTTTTTTGTTTTGTTTGACTGAACTGGGAGCTGTGGCTTATCGTTTATGAGCATTTGGGCTGTAACTGCAGAGTTAAGCAGTGGTGATGCAGATTTAATAGCTCATAAAGCTTAGAATATTTAGTGTTTGATCCTTACCAGAGATACAATTCTTTCTCTACTTTAACTCACATTGTCCCCTTTTCAAGAGGGCTAGAGAAACATGGGTTGGTTACTGGTCTTGAATGGAACAAGGAACCATAATTTGTTCTCCTGGAGATTGTAAGCCAGTCAGTAGAACAGAAAAGAGAGAGGAAGAGAGACAGTTGCGGGGCGGTAGGTGGGTGGATGACGTGGAAAGCAAATATCAGTAGATATTTACCAGGCCTGGCCAGGTTCAGAGTAATCTGTCAGTCCTGTGATGGAGACTGAGAAATGAAAGGCAGTCTTGTTTTTTTTTTTCTTTCCAGAGTTGAAAGTAGGCGAAATCCACTATGATGAGGAAATCGGACAGTGGCGGCAGGAAAACCACACAGTTGGGAATTTGAAGGAGTTAAAATAATTTCTGTAGTCTAGTGAGTAAAAACTAGGATGATATGAAGAAGCTATGGTGATGAATTTAAAAAAAGATTTACTTATTCTATGCGTGTGGCTGTTTTGCCTGCTTGTATGTCTGTGTACTATGTGTGTTCCAGAAGAGGGAGGATCCTCTGGTAAGAGTTACAGGTGGTCGTCAAGAGCCACCATGGTTGTACTGGGAATGAAACCTGGTCTCCCACAAGAGCAGCCAGTGCTCTTAGCCACTGAGCCATCCTTTTAGGCCCTATTGTTTTTGTTTGGTGGGGAGTTTGGGGGGGGATAACCATACAACAGAACTCATATGGGAGGTTTACTGGGGGAGGCGAGGGTAAGGGACCCAGAGACTGGCTTATGGAGCTTGAGGGGCAGGCATGATGACAGACACAGCAGCTATAGCGCATGGGAACAGGGAGAGCTCTACTTAGCATCAGTGATTTGATGATGAGTCCTGGTCAGGACCCTTAGTACTGGCTGCTGAGTACTAACAAGTGTTGCGCACAGGGAATGTTCTTAGTGGCTGCAGTTGAGGACCCTAAAGGCTGGCCAGCATAATGCCTGAATGCTGACACCTACAGCAGTGGTTCTCAAGCTTTCTAATGCTGTGACCTGTTAATACAGCTCCTCATGTTGTGGTGACCCCCAACCATAAAGTTGGTTTTGTTGCTACATAATAGTACTTTTGCTACTGCTATGAATTATAATGTAAATGTTTGTGTTTTCTGATGGACTTAGGCGACCCGAGTGAAAGTGATGTTTGACCCTCAAAGGGGTTGAGACCCACAGATAGGCAACCATTGCCTGGATAGACAACCATTGCCCTATAGTGATGAACCGTTTCTCCCACCTCCCTTCCTTTAACCATCAAAGGAAACGTCATCTGCAGCTTCCAGATGTCTGCACGAAGAGATGTCTGTTTCTATAGCTGCAGGAGACTGGGTTCTGTTTTTGTTTTTAACAAAGGAAAGGCAGAAGAACTTTCTAGAGTGACTTGGCATGAAACTCCATTGTAACCCGCTCAGTGGTGCTACACATCAGGCCTCACCTAGGAATAAAATTTAGGCTTCAAACCAAATTTATCCAGACATAGGAACAATTGACTCTCACAGATCAACTTCTAACATTTTGCTTATTTCACAGCCGGGAAACAAAACAAAATCAGCTGCAGCTAAGAGACCTGGTGAGTTGCACTGAGCTCTCTCTGAGGCGCAGGATATTGAACTTCCTGGTTTTCACTAATTATAATCCAGTTCTTCTCCATGTCAACTAGACTGTGTGTTGACAAGGAAGACATCGTGAAGTCTTCACCTGAGAACTGACCACAAAGATGTGTTAACTGTGCTCTCTTCATCCTTCCCAGGAGCTCCCTAGGCCACAACTGTGGGGCTAAGAAATAGAAAAAGTCAGTTAAGACATAAGCTTCTCCTAGAAACTTTGGGGGGGGGTACTAATGCGGATCGGTGCTATGGAAACTTGTTGGGGTTCTGATAGGATGCTCTCTACTTTCCCATGGAGGGTTAATGATGCCAAGGTTATCTACAGGGAGACGTTGGAGGGAGGTAGGTGGGATAAAGCAATGATGTGCCGCCACTTAGCTGACTTTAAATTGCAGCACTTGGTAGGACTGTGTGGTATATTTCCTCACATAAGTCACGACCAGCGCTAACATAACAAAAGAAAGGTTGGAAAAAGAAAGCCAACACAGCTTTATGTGGAACAGAGGCCTTCCAAATGAAGATTTAGAGAACCAAGGAAAGTATCTATTTTTCTGTTCAGAGTCAACCAAGCGAAGACACTCTGTGGAAATGCTATTAAACAGAAATTGTAGGAAAGACTGGCTGAGGAAGCTGAGAGAGGCCTGACCAGATTCTTTCTGGCTTTTCTATTCAACATTCCTTCCTCTGGGTATGGGGCAGGTCCTCTACTGGGGTTTTCTTTCTTTTTTTTTTTCAGTGCTAGGGCCTCGTATATATTAGGTAACATGTACCAGTGATCTACGCGTCTGCCTTGGAATGGGGTTTTGAAACCAACTGTAGACATGAGCAGTGAGAAAACTTCTTAATACCAGCTCTTACATAGGAAGGGGTCATATTAGAGAAATGTGTTTAGGTTTTTATGGCTGGCTTTGTGGAAAGGGGTTCCTGCTTTTCTTATTGCAGTTAGGAAGGGTAAAGTCTAGTTTTCATGGCTTGCCTTGGGAAAGATTGAGAAGCCAAGGGATTAGGAGGGTTGGATATATTCAGAGAGACTTTGCTCTGAGGTCTCCACTTTCATGTTTTAAGCTCCAACACTGTTGATCTTTAATCATGAATTGTAGAATGCAGCCTTCCCGGCAGCCTGGTTCCAGAGCCGCATCAGTCCCAAATGAACACACAGGAAGCTATATTAATTATGAAGCTGTTGGCCGTTTGCTTGTTTCTTACTGGCTATCTCTGACTTAAGTATTTACCCCATAATTGTTAACCTAAGTATTTCTCTTACGGGAGAAAGTGTCTAGACCTGTTACTTCTATGGTGGCTACATGATGTCTGCCTATGTCTCTCCCAGAATCCTCTTCAACTCCTAGTCCCACCCATCTTGTTTCCCTATTGGCCAACAGTGCTTTATTGACATAAACACAGGACTTCCCCATAAATGAATCATTCGTTCATTTAACAAGTTAAGTACCTACTGTAAGCTAGACTGTGTAAGCTACTTGAGATCCAGCAATGACCTCAACCGAGGAGAGCCTTTCCCTGTGGCCTTTTACAACATTGTGTGCCTTGAGTCACTTGGAGTGATGGTTGGGGAGCCGAATCTGTCAGGTAAGACCTGGGCTTGAGCTGCAGCCTCTTCAGCTGCTCAGCAGCCTGGTGCCTTTCCTGGCTTTCCCTTTCTCCATGCTCTCTGGGATGGAGGTGTCTTCCCATCATGCTGGTGCTTGCCTTCTACCAGATTCTCCTGATCCAGTTTGAGCCTAGGGTCTCCTCTGGCTAAGCTAGTCTGTTGTGTTGCCCTTTACAAGGTCTCCAGCTGGTAGTTGTATGACTGTGCTGCTCTCTGTGGTCTTGTGGCACTGCTCTGTTGGCTGCATTTCCCTCTTGTTTTCTTGCCAGATCCAACTGAAAGAGCTAGCTCCAAACCCCAGGGGTCCTGCCTATCAGCCTATCCACTGCAGAGGACAGCTCTGCTCCTGGCACTGGGACTTGCAGCAGCATCCTTTCCAAGTCTCTGACTGGATTTATTCACTGCATACTAATCCCCTTATTTAACCATGTTTTGCTTGAGCTCAATTCCAGGTTGGGACGTAATGATGAAAAAAGATCCAGGCACAAGTCTGACGTTAGCAGATAGACATTGGGGGTGAAATCTGGCTGACCTCAGGGATCCTGACTCCTCCTCGGCAAAGTGATGAATTTGGGGGCATCTTTATTGTCTCTTTAGCTCTTACACTGAGTTTATAGTTTGGTCGTCTTCAGTCTCTTCCCTCCTCTTCTCTTCCCATAGCCTCTGCCTATAATTGATAGGTGCCTGTTACAAAAACAGCCAGTATTTCTTAGGCAGCTCTTAGGAAGTCTATGAGAGGTGGGGGGGAGGGAGCATTGAGAGGAAGTGGGAAAGACCTCTGTAGGTCCAGGGCTCACTGGGAGGGGACTGCTCACTGGCACCTGTGGCCTGGAAGTCACCAGTAGATTGCGTGGGTGATCTACAGTGTTTATAGGAACAGCCAAGGAGAGAGTTACAGGAGGGCTGGGTGTATCTAGCCTCTCTCCCCTTTTAAGGTTCTTCTCTTGTGCCGTTTTCACGGTTTGGAAGCAGGAA
Organism: Mesocricetus auratus; assembly: GCF_017639785.1. Lineage (NCBI taxonomy): Eukaryota > Metazoa > Chordata > Mammalia > Rodentia > Cricetidae > Mesocricetus > Mesocricetus auratus. The sequence goes on from NW_024429200.1 coordinate 4,770,807, forward strand.
TCCCTGGTAGTCTGTGCTTTGGAAAAAACGGGAGACAAAAAGAGCCATTTGGGTATGTCTTGTATCGAATGATTCTTGTTTTATAAGTAGTAGAATGGCTAAAGCTTGAAAGAAAAGGTAATTAAAATTTTAGATATTCGATGATCAGTCTATGGGTATGACAGCCATAAGTACCAAGTTCAAATAATGCATTCCTTCAGCTCCATAAACCATGATGTAGTTACAACCTGACACCAGCATTTAGTTGAGAAAAGTATACATGCTGGTTGCTAGTATTGTCTACAAGGCATTATGTTAAATTATCTTGTCATCCAGTTCTGTTTTTAAAAAAACCATTAGGTCATTAAAAAAGGAGAAGAAACCAGTCATTTTTAGATCATAAAGAGGTGGATAATAACCCCAGTTACAAATTATTTCCCTACCAGATGCCTTAAGACATCCTCTTTCAACCTTGGCCAATAGTATCCTAACTTTTTAAATTTCTTTTAAATAACTGCATCATGATTTGTACAATGGCATAAAGTTGGGAATAGTGTTTTTTGTTGTTGTTGCTTGTTCCTTTGTGTGTGTGTGTGTGTGTGTGTGTGTGGTGTGCTTGTGTACATGTGGATGTTCTGTGGCTTCTGAGGAACACATGGACTTCTTTCATGAAATCACACATCAATGCTAATTTACTAACTATACATTTTCCAAGGCATGAATAAGCTTTCTTTCACACTTGCAGAAATCTCTTATAACAAAGGAGGCTAATACCTCAGAAATGTGTTAGCTGATACATCTTTCTCCACTTCACTTGGTTTGGGACTAACACAATCAGTGTTGGAGGCCAAGAGGTTGACTTCAGATATCTTTTCCAATTTCTACCTTATGTTTGAATTAGGTCTCTCACTGAACCCAGATATCACTGATGCATGTAGGCTGACAAGGCAGTGAGCTCCAGACATCATTCTATCTCTGCCTCCCCAGCACTGGGATTGTAGTCTAGATTGTGTTAACCTACGCAGTTTTTTATGCGGGTGCTAGGGATCGGAACTTGGGTCCTCATCCTTCTCACCAGCTCCAGGAAAAGTCAATTCCTGCTGACTTTTCTAGCTTCCCGTGATACCCCACATTTCAGTTTTATATTGCTTTTGTTTTCCTTTGACCACGGAAGTGTTTAGGTCGAGCAGTTATTACAAGGTTCGGAAGCAAAGACGATGTAAATGCTATTATCACTGAAGTGATTCAGAGTGTCCCGTTTTTATTTCAACTCATGGTGACTAAGTTATGAAGTTGGGCTTTTCCCTGTGTATCTTGCCTTGTTATCTTCATGACTTCAATGCAATGCGTGTAGTTGGTGTTCAGTGATAGTGGTGATGTTGGTGACGGAAAGGAAGATGAAAGTCAGACAGAATTCAGAGTGTAGACACTGAATTCAGAATATAGACACTGAATTCAGAGCGTAGACACTAGACTCAGGAATGCTAGAACTTAAACCCTTCCTCTCCCACAGTCCTACACTACATCTAATAACTTCAGACAGATGTTTTGTGCTGTGCATCTTATTTGTCTATGAACTAGGTGTGCATTTTCCAAGAGAGGCTAGCTAGAACATGTTTCCATAACAAATGGACTCAGGACTCTGACTGGATCAGCACAAGAGGATCTCATTCATAAAAAGCCTGAATTGAATGAAGCGTGGAAGAATAGGCCCCACTCAGCACATGGCCTCTAACATCCCTGCAACAAAGCATGAGCTGTCCCTGCCTTGACATTGAAGTTGAACAGTAGATGCCTTATGTGTACAGTTCACTGCATAGATAACAGCAGCACAGGACCCTTCTCCTGTATGGAAACTCCTTATGAAGTTTCTGTATGCTTAGGGAGATAGAAAGCCCTTGGGATGAGGAAGCACTAGTGGTTTACACAGCAGAGACCAAGAATAAAATTTACCGATTGCTGGTATGATCCAAACCTTTGATAGTCTAGAATTAAAAAAGTAGGATTAGTATTTAGGTGTTTATCTTAAATTATTATACAAAGTAAATCCCTCTTACAGCATCTTTTAGTTATTTTGCAGAGTTCCCAGAGTCTTGCTTCTAAGGTACTTTAAGAAATGTTTTGGTTTCCTACTCTCTGGTTTTGTCATCTTGACACTCTGCTGATAGGGGATGTCCTTCTGTATATTTGTTTCTCTTATTGGTTGAAGAATAAAACACTGGTTGGCCAATAGAGGCAGGAAGATAGGCATGACTAGGAGATGAGGAGAATTCTGGGAAAGGTAGGCAGAGAGAACGCCATGTAGAGACTGGAAAGACAGGATGCACCAGGTGTTCTCTGATTGATAAGATAAGGCCTGATAAGATAAGGCCTGATAAGATAAGGTCATGTAGAAATACATAGATTAGTAGTTATGGGTTAATAATCAAGAGAGAACCAATAAGAAGCACTAGCCATCCAAAGCTGTTGTGGGACCAACTTGCCTGGGACAAGAAACCTCCAGTAACACTCTGCTCACTCTAGGGTTTTGCTTTTCAAGAGTTCTGGGCTGTGTCTGTCCATCCTCCTTTGATGGCCACACAGAATGCCGCCTTTATTTTCTACCTTGTCCCCATCACAGCAACCACCATGAGACTTAGTTTGTAACACACTGAATGTAAGAAGGAAAGGACATGATGAGCAGTGGTTTTGCAGCTCTTCTCTTAAGGGCTCATGCTTACAGAGTCACAGACATGGACCCAGCTGCAGAGTCCCCTGCCCTGAGTGTTCCTGCCTCAAAGGGGAAATGTGAAGCCTTTTCATGCTTGAGAATCTAGACTTTGCTTGTTTCAAACATTTTTATTTTTTATTTTATTTTATTTTTTTTGCGAGACAGGGTTTCTCTGTATTGTTTTGGAGGCTGTCGGTCCAGCCCGGCCTTGAACTCATAGAGATCCACCTGCCTCTGCCTCCCGAGTGCTGGGATTAAAGGCATGCACCACCACTGCTAGCTCAAACATTTTAAAGCCTTTGGGTTACCTTATGCCCGGATAACTTCAGTGTACCACCAACATAGAGATTTCACTGTGTGACTGGGATACTATGTCTCTGAAAATATAACACAGTCCTTGACAATACATTGCTCCAAACCTCGCTTCTTCAAGCTCAGATCACGATGCACTAGAGACCAGAGACCAGGAGCATGGGGTGTGGCACTGTCAAGACAGTGTCAACTTGCTATGACCTTTCTTCCAATAGCTGAGGAGCGACGCCAGCTCTCCTTCTTCCTGAGAGTGTAGGCTCAGCTCCATCTCCCAAGCGCAGATGAGCGAGCACCTTGAGTACAATCCTGACACAAGAAGTGTCAGTTCTAAATTAGATCATGACAAAAGCAAAATGGAAATAACCCCAAACCAAAACACACAAAACACACCAAACAGAACTTAATACAGCCAGTTTCCGTTGTCAGCTAGATAGATGACTCAGCGGTCCAAAGTGTACCCTCAGTTACTTCTTAGGATTCGAGTTTTCCAGAAGGGGAAGAAATGCATGCTGCTTTCCAGCCACAGGAGTAAAAGCCCCACCAAAGTCATCTTTTCCATGACTCAGGCCAGTTCTACCCAAATGAGAAAATAACGCATTCTGCTGTCTGCAGGGCAGAAACCCACACATGAGTGTTTTTACAGCTTCACTGTCTGATGTTTTCTACCAGAGCTCCCTTACTTAGGCGGTAATGAGACACTTTATGGCTTCCAGTCTTATCTTTCCATACCTTATCTTATCTAACAGACTCTGCTGTCTATAAAATCTCAGTCTGTACTTGACTGCTGGGATAGGAGGGTTTTACGCACTCAATTTTTCCCTTCCAACTTCAGTCCCCCTCCCTGAGAAGTTTATTGTCTTTATGACGCAGAATAAAGCATAGGCTGTTTGTACTCCCTGGCTTTTATTCCTGAGTGTGTGCTTGTGAGCCTATGCATGTGAACCCGTTGTTTTTTTTTTTTTCTTGCCTTTAGAGTGCACCTGTGTCGTCCTTGGGGGAACACAGAGTCCGTGGTGGAGTTCATAGTCCGACTTGTGCACAGTTGGCTCCCAGAAATGGAACCTTGTCTACATACCTCCCTCTTCTGTCCTTGAGGCCCTGATTGTGCCTAGAGGAGCTCTGAGCTTTGATTCTGCTTCCAGTGCAGAGGGTGCCCAAACTAGGAAGGATTAAAAAGTTGTTTCTTCCCTGTTACCCTCCCCCACCCCTGGATGTAATAGCTCACCCACTGCTGCCAAAGCTGACAGGATTGGAATGGCAGTCGGTGGGCGCAGGGGATGGGGGTGGCAAGAGGTTGGCAATCATTAGTTTGGGAACAATCTGTGAGCCAAAGAAATGCCTTTGGCATGTGAGAACAGCGTGAGTTTGTCTCTCTGCCTCCCTGGAAGGAGGTGCACTGTGACTCTGACTCACCCCAGGAACTATTTATGGGAGATCATTAGTAAAGGGTAGATATTTGATTTTTCAATTAGTGCTGGCCTGGAGTCCCGGTGAGTTGGTCACTAAGTGCTAGCTATCCATGAGGCTAATACAAATTTGTGTTGGGAGTCTTTTTAAGAGAATCAGGATTGCGTGTGTACATTGTTGATAGATGAAGGAGCCTATGAAACAACAGTTTTGTCGTGAGAGCAGCCAGCAAGAATCAAGAACTCTCCTGTGTTTATTTCTGACTGTGGTTTTTGGAATCACCCCACATTGCGAATTCATGAGCACCCACATTTGTCCAGGTAGCTAGATTGCTTTAACTAAGTGACACTTCTGAGCTCCTAAGGGACGGTAGTGATTCAAATAGATATTTGGAAACAGGTGCTCATGTCTGGTAAGCAGGTTTGGGCATCAGTTTCGCACCTGTGTTTTGTTTAGTCTAATCCTTCATGCACAGGAGCCCCCGGGGGCATAGCATTTTGCCTTCCAACAGAATAATACCCTGAAACCAGGACCTTGGCATTATGCAGAGGGAGTGTGCCGGGATAAGCCGGGAGGGACACATGGTAGGACTGTCTTTATTCTTTACATGTCGATGGTGTTTACTATAGTCTCTCCTCCCGCCTTCACCACCTCCTCTGTTCACTAGTATCTTCTCCAGGTGTTTCACATGTTCACCTGTCAGGTCTGTTTGAAGAAACATCTATAAAACTGTGCTGGGATGAACAGTAGTTCTGATGCTGCTTCAGAGAAGGGCTTGCCTGGCCGTGGCATGCTCCATGTCTTTTCCTAGTTAATGCTGAGAAGATGTCTTGGTAAAACCTTAATATGTGCATGGCACCTGCTGGGGTGTGTCTCTTCTTGTGTTGTTTCTGGCTGAGGTGGAGAGGCAAGAAAGGAGGACTAAACGGTTTGTAGTAAGTGACAGCAGTGTAGCAAGGACAGGCTTGTTATTGGCCCATGTGAAGTTGGCCCTTTGTATCCATAGGTTCCGAATCCACAGATTCAACTAGCCATGACTCAAAACTATTCCAAAAATGGCATCTGTGCTGAACATGCACAGACTTTCCTAGGCGCTCTAGACAATAAAGCACAACTCTTTACATGGCATTTACATGGTATTAGGTGTTATAAGCAATTCATCTACAGATGGATTAAATAGTATGAGAAGCTGTGTATAGGTTACAGGTAAAAACATACTCCTGTGTAAGGGACTTGAGTATCCATCTGGTATGTGTGTGCATGTATGTACAGATGTACATGTATGCACACGTGTCTGGAGACAAGAGGAAAATCTTGGGTGCTGTGCTCTTTGTTCCTACAGACAAGGTTTCTCCTTTGTCTGCCGCTTGCTGATGAGACCAGGCTGCCTAGCCAGCCAGCCCCGGGATTCTGCTCATCTCTGCTTCCCCATTGTAGATTAAAAGCATGTGCCACCATGACCCCATTCTTTCACATGGGGTTTGGAGATTGAACTCATCATGCTAGTAAGGCAAGCAATTTCCTGACTGAAGCCATCCCGGTGGTTCTCAGGCCTGTCCAAAGATTTCGCTATTCTAGAACATCTCCTGCAGATCCTGAGGGGTCACTATTTTTCTAGTTCTCAAAATAACCTTGAAATGAAAAAAATTACTAACCCTTTTTATGATAGGGAAACTGAGGCAGGTTTTTCCCGTCATTCCTTGCATTATAGAATTAGGATTTGGTTCAGAGGCACCTGAAAAGCCAGCCCTGTCTGCTTCAGCCTTTATAGCTACCTGCTGCCTGGCAAAGAGTGCTCAGCTTTGATGGCCTCATTGTACATAGAGTTAGTTCATGTTTGAGAATCACTTACATTTATGGCTGTAGTCTGACCATGAAATCACTGACAAGTCATAGCTGCTTTCCAGAGGTTTCCTTGATTCAGTATTTCCACAGCGTTTGAACAAACCAAACATCTAGGAACTGTTGGGTCAGGTGGAAAGATGGGGGTGACTGAGAAATGTCTAGCTCACATTTCAGGCTCTGAGGCCTTCTCTCTTTGTGTAGTTTTGAAAAAATAGATGGAATAATGGCGCTAAACTCCTGGAGACAGCTTAATGGGTGACCCTCTACACCTGGCATGGCTGAAATCCGTGAGTGGCGAACAGAGTGGAGCCACAGGCAGCCAGACTGTCTACCGTAGAGAGTTCCCCGTGAGCCCGACCTCACGTTCTTCCCAGGGAAAGAAATGAAGTGTGGCGTCTGGAGTCCACATCAGGCAGCACTGGTGGGCTCTCACCTTTCTGACCACAATGATGGGAAGACAATCTAAAGCTTGAGACAGTGGAAGGAAGCAGCTCTGTCAATTAAAACAAACAACCCAAGTGTTTTGAGTTCCTGAGAGCAGATTTCCACTTGTGCAATAGAATGACGGCTTCAGCCCAGCTGTGCAGGTTTGTGGAGGGGGGGCAGGGTGGTGCCTGGATCTGGCTCGTCAAGAAAAGTTGCAGCAGCCTTGCTCTTTACCGTCATCCTCAGGTGGGCGAGTAGCGGCGTTCCGTGTGGTGGTGAGATGCTTTCCTTTTCCTCGGCAACCATTGGGGTCCTGGAGCAAAAATCACTGGGCAACACCAGGGACAATTCAACCTATAATTGTTCTCTATGACAGGCAGAGAGAGAGAGAGAGAGAGAGAGAGAGAGAGAGAGAGAGAGAGAGAGAGAGAGAGAGAGAGAGAGAGAGAGAGAGAGAGAGAGAGAGAGAGAGAGAGAGAGAGAGAGAGAGAGAGAGAGAGAGAGAGAGAGAGAGAGAGACCTCTGTTTCAACTTGCTCTTGGCTGCCAATTTCTGTCTACAAATGGCAAAAATAGACCGGACAACAGATGGTCAATCTCACATGGGCTGTTGACAAATAAGAAAGGTATAAAAGAGGAGCTCAGGGGATGGAAACAAAAGTAGCTGCCCAGAGACAGTCTGGGAGCTACGAGGGCCTGGGAGGGCCCAGCATGCACTCTGGCGTAGCACTTTTGACCTTGGCCAAAGCCTTTTGTAGCCGTTCTCATTGACCATCCTGACCATGTTCTGTGTCGGGAAGTGGGTTCTGTCTCTCACCGAGGGAGAAGCTGGGACCCATGGCAACCCCTGGGAAATGAAGGAGCCAGGGCTGGAGTTCCAGAAGTCTTGCCCAAGGCCTGATGTGTCACCTCCTAACCCTCCAGGCCCATCCTCTTTATACTCACAGCCAACCGTGCTGCAACTCAGAAGAGGTCAGGGAACCCAAAGCTTTTCTTACAAAGAGTTTTCAACATTGGAGGAAGCTTAGCATGACGTTGCCTGACATTTCAGAATGAATGAGATGAGATCTAGAGGTGTGACTTTCACGGGATCAGATAGTTCCATGGTCCCAACTATAGTATAGGCTTGATACAATTAAAACAACAACAACAAACCAAATGTCAGATGGGGAAGCAGCCTTTGGGGCACGTGACTCTCGGTAATGTGGAGCGCCCTTGTGATCAGGAGGAGTGACCAACTGTCTCAGACAGTTTCACACCGATAGAACAACATTGCAGACAGGATGGTTTATAAGAACAACGCAATTGTTTTTCATAGTTCCAGGATTTGAGGCTCCACCATCAATATGCTGGTGTCGGCCAAGGAGGGCTTTCCCCCTGTAAATGGCCCGTGTGAGAGGGGAGGGAGGGCCAGAGAGTGACAGGCTTTGCTGAACGAACTCCCTTCTGTAGCAACCCCACTGCTCTGATAATAGATCGGTCATCTGTGAGGCCAGAGCTCTCATCGTCTGATTACTTACCGGGCGTCCCGCCTCTCAACACTGTTGCTTGCATGGGGAATTAAATTTCCAGCTTGTTGGCTTTGAGGACAGTCTCGCTGCAGCATCCTTCCTTACTGTGGGTACATGTCTTTGCCCGGGCACAGGGCTGAGGCCTGACACAGCTGCTGTCCTTTATCCCCATGTCCCTCTGCTGGTGATCTGCAAACTGCATTGTATGTGAAGTGGCTCTGCATGGTTTTCCCAGGTCATCTAAAACAGATTTGGATGGAAAACATGATGGAGCGAGGCAGTCAGCTTTCCATTAGGTAGAGGAGACTGTCCATATGTCTACTAATTGCTGTCATTTGGCACAGATCAATCAGACATGAGGGGTGGGGTGTATCTGTGTTTTTTTATAGCGATGGGTATGAATAATTACTGTAAACCAGACCTGCATGTTCTGGTTTGATGGACGGTGGAGATTTTCAAAATTATAGCAAAGAAAAAGAGTTATAATGAAGTCTGGCAAACTTCAGTGAGCATATAGCGAATTGAATTTGAAATTGAAGGGACCGGGTTTTTTTGTTTTTGTTTTTTTGTTTTGTTTTGTTTTGTTTTTACAAAAAAGGTGTCTACACAGACAGGGCTGGAAGGTTTGAAGAGCCATGTTTTCAGCTTTACAATAGAACAAGAGGAAATTTACTCTGGCATCCAGAATTTGAGGAGACAAAGTCAGATTTGTGTTTGTAATTAACTCCCAAAGCTTAAAAATTTTCCCCTACCACATCACTACAAATGCATTTTATATTGAAGTGGAATTTTATATTGAAATAAAAAATTGTCACTGTATTATTACCAAGTAGCAAATAATGGGTGACAAAAATAGAGTTCCCCTTTTTGGTGTGTGTGTGTGTGTGAATTCTTACATGTGATACTCAGAGGTCGACATGGGGCATCTTTCTCAGTTGCATTTACCTTACTTTGAGACAGGATAACTACTCAGCCTAGACAGACCTGCTAGGCAACAAGCCCCAGGGATCCTCCTGTCTTCAGTTCCTCAGCACTGGGATTAAAGGTCTGCATTGCCACACCCAGTTTTTATGGAGGTTCTAGGGGATCAGATTCAAGTACTTAACAATTCAGACAACTTCCCAATTCCAATATTCTAGTTTCTTAGTGATTCACCCTTTTCATAAATGTTTTTGAGCATTTCAATTTTTCCATGTGTATTCCATCACAACCGGAATGTATGTATTACTCACAAGGATTTGTTTAGTATGTCTCCTCCAGTAGCTGGGAGTCAGCATGGGCCAGTGGGAAGGGTATAGGGTTTGAGGTCTTGCTTCCAGTTTTATTTTTGTCACTTAGTAGATACATGATAATGGCTGAGTTACTTAATCTCATTGTGCTTCCTTCAGGGTCAACAAAAACCTAATAAAGCACAATTCAAGGACTTCAAATTGGATGTATTAATGAGATAATCCAGGTAGATGGCCAAGCATTATGCCTAGATCATGGAAACCATAAGAAGCACAATATTGGATGCTCCTGTCATGCACTATGAGGGATTGACTGTTTTGTCTTATCCCTAGTGCTTCATTGAGAGCTTAGGGCACGTAGACAAAAACCAAATGTTGAATGGTTCCCTTTTTCATAGCTCCAGGGTACTTAAGCCTCAGATTTCTGAGGGTGTCATGTGTGAAATAAGGTTCCCTGTGGCTGGGGATTCTCTTCAGTGGGGTGTTTCTATTCTGCTATGCTTTGTTAAACTCCAAATTTGATCTGCTTTTACACAAAGATGGGGACCTAAAGGAGTCTTAGTGTTCAGCTTCACCAAAAACTGACAGTGAATGTTTAGAGACCATCCAAAATGCACTTCAAGTAATACAAATAATACTTGGGTAGTAGGAGATGTGATTGGGAGGTAGGAAGTCACCAGTAAGGGGCTCTGAATTCTGATGGAAATGAGAGATCATGCTGCCTGCTCAGACTTAGCGCTGAAATACAAGGGTTAAGCTGCATGATCTTCACTATCATTTCTTGTGTTAACATTTGTAGTTATTTTTGCAAATTCCTTAAGTATTGATAGAATTGCAGGTAGTGTCTGCATATAGGGCTTCTTTATATTCAAGAGACTTGAGTTATTGTTATTCTTTAATTAGGTCTTATAATTGTAGTCTTGTTTGGCCTGGTGTTCACTATGTAGCCCAAGTATTGATAGAATTGCAGGTAGTGTCTGCATATAGGGCTTCTTTATATTCAAGAGACTTGAGTTATTGTTATTCTTTAATTAGGTCTTATAATTGTAGTCTTGTTTGGCCTGGTGTGCACTATGTAGCCCAAGCTGGTCTTCAACTTTTGGCACCTAGTGAGTCCTGGGGATTCTAGGCATATACCATTACACCAGGCAATGCTTATTGAAAGGAATGCCCATGAACATTTCAGTTGTTTACTAATGTCTTTGTTTCGAAAATTCGTATATACTGTTTTCTTTTTCTTTAAACGTATCATTTATTTTTATTATTGTGTTGCTGTGTGTATGGTGTGTGTGTGTGGGCATGTAGAAATCAGAGGAATGCTCTGGGGTCCGTTCCCCTCTTCCATCTTTATGTCAGTTCTGGGGATTGAACTCAAGTTGCCTCATGAGCCATCTTGCCAGCCCAGTTTTCTTTTGGTGAAATGAGGCACATACGGACATTTACAAGTGAAGATAACCCCTCCTGGTGAGTAGATGCAGACCCACCATAGGGTGTTACATGTTTGGTGTGGGGGCACTCCATTTTTAACACCCTGCCATGTTTCATGCCACCCAGTCACACTTAGCTCTAACAGTTTTCAGCATTGTAACCTATTAGCATTGATTGTTAAAATAAATTTGGTTCAAAGATTCCTTAGACTTCAAATTCTACCAATCTTATAAGAGGTAACCAAGATCTACACTTAGAGCCACTATTATGGAAGTCAGTAGAAGACATAATACAAAGAAATGGACACACTGCTTATCTCTTACCCCAGTTCCTAGGACATCTGATTGAATTAATTGAGGCTCTGTGTCTTATGCTGTAGGCCTGCAACAAGGTCCTGATTGACAAACTCTATTTCCTCCACGTATTCTTTCAGGCCTTTTGAACGCTAGGAGCTTCTGATTAAATTATATTGTTTATATAATCTGCAGAAGGCCCCACATGGTCATTTCAACTTCCCTTGCTTCCAGTATTTTTCTTAAATGTTTATTTTGCTTGGGACAAACAGGAGGCAATTTGTAGGATTGGTGTTTGACCTTCTCATATAAAAAGGTTTTAAGTGTGTTCTCATTTAGCTGGCCATTTTAGAAGTTAAATTTATCGATTGCCAAGTACTCTAATGCATTCTTTCATTTATTCTTCACAGCAACTTGATGGGATAAGGACTGCTATTAATCTCAGTTTGTCTCTTCGAAAATAAACCACCCAGGAACTAAATCATTTGTCCACTCTGATACAGCTAGTAAGAAGTTGTTTCAGGTCTAAATTTGAAGCTCTAAATCTTTGCCTAAGTTGTATGATATGTCTTATGCACAAAGTAGACAGTTATTGCATGCTAAATGTGTCTCATTTCAAATATTGCAAGTAGGTTATTGGTGTTTGTAGTGTTCAAATTGCAGATGTGTTGAGACACTGAGTTAAAGATCAGCACTGAGGGCATTTTGACATCTGGGTTTTCCGTTGGTTTCAACTTGGGAGACACTAGAATGGACTGAGACAATGGAATCGAAGAGTGACCTTTGTGGGTCAAGATAGCCAGAATCTGAACTAACTACTATTGAGTGGCCCCATGGAAGGCAGGGCTCAGGCTATGTATGCTGATTGCCGCCCATTGTTCTCTGGTGCAGTCCCTGGGCAGAGTGTCAGAGAGATTCCTATGTCTAGCCTTAACTCCTTCTGGTCGTAGCATTTTGTAAGGATTTCTGTCCTCTGTGATTTAGCCTTTCATGGGCCCATTCTGGGCCTGTTTTTCTCTTGCCATCCTTACTTTGTTAATTTATTTCAGTGCTCTGTGTGTGCGTGGGCATGCGCATACCGTGGCATGTATGTGGATGTCAGAAGACAATTTGTATCTGATGATCCTTTACTTCTACCATGTGGATCCCAAGGACTGCATTTAGGACTCCAGTCTGAGCTAATGGCAAATTCCTTTCCTGCTGAGCCATCTCACTGGCCTTTTAGCTTTAACTTTAGAAGCCTGATAGTGGGGTTTGTTTCCCTCCCGGAAGTACCCAGAGCTTCCTAAGCAAACTGGTCCATTTTTTTTATAGTGACCAATTTTTACATTTAGGATCATATGAAAAGAGCTTCCTGTTTAACTTGTTTACACATGTATATGTCCAACAGAGTTCTCTTGCATCACCAAAAAGTTAATTTCTTATACACAAATATATTTATTTTCCTTTTTTGAAGAAAACATCTTGCGGGTGATTCTCGAATTATATAATATCCTTGCAGAATGTGGTGGTTTGATTGAGGACAGCCCCCATAGACTCACATATTTGATGCTTGGTCCCCAGTTGGTAGAAGTGTTTTGGGAAGGACCAGGAGGTGTGGCTTTGTTGGAGGAGGTGTGCCACTGTGGGTGGGCTTTGAGGTTTCAAAATCCCATACCGTTCGCTCCCACTTAGCTCTCTGCCTTCTGTCTCTTGCCTCAAATTGTAAATTCTTTGTTACTGCTGCAGTTCCAAGCCTTTTGCCATGCTCTTCACCACAGTGCCCACGAACTTACTCTCTGAAACTTTCTCCTATAAGCTGCTTGGTGTTCTTCACAGCAATAGGAAAGTAGCTAAGATATAGACCCATCTTTGGCTCCCAACACTCACATAGGGCAGCTCACAACCTCCTCTAGCTCCAGCTCCAAGGATCCAATTGTCTCTAGCCTCATCAGACAGCCGTGCTCACATGTGCACGTGACCCCCACTTCCCCTGACACACACAACTAAAAATAAGATAATTCTCAAAAAAACCCCACAAACTTCACCAGATGCCCCAGATATATTGTAAGGACATAACATGCAATGCCAGTAGCTTCAGGGTCCTTGGGAGCACAGAAGACAAGACAATTTTCTGGCTAAATACGAGGGATGTTTTCTTATCCAAGTCTTGTAGGATAAGTGAAATTGAACCAGCAGGAATAAATTCAAGGCATTTCAAATAAGAATACGAGATGGACAAAGCCAGGGATGAGCTGGATATGGTAGCTCACCCAAGTACCGAAGAAACCCCAGCTCAGGAGGCAGAGGCAGGCTGATAGCAACAGATTCAAGGCCAGCCCAGTCTACATAGTGAGCTCCAAGACAATCTGGAACGCAGAGTGAGACCCTGTCTCAGGAAACAACAGCAAACTGAACAAGGAACCTATTAAATGATGGCTTGTTAAACAGAGGCAATAGGTGCTGTCAATCAGTGAAGCAGAAAGCTGAGACAGGGACCCAAACAAGGTGCACACTCGGGGAAAAGTCCCCAGATGCAGTTCCAAGGAGGGTAGAGTCTATTTTAGGTAACAGGCCGAGGCTTGAAGGTTTTAAATGGGGCAGAATTGTTTTCCCTACAGATCACTTGAATCACAGTGCAAAGGACGCATGTCGGAGGCAGTGGTTACATTGGAGGCAGGGAGCCGGTGAAGAGGTGTCCTTACGGTATGAGTGTGACGTGGTGTCCTTACGGTATGAGTGTGACGTGGTGTCCTTACGGTATGAGCGTGACGTGGTGAAGGACCCACCTGCAGCGACAGAAGATGAGATACAGATTTTCTGATAATACAGAGGGGAGGACCGGCAGGTACGGGTGGTTGGTGACATGACAGAGAATAATTGCAAATATTTCCCGATCACACACTGTGAAAGACACTCTAAATGTCTCTGGGGAGGGAAGCCTGGGATTCCAGCATCTGTGAGGTCTCTCCGTAGGAATGAGTTATCTATTATTGTATAAAGAACTGTGTCTCCTAAACTTGGTAGCTGTGAAGACCATTGAGTAGCTCGGATCTACAGGTCAGGGAGGAGGGGCTGGGCTGGCGGTCTCCACCCAGGCTCCCAAGTGATTGTAGTCTCATTGTAGACTGTAGCTTTCATCATGTTCGGGCTTAACTTACTCTGGGGGATTTGTTTCTAAGATGGATGGATGGATGTCATTTGTTGCAGATGCTAGTTCAGGGGCCGTTTTTCCCAAGAAAGACAGCACTAGTTGAAGGCTATAGTCTTTTAAAATATTTGATGTCGAAAAGAATATCTACTGCACTTGGACAACAAGTCCAGCCTGTACATACATGTGTGAAAGAATTATTTATTGGCACCAGTGCCAGGACCCAGCAATCCTTGGGACTCCCTCTTAGAGGCAGCCTATCATGCCTGTGTGACGGAGGAGATTAAAATACATGAAGAAGAATCAGAAATATAGTTGAAAGAGTTGATTTTAGGTGTTTCACGAAGAATCTCACTTCAGAGAGAAACTCTTGTATATGTGGTTTTTTTCCTATTTTTCTTTTATTGCAAATAGATTTTTTTATGCAATGTATTCTGCTTACATTTTCCTCTCCCCCAACTCCTCTCAGTCCCTCCCCGTCTCTCTTTCCATCCAAATCCACCCTTTTCTATCTTTTCTAAGAAAACAAACAGACATTTAAAGACTAATAATAAAATAAAGTAAGATAAAAACAAAAACAGACAAACCAGAGTAGGACAAAACAAAAGAAAAGGAGCCAGAGGAAAAGCACAGGAAACATATACAGACCCAGAAACACACAGCGCTCATATGTACAGGAATCCCATAAAAACACAAAACCAGAAGCCATAATATATACACGAAGGACCCGCAAGGTTAAAAGAAAAAAGCCCTGACAAAGCATTAAGAGAAGAAGAACCTCCAAGGATATCGCTGAGGTTGCTTTGTGTCGGCCATCTGCTGTCAGGCACAGGGCCTGCCCTCAGTGGTGGTTTGTTTCCTCAGTGAGATGCCACTGAAGAGAACAAGTGTTTCATTTGTGAGTGGTTATGAATTGGAGATAGCTTCCGGGTTAGAGATGGGGCCTGTGTCTACTGTGTCTACTTCTCTCAGTGCCGGGACCCCATCTGCCGTAGACCTATGTAGGCCCTGTGCATGTTGTGACATGTTCTGTGAGTTCATATGTGTGCTGGTCCCTGCTGTGCTTAGAAAGCCCATTTCCTTGAGGTCTTCCATCTCCTATGGCTCTCACAGTCTTTCTGCCTCCTCTTCCACATGGTTTCCTAAGCCCTGGGGAGAGGAACTGGTAGAGACATCCCTTTTAGGACTGAGTGTTCCTAGGTCTGTCACCCTGCACACTGTCCAACTGTGGGTCTCTGCATTTGTTCCTATCTACTGCAGAAAGAAGCTTCTCTGATGATAGCTGAACAAAGCACTGATCTATGGGCATAGCAGAGAGTTGTTAGGAGTCACTTTATGGCTATGGTTTCTTTAGTAGAACAACAGTATTTGCTGTTCCCCTAGGTCCCTGGCCTGTCTCATCTGAGGTTCTTGGCCACCTGAGCAGGTCAGGGATGGTTTCTATCTCATGGGGTGGGCTTTAAAATCCAAATGGACATTGGTGGGTTATTCCCACAGACTTTGTACCATTATTACACTGGTGCATCTGGTAGACAGGTCGTCATTATACGTCAAAGGGTTTGTAGCTGGCTTATACTCCTCAAATTATTTCACAAAATAGAAACGGAAGGACATTGCCAAATTCTTTTCACTGTTGTCTATTGCCAACTCAACAGCACCTGCAATCACCTAGAAAACAACCCTTTGGGCAAATCCATGAGAGAGTATTGAGATCCGCTTAACCTCTGGGCAGGTCTGTGAAGGATTATCTTGATTAGGTTAATCGAGGTGGGGACACCGACCCTGAAGAAGCAAGCATCCTCCCCTGGACTGTGTTCGGGACCACACAGAAAGGAAGAAGCTGTTCTCTGCTCCCTGACTATGAATGCAATGTGACCAGATGCCTCGAGTCTGCCAGGATTCCCTTGCCAAGATGGACTGTGTCCTCACTCTGTGAGCCCACGCAAATGCTTTCTCCCTTATGTTGCCTTTGTCAGGCTATTTAAGTATAGCAGTAGGAAAAAGAGCTGACACAGTATTGGTGTGAACATGGGGAGGAGAATTATAGCTGGAGAGGCAGGTTGGTGGAGGTCATCATTTTCTAGGTGTTACAGGAAGCCATTTAATGATGTCTCCCTTACTTCCTTAAAACATTGCCTAGCAGTAATCCTTTGCTTGTGTTGACCAATCTGCTTAAAATGACAGTGTTTCTTCTGTGTGATGCATTATCTCTGCATGTGCATGTGTGCGTGCGTGCATGTGTGTGTGTGGGTGTGTATGTGTGTGGGAGATTCAGTAAGTACAGGGGAGAGGAGGCCACTTGGCAATGCACTATTAAATCATAAATGAACAATAACAGAAACGGTGGGCTGAGACAGTGAGGACCCCGGCTACTGAAGCATCCCTTCATACCCACTCTTTAGTAAGAACAATGTGAGAACCAAAGGTGTGGTACCTGGGTAACCTGGAGCAGACATTCTGGTGACATCTTTCTGGCTCGTGTTTGCCAGACCCAAGATGAGCTTTGTAAGACTGAAGTGCGCTGAGCTGCAGAAATGCTTAGGGCAGTTAGGACCAGAGACTCCACATTAATTTCTTGGAAAAGGCATTGTTAGGACACAGACTGCTGGAGATACTTACAACACGTTGTCGTTGTCAAGGACTCTGGGTTTGAATACTTGATTATATAAGATATATCTCATGCAGAGCGCTCAGACACTGCATTTAAATCAGTCAATGTTTACATATGAGATTATATATGAGAGCCGCACTATACAGGTTCCATAATTTAGGCAAAGCCGATTCATTTCATTGGTTACCCCTGAGGCTCCTTGGTAGGAAAAGTGTGCAATCACATATATGCAAATGGCTACTGAAAGCTGCTTGCACGAGCTATTGCAGAACTCCAGCCCCATTTGGTATTCAAGTTGCTATTTGCTTAACTGGTGTTAGCCTGGTGATTGTCTAGGCAAATGAATTGTTACAGATGACAGGTTTTCTCAAGAACTGTGAGTTTAAAAGTTTTAAAGCATCATCAGGAGGCAGAAAATATTGCTAAGACACAAAGGCATTGCTAAAAATTAAAGATGGTTAAGTAAATTCACCAGAAGCTTCATGGTTCACTATAGGAATGTCCTTATCCACAAGGGAATGGGTTGGATGAAGCTGTGTGTGTATTTTGATTTGGAGAATCAGCAACTGTGGGGTTAATTTTGGTAGATTCCTGAGCATCAGGGGAACCAAGTGCCAACTAGAAGGTGTGTGTGTGTGTGTGTGTGTGTGTGTGTGTGTGTGTGTGATGTCCCTCAGTGATGAGAGCAGACATGAGGAGTAGTAAATTCTAGAAATTCAAGTCAGGTAAGAACTTGAGGAGAGGAGCTGGAAGGGGGGCTCAGTGCTTAAGAGCACTGGCCGCTCTGGAGGACCGGGGTTCAGTTCCCAGCACCCACCTGGTTCACAACCTTCTGCATATCCAGTTCGAGGGGCTTTGATGCCCTTTTCTGACCTTTGCAGGCCCCAGGCACTCATGTGGTGCACGGACAAACATATAGGGAAACACACACACACACACACACACACACACACACACACACACACACACACGGTACGCTCTGAAGAGAAATGCAAATCAAAACAAGGCATCTCCACCAGAACGTGGAGGAGGACCTGATCTGAGGAGGGGACTCTTGTTCTGTTGGTCGCGATGGAGCACACACAGTATCCACTACACTCATGGGAGTACCTGATTCTTGTTGAGTATCAATCGCGGAGATTTCAACAAGGGTGTGCATCACCTACAAGGAGCTAGGGGAATGCCAAAACCGGCAGCATTCTTCCTCTCATAGAACTTAATGTTTAAGTGTAAGGAGACAAGTAATAAATGCATAGGTGAATCTGCTGTAAGCTGAAGCCCCTTGGAAAACAGAAGAATGAAGGGAGCAGGGTTGGAAGGGGATAAAATTCTTTGTGTGGGCTGTTTGCCAAAGTGGCATTTTGAATAGAGATCCAAAGTTAGCACAGGGAAGGCTGGGCAAGGCTGGGGGAGAGGGCTTTGAATAGGGTAGGGGATAGGTGTGAAGAAATAAGGCCAGGTGACTGCTGGGCAAGTATAAGGAGGGACAAGGGGTCAGTGGGGATGAGGCACCGTGTGAGGACAGCTTAGGGCTGACTCACCACATTCCCTGTCAACGGAAAGCCATTGAGAGCTGATCTGAGTGGTCCGAGACTCTGGCTATACCTGTGTTGTTATCACCAAACTGTCAAGAGATAAGAAACAAATCCTGTCTGCTTTTTCCTTTAATGATCAGGCTGGCACCCGGAGGAGTTAAATGACCCGCCATGAACTGAACAAGCCCTGAAGTTTCCCAGTGAGCATTTTAACTCAGGCTGTCTGATTTGAGAGCACACACAGGTTGCCTAGGAAGAGGGGCAAAAGGACACAAGGCAGTTATCAGTGGATGTAGATATGCTCATTGTTTTGACGGTAGTGATAATTTCACACGTCCATATGTGCGTTAAAATTCTCGGAGCTGCGTACTTTAAATATGTGCCGTTTTTCATGTATTATTTATCATACCTTAGAATAGCTGTAGAGAATGCAAATGTTTTTCTAACAAGTGAGGGGGGTCTTGTAGGATTTTAAAGCACATAAATACTGTTGATATTCTGTGAGATGAATTGGAGGTCTGCTAGACAGCCCTCACAGCATCTAGAAAAGCACCGGTAAGGAACCAAGTGAAAGCAGCAGGTGGAATAAGGTAGCTAGAACATAGATGCCTCATAAACAAGGCCCAGAGGGCATTAACGTCCACTGGGGGAGGAAGAAGTCATTGGCTGATTCATCACAGGTAGAGTTTAGTGAGAAGTGCACCAGGGTCTCATTAGTGAGGATGCAAAATTCTGGAGGAGGGCTGGGCTCTGCAGTTGCAGACACTTGAGGGGGAGGTGGGGGTCTCTGTGAGACAGTAAGGACAAGAGCTGAGTTCACACTTGGGGGAGACTCCCAGTGTAGAGAGAGCTGTGCAAGTCAGTGGGTGAGAGGTGGCTGAAGATTCAGGTGTGGGTGAAAGCGTAGGAAATATGTAAAACTAGGCAGAGAGAAAGAAAGAAAACGTGGCAGGGAAAGCATGGCCATGTTTTACCTCATGCAGCCTTCCACCCACGCGCATGGGAGACACATATGCCAGCCACAGCATTCTGCCTTGAGAAGTCTCAACAGTGCTCACAGAGGCCACTGCATCTGATGAGTGCCCATAAATAGGATGAATATTCTCTTCCATCCCTGACATAAGCAGTGAGCACCAAACCGTCAAGTAGATGTAGAATTGTCTCTGTAAGGTAGCAGAGGCTGGGGAGATGATCATGGCTCCAAAGCCTACACTTAAAAAAAAAAGATGTAGTTAGCATAGACCTTTGTGCTATAAGGACTGGCATGCATGCATTGGATTCAGCCATTAGATGGTTAACGGTGATTTATTAAGAATTGGGTGTGATGGTGTAGGCCTTTAATCTCAGCACTCTGGAGGCAGAGGCAGGTGGATCTCAATGAGTCTGAGGCCATCCTAGTCTACAGAGAAAGTTCCAGGACAGCCAGGGCTGTTACACAGAGAAACCATGTCTTGCAAAACCAACCACCCCCCCAAAAAAAGTGGATAGGATATGACACTGAGAACTGCATTTTCTAGAACATAGGCTGCAAAAAAGATCAAGCATTGTGTTGAGGCTTTTGTAATATTATAATTTTTTGTAAAATTCTTCCTCAATTAAAAACATCATGGTAGTTTTTTTTCCAAACTGCCATATCCTTGTCTTAACTATAAAAAGGACCTTGGAACCTCTTGGTCAGGGTACTTTTGAGCCCAAAGCAGTTAGTTTTATTCTGGACCATGTACTTACCTGGGGTCTGGGAGGAGGAGGATTTCTCAAGTGCTGCCCACAGCCTGCATCTACCCCATCCATCCTGGAATTACCAGAGATATTCCTGACTCAAGGAAAGCTAGGGTACTGTGAAGAATGGGCCCTGCTTTATCCTGAAATGGTCTTTCCTCCTATTTGGCTTGAAATGCCTTTATATTAGTAGATTATTATGGTGGTTTGAATAAGTAATGTTCCCAAGAGGCTTATATGTTTGAACACATAATGCTTGATCTACAATTGGTGGTGCTGCTTGGAGAAGTTATGGAGGCTTTAAAAGGTGCCCCCTCATTTCTTCTGCCTCTCCTTTTCTTCCCTCCCCTCCCCTCCTCTTCTCTCCTCTGCTCCCCTCTCCTCTCCCCTGCCCCTCTGCTTCTTGTGTGAGAATCACATATGATTAGATGGCTTTCTACTCCTGATGCTGTGGCTCCCTGCCATAATAGACTCTATCCCTCTGAGACCATAAGCTAAAATAAAGCCTTCCTTCCTTAAGCTGCTTTTGCTAATGGTGCTTTATCACAGCAACAGAAAAGCAACTAAGACAATGAAGTTTTTGTTTGAAATGTCTACATAGTAGAAACAAAGCAAAAGATTTAAAAATTGATGACTCTATCAGGTGTCTCAATATCTTCAATGCAAATGCATTATAGATTTCATTATAAACGGACTCCATTTTATTGTTGTTTTAATTTTTTGTCCTCTCTGGGTAAATGAACCACTAGGGTCAGTGAGATTACTGGTGATCTCTGGAAGGGATTGCAGGAATTGTGGGTATAAGAGCCAGATAGCTTCCTGAACACAGTCAGGCTGGGTCCAAGTCCCTGTGTGGATTGTTTCTCAACAGAAATTCATATGCTGGCATTCTGGACTTCATTGTCTCAGCCAAGAGAGAGAAGGACTCTTTAAGGTTTTAAGGTTTCTGAGCCTGTGGACAAAGTCCTGCTTGAGACTCCTGTGGTTTCTGCTGGAGGACTCTAAGATGGAGACCGTTCCCAGGCAAATACAAACATTTACACTGCTGTCATTTTGGACCACAGTATGACTAGCTATACATTTTCTTTCAATGTTTCCATTCAGTGTACCATTTTAAAGGAAACATCAAGCATCTGTAGAAAACCATGCTCAATAACTTTTGCCACTTTTTCTCTAAACAATTTTCTGCCAGTTGGGCATTTTTTTCTTTGTTCCTTGCACAAAATGTTTGGTAATTATATTCCTAGATTTTCTTCTCATAGGTGTGTAGCCGCATGAGGCTGTTTCCTGAGTCTTTTCTTTCTTTCTTTTTATTTCTGCTTGGTGAATTATGTGCTGCATGGATTCTGAAAGAGTTTCAAAGAGTCCAACCCAGTGTTACTGGTGGCTGTTGTTTAGAGCTCTGGCAACCCAGGTTCCCAGTGTGTCATTCAAAGAACGGAAGAAGCAGACACAAGCAGCAATAAAAAAGAATGAGTGAGTTTATTTGGAAGCGAAGCTGCAAGGTAGACAACACTGCATGGGAGACTTGGGATCAAGGGAGGTCTCCCTAAGAGCACTGCATAACCTTTGGGGGCTCCCTGTCATCGACCCTGGAGGAGGGCGGGACATGGGCTCCTTTCTGTTTGTATGATGAACAGACACACACCTGGGTCTTCTGCACGGAAGTAGGTTGTCCACCTTCTAATTTTAGTCATATGTGTATCCAGGCATAGATAGGCCTAAGATGGTAAATAGAGGCATTTCCCTCCATTCGCTCTGTTTACACAACTCGTTTTATTGTGTGTGTGTGGGCTCAGGTCAAATTGTCTCACTTCCTTCTGCTTACAGATGTGTTCCTGGATGTGTCTGACCACGTGTAACCATCGAACCACCAAAAGGGCATTGCTAGGGTAGCGTCACTTTTTGGGGAAGGGGTGTTGGTGTTCATAGCCTGATATAGGAAAGGGGGTGCTAAGCTACCCCTGGAACAATGCAATTCAACAGGAAGGTAACCCTCTAGAACCCCCACCCCCAGCTCTGACAACAATGTTTGTTTCTCTTTTAAGTTTCTGCTGTGAAACATTACATGGAGCTTGCTTCGCAGCTTATAAATGATCATACCCAGAAGGCTGAAGGCTAATAGTGGGACAGCATCTGGGAGAAGTGTTTGTTTTAATTAGTCATTTGAATGTTCGATGTACACTTTGAAAGGTTCACAAATGTGCGAGCATTTTGAGTTTAGTCATTTGTGTTCACTGCCACTCATTTCATCTGTTCACTTGTCATTATGGAAATGCAGTTCTACAGAAGAGGCAGGGAAAGGCCCTTGTTTGTTCAATACTTCTGAGTTGCCACTTGTTTTTTGTTTTGTTTTCGGATAAATTGACATGGAAATTTATGTTTGGAAGTGAAATAGAGACCATTGGCAAAAGGCAGGAAACAGAGGCACAGGAAGAAGAAGAAGAGTAAAGTGGCGTTACTTTCCTGATTCAACTTTCCAATACTAAATCTACTTGTGTTTTGTCATGAAGAGGTGGGTGTGACCGTATGGGCCTGGCATCCCAGCTCTTGGGAAATAGAGGTACGAAGATCAGGGATTTAAGGGCAGCCTCTGTTACATAACCAGTTTGAGGCCAGGCTACATGAGACCCTGTCTCAAAAACAAACAAGCCAACACAAAATGATGCCAATGAAACACCTCACAAAAGTTGTTTTAAATGTGTACTTTCACTTTAAAAGTTATTTGAATATTGGCAACTCTGTTTTTCCAAGTTGTGTTGGCTAATCTAAACTGTCAACTTTATTGGATTGAGAGCCACCAAGAAACACACTGCTTGATGAATCTGTACTCATTTTTTTTGCATTTGAGAATTTCACACATACGTTAACTAAATCCATCTTCCATTTTCTCCCCCCAGCTCCTTCCATATTCCCTGCCCTCTGCCACTTTTCTCTTCCAACTTCATACACCCTTTTTTAAAACCTACCGGAGTACACTTAGTGCTGCCAGTGTGTGCTTGGGGCTGTCCCTAGCAGCCATGCAGAGCAGCCTCTCAGGGGCTGTGTTCTTGAAGAAAACTGACTCCCTCCCCCATCAGCCGTCGGTTGCCAATAGCCCGTCTACTAGATGGTAAGATCTTGAGGCCACTGATCATTAATGAATGCCTTAAGCCCTTGGTGGAGTCATGACATGGCATGATTGGGAGGGAGTGAATAGTGCAAGGTGGGGGGTGATTTCAGGGGTGTGTTTTGGGGTTATGCCTTTGCCATTCACCCTTCCTGTTCCATACAAGGTAGATGGCTGTCCTCCAACACAAGCCCCTACTGCCGGTGTGCTCTGCCAAAGCCATTATGGATTGAACCCTCTGAAACTGAGCCGAGATAAATCTTCCTTCTTTTAAGCTGCTATCCCAGTAGTTTTTGTCACAGCCATGCAAAAGCCACTTATGTTCAAGCTGAGAGGAAGAGGCCCAGCAGGCTCTAAGGGTTTAATGTCACCCTGTGATGTTTCCAGGCCACCTTGGGGACAGAGCGATGTCATAAGGAGAATCGAAGGGAGAATGTTAAAAGACTGATAATTTAATGAGTTGGGGAAGATTGATTGTACGAGGGAAATCTTGTTTATTTTGTCTGTCCATCGAGGTGGTCTTTAGGAGTGAGTGCCTCTTTCAGAGTAATATGTTTCAGATGGACTGAGCTATAGACTTCTTAAAATGTTAGAAGCAAGAAAATGAAAAGTTCCACTGGTGTGTCCATTATTCTCTAGAGTAATTTTTTTCTGCAAATTGGAGGGCAAATAAGGAAGCACACAGTAAAGGCATAGAAAGGAAGTTACAGGCCCGTGGAGGGAAAGATGTGGGGGGTGGTGGGAGCGCAGTGCTCACAGAGCCCTCAGACTGGGTCCCTCCAGAAGCACCCTCTTACCTTCTCTTGAGCCTTTCTCTTTCTTATTCAATGTGACTAGGCCCCTTCCCACTTTAATTTTCTTCCTCCATTTATTACTTCTGTATTGTAATTCTAGAACATTCTTCCCTTCAAAATCTCTAACAGTTAGAGAACCCCAGGAGACAGTATTAGTGTAAACATTGCTCATCCTCTCTGTTCCCTACTTCTTCTTGGTAGATTCCCATCTGGCTCTATAACTGTCAGTACTATCTGTATTCTGAGGATGTCCTCTCCCACATCTCCCTGCACTAACAATAATAAAAAAACTAAACCCAAATTGCTTATGTCAGTCCCTGGCTTTAAAACTTCTAACCTTTTAATGTTAGATACTCGGAGAATCTCAGGGTCTCACCGTAACCTAAAGCCCTGTCTGTTCTGACTCTGGGTGCCTCTGCAGCCTCATTGCCTGTCCCTCCATTATTGAGGTTCAATGTCACCTACTTCCTGTCCCTCAATTATTGAGGTTTAATGTCACCTATATCCTGTCTGAATGAGCTCAAATCATAGGGACCCTGCTGTTGAGTCCCCTTCATCTGGGACTCATTTCCACTGAACAGTCAGCCAGCTCACTCAATCTCATTTCATTAGGGTCCATTCAGGTGTCCCCTGTTCCGAAAGGATGTCATAACACCTTATCAAAAATAGTGTCCTTTACTCTCCTTTTTCTTTCATTCTTTGCTGCTGCTGCCTTGATTTAGCTCTTGATTGAAAGCTTGTGTGTCTTTTGACCCCTTTAACAAGCAATACATTCTCTCAAGTAGGGGTTTGTTGGACTCTCTCTCTTCTGTGCCTAGCACCCAGTAGGATACCTGTGTGTGGTCCATGACTATTAGCTCCCATGAGTATTAGCTCACTCACTATCAAAATCAATAATAAAAGAAACCATTCTGAGCTGTGCCATTTCTTATTTTAGCAGTCTCGGGAACAGGAATGAGTCTGCCCATGCCTCACAAGTGTTTGTACCTGATATATGTTGAATAAAGGAAGGAATGGGTCCGGGTGGTTGTGGCACACGCCTTTAATCCCAGCACTCGGGAGGCAGAGGCAGGCGGATCTCTGTGAGTTCGAGGCCGGGCTGGACCGACAGCCTCCAAAACAATACAGAGGAACCCTGTCTCGTAAATACCAAAAAAAAAAAAAAAAAAAAAGAGAGAAGGAAGGAATGGATGTGGATAGTTCGATTTGCATGTTCATCATTGGCTTGTCTTCACCGACTCTTTAGATCCATTTTCTCTATACAATGGAGCCCAACTTTATGCATGGATCCTTGAAGGCTTCTGTGTAGAAGTTTTATGCTAGTATCGCACCCCATGTGCACAGATAACCTTCAAATGCCTCTGCCTGTATGCTACCTGTAAGACTCATGATGAGTCCTGAAGTTGATGCTTACTAATGCTCTCATTGTACAGGCGGGGAAAAGGAAGCTCGGGAAAGTATGCATGGGACATAAGGTAGTAAATGATAGAGGCAGATCCACTTGGTCTGGTCCTGGAGCTGGGTTCCAACCCCTCATTGTGCTATGTATTGGTCGAGGATTAGGAATGGAAGAGTAGCTGGTAAAATGGAGGGCTAGAATTGGGCAAGAATTAGTGTTCTGGGCAACTGGATCCATACATGTGAGGGACCAGATCATACCCATTCCACGGCTGTGATAAAGGTTTGGTATGGCTGGAGGAGAAAGCGAGTGTAGTAGAGGAGAAGCTGAACCTAGCTATTCATCAAGGACCAGGGTGTGGTGGCCTACTGGGAAACACTTGGTGGTTTCTAACCAGCAGTGTGGGCTTCAGAGATGCCTGCTCTATGTAGTGACACTATGATCTCTGGAAGACAGACAAGAAGGCAGGCTGAGTGGATCAGGAAGAATAGGTAAGCCAGTGAAAGGACCAGGTGACGGTCTAAAGTGGAGGTGGAGATAGGTGGGAGGTATTAAAGGTTTGAGGTGTGAACAGCATGATTCTAAGAATGTATAGCTCATGAGGCTTACTCCCAGATACCTGGCAATAGAAGATGACATTACTTAGGGGGACCAATACTTGAGCAATGCACTTCTAGGATTTAACCATATAGATATAGATAGATTTGGTTTTGGCGAATGCATAGAAGACCCTATTTGCAAGGATACTCACCTTAGGGATTCGTAAAACAATGAAAAATATGTTAATTTTGGGACTTGCAGAACCCTGGGGTTTCTTTTCACAGAAAATACAGTGTTGAGGGCTCCCTGAATTTGTGCAACCAGTAAATGTTAATTACCTATTTGCATTGTTTCTAAACAATGGAATATAATGCAGCAGTTCCCAAGTAGGGTGTGAGGATTTTGATGAATTTTCAAGATATATTATTAAGCAACAAAAAATGTATGCTGTGGTCTGTGTCATACAATCTGCTTGTCTATATATAATAAACAATTGTGCATAATGTATTTCTCAAAAGATAAAACCTGGTTGCAGCAAGGCTACTCTAAGGTGAAGGTGGGATGATAATGGTAGGAATGGATTTTTTGTGCTTTCTATTTTTCAAATCTATATGAAATAATTGTTAGAGATAATTAGAAATGATAGAATTACTTAATTATGGAAAGTTGAAAGTGCAGTGGCAGTTAAATGATTAACCAAGTGGGAGCAGAGTGGCAGGTTACTAGTTACAACTAGTGGTTTTCCTAGTTATATTTTCTAGAAATGCGTGCGCAGTGTAAGGGAAGCCAAGTGAGGTAGGTTTGGGCTGTTAGGTGGCTCTTGCTCCTGTGCTCTTACTCTGTAAGATCTCATGGTGTTGTGAGAACAGCTAGGTTACTCTGGGCCTTTTGTAGATCTGTGTTCATAAAAATGCTTCCGGAGCAGCTTGGCAATTGTTTTGTTCAAAAAAAGTGTATGGGGTTCTAAGTGTTCTTGTAGTTGATCATCTTATAGTTTTAATACGAAATTTTGTCTCAGGCATGTATGTTATGAGTGTCTTGAGTCTATATCAAGGAATGATAGGGTCACAAGCAAGTCACAGTTAGAGAATCCCTTTTTCTTCTTCCCTTTCTACTTGTAGCTAACTACTAACTCAGGCAATTGATTTAGATGCATATATAAATACACATTAAAGGTGATGTAGCGTCGGAGAGATGGGTCAGCGGGTATAGGTGCTTGCTGCTGAGCCTGATGACCTGAGTTTGAGCCTCAGAACTGACTCCTGCAAGTTGTCCTTCAACTTAACATTCAGACTATGGTGTACATGCATCCCCCCACCCCACCCACCCTCAAGACATTTTTTTATTACTACGTATGGCCATAATAATTGGGGACGGCAAGGTTAAAATGTTCCATGTCTTTCCCCAGTCAGCCTCATAGGGTAGAAGTCATCTCCCAGTCTAGCGGCTCTTGTTTTAATTTTCTTGGGACGTTATGAGAAGGTCGCACTTTTGGAAGTAGTCATGGTTCCTCACTCAAGGTGGGATGACATTAAGCGCATTCTGACCAATCAGGTGCCAAAGGACAGTTGGCTTGCCTGATGGAGGAGGACAGGGCTCATGAAAGCTCCTTTCAGCCTTTCCTGGGTGGACGGTGGTGTTTCTGAAAAGACGCTAACAGCAAGATGAAATCAACTGTAGGACTGTGTGTGGAAACTAGCCAAGTGTTTCTGTGTGAACCCTCCCATGAAGGCAGAGCCTGAACTTCCTATACCTCCTCCTTTACTGCACAAACGATTCTCCTTTTCGTTAGTGTTTATATTCATTAGTTTGACCACACATCCAAATGTCTAAGTATGAGTGTGTATATGTATACACACATGCCACTATTATTGAATGGCACTCATATCTGATGTTCAGCTAGCAAATAGACACATTTTGCTGAGAAGATCCGTAGCATATTATAAGATGCTGTCAGTTAAAACATACCTGAAAGCTCCTTGACTTTATTTTCAGTCTTCATGTCCCTGAGCACGGTTCCCTCCAGCCCAAATGCCAATGATTTGTTTCACTCTAAAGGTCTAACTTTTTTTTAAGTCCCAAACAAAGACTAACATAAAGCAGAGCGACACCTTCGCTCCTCTGTTTCTTTCTTGGCTGTCCAAAAGAGCATATCAGAACCACTTTTGCTCGTGATTCGAGGCAACCTCCTCATCACAAACGCTCCCGTTCACCAAACCGAAGACAGTGACCCTCTTCTTTGTTTAGGAAAACTTCTTCATGCAGTTGCATGGCATTAACAAGTATTGTTGGCCACTGCTGTGTGTTGGCTATTTTGTGGTCTTGAATAAGAAAGGCATGGTCTTGGATGTTTCACAGTAAGAAGGGCTGGTGGAGTGTCCAAGCAGGATAAGATTAACGAAAGTAAAGGGAGTCTGGAAATCTAGGAAATGCATAAGGATGCTAATTCATATATTCTATGAGGTGGGTGGGGTTGGGTAAATACAGCATGATAGGTCATTGGTTTGCCTGGGAGACAGGGAGAGTGGCTGTGTTTTCTCAGAGGAAGAGGCAGAAGAATAGGCTGATGAGTACTGAAGGGTGTATACCGACAAGGGAAGAGAGATCAAGGAGGCAGCCGCTTTGATCTTTGGGATTAGGTTTGAGGATCCTGTTTGGTGGTGGGGAGGGCAAGAGAAGATGGGAGAGAGGGAAGGAGAGGTGGATTATGGGTAGAGCTGATCTTGAGAGTCTAGACAACCATCTGTGGTTAGTGGTGTATGTTTTCTCCTCTTGTGACCTTCAGCCTTTCAACACACACTTCCTGCGCTGTGGACTGGACACGATTATTTGCTCTTAAAGATCATTAAGAGAGTAGTGATTTCAGTTTTAATTACCTCCCTGCTGGGCTTTCCTCCATTGGCATCTTTGGCTTTATGTTGAGTTAAACCTATTCTGGATCCAGCTGTCTTTGGGTAACTGGTGCTATAAAGTAGAAGTGAGTGGCAGGTTGTTATAGCAACTGAATCTGATAGCAGCCTGTGATACCTGTGGGCATTGATCCTGAGTTTGAAGAGTCGGCAAGCTTTTCTTAGGAAATGTTACTGTCATTTAAAACCTTGCTTGCAGCTTTTATTCTGATAATGAGTCTTTTCACAAATGTTCAGATTGTCTGAAGATGTTACAGAATTATAATACAGCAGTTGTAGGAACGTTCCATGATTCCCAGAGAACTACATCACAGAGGGTTCTGTTGTGACTCTGTTAAAGTTGTGAATAAGATGCTTTTGTAGAGACAGGAATGCTCTGGGGGTCTCTCATGAAAGGTGTGTGTGTGTGCATGTGTGTGTGTGTGTGTGTGTGTTTGTCCTCCTTACGGCCCTCCAGGGTTTTGCACGTTTACCCGCAGTGATCCAGCCTCCCATTCTGTTTCTTTCCTTCAGGCTCCCTGTATTTCAGCAACAGTAACAGACTTCTGTAACCAGCACAGAGCATTCTCTGCCATATCCCTGGGACATGGCTGTGTTCTCCTATCTTCTTCACCTTGTAACGTTCTCTCCTGGCTGAGCTCCACGTTATGTTCTGTTGCGGGATCCCATCTCCCTCCTTCACACAGAGTCTGTGAGCGAGGAGAAGCCATCTCTCAGTGTGCTGAGTTGGGTTGTATCCTAGCCACAAGGCTGTTCTGCAGGCAGCACAGAGCGTGATGGAGTCGCACGCCTCTCCTTGCTGCTGTGTGTACTCCTCATTCTCCCTTTACACAGAACAGGACCCTGGCCCGTGTGCTCACCTTGCTTCTTCTGTTGTCGTAGATCGCAGGACTCCACCAAATGAAGCATTGACTTTAACAGTGACTCTGTTAGAGTTACCAACCTGATATTCTGGTGACATTAAAAGGCACGGTACTCCTAGACTTGAAGAGGTTAACAATGATGGGTGCCACCACCAGATGGGAATCTCTCAGTTCAGTCTGGCGGGAGCTGTTTCATGATACAAATGTCTGGGTTTCAAAACGTCTGCTTTGGTAGGTCTATGGATGACTTCTAATTAGGAAAATGTTTTCAAAGCTTGGTGAGTGACTGCACAGCTGGACAGAGAAGCATCAATTCTGCAGAGATTTTTGTGCCTGACAGCGCATTCCTATCCCCCTAGGGAGGTCTTCTAAAGATCAAGGCCTGGGTCCTACCCCACCATTTAAATTAGAAACTTTGCGGCTATGGAGCGATGCTCCCTTCTGTTTGATCTTCTCCTAAAAGCAGGAAGTGGGAGAGGAGGGCAGCGGGCAGAGAAGCACGATTGCATTATGAGACATCACAGAGAAGGCTCAGTCTTAATAATTCATTTACGTAAGAGTATTAGTCTTGGTTTGGAAAGAAGGGGGCGGAATGAAACAGGTAGAAGCTAAGGCGAGATTGTTTCCAGTGGCCGTGGCCGGATGGGTGCCTGGGAAGGTGTGAAACGAGCAATTCCTCAGCTGATAGGAAGCCTACCCAGGTGGATTCATGAGGGAGCCCTTTGCCCAGACAAGCGACTGCAGGGATGTGGTGGGTGGAGGAAGTAAGCCTTTAATGCTAGAGATACTGGGGAGTTTCTTTATTCCTAAGCAGGGAATCACTTTCCGGATAATGTGTACTTTCTACATGATGTCTTATGGTTATAATTAGGAGACATTGAAATAAATGTGGGCAGGAAAGGGTTTTCTTAAGGACTGCTGTGGTTTGAATGTGAAATGTCTCCCATGTATATTATAGATACATACTATTCTAGCATCGTATGTTAGAATGCTCATCCCCAGCCTGTGGTGCTGCTTGGGATGACTGCGGAACCTTTAGGAGATGGAGCCTTGCTGAACAAAGTGTGTCACTGGTGCAAGTTTTGATGTTTTATAGTCTAGCCTTACTTCCCGCTCTTTCTTTGATGTGGATGTGTGATCAGTCTGCTTCTGGCCTGCCCAGCCAGCCTCATGCTCATACCACCGTGCCTTCCCTGGCATGATGGACTGGATCCCCTCTGGATGTACAAGCCAAAACAAACTCTTCCCAAACTTGCATTGTGATGGTATTTCATCACAGCCATAGAAGAGATTGTTACAGCAACAACTTGTGCAGTGAGTGTGAGATGCCTCCTGTATTGCATGCCCAATTAGATGAGTCAAAGTCTAGTATGGAAGCTGGGTGCCCAATGTCTTTCCTATCACCCTCCTAGTTTCTCCTGTCTTTACACTTCCTTCTCTGCTCCATATAGCTTGGTCCTTTAACTATGCACATACCTAAAATAAATGCAAGATAACAGAGCATTAAAAATTAACAACTTGGTAAGCTCTGATTTCTTTCTTTGTTGCATTCCTTCATTTGCTCCTTTTAATTTTTCTGTGATTTTAAGGCAGTCCCATGTAGTCCAGGCTCTACAGTTATACTCTATGTAACCGAGACTGGCCTTGAACTCATGGTCCTCCTACCTCCAAGGATTACAGGGGTAGCCACCAAGCTCAGACTTCTTAAGGTGAACATTATCCTGGAAGCATTTATATTGTTTGAAATATATATTTAAAAGCAGGTACATTAAGTATATATTTAAAAGCATCACTGCTGTATAATGGAAAGAATACTAAAAAAAAAAGTTAGAATTCTAAATCTAACAGGAACAGGACATTTTGGCCAGTACTGCCTTAGATAATTATATTAGGGAATATTATTTTAAAAATAGAAGAAATAAATATTGGTATTAGAAAGACTCCAAGACCAGAAAGATACCTTTGAAGAGTAATGATTTCCAAATTCAAATAATTTACACCACAGGTAGTGAGAAATCTTGAAGATCTCATCACAAATAATACCATGCATTAGTAATACCTGAGAAATATTGAAATGTGAGAAATTTTGGAAGATTGGAGATATGAGAGGATGAATTTATAGCTTCCCTTGTTTAGTAGTAGCCTCTACAAAGTTTCTGTAAGTGACGTAGGCAGATGTTCTTTGTAGACTATAGGAAGGAAGCAGTTATTATAATGAGATAGGATGAATTTCCTGAAAAAATAAAGTCTGCATCACTTCATTTATAGAATGGGGTGTTGTATTGGTTCCTTTGGGAACTTCCATAAACAAATAATGTCTAGGTTTCATCAATTCAGTTGATAATTTTTATGATTTTCCTTTGGTCGTGATATAAAAAAGCTAAAATTAGGCCAACCCCAAGTGGATACATCTCACCCTTCCCCATACCCTGCAGATATTCATTCCAAGATGGAAGAGGTATCTGTTTGAGCAAGGAATTAGCATTTGCCCATGTCCTGGTTGCTGCTCTTACCAATTCGTCAAACAGGAATGCTTATCAACTTGATCTCACTGTGCTCTGGGAAAGAATTAGTATACGTGATGATTAATATTGGATGTGGGTATGTATATATGGGAACTATGGTCTGATGTTAACTGTTACAAGGGTTATAACAGTAGCAGTTAGATTAAATTAGGTCACCATTAGGTGTTAGCCCTATTGGGTTCTAGAATGTTTTGTCAGGTTCTGTGTTCCTTAGAAAGCTGCTGAAGAGCTGCCTGGCCGTTTACCAGGGCTCTTGACAGCTGCTTTCTAAGTCATGCAGAAGGTTGGATTTGATTACTTCGAAACCCTGAAAGTCAATTATCCTTCAGAATCACTTTGAGAAACTGTTTTATGAAACAACGATCATTTCAATTATCTGTTACGGAGCTGAATCACCCATCTCATCCATCAAACTTGCATTCAAATAACTTGTTGCAACTGGAGTAAAATCTATTCTCAAAGGATGAGAACTGTCAACATTCAGAAGGTTCAAAAGAAAAGCAGGTTCCGAAATCACGTCTGAAAAAGGCATCTCTATTTTAAATCAAGTCCTGGAAGCATGTGGTTTGACATAAAATTGTAAGGTTGCTGAAAATATTAGCAGATATATTTTTTGACAACTTGAGTGGTTCTGGAGAATAAACTGTGTAGATGACAGTGTCCAAAGTTTGGACATGCCCATGTGCTGTTGTTGAAAAACATGTGCATTTGCTCTTCTATGTGGGTGTTAGGTGTTATTTAAATAAAATAAGGCAATGATTCTACAGGTGATATTTCTGTCACATTTGATTTCTTGAATTTCACCTGCTACCTTAATTGTTGGAATTGGAGATTATGGTTATAGACTATTTCAACCTGTAAATATACTGTGACATGTTCTAATTTTGACATCTGAGTCACTTTTCTATAGTAAACAATAGTGCTGCATATTTTTCTTACTATTTTGTTTGTTTGACATACATTGTGTGGGCTCTGGACCTTGGCGTGCAGTTAGTTGTTGTTGGTTTTTATTCTTTTGGCTTTTTTGTTCTCTTGGGGGGCCCACCCCCCAGCTCCCAAATAAATCACACAAAGAAGGCTTATTTTTACTTCTAAATGCCTGACCTTAGCTTGGCTTGTTTCTAGCTAGCTTTTTCTTAACTTAAATTATCCCTGACTACTTTTTGCCTCTGGGAATTTTCCTTTTCATACTTCTGTATATCTTACTTTCACTCTTATTCTGTTGCTGTGTGGCTGTGTGGCTGTGTGGCTGTGTGGCTGTGTGGCTGGCCTGTGACATCCTCCTCTCCATGTTCTATCTTGCTCCTTCTTTTTCTCCTCTCAGATTTTATCCTTTTCTTTATCCTCTCTGCCTGCCAGCCCTGCCTATCCTTTCTCCTGCTATTGGCCGTTCAGCTCTTTATTAGACTGTCCGGTATTTTAGACAGGCAAAGCTTCACAGAGTTAAACAAATTCAACATAAACAAAAACAACACATCTTTACATCATTGAACAAATGTTCCATAGCATAAACAAAGGTAACAGACCTAAAAATAATTTTTCGCAATGGTTAGTTATTCCTGTGCTGTACAGTACTTCATTCTACAAAATATCAAGTTGCATTCCAGCATCACCAGGCTCCATATGACCCCATGTAAGTTCTGCATCTCTCCAAGAAGCTGTGTTGCACTTGAAAAGCTTTCACCATCATTTGTGTTTGAAGCACTAGGAAAAGAAATGTTGGGGTGGGAGGAAAATAAAGGGAGAGGGGAATGGGGGTGGTGGCAAGTTTCTTTGATAATCTGAGCATGTTTTCACTTTCGTTTTGTTATCTTTTGCTATTTGAGTTTTTACTTTTTAATCCGCCAGTTTGAATTTTTACTTCACCATTTTGTAGGACTATAGTTTTTTCTAATTGGTATCTTCTAATCATTACAGAGGTATAGTTTCAGAAAATATCCAAAAAATAAGATAAAATCTGCTTGCCTTTTTATTCTCATTTTACTGGTTTTAACTAATAGAATTTCTTGATTTTGTAATTCTCAGAACTTGTAGATTTTTTGGGGGGTTACATTTTCATCTTTAATCTACTGAGAATCATTTTTATGTTTGCTTTGAGATAAGGATCCAATTTCTCTTCTCTTCAAAGATAAGCAATTATTCTGGGAGTATTTCTTGGAAATGAAGTGTCTTAGTTACTTTTTCATTCCTGTGATAAGAGACCTGACTAAAGTAAGTGGAGGGAGAAAGAGATTATTTTGATTTATAGTTCCAGGGGAGTACAGTGCACCATTGGAGCAGAAGATGGGTAGCAGCCAGGAAGGCATGCTGTACTAGCAGGAGGCTGACTGGTCACATTGTAGCTATACTCAGGAAGTAGAGAGTAACCAGAAAGGAGGGCTGAGCTACAAATCCTCAGGGCTACAAATCTCCAAGGCCCACCCTGAGTGACTGACTTCCTTCAGTAGAGCTCTATGTCCCAAAGGTTCTCCAGCTTTCCCAAAGAATGCCACCAGTTGAGAGCCAAGTGTTTAAACGTGAGCCTCTTGGGGGGCATCACACGTTCAAATCACACTATTCATAATTTTCATCTATTCTACACCAATGCTGTTATGGGTTGAATTTTCATATGTATTTTGGTTCATTTCTTAATCTCACCTTTGTTTCATTTTTCATTTTGTTTGCTCCTGTCTCAATATTATGCTGTAGTAGTGGCCAGTGCTTTACAGGTCTTAACAGACACCAATGTTAGCCCTACGGTTAAGTCCTTTCCCATTTGGAGTCTAAGTTATTTTTGTTCTTTACTCTTCTAAATACATTTTTAGAGCTAGCTTATAATGTTGACCTCAAATTAATGGGGATTTTGATGAAGATTTTGTAAACATATAAACAATTCAGGGAATAATTGATATGTTCAAAATGTTGAATTTTCCATTGCATGATTTTAGTCCTTCCATTTGATTTTTAGTGGGTTTCTAATCTGTCTTTAAATGTTCCTTTCACTATATTCTGTCTCCAGTTCTCTTTTTACCTTCTGAAACTGTAATAGACATGTTAAATGTAATTATTGTTTTTCTTATTAAACGATATATTGTGGAGCTAGAGAGATAGTTCCATGGTTAGGAGCACTGGCTGCAAACCCAGAGGACCCTGGTTCATTCACAGTATCTACAAGGCTGCTCACAACCACCTGCAATTCCAGTTCCAGGGGAATCTGATGTCCTCTTTGGCTTCCATGGTCACTCAACACTTGTGGTGCATGGACATACATGGATGCAAAGACCCCCACACACATTTCTTAAGCGTTATTTAAAATATTTGTGTTCTCTTGCTTAGATTCTTGCTTGTTTGTTTTTCAAGACAGGGTTTCTTTGGGTAGCCCTGGCTGTCCTGAAACTCACCCTGTATACCAGGCTGGCCTTGAATTCACAGAGATCAGCCTGTCTCTGCCTCCCAAATGCTGGGATTAAAGATGTGACGGGATTTTCTGCTTAGTTTTAATCCACTCTTTACTCCTTTAAAGAATTTCTATGCTGTTTTATGATCTATTTATGATTATTTCAGTTTTGAAGACTTGCTGGATGTCTCTTTTTAATTGTCCCATGTTAATTTTTATGTAGATTTCATAGGTCTTGACACTTTTAAAATACTCCTTGAGACGCATGTTGAGAACTCTTTTCTGCTCACTTCCTCCCCACTCTGGGAGAATTTGTATTTGTTTCCTGAATACTGAGGAAAGCTTATTAACAGGAACTACTTCATACTAAATACTTGGCATGAGACTCGGTGCGCATGAAAAATAGCATACATCAGGTTCCAACATAGTTGTGTCTTGGAAAGATTTTTTTCCCCTTATCATTTTGTGTCAGTATTTAAGACATATATTTCTTGTGATGCTTCAGGCATGTGGTATCTTTGAAGTCTAACTTCTCTATCTCTCTTCCCCACCCCTGTTTTAAACTCTTGTTAGAGAATGCACCGGAGATGTTTAGAAATAAATGCTTTCTGATTGCTTTCTCTCCCCGCCTACCTGAAAAACCCTGTGGCTTTGATGTCTCATGGTGACCCACAGATTGAGAAAGGTGAAGTCTGTGCCTCATTAGCTGCATAAGTTTAACAGGGATATGTTAAATTGGAGACCACCATCCTCCCGTCAGTGATGTAAACTGTTGGTGTTTCTTCTAACTATGGGGAGTGCTAAGATTCTGTTCATTTAGCTGATGTGCTTAGAGCTTGGCTCAAACTAGCGTGTGTTTGAATTTAACTACAAAATTTGCCCTTTCTATTTATGGTTTTATGGATTGTTATTTAGGAAAAATTTTAACTACTTTGAATGTCACGTAGGTTTTCCTACTTTTATGAGCTCCTTCTGAGAATCCAGGTTCCCATATAAGGGAACCATAATTTGTACTGTGGTGATAGAAAGTTGAATGGGATCAGGAGTGGTGTGCTAGTATGTGTAGCTGGAAGTTTCTGTGCCATAAATCTCTTCCAAGTAACCACACAGAAGCTTAATATTAAGTTTAAATGCTTGACCAATAGCTCAGGTTTGTTGCTAGCTAACTCATATTTGGATTAACCCATATTTCTTATCTATGCTTTGCCATATTTCTCAACTATACGTTGCCACCATCTTGGCACCTTTTCTCAGTATGGCATGCCTATCTTACTTCTCTCTGCTTTTGCTTGCTACTCCAGCCTTCTTTCTCCCAGCATTCTCAGGTTGGCTCTCCTACCTAGCCTTATCCTGTCCAGCTATTGGCTAGTCAGCTTCTTTAATAAACCAATCACAGCAACATATATTCACACAGTGTAAAGGAATACTCCACAGCAAGTTTGGAAACAGGGAAAGGGATCCTAAAGAAAAACTTCTCCAGTTGGCGGTTGTGTTGGTTGCCTTTTTTGTCAAACTCGATACACCCTGCAGTTTCCTGGGAAGATAACCTCAATGAAGGATTGTCTACATTGGGTTGACCCATGGGCATATTTGTGGAGGATTTTCTTAGGATTGTTAATTGATGTAGAAAGATACAGCCCACTGTGGGTGGTGGTCCATGGACTGTGCAAGCTGAGACTAAACCAACAAGTGAGAATACTTGCACTCATCAAGCTCCTGCCACTGTGACGTCCTTGGCATGATTGACTGTTACCTGAAATGGTAAGCTTAGCAAATCCTTTAAGTTGCTTTTCATCAGGGTATTTTATAACAACAGCAGAAATGAAGCTGGACCAGTAGTTTTACTGGGAACAACTCTGTGGATTTAGATCTTTTCCAAAGTTTCTATAAAGTCTCAAATGCCTTATATTCCCAGGCTAGTGTTTTCCTCCTAAGTTTGTTCAGTTTTGGAGATCTTTCTTCAACAGCTAAGCCCCAGGCATAAGAGAATCTCTTGCCTATGACGAATTCTTCCCCAGGGGCTGTCCAAATCCAAACACTGGGGGTTCAAAGGCTTGTGTCTTTATCTCAGATTGTGCTAATTCTGAAGGAGCGGCCTATCACCAGCTCCTCTGGTGATAAATTATTCTTTCGGAAGAAGAAGAACTGATTTCAATAAATTGTTCAGGATATTTGAGATGGCCATAAAGTTATTCCCGGGAACTCCAAGTCATAGTTGGAACTATGAGTAGTTAGAATAAAATTACCACACATTATGGCACTGGGAAAAATGGATATTGATTGGTGTTTTAAATACCATTTTAATCCAGCTTTATTTTACTTGGACCCAATAAAAATAGAGCCTTGCAATTAACTCTCATTTCATACTCTGTGTGTGGTGATTTTGTTGTCTCTGTGTACTTGATTATTAACTGGAAACAGAGAGGCTGATGATCTTGTTCCTATAAGTTTAGCAGTTGGCTTGTGCAAAGTTAAGAGATGTTGCTTTTCTTGAGTAAAAGAGAAGCTAATACCTTAGAAGGTGTAATCTCTTTTTAAATTTTCTTTGTGTGTGTTTATGTTGGTGCATGCATGTTTGTGTAGTGCACGTGTGTGTATGCGCATGTGTGTGTAGAGTCAGGTTGATGTTGAGTGTTTTCCTTGATTGTTCTCCACCTTCAGACATGACCTCTTACTAGCTCACTGATGGAACTAGACGAGCTGCTTTGGGGTCTAGTTTTTAAGGGTGAGGGTTTGATAGGACTCCCATAACCAGGTTTCACAAGCTGAGCATCTCAAACAATAGAAACTTGCTCCACACCTGAGTCCAACTTGCTGAGACTGTGAGAGGGAATCTGCACCAAGACCTTGTCCCAGTCACTGGCCATCTGCTGGTCATTTATATCCACCCTTGGTTTGCTGGCATAGCTCCTCCATCTTGACCCTCGTCCTCAAGTAGTCTTTTCTTTAAGTGTAAGTCTGTGTCCATATTTCCACTTTTCATGATGACAGTACATTAAATGTCCATTCTGATAACTGCATTTAACTCAGTCCTAAAGACCCAGTCTTCAAATAAGTTAAGATTCTGAGGTATTGTATACTAGGACTTCAAGATATGAAGCTGGGCTTGGGGAACAAGATTTACTACTTAGTGCATTGAATCACTGCTCACTATCCTGGAGGATAACTTTTTCTTTCAGATAATTCCTTAAAGAGAAAAGATTATTGATCTATGAGAGGATTTTAGAAAGGAAACTTTTCTTTTGCAAGGAGGCTTATTATCACAGACTCCATGATGCCAGCGTTGCTTTATGGATGTGTTTATGATGAGTTCTTCATTGCAAACAATTGCTGTTGAGCAGACGAGCTTGCATTTAATAGTGAGTCTTTCAGTATAAATTAAAACATCTTTTTGATGTTGGGTTCATTCCCATGAATATAGTACAATAAGTAAATCCTGTAGCATTTAGTTTGCATGTTTATTTTTGAGTTGGTCAAAGGAGAACAGAGTGCCTGATTAAGGCAGGCAGCTTGGGCAGAAGAATGAATCTTCAGGCAGCTGGAGAAATTACTCCCCACCAGAAGTAACTTCAGTCTGAATAGGTAACTGCCTTTGAGCTTCCTGAGAAGTAGTGGGCACCTGCAATCTGTCCATTGAAGGGATGGAAGTGTCCAGGGGAGTTAGAATATTTGAGAACAACAAAAAGAGCACATTCACCCAGAAATTATCATGTGCCTAGCTATGGCTAGGTGCTGTGGGGAATGATGAATATGTAATAAGGCTAGCAACAATAGTACGTGCTTACCATTCTGCAGCAAAAAAATTCTCTTTACTATTCTCTGACTTGGCCATGATTGTCTTTGTGTGTGTGTATATATACATAAACATATATAAATATATATCATATATGTGTATATGCAAATATTAAAACTGAAAAAGGTTAAGATTTACCTGTTGACAAGGTGAATTGTCACTCTTTTTTTGCTCTCAAAATGTTATATTTTACACTTTTTCTTTAAAAATGTTCAGAGAATATATTTTGATCATATTCTTTTCCTCTCCCAACTCCTCCCAGATCCTTCCTACCTCTCCACCCCACTTCTCTCTTTCTCTCTCTTTCCCCTCTTAGAAACAAAAAAATCATTAAAAAACCAGAAAACAAAAATCAGAATAAACATTCAATAAGTCAAAAATTAACAAAGAAAGTGCACAAGAAAACGGAGTCTGTTTTGTGTTGGTCAACTGTTCCTGGAGTGTAGTTGATTTATGCAGTGACAGTCCATTGGAGAAAACTAATTTTCTCTTTCCCAGCAGGTATCAGTTGCAAATATCTTCCTAGATAGGAGTCAGGCTTTGTGTCCACTCTCCCTGCTTGGTGCTGGGATTGTGTCTGGTATGAATTTGTGCAGGTCTTGTGCTGTCAAAGTCTCTGTGTATTCATGTTTATCATCCTGTTATACCTGGAAGATCTGTATCCTTGCAATCATCTGCCACTTGTGACTCATAATTTTCCCATCCGTTCTTCACATAGATCCATAAGCCTTGGGGCAGGGCGGGGGGGGCACGGTTG
Source organism: Mesocricetus auratus (assembly GCF_017639785.1). Taxonomy (NCBI): domain Eukaryota; kingdom Metazoa; phylum Chordata; class Mammalia; order Rodentia; family Cricetidae; genus Mesocricetus; species Mesocricetus auratus. The sequence goes on from NW_024429200.1 coordinate 4,811,006, forward strand.
ATGATGGCGTCCCATTTAGAACTGACTGACTCAAAGTTTTATTCTCTGTATATTGTTCAGATGTGGGTCTCCATGTTAGTTCCAATCTACTGTAGGAGGCAGCTCATCTGTTAAAGGGCTAAGTAAGGGAATGGTCTATCTTAGTGCTGGTTGTTTCTCTCCCATAGCCCTCCAAATTCTGTTCTTAATCTCTGCATTCTAATGCCTTTTAAACACAGCCTCCCTCTTGTTTGTTGAAGGTATAATTAAGACGACTAGGAGACAAGTATAGAAGATTCTAGTTCTGCAGTTTGCCATTCGGTATGAATACGTGCATACGTGTGCTGTCAGGGCCATGCAAGTGTGGGGCTGAATAACAGGATTAAGCATTTACAGGAAGGCCTTAAATTCCCTAGTTCACATTCATTTGGCTTTTTCTGTGCATATGACCTTGGGCAGGTAGCTTAACCATTTTTACTCCTAATTAGGGATAATGAAAACCCCTGCCTCACTGTTGTAGGGAATCCATAAGATATGTAAAATGACTCGATATGTGATAAAATATGTTTTGTGAGCTTTGCACAGGCAGCAACTTACATCAGCTTCATTCGTTCATGAGTCTATACATCTAGGACAGTGCTTGGCATAAAATAGATACTCAATAAATACATTGTTGAATGAATGAAATGTGACTGAAGATAGAAAGTTCTATACAGAAAATATAGAATGAAGAAGAATATAGGCTTAGCCACTTTAGTAGGCACAGTAGTCAAAGCCTGCCTAGCTGTGTGTCAGTGGGGCTCAGCTTGGGGACACATGAGAAATGCTTAGAAGCCTGTATTTTTCTCTTTGTTTGCTTCTCTTTCTTCTCTCCCTCCCCTCCTCCTCCTCGTGCAGAGGACTGAATCTGTGGCCCTACACATGCATAGCATGTATTTATTCTACCACTGAGCTATGTTGCAGTCTCCTGGGAGGCTTTTAAAGGGACCAACTCAAACTCCACTGTGGCCAAAAGTTCAGCATCCCAGCCTTACTGTTTGGAATGAATCACTACAGAGTAACAAAGTCCAGACTCCACAGGAGTGTGGTTTTGAAGATTCAATACCAAAGTGATTTTCTGATTGACTTAACACACCTTAGGGGACTAAGCTCAACCTTTGTTTCAATAATAATTGCATCCTTGAAGATGCACATTTAAAATTGTCAAAAACTGCTTTGAATTCATAAGCAATGTAGAGTAAGATTTTGACTCAAATAATTACCTAGTTTGTTCCCCTACATAAATCATAGGTGGAATATTTATATTTATGTGGGTCTTGGAACTGGTTCTTACTATGTGGACTATTAGCATTTCAGGCTGCTTGTTTAGGTTAACTGAGAGGAACTATGGGTTGCCTTGGATAAAAGAAACACATACACATACACAGACATGCATATGCACAAGCACATTGCATAGCATGTCTCTTTTGTGTGTGCTTGAGGTACTGGGTATTGAACTCATAGCCTCACATACTAGACAAGTACTCTCCCACTGATGTCTCTTGAGGCACTTGGGGAATATAACCAAGGAACAGAGTAACCTTTTAGATAGCTGGCTCCTTTCTAGAATGTTGAGATGAATGCATCAGTGTCTCCTGTCAGCCTTTGGATATCCTTGCCAAGCCACACTCTCCATTCCCTGGCACCTTCCCACTCAGTACATAGGAGCTCAATCCCATCCTCATGTATTAGAGCCCGCAGAGAGTGGTGGGTCAGGTGTGGATGGCTTGAATCTGGGAGTCACATAAAGTTGAAATGAGAGTAGACTGAATTTAGGAATGGATCCCAAGAGGCTGCTGTGCTGAATAATCAGTCTTGTGTGTCTTCCCGTTTTGTTTATGAAGAGTATTTATACTACATGTTTCTTTGGGTGAGTATGCTATAAAAAGTTAATACCCTTGCCAGAGGTGGTGGCACATGCCTTTTAATTCCAGCACTTGGGAGGCAGGGGCAAGAAGATCTCTGTGAGTTTGAGGTCAACCAGGTCTACCTAGTAAGTCCAGGACATTCAGCTAAGCAGAGGTCATGGTGAGACCTTGTCTAAAAATGTTAATACCCTTTCCTTCTACTCTTCCTTTCTTTCTCTTTTTTCTTTTCTTATGAGATGGGTTAGTCCAGGCTTTGGGTATCCTTGACTTGGTGGTCCTCCTGCTTCTGTCTTTCCAGTGCTAGAATTTCATGCATGCATTCCAGGCCTGGGTTGCTTCCTAGATTTCTCAAGGCTGGATTCTACCTCATTCACATGTATTTTTATTATTATTGCTGCTGCTGCTGTTGTTGTTGTTTGGAAGAGTCTCCGTATGTATTCAGTCCAAGTTGGCCTTGAACATACTGCCCTCCTGGCTCTGCCTTGGCCCTCTGAGTGCTGGGATTGAAGTCCTGGCACGTGCCACCCTGCCCAGCTGCATTTATTTTTAAAGAGCTGCTTTGAAGGGCTTCAGACCCTCTCAGCAAAGAGCATCTCTGAGGTATAAAGCCTGGTACGTTATTCAAATCATCCTAATTGGATTTCTCAAGCCCTGATCTAATCAACAAGCTGTTTTGCTTAGCTTCTTGGTCATGTTCATTCATTAATTCAGAAAGCATTTATTGAATCTTTGCAGAGTCTACCCATGGGCTAGACGTAACAGGATTAGTGGATGAACGGAGCCCTGTCCTTTAGAGGTTTATAGTCTTGCTGAATGGAGGGAAGGAAATAATAGAATGCTGTTTAAGATGTAAGATGACTTTTGTACTTGAAACGTGTTAGCGGTCTTTCACGTCAGGTAATTGACATTAACTGTGACTTTGTGCTCTGAAAACCATATTATGAAGTATTTTCTTTTCATATTTATTTCACAGTTAATATCACAGTTCCTTTCAGACATGCTCTTGTGAGAATACTCAATCCCCACAAAGTAATGTTGTGAAGTTAATAGAATTGTTGCCATTTCGCGCTTTGCAGGCTGTGCATTTGGGAGGATTCTGAGCAGGAAGAAAGAATGAAAAGGTGAACCCAAATTTATTATTTTATTGGAACAAATTGTCGCATAAAACTACTGCCCTAACCCGATCCATGTACACACCAAGTTCTGCTAGAATTTCATGTCAGCTTCCACCACCATGATGGATGTATATAGAAAGCATGCACTGATTTTAGCTAAGGTCTCTGGTATAATGAGATTCCTTTACTCTTTGAGGGAAAATGTCCATTTATGTATGAACTGTTAGAAAAAAATGATTTTCTGCTACTTAGAAGAGTAGAAAGCTGAAATCAGAAATGCCTCCCTATGCCCTAATATCTTCTAAATACGATTGTTCTATTCTGTGTTTCATATATCTACTGTACTAAGATGCACTTTTGGTCATAGACTGGAAGCTACTCTTGACGCCTCTTACTCATTTTCCCTTCTAATGTCGTTTTTGTGTGCAATAGACCTAGTTGCTTCTGTGCACAGGCTAGAAAAGGGTATGTTTCAACTGAGTCCCAAGCTGATCTCTCTAGGCACAATGATGTTCTATGTTGTATGGCTGCCCTGCCTTCTGAGTCAGTAGTTTGGGTAGTTTGATGCTGTGTCAGGGGTTGGTTCCTAGTTATGAGGGCAATGACAGTTTGGCTGTTACAGTCCATAGGTGCACAGGAGCTGCATACTCTTGCTTAGGCTTCTGCCAGGACCTGACGGTGGGATTTTATTTCTTTCCTTCTCTTCCTCCCCCCTCCCACATCTTTTCCTCTTTCTCTTCTTCTTTTCTAACCACAGCTCTCTGAGACAGTTTGTGAAACTCTGAAAGACTTGCTTTTTTCTCAGTCATCTAAAATTTAAGAGTTCTCCAGCCATCCCAAGACTGTGTGCTTGGGTATTAGGGGTGTGTGCGTGTGTGCGTGTGTGAAGCCTAAACCCAAGATTGGTTTTTATTTCCTTCCTTCATTCCTTCCTGCCTTCCTTCCTCCCTCCCTCCCTCCTTTCCTCCCTTCTTTCTCTCTCTTATTCCTTCTTCTTACCCCCCAAGGTATCCTCAAACTTGCTATGTAGCTCAGTCAGGCTTTGAAATTATAATTCTCCTGCCTTAGCCTCTTGCTTTGGTATTTTTTACTTATTTATTTTTATTTAGAAACAATCTTATTTTATATATCAATCCTAGTTCCCTCTCTCTCCTATGCTCCCATATCCCCCACCGACACCCCATCCCACCCCCTATCCACTCCCCAGGGAGGGTAAGGCCTTCCATGGGGGATCATCAAAGTCTGTCTTATCATTTGAGGGAGGATCTAGGCCCTCCCCCCATCTATCTAGGCTGAGAGAGTAGCTCTCCATGAGGAATAGGCTCCCAAATTCCATTTGTGCACTAGGGATAAATACTGGTTCCACTGTTAGAGGTCCCATAGACTGCCCAGGCCTCCTAACTGACACCCACACTTAGAAAGCTTGGTTCAGTCCAGTGCTGGTTCCCCAGCTTTATGACTGGAGTCCATGAGCTCCCACTTGGTCAGGTCAGCTCTTTCTGTGGGTTTCTGCAGCCTGCTCTTGACCCCTTTGCTTATCACTCTTCCCTCTCTACAACTGGATTCCAGGAGTTCAGCTCAGTGCTTAGCTGTGGGTGTCTGCTTCTGCTTAGGTTGTGGAGACTCTTGAAGACCCAAAGACAAAATCTGTAGTTTCTGAATCAACAAAAGTATGTGAAAACTGGTTTATTATCAATAGGGAGGCCATTGAGTCTAGAAAAAAACCCTAAGAAACATGCCAGGGAAAGTCCCTCAATGTGGGAGGAAAATCACTGTGAGCTAAGGATTGCTCTAGAAGGTTCTCTCTCCTTCAACCTTCCCTCCCCACCCCTTTGTCTCTTATGTCACGTTAGACTATCTTGGCACTTTCAAATGTTGACTTATCTTTTATTTTCCAAGCCAGGGTCTTGCTATGTACCCCAGGATAACATTGAAGTTTTTGTCTTCAGATCCTCCTGCCCCTGTGCCTTAGCTAGATTTGAATTCCAGGCCCATGTCACCACACCGATCACAGTTCCTTTCATAAAAGTATGTAGCTGGAGGTTGTGGAATATACTTTGGTTCAAGGAGTCAGAGTTGTTGTCTATTGCCTATCTTCCTTCAAGGTTTCCACCCTTATGATGAGTCTGGGGGATTATATAGATCAAATGTGTTGCCTGCATCCTGCTGGGGCACTGGAAAAATTTCCAACAAGCTCGTTTTAATAACTCCCAACTACTGAAGACCTGTTTCTGGAACTTCCTGGTTAGGACTCCAAGAGACAGCAAAAGAAACACAGAAAGTCAGACACTAGCTGGGCTCTCTGCCATACAGAGACCAGTGGTGGCACATGTCTACGCTTGGGTGTGAAGAACTACCTTACCAGTACCATTCCTGGGTGGAGTCTTGATAGGTCAGTGAAGATGCAGAGAGGCTGCCTGCCCTTTAGGGTGTAGCAGGTTTCCCGCTTCTGCCCCTAGTCCTTCATATTTCCGGTGTAAGCACCTTTTCCCCCAGAGGCAATGCAGTGAGGGGGTGTTCACAGTAGCTGCTCCCCTTGTTTCCCTCTGCCTCTCTTGCTGTGGGTCCTCTTGCTTGTGTTGAGGGGTCCTGAAGGAATGTGGGCAGATGAAAATCAGTCTTTCCACACTGATAGCTTTGAGCTCAATGGACAGTGGTCCTCTGTATGGAGGAGGAGGGTGCTCGTGGAGGAGGAGGGTGCTCACAGAGGAGGAGGAGGGTGCTCACGGAGGAGGAGGAGGGTGCTCGTGGAGGAGGGGTGCTCGTGGAGGAGGAGGAGGGTGCTCACGGAGGAGGAGGTTGCTCGTGGAGGAGGAGGGTGCTCACGGAGGAGGAGGAGGGTGCTCACGGAGGAGGAGGAGGGTGCTCGTGGAGGAGGGGGTGCTCACAGAGGAGGAGGGGATCCTGGAGGAGGAGGAGCTTGTGGAGGTGGAGGGGCCCGTGGAGGATGAGGGTGCTCGTGGAGGAGGAGGAGGGCGCTCGTGGAGGAGGAGGAGGGTGCTCGTGGAGGAGGAGGGGCTCGTGGAGGATGAGGGGCTCGTGGAGGAGGAGGGTGCTCACGGAGGAGGAGGGGATCGTGGAGGAGGAGGAGATCGTGGAGGAGGAGGGGATCGTGGAGGAGGAAGGGATCGTGGAGGAGGGAGGAAGAGCAGACTTCCATTGGTAACCAGCCTGAACAATGCTGTTCTGGGCAGTCAGGTTGCAGGAGAGGACTTAGCTTGTATTTCATCTCTGGAAACTTGAATTACTTTCCAAGTATCACAAGTGTCCACGTCATGTCTATTTCTGTAAGTGGAGAGGCTGCACTATTGTCCCCCACCCTGAAATAAGTTGAGCTTTCAGCTCTGGCCCTGTAGCCTGAACAAAGCAGTTACCCCAAGTGTCCTGATTTGGGGAGACTTGCTCCTCTCTGTCCTAGTGTATCTCACCACAGGTGTAAGGGATATCAGGTGTTAGACACTCAGGGCACTCAGGTAGTTTCTACTCTACAAGGAGCTATGATATCTGTAGAAGATCCTCATGCTGTGAGTTCATATGTATTTATTTATGTATTTGTTTTCTTGCTGCAGGAAAGCCATCTCCCGGACAGGCCTCCAGCACCTGGCCCCTGCACATCCTCTTGGCCTTCCTGTGGCAAACGGTCCAGCAAAGGAGCCCAGAGCGACTTTGGACTGGAGCGTAGGTGTCTGCTGGTTTTTCATTTTGTTTTTGTTTGTTTGTTTGTTTTCTCTCAAGTTAACTTTAGTTGCATGCTGTGTCTTTCTCATCTCGCCCTCAGGATTCTGTAAGTAAGAACACATCTACTGAGAGTCTTCAGTGGTCATGTTAATGAGATCATTAACCATTGTCCCCACCTGAAGCCATCCATGTGCAGGGCTGCTCTTCAGTTCTGCTCTGCTGTCTCAACAATGAACAGAACAGGCTCATCCGTGTCCTTTTCTGCTTAGAGGAGAGAGTCATGGGAGAAAGGAGGGGAGTGTTTATCTTTAACCAACTAAAACATAAAAGTCATATGTATTTATGGTGTGCCATGTAGTGTTTCAACACATGGACTCAATGTCAATGTTTGAAACATGGCAAAGTAGATCTATTCAGACATTTATCAGTTATTTAAAATACAAACATACTAACTCCTTTTTTTCTAGCCTTCTGCAAAAGAAAAGTACACTACACTATCACTGTTTATGCTCACTCTACTGTGAAATGATATCTAACTATGAATTACTGTCCATTGAAGAATCTTTCCCTTGATGATTTCACGACTGTCTTTCCCAGCCTCTGGTAACCACCCGCTTGCTGTCAGTGTAAGACAGACTTTGTAATAATTTACATGTAAGTGAGTTTGCACAGAGCTCGACTTCCTGTGCCTCGCTTGTTTGGCTAAACACAAAAGCCTCCAATTTCATCTATGTTGCAAATGACAGGTTTCCCTTTTTCTGTACAGATAAATAATATTCCACTCTGTATATGCACCACTTTTTTCTGGCAGATAATATGGAATTTTATTGAATTTAAAAATAACGCCCTTGACAAAGGTCACAGTCTGTAAAATGTAAGCTCCGTTTGTCAAGTTGCCCTAAATGGGCTTTTAATTTGAGCTGAGACAAAGGCACGCCTGTTTTCATGTCTGTGTATGTGTGGACAAATCTTATTTCCACACTCTTTCAACTTGGCAGAACTGAAATCCTTTAGAGGAACTTAACTGTTGTGTGTGTGTGGGGGTGGTATGGTAGACACTTCTTCCATTAGTCAATGGTGCGGTCTCACAAATAGAAAAAGCATTGCCCAACAACAAGTGTGACTCTGCCTCAGCTTCCTGAGGGGAGGAATGAGAAACATTCGTTTCATTTTGGCTGCCTTTAAAGCTAAAATTATTAGAACCACAGTTAGATATCATTGTCACAAACAAAGCATTAGAATCTTTTATCCCTCCACTAAGTCATCGGAATGTTTGCTGGGCCCGGGAAAGAAGTCATTGCTACATCTTCTTGCTCCAGTTTCCACGCCTACAAAGGCAGTCACCCAAGACTTCTAAACATATGAAACAAAAGGTCTCAAACACTCTTCTATAGTCCTGGGTCTTAAACCTGGGCCTCACGTGAGAGCAAGGCAAGTACTTCACCATTGATCTATATCCAAAACTCTTATTTTTACTCATTTTGAGAGAAAGTTGTCTCTCCCAGTAGCCCAGGCTATCTTAGAATACACTCTGTAACCCAAGCAAACCTTGAACTCCTGAGCCTCCAATCCAACCTCCCAAAGAGCTGGATTATAGCTTAGTCAAACTCCTGACTCTTTATTAATTGGCCTTTGCAAAAATGTAACAAACCTTAGCAAGATAATAGTCTGTGTTTTACTTCTGATGTAAATTCCTTCCTTAAGTTTTCAATTGCTTACATGAAAAGAACATTCATATCCTTCCACTAACCTTTATCTGTTCTCACTTAGGTTGTTCGGTGTTTCCTTTGCATCCAGTTAACCCTTTTCACCCCTTACCAGTAAATACAGGCATGCAGACATGTCACATTTTTGTTTTAGTGGGAGGAGGAGTGCACGTTCACATGAGTGTCAGGGTCAGAGGTCTACCTTGGTTGTCATTCCTCAGGCACTAGCTACTTGGATTTATTTTTTTCTCATTGACCTGGAACTTGCCGAATAGGCTAGGCTTGTTGGCCAGCTTGGGAGCCTCAGTATTCCACCTTTGTCTCTCCCAAGCTCTGGGGTTCCTTTGTTGATGGACACCCAAGGTTGCTTCCGTTTCCTGACTGCTGTGAATAGTGTTTCAATGAACATGGCAGGTGTGTCTTCCTCTTATGCAAATCAAAGGATTTTCATTTTCTTTGGATACAGACCTAAGAGTGAGATTGTTAGGTCAGACAGTGGTTCCGTTTTCGACTTACGTTGTGTTATCGTAGCTACACCTGTTGCTATTCCCACCACCAACATGAAGGATTCCCTTTCTCAACAGTCTCTGCAGTTTGTGTTAACTTCTATATGGTGAGAGCCACTCTTAGGGAAGGGGGGGCTGTTTCATTGTAGTTTTGATTTGTATTTCCATAATGACTGATGTTTGTATTTTAAAAACCTGCTGGTCATTTACATGTCTTCTTTTGAGACATGTTGGTTTAGACCTACCACTCATTCTTTAGGTAGGGGTATTTGTTGGCTATTGAGATTTCCAAAATGAATATTCCAATATGAATATTCTGTATATTTACTCCTATCAGGTGTGCAGTGTGAAATACTGCCTCCCACTCTATAGTTTGTCCTTTAACTCTGTTGCCTGCTATCTTTGCTGTGCAGAAATATTTGAGTTTTACAGAAACTTGTTTGCCCATTTCCCCTTTGTTTCTTGTTCTTCTGGGGCCTCTTTAGAAAGTCCATCCCATCAAAGTACCCTGAATCGTGTCTCCTGCATTTCCTTACAATGTTTTATAGTGTCAGACCTTATACTTCAGTATTTGGTCTGTTTAAGTTGGTGAGAGACAGCTGTCTATCATCGTTTTCTGCTGAGGACATCCATCTTTATCTACCATCATTTCTGCTTGTGGAGACAATGAAGAACGTTATCATTATTGAAAAGGCCATCATTATTTTTTTCCAGCACATGTTCTCATACCCTAGCTTAAACCCAGCTGCCTAAAGACTTTTTTTAAAGTGTGTCTGCCACAATTGAATCTCCTATGCATTAGGACATTATTTTCTGCCCCCAGCGAATGCTACCATCCTTGTTATGCTTTCTGGGTGGGTTCCTTGGGATCAAGGGGGTGATGAAGATGTGGTTTGCAGAGCTAAAATCCATGGGTAGGAAGGAATTTACAGCGGGGGCACAGCACAGCAATGCCTGGGCCAGGAGAGGTCATGGTGGTGGGGGTGGGGAGTGTCCTGGGATATGAGAAAGGACTCTCTAGTTTTGGCTGGTGTTGGAAATAGTCATCAACAAATGCTTTTAGTGAGTTTCCTGACTAAGCCAGCATTTGGCTCGCACACATTATTTTCTGATTCCCGTGGAGAGTCATACAGTATAGCATTCATCCGTATAGCATTTTTGGCTTGTGGCAGGAGGCTCTGATGTACAATAGGGACCAAACAAACAGGAGCTGAGGCTGGGTTTGCTGTGGTCCTTTGTTCCTCTTTCTTTCCTCCCTGGCAATTGGTGGTGAACACTCCATATGGAGACCTGCTCAAAGTCCAGCAGGAAAGCAAAGAAGGGGACGCTCCTTTCTGGGAGACCAGATGTGGCTCTGGAACAGGTGCATCTCTTGGCTGTTACTGGTTATCAGCAGACAAAAGCCAGCAGTGACTAGTTCAGGAAGGAGGTGGGGGCTAAGCGTGTTCCAGCGTCCTCTGACTTTTTCTGTGAGAGTTTAAATGACTCACCCTGGTTTTAAAATGTTGTCTTCTTTCTGCCAAATACCCTATATGTTAACGGTCCCTTCTGCTCAAGACACCAAATGAGGAATTGGGGCATTTCCTTGTTTTGCATAAAGCACTGGAAGGGTCTCCAAGGCTTGAGCATCTGTCTGTGACAACCTTGCTGTTTGGTTCCCTGCGGAAAAGCAATCTGATAACACATGTGCTTCCACTAGCCACTGGACTTCTTGTACTAATGATTAAACTTACTTACTCTAGAGTATTGTTTGTTGAAGACTGACTAGCATCACATCTTCTTAAGAGTCTCCCAAATAAGCATGAGAGTAGCCAGAATTAAGTCAAAAAGAACAGATGAGATGGGGGTAAGGAGTGGAAAGTCAGGGGATAGACCAATGGGTAGGACCTTAGGCAGGCATTCAGAAGTCCCCGGGGTTGGGTTCCCAGCACCACAAACAAGCAAACACACAGTGAACAAATGAACAATGAGCAAACATGCACAGCTACATCAGTTGCTCGTCTTGGTTAAAGTCCTTGCTTCCATGCAATGCTGTGTGGCGCTCCTGAGGGGCTTGGCTCCAGGAACACAATGGGGAGCAGGGTTGGTGGGAGCCCCTTGTTCTCAGCCTGTTTGACTCTTCAGGAGGAACTCTTTGCTTCACACCTCTTGAGCTCAGAAGACTAGGCACCATTTCAAAAGTTGCAAATAACCCCCCTCCACACACACACACACACATACCCTGACTCTGTACCCTGTAGTTACATGATTTCATCAGGGAGAAACCAGATTCAGAAGCTATTCAGGGCATACCTGGTGTGGCAAGGCAGGTCAGGGTCAACCTGGAATTGGAATCTCTGGGCCTGGGCTCCTACTTTGTGCAGAAAGCACCCCCCCCACCTTGAGTATGGTATATGTGTGAAAGTCATGTAGAGAATACAGTATTCCCTTCAGAATACTGGCCACAGGCTTTGGGAAGGGGTCTGCTAGTGAGGGTCCTGAGTGCTGACTCAGTGAGCATAGATGGCCATACTGCATGGCATGGCTGGGCATATACAGTTGCAGGAGACAGTTTTCACACTTTGTGTACATGAGCTTAATTTCCTCCATGGATTCCATTTTCCCCTCCCCATTTCCCTCTTAGTATACAAACCCCAGCCCTCCCCCCACTCGACTGTAACTTATGCCTCAAATCTCACCTCTCTTTGTGACTTGTGTCAGTCCCACTTCCTTGAGAAGCTTTGCCAATATTTCTGCTGTCTGTCCACAGACTGTCCTCCCATGTACTTCACCACTTAATGATGGTACACGAAAGTGTTCAAGACAGCAGCCTTCAGTAAGGCACCTCAGTATTCTAACAGTGGCCACTGGGCTCAACCCAGCATGAAGAATGCTGTTTCCTATAGCCTTTCCCTCCCTCTCCCCCTCCCTCCCTCCTGCTTCCTCCTTCCCTCCCTCCCTCCTGTCCTGACCATCTCTTACTCATGCCATTTCAGTCACCCATTTACCTTGTGCATTTCTCTGCTCATAGCGAGCTGTCTTACAAACAGAACCAAGCTAGTGCTTCTTGTTTGACTTGTCTGAGGTCTTACTAGGTCTCCAGCAACCCAAAGGGCCAGGCAGTGTCTTCTGCTTGTTTTCTCTCCAAAATGAAGGGCACAGGACAGCATAAGGGCTGCCTGGTTACTGGTGCCAGGGCACGAATTGATTGTGACTCCTCTGCTTGGTCAATAAGATGTGAACTAATCCTTGGAAACTGTTGGGCACTCAGACAATCTCTAGTCCTGAAAGGCTTGCTAAACATGACTCCAAAGCCAACTTGTAAAAGAAGCAAATGCAAACTGTTTTTATGCCAAGTGACCTCGCTGCTTTTTCAGGTTCCTCCTACCGTAACGCAGTGAAGTAGATTACCGTGCACATGGATGGAGAGTCTTGGTCTTCCTACAGTAACACAGTGAAGTAGATTACCGTGCACATGGATGGAGAGTCTTGGTCTTCCTACAGTAACGCAGTGAAGTAGATTACCGTGCACATGGATGGAGAGTCTTGGTCTTCCTACAGTAACACAGTGAAGTAGATTACCGTGCACATGGATGGAGAGTCTTGGTCTTCCTACAGTAACGCAGTGAAGTAGATTACCGTGCACATGGATGGAGAGTCTTGGTCTTCCCACTCCTAAGAAGGGCCTTTCTCCACCCTCCCAGTGACAACCTGTAGAGGCTGTTCCCTCTGATACCATTAAGACACATGCCAGCCAAGCCAGTTTGGGAGGAAATAAACTAAATTACTAGAATGGGGAGGAAGTGATGTTCAAAATAGAAACCAAAAATATTCGTCTCCTGGGCTGGAATCCAAGCTCTCAGTTTAGAGTGAGTTAGCCCATTTACAAGTGTGTCAGTGCCACAGATAATATAATATGTGTCTTCTTAAATGTCACATGCTTCCTCTGCAAAGGTGACTCAATTTACAATTAAAGCTTGCCTCTGTTTTTTAAGATTGTAGTCAGTAATACTGGAGGTGGGTCTCTCTTCTGTCCCCACGGTTTTGTAATTATGCTCTGCCCCTTACGTTCCCTGGAGATGGAGAACAGGGCCAGGGATCCACAAGCTCTTTCTTAAGCCCATGCCAATCTTAGGCCTTATGTCTTCAGTTCCAAGTGTCTTTGATGTCTTCCCTGGATCACATCTTTCCACCCAGTGTTCCCTGGAAAGCAGAACTCCAGCTCCAACAAAGCCAGCTCCCCATCCACACTGGTTTTCTTTCTCCTTAGTGGATGACATTGAGCAAAAGAGTGGTTTCTCCCCAGCAGGTAGACACAGCAAGATGGGTACATTGCCTCCCAGCTCGGTTCAGGGACAAGATTAGGGAACCAGAGTCTTCACTGGGAGTTGCTTTAAACTAGGTTACGAAATTAGGTCACTTTATCTTTGGAAACCTTGAATGAAAAGCCAGGAAGCAGCTGGGTCATGTGTGTGTCTGTGTGTATGCTGACATGGGTGTGTGTGTACATACATTATGTGAGTGTTTTCTGCATGTGTTCTCATGCCAGCCCTGTTCTGAGTGTGAACCTAGGAAGCCTGTGCCGTGTGCCAGGTTTGGCGACATCCCCACAGCCCGTCCTGCCTCCCATATCTCTCCACTCTCATCATTACTTAAAAAATTTGGGATATGAGAAAACGGGGAAAATACCTCATATAAATCAGTGCGATGAAGCGTCTGGTCTTATGCCATAGTGGGACTGGTCTCCTATGATTGCCCCCACTCTTTATTTTCTGAGTTCAGGTAATTTAAGATACAGTTCTATAGTAATCACTTTTATCATGACTGCACAGCACTCCTGACAAAAACAAACTAAGGGAGGGTTTATTCTGATGTGTAGCTTAAGAAGCGATCCAATTCATCACGGCGGGAAAGGCCGTTCACCATTCAGTGAGGCAGCTTCCCGCAGGGAAGCAGAGCAGGATGAACTCTGTACTCAGGGGCTCCAGCCCATGGAATGGTGCTCTGGCATTTTATATTGGTCTTCCTGCCACAACTAACCAATTTAGAAACTCCCTTCACAGAGTAGTCTAGGGGGGGTTGTCTTCTAGGTGATCGTAGATTGTGTCTGTTTGGCAACCAGTATCAACAACCACGATCGGTTGGCTTCTCAGAGGACTCACAGACTCCTTAGCTCCATCGGTCTGCAGTAAGCGTCTTGGTTCAAATGTTCGGACACTAGGGGAAGGGATTCTTTCATGCTCTTTAATGGAAACAGATGTGAGCCATAGATTAAATATAACTTATTTAGGGAATCATATTGAAACAGTATGAATAAATAGGGAAACTCAATTTTAGTACCACGTTTTGTTTCACCGGATCAACCCCAATGCTATCCATTCAGTACTAAAGCAACAGATGGTGACTATATGAAGACTTTACCACTCTTTTTTCACACTTAGTCTTCAAACTGTGGCTTAGGCGTGGATGGCACAGCTCAATTAATCTGACCACATTCCCAGTGTTCGGCAGCCATTTTCCACACAGCTCCCATGTGGACCATTGAAGGTCCTTTGTCACCTATTACTAACTTGCAGGTATCTAGGCAATCCCTATTTAATTTGTTTTTAAATTTTGCATGGATACTTATAACTACAGTTATTTAAAAAACATTTTCTAATTACATTTCTTTGTTTCTCTGGGTTATTTGCTTTTGGTGTTTATGCGCTCCCTTTTTGAGACAGTCTCTGTATCTTAGATTGGCCTGCCTAGACCTGCCTTGTACTTCAAGAAGTTCTCCTGTCTCAGACTCCTAGGTGTTGGAATTGAATATGTGTATCTATATGCCTGGGTCCTGTTGGTACACTATTATGCATATTATTCAGTTTGCAATACTCCCCTATCTTTATGTTTTTTTGAAAAATCTGTAACCATTACTGGGATTTTGACAGAACTTGGGCAAGTAGTAATATCTATTTGTGTATATATGTATGTATGTCTGTGTGTGTGTGTGAGTATGCGAGTATGCATGTATATACACACACATAATACATACATTGGCATAGGTAACTACATCTATTGTGTAAATATGCATGCAAGCATCACGGATGAATGTGGATATGAGTAAGTGCATACCTGTGTGTGTGTGTGTGTGTGTGTGTGTGTGTCCTTCTATCCAGGGAGGTTCATCTCCATATTCCACAGACCAGGAAAAAAAGCAATCTCTTAGAAACAGGATGATTATTTTTCTGTTTTCGAGAAATGGACAGTTTTTGAGATGCATATTATTTGAGATGTCATTTCAAGGTACATTTGTAGAGAAGAAGCAAGAAAGATGTTCCCAGGTGGGAAGGATAATCAATAAAACATGGCACCAGAAATAAGATATGATTAAAGAACAGTAATAATAAAGGAGAAAAATAAGATAAGGATAGATTATTCACCGGGCCTGGCGGAAGGTCTAGAGTGAGAGATTGAATTTGGACTTCATTTCATAAGTGTGCAGAGTCATGGAGGGGACACAACCATAGGTGTATTTTAAGGTAACTGAGTATATGGCAATGTAAAATTAGCCAGAGGATTTGTTAAAATTCAAAGAAGAAAGTGGGACTTGATCAGATTTTCTGTCTAGTGTATTATAAGGAACTTGAGGACAGACTTAGACACAAAAGGAAGGCTAGACAAAAATAAGAACAAAGAGCAAAGTCTGCATTCCTTGGAGATAAAGTAGGCTGCTGTGAATAAGGGAATACGTAATGTGGTAATATAGGAGCTGTCTGTCTCTCACCCAGGCCATAGACCAGTACTAGTCTCGGTGGTCGGATTGGAACTAGAGTCTTTTCACAGTTATTCAAGGACAGATACTGACCATTATGCTGATGTCTCATCAGGAGGTTTCCAAAGTCATCCCAGAGGCTGATCACCCCAATAAGTTACTGTGGCAGAAGCAACGAGGAGATGATTCTGGGTAGACCACGCCTGGATCCTTTGTTCCTGTTCTTCTGCTTAGAAGTTGGTGTCATAGCCACTCCTGCCTGCAAGGGAAATTGGGGAATCAGGTCTAGCTGTATGCTCAAGAGGAATTGCAAAATGGCTTGATGAATGGCAGTCTTGGTCACAATGACCAAGGAAAGGAATTTGAAAAATGTCTCCATATATGGAGTAAGGAGAAGAAGGAAAGCCAGCAGGTGATAGCAACATGATTAAAAAGAAAAGAGAAGAAAACAAACACCTACTTTTTATCGTGCACACACTACGACATATTTTCATTTTTACACTGAAATTTCACAGTGATCCTGGGATAGAGGAACAGCATTTTTGTAGTTTTACTGATAGATGACCCCGGGGGTTAGGGAAATGAGAGGGTCCTAAATCATACAGTTACTAAGTAGCCTATCTACTTTATGATAGAGTTAATGCTAATAGCTAACAGCTAGGAAAGGGGTCAGGAGAAATGTAGAAAGCAAGCCAAAGCCAGGCATTTGTTTAGTCCATCCTAATGCTGATACCACCTGGGTATTCGTTATACAAAACTCAGGAGTCTTAGGACCACTCTCACCTCTTACATTAGTTGGGATTTAGGAATCTCTAAGACTATACTGACATTGGAGAATTCACTAGGCAAACATGTTTGACTCACTGAGAGCTGTCAAACTCACACTCCTGGAGTACCATTATGCAAACAAGATAGATATACAGGGACAGAGGAGGAAACAGCGACACGTAGTGTAGGTAAAGGGCATGTCATCATGTTTTTGTATGCCTCAACTATGTTTTGCTTCCATGTGTTGTAATTTATGATTTCTAACTAAAGGACATAAAATCGCAGTCATCTTTCCTTTCTGCCCCTAGCAATTAGACATGGCATAGATATGTTTCTACTCATTTATTCAATGATTCTTAGTTTTTAAAATTCATTGAGATTTAATGATGATCATGCAGTAAGTTAGTTGTTGTAATTTAATGCATTCATAGACCTTAGAATCTAGTATGAAAAGAAATATTAATCAAATAATTATACCAATATATGAGTAAGTGCCAGTTAAGGTAGATAACGGTAAAGAAACATGATTCTATGACAGAAACCAACAAAGTAACTTGAATTATGGAGCACTGAGGGATTTTTGAGGAAATAATGCTGGATTTGATGACAAAACTACAAATAGAAATTAGCCATATAAATTAGTTCAGAGAGGGGTGAGGAATTTTGATAAAGAAAAATATTCATAGTGAGCCATTTTTGATGGGAATAGTTGCACAAGCGTGGTTGTAGTGGGGAACATGCAATACTGGCATCAGGTTTATTCAAGGCTTAAACAAAGAGCAGCAAACTCAGTGGACTTGACTTGAGACCTTTCACATTGCTGGAGAAGCAGCTAGGAGAACAGGGTGCCTGAACGTCAACCCCTGTGTGGAGGCCTAGCAGGAAAAGAGGTGAGGAGAACAGGAATTGAGAGACTACACCGAGGAAAAGAACATGAGTGACACACAAGAACTATGCAAGGGAAGACTTAAGGTTCCTCCATCAGCAGGGATAGCCAGTAGGCAGAGCAGCCGCTTGATCAGATTTATATTTTGAAGCTAGGTAGAAATGGGAAATTAACGAGACATGAGTAGGAAAAGCGGCCCTTTGCCCAAGAATGTGGTTATAGTCTCTCTTCAGCTGAGAGTCAAGGATTCCAGCACAGTTAATGTTTGCTCTGAAGACTGCTGACATAGAGACAATGTTCTGTTAATACAAAGATACTACAAATAAAAATGTTAACACAACAGTAGGCATTCTGAGGCTTAAGGGAACATGACCTTTGAGTGTGGCCTTTCTTTTTTCCCAGTAGCAGACTTACAGTTTTCTATGAAATTTCACAAGAATCTTCTCCAGCAACCCTGCAATTGATCCATGGTTTACCTTATTAAATTGTGATACCACCCAAGGCACGTCTGAACTTGCCCTGTCATGTCATTTTTTGGAAAGGGGGGGAAGGGAAGAATAAAATTCCTTAGCAACTATTTGAGATTAAGTTGGGGGCCACCCAAATCATGTATATACACAAGGCTTGGTGGCTCATGCCTATAATACCAGCACTTAGGAGCCTGAAGCAGGTGGAGAAAGAGTGAACACTCACGTTGGTCTGTCTAGCAAGTTTAAGGACAACCTGGGCTACATGGGATCCTGTCTCAGGAAACCAGACCAAATTAAGTCAATCAAATCATATTTATGGTTCTTACACAGATACTTAAGCTCCAGGGTCCCCGAGAAGCCTGTCTATACTTGGATAAGTTTTATGCTTCCTGCCTGAGTGTTACTCTGTTAACCTCTGTACTGAAGACTGTCAAAGATCTCTTCTTAATGAACTCCAGCTCTGCTTCCTACTGGTTTACCCTGAAATTCCTTACTGCAGCAAACTTCTGCCTCACCTCAGTAAAATTCTCCAAATCAGACCCTCCAAGGTTGTTAGGGAGCGCAGAGCAGTAGGCTTTCACCACAACAACTGCTGACGTTGCATTTTTGGAAGATAGACTATGAAAGGTGGAGACAAGAGTAGGGATATCAATTTTAGTGGGCTATTGTGGTGTTCTAAGCCAAAGCTGATGGTACCAGTAGAAGTGGGGAGTTGTAGCTGAACCTCAGATGCATTTTGAAATTGCAATGAAATGAAATTAGCTGTAAATAAGATAGATCTAGAGAAGGACCCCAGAGTCACAGCCTAAGTAGGAAGAATGGTAATGCCATTTACTGAAAATCCAGAGGGAAGATGAGAAAGAACATATCAGTGGAGGAAATCCAGTTCTTGCAAACATAAGGATTTAACATACTTGTTAGGTCTTTGGGAGAGATGCTGTGGGCAGTTGTTCATGAGTGAAGCTCAAAGAAGAGGGTCATATTGAATAAATAATTTGGAAGGTAACAGTTACTCAATGAGTGCTAAAGCTAAGACCCCCTCAGTGTAGTAATCTAAGGACTGAATGTAGACAGAAGATGTAACGTAAAGATTGAGCATCGAGCTGTAGAACACTTCAGTGTTGAAATGCTGGGCATAGGAAAAGTAAACAGAAGAGTAGAAGAAAGTGCCTCTGGATGAAGAGAGCGATCATCAGTGTTTAAGCTGCTGATGAACATGAGGCGTGACCATTGCCAATTAGATTCTGCCATGTGATATCACCGGTGATCTGGAAAATCGTATTGGTATGTGATGGAGGAACACCTGGAACTAGGTTCAAGAGATCGTAATGCTGTAAAGGAAGTGACACAATATAAGAAGTCTCTGTTGAGTTTTCCCTGCGGGAGAAGAATGGAAACAGATGTGTGTCAAGAACCCAGCTACTGATTTACTTCATTGTTTTTATGTCTTGTTTTTCTGTGTGTCTATGACTATGATACAAGTCAGTTCTGAATTTTAGTTTTTATTTCTGTGACTCCATATCATGAGGTTTCTATATGACCAAGCTCTGTATTTGTACTTTGATTTTACAACATTCTGTTGTGTTGTACTTCTTGTGACAATTTTCCCCCATCGAGGAGATTTAGATTAACCTAATCAGGTATACACTTACCTTTGTCTTCTGTTAGAACTATTTCTTCAGGAACTAATTCCCAAAATAAGAATACTAATTTAAGTACGCTTAAATGTTTTACTCTGTCTTTTCTTTCGTTATCTGTACATGTTTCTCTCTTTTCCTAGTACCTCAGGGATTTTCACAGTGAACTCTAAGTCTATGGATATATTCTTATTATAGCTTTGTGCCTTTTCTTAAAATTTATGGAGATACTTCATGCGATGTCCCCATTACCTTCTCTAGTAATTGTGCAAGGCAAGGAAGAATATGATACAGTATTTCTTTTTTTTTTTTGGTTTTTACGAGACAGGGTTTCTCTGTTTTGGAGGCTGTCGGTCCAGCCTGGCCTCGAACTCACAGAGATCCGCCTGCCTCTGCCTCCCGAGTGCTGGGATTAAAGGCATGCGCCACCACTGCCCGGCTGATACAGTATTTTGGCTCACAGACATGCTCTAGAATCCGTTACCTAAAAAGCTTAAAGAGGAGGGTGAGGTTTACTGGGTTATAGACTCCAAAGCACATTGGGGCTACCTTGGGACCTTTGAGCAATTGTTGTATACAAGTTTTATTGAGAATCGCTGACAGACTCTCTGGAGTCACACCCACATATTTTATTATTTTTTTAAACCAGGCCATTGAGTAGATAGTTCAAACTAAGAACCAATCCATTAGATGGGCGCAGGATGTAGTAAAGCCCCCCTCTTTTCCCTTCCAAAGCTCCATCTCTCTTAAATCAAGTTCCCATCACAAACTGAGGCTAACTAAAAAACAGTGGTCTTTCTGTGGATGACTCTGAGGCAAGACTGATCAGCGAGCCTCTGAAAGCTTGCGAATGGTATGCCATTTAGCAAAGGAGTCTGAGAGCCAGGAACTACAGGGCTGTAAGTCCATGGTTCTTTCAATTGTCTAACTCTAAGGTTCTCACCTGCCCTTTCCTGCGTTACCGGCCCTTCCAGGACGGCACTGTGGGTACACCTAGATTGTTGCTGCCAAAGGTTCTTGACATTTGCTCCACCGTAACAGTTTTATACTCAACCCCTTAAAATAGTTGTCAATATTTCCTCTGAAGTTCTTCCCTTAGTACTTCCTCCTGCTATGCCATGTTTAGTTTCCATCTTTGCCACTGTGAGGTATCATGGCACCCCCATGGCTAGTGCCAGCCCTGAAGAATAAATGCTTGATGGGTGAGTCCAACAATAAAATGGAAAGGGAGGATTTTTGTGTCGTTGGTTAGGAGTTAACGTGGATCATAAGTAGCTCCTCTGTAGTGGTTTAGATTGTGAGCATAATTTCTTCAGGATAGCTTGTAGAGAAATGCCTTTCCATTTTATTCTCTGACGATGTCATCATTTTGTATGAACTTTTAAGGTCCACCCTACTGTCTAGTCTTCCTTTCTCCTGATAGTGTCCCACAAGAAGAGGAGAGGTCTGTTTTCCCATGACTGTCTATGTATGAATTGAACACTGTTCACCAAAGGAGAATATTACTGGGGAGAAGGAAAAAAGTCATACAAAGAAGGCACTTGAGGCCTTTGTCACCTATGTACTTGATCACTTTTCCTGCATATTCCCATCTTACTCTTGCTGTTTTGAGACTTCCTCACTCTCCTTGGGTCTCAAAGCATCTGGATGAGTGGTTCTTAACCTGTGGGTTGCAACCCCTTTAGGGGTCAAATGACCTTTCACAGGGGACATCTAAGACAATTTATTGGAAAACAGATATTTACATTATTATCATATCCATAGCAAAACTGAAGTAGTTAAGTAGCAATGAAAATAATTTCGTGGTTGGGGGCCACCACAACATGAGGAATTTTATGAAAGGGTGACAGCATTAGGAAGGTTGAGGACAATTGATCTGGATCTTAGGTCACAATATGGCCTGTGATTTTCTTGCCATTTGAGACTATTCACCCTGAAAGGAAAATGTATTCTGTTTGAATCTATTTGAAGAAATGAGTTCATTGTTTAAAAAAATATAGCATGCTCTCTCCCTATCTTCCGGCTGGAAACATTGCTCTATATTTCTTTTTTTCTTTTCTTCTAAGCCTTGACATTGAGAAGGCTATTGTGTGGATGCTTCTTGAATGAGCTATCCTAAGGATGGCTCAAATGCATGATGGACTTTAGATTACTTGGTTATTCTGTAAAATTCTTTATTGAAGTCGTCCTCTGTTGTCTGTTCATGATGTTACCACAAAACGCCAGAGACTGGTTGACTTAAGCTGCAGACATTGATTTCCCATCATTTTCAAACCAAGAAGGTACAAGGATGGGGTGCTAGTATATTGAGTTCCTGTGAGGGCCCTCTTCTTGTCTGGTAGGTAGTTATTTTCCTGCTGTGAACTCAGGTGGCTTTTCCTTGCTGCATACATGCGCAGAGAGGGAGATGGCCCTTCCTTCCTATAAAGGCATTGATTGTGTAATGAAAGCTCTGCCTTCATGACCTGATTACTTTCCAAAGGTCTGTCCTGATACCATCGCACTGTGATTTAGATTTTAATATATGAACTGGAATAAGATAAAAGCAGAGATTTTCCTATAAATTCTTAATCTCTTGTTCCTTTATGGTTAATCTAATACAGTGCTTTCTCCAATATTTCAACCTTTCAGTAAATAAACAGGATGTACAGTTAGTACATAAATTCATGTTCTCTAAAGTAGTGTATCAGAAGAAAAGACCATAGAATTCTATTTGCTGCGTTTAAAAGCCAAACGACTGTCCTCGTCTCCATTGTATACTGCACGTTTTGGGATAAAACAGGGTTGTTGCTCATTGTGTCATACATCATAGCATCTCTGCTCACCATCAGAAGTGCGTATTCTTAGGCAGCAGACAAATTAGTTTGTAATATTTAGAATTGAGTGGGAGACCTTACTGAATTAGCAGCATGTCTGGATTGGTAGAAATGTATTGTGCTTTGAGTTCTAGAGAGGCAAGCTAAATATACATGCATTGTCAGCCGTTCTTACCTAAAGTATTTTAATACTATCATCCTCCTTCTTAGCTAATTCACCAAGTAGAGGCAAATTTTTATCTAAGCTTGGTCTCCTGTATTATCAAAGGGTCTGGATAAACAAGATTTTACATGGACCCCTTCAGAGTTGACTTTCCTCATTTGATGAAATTGTTTCAGTGTGATGCATCCATGGATAAGTCCTTCATAAACCTCATATCTATCTTGGTTATTGATCAAAGTTCCCACACACCATTTTCCCTTTCTAGAATTTCCATAGTGTCAACTCCAGCAGTGTCTTTGAAGATCCCATGAAGAGTTTGTTTAAATTCCTTGGAGTCACTAAATGTCATGCATAAAAATCCAGACTTGAAGTTCCTCCCTTGATGCTGAAGAGAAAACTGAAGTGGGTGGGTCTTTTCCTTACAGGAGAATGCTGTGAATGGGGAACACCTGTGGCTGGAGACCAACGTCTCAGGCGATCTCTGCTACCTGGGGGAGGAGAACTGCCAAGTCCGATTTGCAGTGAGTATGTCCCACGATGCCCATTTAGTCTTTCCAGGAAATAACCTCTGTGGATGGTGGGGATGAGAGGAGAGTTGTGCCCTAACATACCAGGATGGGTTTGGAAAGGCTCCATCCTCACGACATAGAACTTCCCACTCTCTTTTAAGGTTTAAGGACTATACAGCAAGTTAAAATGACTCCAGGTTGTCCACTTTAATGACTTTAGGGTTTTATTGGGTAGGCTATATGTTAGTGTAACGTGATGCTGACCACTATAGTGTTGTGGGGTACATACAGTGGGAGTCAGAAGAGGGTGAGTGTGGATGAGGGACTGTCAGTCACTTATGGTAGGCTATGGAGTGGCAGGAGGCCTGTGTGGTGAGGAAGGGCAGGATCTTCCTGCAGGGCAGTGGCTATGGGGTAGGAAATTCTGGTGGTGAGGGTGGAAACAGCTATGTGGGATGTGAATGAGGTTAGCCTATTTCCACACTGAGATCTGGAGAACACAATTCCAGAAATGAGTTGATAAATCAACAGCCAGGCTAGTAGGAGTGGTTTTTGCTTATTAAAAATTTTGGGAGCCCATTCCCTATGGAGGGATACTCTCTCAGCCTAGACACGTGGGTGGTGGGGAAGAGGGATGAAGGTGGGGGTGGGGGACTAGATCCTGCCCCAAATTATGTGACAGACTTTGATGATCCCCTGGGGATGCCTCACCCTCCCTGGGGAGTGGATAGAGGTGGGGTGAGGGGTTGGTGGGAGGGCGGGAGGGAGAGGGAACTGGGATTGGTATGTAAAATAAGATTGTTTCTAATTTAAATAAAAACTAATTAAAAAACAAAAACAAAAAAATCACTTTGTGGCCCTATTTAGAGTAATCTATTTAGGGTTTAAACTTCTCTTCAGGAGCTAGGAATGGGCGCATGTACCTAAAACCACAACACTGAGGAGGGAGGTATGGGGTGACAAATTTGAAAACAGCCTGAGTTGCATAGTCACATGGTCTCATCTTTCTGTTATGGTGACAGAACATGCTTTAGGGGGAAAGGTTTATTAAGTTTACAATTCCAGGTCTCAGCCCATCACCGCAGGGACTTGAAATGTCTAGTCACACCCACAATCAGGAGCAGAGAGAGAATGAACACATGCATGCTTAGTTGTGCTTAGCCCCCTTTCTGTGTTTCTACTGTCTAGGATGGCCTGCTTAGGGAATGGTGCTGCCCACAGTGGACTGGGTCTTCCTGCCTCAATTAAAGTAATTACGACAACCCCATAGACATGCCCACTGGCTAGCCTGGTGTAGACAATCCCTTGTAGATGTACTCTCTTCTTGGTTGTTCTAGATTGAGCCAACGTCATAATTACAAACAAACATTGAATTATACGAAGACGGAAGATGTAGCTCAGTAGTAGAATACTTGCCAAACATGTGTAAGGCCCTAGGTTTGACTCCCAGTGCTGTAAAACCAAATTAAACCATGAAGAAGGATCAGTGATCATATAATAAATCATGGAGACACGGAACACTTGAAGCTAAGAAAGTAGGCCTTATTTTTGCCTACATTTAAAAATGTAACCTAAAAATAGAGCGACAGAAAACTCTGAATAGTAAGGAACAAAGGATAGAAGGCTTCCTTCCACTTCAGAAAATGATGTCATAACTTACAGAGCTTTGTGGGCTTATTATTATTTTTATTATGCATAAAAATGGTTTGAGCAAAATGAAATAGTACGTGAATGTGTTTCTGAATCAAGGAAGACACTGAGCTTCTGTAAGTGCTTATAGATGAGAAAAGAATCCGAGGACTTTCTCTGGTTGCTCAAATGACTAAGTCTCAACATCAAGACCTTTTTCATCACCTTCGCAGTTTTGGTCTCCTCATTGTTAGATAATTGTTTAGAAAAACTTTGTTATTTTTTGGTGAGGGTCAAGTTTGTTTAATGGATATAGGGAACAACAAAACTTCCTAGAATGGCCCAGATGAATAGGCTGTGGATCTGACGTTAAGAAACTTGGATTTGAGTCTCCGTGTTTCCACCCACTGTGTGACATTGAGGATTTATGACCCTTGGGTCATGACTACCTTCTAGACAGAAAAAGAGAGAAGGATTAAATTGCTTTTAATTTTGTTTCTAATTTGGATCTGTAATTAATCGTTTGCATTTCTCCTAATCTTGTTGTGAATTCAATTGATTTAAATATCAGCATTTCAACTTTATGCATATGTTGTTTTAATTAAAGTATAATTGCATGGAGTTTGATTAAATTAACCAAATCTGTGAGAAGCCCAGCTGTTTGGACTAAAATGCTATAAATAATGAATTAACATTAAGGTCTTAGATAATTGTATAAACATTGGTCTTGGGACATTAGATAGTGCAAAATGGAAGAAATGAAGGTGGGTTTGCCATGCCTATGTGCTATATGGATGCTTCCGTCAGCAGGTGGACTGACTCATTACCTAGTCCTGCCCCTCTTCAAATTGCTCTCCTTGCCTCTCTTCTGGGCACTCATTTTGTAACAGCTGCTTGCTACTTCTCTTGACAAATATTGAATTAATGCAGGCACCTCCTTTCTCCAGCATACTGCTAGGTTGGGCTGGCTGAGTTTGAACTGACTGTAGCTAGTGCTGAAATCCTCCTGCCTCAACTGCCCTAGTGTCACAATTACAGGTGTGTCATCCAGCTCTATACTCTTCCTACTCTGTGTCCACAGTGAGCATTTCTATCCATCATGGCTTGGTCACTCTTACCTTTAGGCCAGAAGAGACAAAGCAAATATTAGCAGGTGATCCGGGGTAGAGCTGAGAGGACTCTGTGTCCTCTTACCTTCATCTTTATTTTACTCCAGGCACTTGGCTCTTTCAACCCCATTTTTAAAACACCTGAAAGATGAAGAGTTATCTTTCCAAGAAGATGTTGTTTAAGCCAATCCACAAACAAATGAGGAAGTGGAAAGTGCCCCAGTGTTTCCTCATGACAAGGACCTTACTGCTAAGCGGAGTCTCCTCCCCTGTGAATTGGGGAAATGCTGTGTGAGAATTTGATGCACAGGCAGGATCCACTTGGCATAGGGCTGCCAAAGTGCATCAAACTCAGGAACAGAACAGGAACAGACAATACGATCTATGTATGAGACATATAAGCAAAGCTACTCTAATGAAAACAACTTTGAGGAAAGAGTCAGCCTAGGGCCTCTTTAATTAGCCAAGGCTTATAAAGCGATGACCCCTCCTGATGGCTGGTTTAGGCTGAGATGGCTTGTCACATGATTACTTGGTAGGAATGTAAATGAATAGTTGGCACATGACTGGCAGTATGTGATAAAGGCATTCAGTACCTCCCAGCTCTCCACCATTTCAGAATGTAGTGTATGACCGTCTTTCATGCCACGTTTTGGGAGAGTCATTGAAAAGCAATGAAAGATCCAGTGATCAAATTGGTTTAGGTATGGGACTTTTTAGTAAAGAAAATTTTAGTAACATGATTACAGCTGAGTATTAAGGGGGTGGGGATGTGTAGACAAAGAGCTGCTTTGGATATAGGGGAAGTGACTTCCATCTGTAAGGAAGATGGAGCAGAACCCTAGACCCAGTGTCTGCCCTGGGGCACTTGTGTGCAATTTTTCCCTCCATGCTCCAAATGCTGACTCCGCTGTGTCTGGATTTGGACTTGTAGACAAATTGTTTTAAGAAGCACATTAAATACTCAAGTGTGGGTGGTCCACCAACCTAAGTCTAAGAGCTTCTGTAGCACAGTGTTGTCCATTAGGTACCTGGAGTTGTCCACTTAGGTACCTGGAGAAGTGGGCTCAAAAGAATATGGTTATACATGATGCAGATGGCTATCTTGCAAGGATGCTAGAGAAAGGTTATGGGCGCCTGCTTCCAGCAAGAGTTCAAGCAAGGAAGATGCTCTACTTGCAACTTCCTTAGAAGTGAATAAATTTTTTGTGGAAAAGCATGCACATATAGATTCTTCATTAGATTTATGCTTCCTTTCGTGTTCCATATTTGAAGAATGAAGACCTGTTGTCATTATCATCACCAGGTACCACTAGCTAGCTTCTAAACAAATTGCAGCAGAGTTCTTGGGGAGGAAGGCAGACCTTTCTCTCCTCAGCCTGCCATATGAAGTTAAAATGGAAGTCCACGTGGCAGAGGCTGTTTTATAGACATGGAAGTAATGCTCATTGCATGCGAGGGGGGTTGAGGAAAGAATTTTCAGACAGAGAGAAGATCATGAGCAAACTAAGAGGCATAAGGTAGCTCATTAGATCAAGACAAGAGTCACGGTGTTTGAGCACCCCAACGGTGTTTATTGTCAGGAGGAACAGGAAAGATGGAAAGGCCAGATGGGCTCCGGTATGTCTGCATGATTCTGAACCAAAAACAGAGCTTGCCATAAAGGTCAGTGAACTCACAGAGCATGACCACATAGCATGTTGTCTAAACCAAGGCAAATTTAAAGGTGAGCATCCCTGCCGATGTCAGTGGTACTGGAGGCCAGTGGGGTGAATGAGAGTTGTATCAAGGATACTGAGATAATCACTCCTATTACACAGACACTGGGACATCTATTTAAAACAAAAGCTGGGACTGGGGATGTAGGTCAATTGACAAGTGCTTGCCTAGCATACACAAAGCTCACATTCAGTCCTCAGCACTGCCACCCTTAAATCCGGGCAGAGTAGTGCAAGCATGGAATCCCAGCACTTTGTAGGTGGGGGGAGAATCAGAAAGTCAAGATTGTCCTTGATGGTGTAATTATTTTGAGGCCATCCTGGGCTATATGTGACCCTGGCTCAATAATAAAAGAAACCCAGGATGTACTAGAAGGGCAGCGCCTCCTGGTGCTGTGTAGATTGATGCTTCTGGCTGCTGTCAGGGAGTTTGGCAAGTAAAGCAGTAATTGCGGATGACTGAGGACTGTCAGGGGAGAGTTTGCTACACAGTCTCAATACTGAATCACTGGGTCTAAAATATTTCCTGGTGGGTCTCTGGTGGCAACATTCAGTTCTACAGAATCTGTGCCAACATTTAATGGGATGAGAGTTATTCCCAAGTAATCAGGTCTCCCAAATCCGTAACCTACCTTCCTGTCTTCCTTCCTTCACAGTTTAAGGAAGAAAAAGTGATGTAAATAGAATCTCTCTGTTTTCCAGTGTTATTGTCAGGAGAAGGACCTGAAGTAAGATTCCACTCCTGTTTGGTAATATTTACTTAATAATTGTAATTACATTAATTAAGTTAGGGGAGGATATGCAACACAGCATGCTGCCGTGAGGCCAGAGAGAAACTTGTGGGAGTCAGTCTTACCTTTCACCATGTGGTTTTGGATCAACCTCAAGTTGTGAGCCTTTGTGTCAAGCCAGCCATCTTGCCACGCCAGGTGAACTTTATTTTGGTTTACTGTTCTCCATTATTCTCTTGTGTGTGCATTGAGGACCCAGCATCAGGGAACTTCAGGAATGTGATCTAGGTAACTGTTACTGTGTGACAATTTCACTGTTCAGTGGAACTGTAATAGAAAGGGTTCTATCATTGTAGGGATGCTATGCAAAGATGTCCAGCCATGTGTCTATCCCCAGAAGATCTTAGCTCTCTTCTAAAAATTCCATTGAGAACCCATTAGTGCACACCTAATTTTTTACTTGAAGGAGACTTGTGTACATCCATCTGTAGACTTAAACTCCAGTCTTGAACGTGTGAGGCTGGGCAAGCACCAAGAGGTAGTGTGGGTAGTGAGGAAAACTCCAGATGGGCTACGTTAGGTTCACAAACTGACTGATTGAACTTTGACCGATATTTCACTCTTTTCTTGTTTCCACATTTGTTTTGGTACTTCTGGAGGACTATTATAGAGTTTGCCTTAGGGATTCTCAATTGTGAATGAGTGCTGTAATTAAACAAGAAATCTGCCCCCATGGGCTCATATACTTGGATACTTAATCTCCAGTTGATGGCATTGTTCTGGGAAGGTTTAGGTAGGGCAGCCTTGCTGGAGGAAGTGCATCACTTGGGGCTGGCTTTGAGAGTTTATAGCCTCACTCTTCCTCTAGTTTCCTTTCATCTTCCTGCTCCTGCTGCCGTGCTTTCCTTGCCATTATGGATCTCTAGTGATCTGGAAGCATAAGCCAAAATAAACTCTATTTTAACTTACCCTTGGCTGTGATATCTTATTACAGCAGGAAAAAATGTCATTAATACAGAGATGGGCTTGTTGCTGTCAAAAACCTGACCATGTTTGTTGTTGTTTTGAGGATTGTGGAAAACTTTGGACTAGAAAATTGTAAGCAGAACTTAGCAGTCCTTTCTAACAGAAGCCCAGAATACTGTAGTCTGGAGAATAATGTGGATCGTGGAGGCCTGAATTGGAGGTTCCAGAGGGAAGCAAGGATTTTATGAGCAGCTGGCCTGAAGGCCATTCACAGGATACCTCAACTAAGAATCTATTTGCCTTCTGCCAGTGCCCTAAGACCTTGCTTGAGGTTAAATGAAAAGTAATGAACCAGTTTCTTTGGTGGATGAATTTGGGGACAGTATCAGATTCAGTCTTTAGCAGGGTTGTTTTTTATTAGTCTAATGCAGGTTTACAATGGAAAAATAGCAAGTGGGGCAGAAAGAAATATAAAATGTGCAGATCTTAGAGGAAAAGGGAAAAGATCTTAAGAGGCAAATGTTCCAACCAGGTCATGTGCTGAAGAAAAGGTTGTGATTGTTGATGAGATTAATGCCATTAAAGAAAACCCCCTACGCTGCATTAATAATAAGAAGGGTGCTCCCAGGGTAAAGCCTTCCAACTTGGGAAAGGCCTAAGGAGTTTCCCAGTTCTAGAAAACTTTACAGAGCTCCTATAAATGCAGTCCATGGGAACAAGAGTTCTTCTCAAGTTGGCAGCCAAACGTGGCAGTGCCCTCCATGTAGCTCTTTCTTTTGAGACATGAATGATGCCAGAGTGAGGGGGTCGTGGGTTCTTTCTCTGTGGGTTCAGAGAGCCACTGAAGCCAGGCAATATGTGGCGGGGCTGGAATCAGTGCGAAGAGCCGTGGAGGCCATTGCAGGAAGCCGTGAAGGTAAAGCCTGGACTGCAGTGGAAATCCCAAGGTGTTGGAAATGCCAGGTCTGTGAACATATGACAAGAAGAACTACACACAAGGGGTGTAGTCAGCTTCAGAGACAGGTGTATGTCGCAGGCAGCGAAGCAGAAGGGGCAGGGCTATTTAAATGTTTTGGCAATAGAGCCCCTGATACTAGACATGGAGTTACGGGATTTGATGTTTGCCCTGCTGGGTTTCCGTCTTCCTCTGGTTCTCATTATGTTCCCATTCCTTCCTTTTGGACTGGATTGCATTTTCATGTTAGATATATGTAATTTTTCACAGGTGTCTCAGTTAGGGTTCTGTTGCTGTGATGAAACACCGTAACCTAAAAACAAGTAGGGGAGGACAGGGTTTAATCGAGTTCACACTTCCTTATTGCTGTTCATCATCAAAAGAAGTCAGCACAGGGACTCACACGGGAGGAACCTGGAGTCAGGAGCTGATGCAGAGGTCATGGAGGGTGTAGCTTACTGGCTTGCTTCCCATGGCTTGCTCAGTCTTCTTTCATATAGAACCAGGACCACCAGCCCAGGGGTGGCACCACCCACAATGGGCTAAGCCCTCCCCCATCAGCCACTAATAAAGAAAATGTCCTATAGGCTAGGTCATAGCAGGATCTTTTTTGTTGTTGTTGTTGTTTTGTTTGTTTGTTTGTTTTGTTTTTCGAGACATGGTTTTTCTGTATTGCTTTGGAGTCTGGCCTGGAACTCGCTCTGTAGACTAGGCTGGCCTTGAACTCACAGAGATCCGACTGCCTCTGCCTCCCGAGTGCTGGGATTAAAGGCGTGCGCCACCAACATCTGGCTACAGCAGGGTCTTTTGGAGGCATTTTCTCACTTGAGGGTTCCCTCCTTTCAGATAACTAGATTGTGTCAAGTTGACACGAGTCTAGCCAGCAGAACAGGGGACTTAAAATTAAGAGACTGCCTTTAGTTTCTGAAGAGACTTTGGACTTTTAAATAGCATTGAGACTGGTAAAGGCCACGGGAACTTTTAAGCTGGACTCAACACATGTTACCTTATGATGTGTCCAGGAGCCTGTGAAGCACAGAAGTGAGATGCTTGCAGTTTGAATGAGAAATGCTCTGCATAAGGCCATGTGTTTGAGCATTGAATCGCCAGTTGGTGGCGCTGTTTAGGGAGGTCATGAAACTTTTAAGACGTGGAGCCTTGCAGGAGGAAGTATGTCACCCAGGCTCTGCCTGCTTACAGCCTCTCCTCATGTCTGGGCCACTTTCTTCGCTCCCTGTGTGTGGTGCGATTGCTTGGTTCTCTGCCCTGGTCACCGGCTGCCATCCTCCACTGCCGCTATGGAGGCTTCCTCTGGGACTGTAAACCCAAAGAAACCCTTTCCTCTTAAGTTTTCTCTGGTCATGACAGTTTATCACAGCAGCAGAAAGTAACTGACACAATGAACTACATAGTCACTTTTGACATTTTAATTTCTACTTTTGTTCTCCTCCAGTCATGACTCCCAGGTCAGATCTGCCTCATAAGAATCGTCAGTGCACGGAATAAAGTAGCAAGATAATCTCTGCAGGCTGTGCACGGTCAGGGTAGAGTGCCACTCATGAACTTCATTAGAGGTCAGGACCAGTCAGGTAGACTTCCTTTGACACCTGGCAGACGGTTATACATTCAGCTGTGTACTCCTGCAAGGTACTGATGTCCTAGTGTCCAGAATCCTTAGTAATACCTTATTTTAGGATCCTGTGGTGGTAGATGGCAATCCTTAGAATAAGGTCGTGCCAGGGGAGGGTACGCACTAATCCTAGGTGAAGAGTGTCTTTATGAGGAGAACACACACACACACACACAGGGGACCATTTGACAATGGAGGCTGATGCTGGACTGACGCAGGCGTGAGCCAAGGGTGAGGGGCCATAAGCTACTGTCAGACGCTCAGAGAGAAGCACAGAAGCTCTCTCTCTTCAGAAGGGCCGTTACCCGGGATGACACCTTAATGTCTGTACTCTTACTTCCATGACTTTGAGAGCAAACATTCATGGATTTTAGACACCCAGCTTGTGGCACTAAGGGCACTGCTCAGAAATGAACACTACAGCTATCCTGTGAGTTGTGTTAGCTTGTCTAGCTAGACAGACACCTCCTCTAGCACACAGGTTCACAGGTGCTCACCAAGAAAGACAGTTTGCAATCTTGAAGATCTAGGTGGAGGAGACAGGATTTCGGAGAAAGCAGAGATAGGCAGGTCGGTGTGGGTCCCAGGGAGAGTAGCTAGGTGGTTAGGTGACAGCGCACGTAGGTTGAGTGAGAAGGAAAGGGAGCTGTCAGACTTCAGAATGCTCTTACCAGATATGTCATCTCTATTTTTAGGCGTGCTTACACCACCTTGCTTTTGTGGGGTGGCTAATGGGTGCTGTTTTTCTCCCTTTGTTATTTCCTTACATGTAAGGTTTGGCGGCAGGGGATAAGCCGTGTGACGCCTAACCTTCATTCTCGGCTATTTTTGTTGTTCATTATGGTTTGACAAATGGAGTCTTATTGGGAAAGGGAATGGATTGCACTTGGGAGGCTGTGTGACATGGGATTGGTTGAGAGATTGCAACCCATAGATCTGTGTGCCAGAAGAGCATGAAAACCCAAGACCTGCTTGGCTTCTCTGAGCCTTGGCTTCCTCTCTAAACGGTGATGACTGCCCCGAGCATCAGGATAGATGAGGAATAATACCTGAGGTTCAAATGTATACACACACACACACACACACACACACACACACACACACACACACACAGGCCAATGACCATGATCCCAGTCCTGGCTGTTTCATCTCAAGAAGAGAGGTCCTGCCATATTGCTGTGCATGTACGTTACCAGTAAAAAGAATGATAAAATCATAGCCTGGCAAGCATTGCTGGGGACTCTCCTGCAGCTATGTGCACAGGTCTGCTGGGTGTTCGCTCCTGAACTCCCACACTACACTAGGAGCAAACCAAGCCTCACCTGCGTGTGATCTGTTCTGGGACCTACACACTAAGGTCGGGTTGTCCAGCATGGCAGATTGATGCTCTGCACCCAGATGGCAGGCAGCTCGGCTGCAGTGGGTGCAAGCTGTCAGAAGGAGTCATGTGTTTGTGTGGCAGGAGTGTCCAGGAGGCAAAGCCAGCTTTTAGGGTTGTTTGGGTGCCAGTCTGAAGCCAGCTCATCCAGGGACTGCCGAGCCTGCTGCCTGCCAGAGGCCGCTCTTCTATCAGGATACTGAGGGTCTAATGAATCAGGATGACTCAGGGAAAGCAGAGCCAGCAGCAACAATGGTTTACAGAAAGACCTTCATAGACAGACTCCGCGGCTGATTACCTTTGGCAGTGGATATGTGAGGGAAAAGGAAGTGGAGTCTCCCGTGAGTGGAAGTGACATTGTCCTTTGTGTGTCTGGTGGATGATGGCTGGGCATTTCAATGAGATCATCTGTTTGCATGTTTAGAATAGCACAGGGGTGGTCCTTTCACAGTCGCTGTTAACCATTGTTACTGCCACAGCTATCATGGTGGGTGTTATAGTTGTTACTTGTACAGAATCCTCCCTACATGGACTGCTAATCAGCCTACTTCATGCAGGAGAGGCTATTACAGGATAACAGCATGTGAAGTCTGGGGAACATTAAGATTTTGTCACTTAAGTGACCTGGATCAGTAGTCCCATTGTTGGTTTGTGCAGTATATTTCACTTCCAAATCATATTCTGCCGAGCACTAAAGTCACATGCAAAAAAACCAGGAGATGTTATTTGCATGAACGATCCTGTTTATAAAACACTAGACACCTTTAACAGATACATCAGTTTTAGGAAGGTCAAAGCTGCTACTTCTCTGAGCTGAAGGAAGATTGTGGGACCCTTTGATGGCCCCTGTGATCACATGTCAGTGTCTCATGAGATCTCAGTGCTCCATGAAAAGTCACTTGAGCGATGACCCCATAGTGCTTTGCAGTTTTCCTAGGACTCATGCTTGTCTCTGATCGTTAGTAATAACCCTTCAGGATGTTCCCAGCAGGAAGTTATCCATGTACCGAAAGGCAAAAGTGAAAACTGTGTCCTCATCACACTCACAGCTTCTTGTGTTTTTGTGTGGCTATTTTACCTTTATATTAAACTTTTCTTTTGAACCACAGGTGTGTTTGTGTTTGTGCATGCGTGCATGAGTGTGTGTGGTTTGAGCCTCTGATAAACTGCCATCTCTTCTGCCTTAACAGTTTTAGATTGAGGCTGCATTTGTGTTTGTATGTGAGTGTGGGATTACATGAATCAGTTCTGCTATTGTTTGATATTATACAATCCTGTTCCTTAAGGATAAAGATAACTTGCATCCAACTCAGTGCTGTGCCTGCATGTTACTCAGACAATGGCCAGGTGTGCAGTCTTACTCTTACCTTTTCCAGAGTTTCCTCATGCCAATGGCCAAGAACAGTAGACTGTAAACAATATTCCTACTCTCTGCATGTTGACTGGTTGTGGGTCTCTGTATTATCTTTGATGAAGGTTGAGAGATGTGCAAGTCTGTGTGTGAAGACAAAACCTTAGGGGGCAGTTTGTTACTATGTCATTTCACATAATAATAATAATACTAGGGCCTATGACCTAGCCTGGTACCATTTCCCCTCAGTTAATAGTACAAGGCATGCATTCCACTTAGATGGGGCCGACTGACACAGAAATCCACAGCTAGTCAATGTACAGTGAATAAGAGACTATGGAGGGCTCAGCTCTAAATGGGACATCTGTATCATACACCTTCCTGCCAAAGCTCAGAGATCATTGTAGAGAAAGGGGTAGAAAAACTGTAAGGACAGAGGAAGTAGACATCTATAGTAAAGCAGCATTCGTTGGGGACAGCAGCTCAGTTGCACATGAATTCACAGTGGCTGTGACTGCGTGCATAACACTTGCACAAGATCAAGCCAGCCAAACTCCTAGCATGGATGGCGGAGGGGCTCATGAAATCCCACTCCTGTTTATCAGCCGTGGGCAAATGATGGCTGCTGGGGTGATGGCGGGGGAGATGGAGTCCATTTTCTTCATGGAAATGGCCCTGTAGAGGCTGCCCAGGCTCCAGTAGATGGCCCTATACCATGCACTTACAGTTAGTGCTAAGTGGACTCACTGGGTGTTTAAAAAACAAAGAGAGATCACATGAAATTGGGAGGGAAAAGTGGTGTGAGAGATTGAGGAGGAATTTAAGGGGAGGAAGTGAGGGGTGGATTTGATCCAAACACATTACACGCATGTCTGAATATTAAATAAAACAATTAAAAAACATATTCCTGTTGCTCCAAGATACTGAGTTTTGGCATATCATTTGGTTCTGCTGTTACTGAAAATTATTACCTGCTTCCAAAGTTGTTGTTTCTGTGTGTGGGGGGGGGGAATTTGTGTGTGTGCTTGTGTGTGCATGGATGCAATAACATGTATGGAGGCCATGGGTCAACACTGGGTGTCTTCCTCTAGAGTTCTCTTAGCTCCCACCATATTTTTTGAGACAAAGTCTACTGAGCCTAAAGCCTGCTGATTTGTCTATACTGGCTGACCAGTGAGATCCCAGGGTCAGCTTTTCTCCCTAGGAGTGCTGAGGAGAGACATGCACCACCATGACTTTTATATGGGGGCTGGGGAACCGATATTGGACCCTTAGGCTGTCTCCCCAGTCCTTTTTTTGTAACAGCAGCATTTTGCTGTTGTCACTCCTGCCTCTTAGATCAGGATGGAATTTATTTTAAAATATCAGGAAATGAAAAAGCACGCCCTGATATCTTCATTTAAGAGGCAGAGGGTACTGTTGAGGTTGGGTGAATTTTGGAATGGAAGACCTGTTTTTGAAGCCAGGCGTTGAGTAATGTATTACCTGGTAACTGTTTTCAACTTCTCTAAGCCTGAGTTTCACATCTGGACAGTACGGATCACATACAACTGGCTTCTTATTTTCCCCTTAAGGATTACACAAGGTAGTGTCTACATAACAGCCTATGTTAAAAACATGAATACTCTATTAGAGGAATCACTGTAATCATTCCTCCTTGAATGGTATGGTTCAAAGACTTTGAGCCCCCAAATATACCGAGAGTAGCTTTGAGACACTGAACCTATAGTATAATAGGCTTGGAATGACTTAGAGTCACCAACTGTGTTTGTGTCACTGAGGGACATTGAGGACAAGTTCCTGCGTGTTGAAACAACCAGCCCTGCCAATCATGCTGTCCTGGACTCGGCTCCTTCTCTACTTTCCCTCATATTTAGACAAATATTTGCCCTGTCATTCACTTGTGTGTCTCCACTGCTAGGGTATAACCTCCACTTTGCCTGGGGATTTTGTTTTTGTGTTCTTGTGTGGGAACACCAGACCTTGAGCAGAGACCCACTTCCCCTTCTGCCTGGGAGTAGGCAGCTGTAAGACAATGTTTAGTAAAAACATGTTTACTAAAAACGATACAATAAGTTCCTGGCCACTTCCCCTTCTGCCTGGGAGTAGGCAGCTGTAAGACAATGTTTAGTAAAAACATGTTTACTAAAAATGATACAATAAGTTCCTGGGAAAGGCCTTCCCACAGAAACCGCCCTGACCTCGACCTTGTCCAGAGACTAACCGCACCTTCAAAAACCTACACACATCCACCTCTGGGTCAGAGCAGAACCAGCCAGGGGAGAGGAGAGAGCAGAGGCTTCTCTGGTGGGAGCCTTTCTTAGGAAGTTTTTCTTGAACCTTTTTGGAGCCTGTTTAAAGTTCTCTTTATATCATTGAACGAGTCTCTGTGTTATCAATACCCGACACCCTCCGCACGTTCTCGGACACAGGCCGCGCAGCAGTCGTGACATTCTTGTATCTCCAACGTGGAGAACAAGTGCCTTTACCGCATAGGTGTCCAGTGAGTTTTCAGTTCAGAAAGACTGAACGAGTCCAGTGATGTGATTGTTGAAAGACACGCACACACAGACACTTGTCACCAGGTCAACTCTGACATTTAAATGTCATCACACGTACATGCTGGGATGTCTGAATTCCCGCCTTATCTGTACGTCTCTTGAGATAGAGATTCTGCACTCACCACTGCCCTGCTTGGCCAGGTCTCTGCCTACTGAAAACCATTTTACTTAATTTTCATGGGTATTGGAAATTGCTTTCCATCACTGTCTTACAGATGGCCACAGTGTGGCTGCCATTAGTTCATCCCTAAACAGCAGAGGAAATAAACCAATTTTACCAGATCATGTATATTTATTCTGATCTGTCTTGATTCACCAATTGACCACTGGCAAAGAAAATAAGACATGAAATCTAACACAGAGGCAGACAATGAACTTGGGTTTCCATTCTTGCCTAGTCCTACTTGGACCAGTTGCCTAATTCCACTGGGTCTCAGTTCCCTTATCTCTAAAGTGACTGGAAGGGGGCTGTATTTATAGTGCATATATCACATATTTCGTACTGCCAGGTTCTATGGAAGTGATATGGGCAGGCATGTGTGACATGAAGACAGCTTTGCTAGTTGGTGACAACAGTGTGAGGTGGCCCATGGCTATGATGTTGATCTTCTTGGGCTAGATCAGGTGGAGGACCCTGCCACTATTACATCACAAATAGCTTGAAACGTGGACAATGGCAGTTCAGGGGTAGCTTCTTTGCCACAATTTGACATAGTTTCTTAAGTAGACATGATAATGTATATTAAAACAAATACCTCTAAGTAGTGGTTAGAATTATTTTCCTGTGAACTGTAGAAAATAATTCTATTTCTACAAGTAATGGTGATAATAGGACCGTGAAGCAAGGAAAATGGAATAAATGGTGCTTCCTAGCTGCAAGGATTGCAGGTTAAGTTCTGCATTTTCTAGTTAGTGTTAAGCCTCAAATCTCTACTACCCTGGAAAAGGAGTGAACCATTGAGATGACCTCAGGACACCATTTCACATTAACTTCTATGACTTATGACTTTTATGATATATATATATGCAGCCACCATCAATTATATCTTAATGTGCATGTGTGTGTTTGTGTGTGTGTGTGTGTTGGGGATTCTACCAGTCCAATTTATTGGTGTCTGCATACATGTTTATGTACACAATTCATTCAAGTCTCTATAAGCTATGTAGCAGCTTTGTTCTATAATAAAAATAACTTACTCTTTGAGGATTTGAGTTCACTGGGCTGAAATGTCCTTCCCTGTGCCATGACTGTGTGAGAGAGAGAGGAGCTAAGAAAGGCAGCATTCTAGAACCAGCCAGTGGAGGGGAGCATAAAGCAGCGGTGTCTCTTTCAGCCATCTCCATCTCTGTTGGCACCGCTTTATTGAGCAGTGGCAACTCACGCTCAGTTATGGGACATCCTCCTGCTTCTCACATGGGACACTTGCAAGTCTATATTTGTTTCATGTCTCAATAACTAGATCTACATTTTAGGTAGGGGTTTACAAAAATGATGGTGGTATGCAGTAGTCACATTACTGAGCTCCACCACAAAGACTTCTGGGACTCATGTGGTAGCTTTCTATTAAAGCCCACCAGGGTAACCCTACACTACAGTCTTGTCCTGTTTAATGATGGGGATCATTAGGCAAGTTCATTCTTGCATAAACATCAAAGAATGTGCTTATCCAAAGTGCAATACAGCCTACTGTATGTGTATGGCACATCAGATGATATATAGATGAGGTCTGTCACTGGCCGAAATATTGTACAGTGTGTGAATGTATTCATCGCTCTTCCACCACTAATACAAATCTCTCCTAAATCATTCTTCAGGGAGTGAGAATTATAATACAAGAGTCAGCTGTTGAGATACACATCAGTTTCCCCATCATGAAGAACTCTTTACTGTTCTGATGGTAGCTTTTTCCTGACACAGAGCCCTGAAGACAGGATGGGCAACCACACTTTCTAAACAGCTGCCTGCTCCAGCTTTAAATCAACACGGTTCTAGAAACCTGGTCCTTACCAAATTGCTTCCGGGATGAGTCCGGGTTGCTGCTTCCCAGGAGGAATAAAAGCACCGCCTCCCTTGGCTTCCCTTCTAAGATTTGTCTTTTCAGATGAAAACTGGAACATAGTGCCTGTCGTGACAACGATGCACTTTTCATAGGTCCAAACAGTGCCCAGGATGTGTTTCCCTTCTTTCTCTCTGTGTGTCTCTTAGGAGGCTGAGCAGTTTGCCCTTCTGTGTGTCGGCTCACCTGGCTTAGCTCAAGGTTCCTGAGCACAGCCGAGGCTTCTCAGTAGAAGTGCCTCTGGGAACACAAACACTTCACCAGCCGAGTGCTTCAGCTGATGTTCCTTGGAACAAAACACGGTGCAGGAAGTGCATACAAAATGAATTTTATTCCAGTACTCCAAGGCAATTCAGCCGCAGCCCAGGAGGAAGCCGTTAAATGTGCAGTCAACCAGGTGTCCTTCATAGCAAAGTTGACCAAGGCCTAGGATGAGGCCGTCCTGGACTGCTGACGGCTCTATTGTAAAACAGGGTGGATGCGTGGGAGGTCAGTGTCAACTTGGGTGGGGACTTGTGTGGGACTGGACAAAGTTCTTGCTCTCTGTCACTGTATGGGTTTGATCCAGCATTTCCCACTAAAGCTCCTGGTAAAGGCTTGGACCCCAGCCCTAGGCTCAACTGGGCGGTGGTATAACCTTTGAGAGATGGTTCTAAAGGAAGGAGGAGGAGTCTCTAGGGACTTAGCTTTGGAAACTCCTGGCTCCTCTGTGTCTTCTCTTTCTGTTCCCCAGAAGCCATCATCACGGTGCACACCAGCTACGATACAGCATGGTCCAAAGCAGCAGGGCCAAAGGCCTGCGGACTGAGCAGTCTGAAATGCCGAGTCATAGCGAACCTTGCTCTTTGTGAAGTTACTATCTCAGTATCTGTCATAGTGACAGAAAGTTGACTAATACACTCATGCTTACCCCCTCTGCCTTGCTTTTCTCTTCCATTCTTAACACTGTAGACCAGGGCCTAACCGTTTCTCCAGCTCATCACCACAGTCCCCGTGACTTTTCTCGTTAAGAATTAAGGAGAGTATTTAAACTATGATCTGAATGACCCCAGACAGTCTGGTTGCCATTGGTGCTTGGACTCATGGCCTCTGAGTGTACTCTGCAACCCAACGCTGGCACCCTGGCCCCTTCTCAAATATCGCTATGTCCTCATGCCTCTGAGCTTCTCTCCCCTCTTACAAGTCTCCCACCTGAGTTGGTTTTCTCTCCTCAATACACACCCAGCCACCAAACCTCTCTTCACACCCAGCCACCAGACCTCTCTTCACACCCAGCCACCAGACCTTGTATCTGATAACACACTGGAACGGGCACCCATGAGCCCAGCAGCTGTATACACCAAAAGCAGGCCCCTTCTCCTGTCACAACAGTGCCTTGCGAGCAACAAGGCTTGAGATCTTCCCTTACTGGAGTGGCTTCCCAGATGTCTCCATCTTTGAAGGGTGAAATCCAGGTTCCCGCTCCCCCCCCCCATCTCCTTTAGGTCCTTGTCAGAGGACCAGCCTCTGAGCCCCTCCCCTCCCCCGTATGACAGTGTGTATTGCCGGGACCATCCCTTTAACCATGAGTCACAGCGGGGCTCTGCCCTGTTAGACGGTGTCATTTCCCAAGTTCGTCTTGTCTTCTTT
Source organism: Mesocricetus auratus (assembly GCF_017639785.1). Classification (NCBI taxonomy): domain Eukaryota; kingdom Metazoa; phylum Chordata; class Mammalia; order Rodentia; family Cricetidae; genus Mesocricetus; species Mesocricetus auratus. Next base: position 4,851,593 of record NW_024429200.1, read on the forward strand.
ATTGCGCTGCCAGCCTTTCCCGGAGGACGGGGCTTTCTTTCCCCTTATAGCCTGCATGGCCCTATCCACTGCTGTTCACACACAATGTTGGCTATGGTGCTCTGTTCGGAAAAGCATGTGGCAGGTTGATAATAACTACACAGGGCAATGGCGTCACCACAGGGTGCTTCAGACCATCATGGCTACCAATCACTGGCACAGAGGGATCGGTACATTGTTATATGCTGGGACATGGGCCTGAGGAATTTGGTGCACCCATTTAATTCCCCTCCTGCTATCCAGTTGTCCCTGATGCCCCTTCTTTCAGACATTCGGAGGCATTGGAGGGTGTCGTTTAACATCTATGGTAGATAGAATTAGGTATTATGTCTCTGAGGGACCAGGGGCACAGCCCTCACATTCCCTCACTAGAGGACACTTCCTAAGAGGGTGGGCATCCACAGTGACGACAGATGAATACCTCTTCTCTGGCCCAGCCAGCATGACCCAGGACCAGTGCTGCAAACCACTAACTTAGGGCCAGTCTCTTGCGAACTTCTAGGGCAATCTGAGTCGCCATGTGAGTCAGACTCCTGAGGACATGTGGCCCTTTGTCTAAGGCCGCGAGACTTAGTGATGACCTGAGCCCCTCTGGCAGGGGGGCCCTGAAAGCCCAGCTGCCCAACCTCCTGGCTTGTCTGAAATGTCTCGTGTTGTGTGAGTGAAAAGGAGGAGGGAGATACCATGAGCGATGGTGGAAGCCCACATAGTCAGGGCTTTCAGACAGTGTCAGTCTTCATTTTTCCCCAATGCCGGTTTGCAGATCGCAGCCCAGGTTCCCCAGAGAAACAGGACTTTCCAAGTATGCCTGTCATTTCTTCTCATTAGGCTTTAAAGTAGAGCAAAGAACTCCTGTCATCCAGAGTTGCAGATTTCCCCTAAAGGGTACCATTTTTTTTGACATCCTCAAGCCTCTATTAGGCCTCCAAGAGGACCAGGCCAGCCCCGTGGGGGTGCGAGTCCTCTCTACCATTCCACCAGTGCTGCCGCTGCTAGGCTTCACGGTATTTAGGGTGGGGCATGGGAACCACTTACACCCTTTGGTTGGCTTGCTGTTTCCTCTTAGTCTGATTCCCTACCCTGCCTCAGTTTCTAATCCAGGAGCTCCAAAGGACCGAGGAACTGATGGGGACCAGCTTCAGGGGTCTTGACAGGAGGCTGTAGTTCTCTGAGGAGCTGTCCCTACACCGAGTGGCATCAGGGCTCACTGTGTGGGGTGGATAGAGTCAAGCCAGCACTTGGCATGAGGTTTCCTTTCTAGTAATTCTATCATGCCTCTCCCCACACCCTGAAGCACAGTGTGCTGTGGTGTTGTTACTTATGTAAGTTCTGATCACGTTTTTGTCAGACCAGAGTGAGATGCAACGGGATATAAACCGCATAAGTGTTGTCGTACTTACGTTGCCATGTTTAAAGCGGCCATGACACCTGCCACCACACAATTGCAGGAAACCCTTATTAAGAGCATGGAGGTTACTCCATTTGATGCTCAGAGCAGCAAGTCCACGGAACCTTTAAATACACTGATGAGAACAAAGCAATGCATTCTTTATAACTTTAATTTAAAAAGCTGTGCTCATTGTCTCAGGCAATCTTAGTTTTTAAGTCATGGTTTTGGGCTAGGTTCTATAACAAATGGACCCCAATGTAAAAAATAACAACCATTTACATGCTTTGTTAATTATTTGTACTTAATTCAATTCCATGTTTCTCATAGTGAAAGAAATATTGGCTTCAATAAGATTTTTGCTAGGGGAATGTGGATGTGTCTGGATACCTCTATGGTATGTACTGATGCTGTATCTCCCATTGTGTTGATAATTTTGTGTTGGTGTGACGAAAGTGCCTGACCAGAAATGAGGGAGGAAAGATCTACATTTCAAAAAATATATTCAGTCTGTCAGTGTGGTGTCTCAGTCTGCAGTGGCAGGAGTCTGTGTAGCTGGCTGTTTACATGGTGGCAGACCAGGAACCGGAGAGAATGGACTTGAGCCAGAGATGGACTCAAACGCCCGACCTCAGTGATTGAATTCCACCAGCCAGGTCCTACCTCAGAAATGTTCCACATCCTCAAGTGCCACAAACTGGAGGCCAATTATTCAACACACGAACCCATGGCGTGCAGTTCAGATCCAAACTGTGTTCCTGTGCTCGGTGTGAGTCTTCAGACCAAGAGGTTCAGCATAACTGAGAGAGGATTCTGTTTTGAACAGTGTCTTCCGAGATGCTTGCTATGCAGCTGTATCAAATGAACTTGAACCATCCAAACACCAACATTCTGACATGGAACTACTGCGGCCTGGATATGAAAAGTTGTGTGCTGGGTACTCACTGTTCAGGCAGAGCTGCTTGTGAGAAGCAAACAGACTGAGAGAGTGCTTGCCCAATGGGCTGTGACTAGGTAGGGATCCGTTAGAGGAAGTAGGTCTTAGGGGCGGTGCCTTTAAAGGGCGGATCCTTTCTCCTTCTCTTTCTGCTTCCTGGCTGCTGTGAGGTGAGCAGCTGGGCCCCACCTAACCTCTCTGCCATGATGCACTGCCTCCACAAAAGCTCGCCGAAATGGGACCATGGAATGAAAGCTCTAAAGCCGTGGACCAAAGTAACATTTTCCTCCTTTCAACTGTTTCTCTCAGATATTTGTCTGGAGAAATCTAACACATAAACCAAGAGGTTTCCAGTTAACATGTTGGGCTCACCAAAAACAGCTTCTCCCAATGGAGGGAGTAAAACCATGTTCTTTACCATGGTGGAGAAAGACCTTGGGCTGTCTTTGAGAACTTTGTATATGATTATTGTATCAGGCAGGGATGACAGAACATATATATGTAGGGAGAGAGTGTGTACACTACATAGTCTTGTCTTCTCTCTCATATATGTATTATGGAAGGAGACATATTAGATTGGCTTACACGATGGGGTGGGTAGTCTGACACTGGTTGCCTGGATGCTGGACCTAATGGTTGCACAGTCCACAATGCTGAGACCTAGAAGCTCCCGGGAGAGTCACTGGTGCTGTCTACATAGGAAGGTCAAAGAAGCTGGCATCTGAAGTCAAAAGAGGATGGAGACAGCAGCTCAGGGCATAAGCATTCAGGAAGGAAAAGGTCCAGGCAGGCGATTGGGCAGGCAGGCGGGCGGGAGGGCAACTCCGCTTTTACCTCATACAGCCCAAGCAGGGTGCTGCCCATTGGTGATGCCCCATCGATTAATCCTTTCTGTAAACACCCTCACAGACACACCCAATGGTGCATCTCCCAGACTTATTCTAAATCCCACCAAGATGATAATGAAGAGAAACGACCAGGGCTGGAGACTTTAACTACTGACTCTACAGGCTAAAAGCTGTTTAGGAGCTGCCCCTTAGGAAGCTGACTGCTCTGGGAACAGTGGTTTGCAAGGCGCTCTGGTCAGAGGGTCTTTGTCCTGTGATGCATTGTGCAGTGTTCACAATGGGAGTTCAGATTGTGACTTGGGTATTCTGAGTCAAAAGAGGCCAGAAGCATGTAATGTATTTTAAGAAGGTCATTGAAAATTCTGTATTATTTGAGTAAAGTTAGCTTTAGGACTTACCACCCTTTATTTTATGTGTTGTCATCCATAGACTTCCACGCTTCATTTAAAATTGAGATGAATGATGTTAGTGTTTTCATATAACACAGGAAGCTGAGAGAGGATATATATGTATATATATATATATGTATTGTGGTTCTTATATTCTTGTAAACTTTGAGGCTTTGAGGTTCCCTTTGACTTTGTGGTCCATTGGCCACCAGTCTGCGAGGACAAAGTGGGCAGAACCAGTAACAGAGGGCTTTGTGTGGCCTATGAACACAGCAGAAATAGCCTTCCAAGAGACAGCTCCACTTTATTCAAGAGTGAGGGGAGATGTAAAGAATGGGAACAGTGACTGGGGTATCACCTCATGTGTAGTGAGTAGCACGTTCCTGTCATGAAGCTCCTCATACAAGTCTTAATTATCATACGTGGAAGCACAGTCCTATCCTAAAGCTCCCATCTTAGCACCTTGTCTGATTATCATATGGGCAGCATGGGGAAAACTTCTGTAGGGAACTGTGTCACGGGTCACACTGCAGATAAGTTAATCATCAGGGCCTAGAGACATTCGTCAAATAAGGTTGGATAGAGAGCAGGAAGCCCTCTGCAGAGAGGGAGTCCTCCATATTGCTTAGCTTGGAAAGAGCTGCCAGGCCATGGTAGACTGCAACCTCTGATCAACATGGCCTCCCAACATAAGCCAGGATCCTTTGTTCTAGAAATGATTTTGATGCAGCATTGTGACATGAAAAGCAAGGAAAGGAGGGGTGTGTATTCTGGTTTCAGTGAGTACACAGGACTTCCTGAGTCTAGCCAATGTTCTTCCTAACCCCCACACGGTGCTCGAGAAACAGGGCTTCTTCATATGAGTAGTGTACTAGTCCCATTAATAAAAAAAATTGGAAATGGAATTGGAAGAAAGCTGGAGGACATTTTTATTAGAATCTCTGCATAAAACAGTAGGGCAAGCAAACTCTAACCCTTGGACATTCTAACTCTAAACCTTGGCAACTGCCTGAAGGAGGGAGATGGAGAAAATAGGAAGAGAGAAAATCATGCCTTTCAGGTCTGAGAAAATCAGCTTGTTTTGCAATGGTGGTCAACAAGCAGCTGCATGGTGGAATAAGTGTAGAATTTTAGAAAAAGAAAACCCAGAGCGTTAGGGAAAGCATGTGTATGTGTAGGGGGAAACTTAGGACTCCGCCATTAGCCACATGGCGCTCTAAAGACGGCTGCGGTAATGAAAGGGCAGAACCGAGCCGCTAACCACACCCACTTTGGGCTTGACTAGAGACAGGGCTGCTGAACTACGCCACTAGTCACGCCCTCGTTACCACATCGGTATGTCTTTAGAGTGCCACGTGGCTAATGACAGAGTCCTAAGTTTCCCCCTACATGTTTGTCTCTGGACAGGATTGAAAAAGATGACTAGAAAAGACGAAGCTACAGTTTTGGAGCTCAGGAAATCGTGCAGACTTAGTAGAGCACCCTGTGATAAGCAGCTGTATCAGAGGCGAGGCTTCTGAGAAGTACATTCTCATTAAAGGGATAATTATTCCTCCCATCTCCGTAGCACGTGTTCAGATGAATCTGTTTTTCTGAGAGGTGGACTCATGGCCAGGTGATTGACAGGTCCAGTTGGGATAGCACTTTAAGAAAGGAGAAAAAAATATGTTGCATATAGAGATAAGAAGATATAGTCTGTCTTCCAAACAGATTGGAAAGTCCTGTTGCCACCAAGAACAGGAGAGAGAACTCAGGTTTTGTTCTTTTGACCTTGAGGAGGTAGCTTTCACTTAATAGGCCTCAATCAAGCTTAGAATCTCTTGCATTTTTCCATGGGGTCTCTTTAAAGCTAAACAGGGATGGTTGTGATGTTTCTGGGTTCCAAAGTGGATGACGAGGAAGGAGTCCAACCTCAGTGGCTTAGGCGCCTGCTAGTTCCTGTGAGACACAGCGGCTTCTTGGTGTTCTCTAGACTAAATAAGGAGGACAGGAGGGCACAGCAGCAGAAGGAGGTAGGAGTCATTGATAGGGAGGATGCTTTCCAGGCCCTATGATATCCCAAGTCCATACATGTTTGCCCATTTTGAGTAGTGTTGTGTGGCATGTGTGTGGTGTAATCTATTAAGGACTGGAGAGGGGATGGGATGGACAAGTGTCAACTCCTGTTTCCTTGGTTTCGTAGTAACTCTCATTAGCAACATGACTCCAGTTTCACAAACACTTCCTGCAGGTGATGCCCACGCAGAGATCTCACCAGGATATCCATAGACAAGAAGGAGGGGTGGCCATTTGTTTATGAGCATTCTAGCTATGAAAATTTGCAGTCAAATTTTATTATCGCTGCTGCTGTTTTTGTGAGGACTACCATTGGTACCATTGCAGCTACTGCTGCTTCATAGTCTTCTGCTCATGGCTGTGTGTAACCCTCCTCCTCTTCATCTTCTTCCTTCCTGTTCCTCCTCTGTTTCGGCTGTAGAACAAGACACTTGCAGCAACATCCTTGGGTATCTTGGTCTCCCTTGTCCTTTGTCATTTGAAAACTCAGTTAATTGTCAAAGATGATTACTGTTCTTCATCGTATTAGGAAGATCAAAGCCAAGAAGAGGCCACACGTTTAGAGTCCATTAGGAGGTTCAAACAAAGAAGGAGGTACCCCATTTAGAGTCTGCAACCACAGCTCCAAGTGTAGTAGCTGGTGACACAGTTGTCACTGCTGTCCACAGAGGCAGATGTCCGGTGTTGTTGAATGTTTGGACCATAGAGGAACTAGAAGGTGATCATTTCTTTCCTTCTGCTCCTCCAGCATCCCCAGGGCTGCCTGTAGTCCATCTCTCCAAGGCCCTTTCTCTGCAACAGCAGTGATATGTGTGTTTCTCTACTGGGCTCATTGTCCTTCCTCAGCAAGCTGCTCACCAGGCACAGGTTACCATCAATCTACATTGATACTTTCCAAATGTATGGGCACTCTCAGCCTTTCCCTCCTGGGTCCTTTGGAGCCTCTTGTTACCGTGAGTTTCTGTGCTCAAAGTGTGTTTGGTGTCTCGGGTAATATTTAGTTTTTTAGTACTAGGTTCAAAGAGATCTGTCCTAACATGAAGAGTAACAATTAATCCATCAAGTGACTTGTTAATTACTTGACTCCAGCTCGTCATCTTAGGGAAGGAAACACTGGTTTAAAGACGATCTGTTGGGGAAAGTAAATGTGTACAGTGTTTAGAATGTCTAAGATCCTTACATGCAGCGCACCGCATTTCCTGTCTTGTTGGTTACTACCGCCAAACAGAATTATGAAGGCCGCTCTTCCTTCAGGCCTGTCTTTGTAGAGGGCCAGGCTCATCCCTAGCAGAGCTTCCAGATGATGCTGGCAGGAACGACATCTGGAGTCCACTCGGTCATCTGTCTGCGGGCACCATGTTTGGGTTTTTGATTGTTGGAGACAACGCAAGACCCCAGGAAGCTTTGCACTGTGAATTCATATGTGTGCCCAAGGTTATCGAGGTCACATTTTATGATGCTTAGGAGCCAGGCAGATTGCATGTGCTGTGGCCTAATTGACAGGCCTTGCACAGGTCACTCACTCACTGGGTATGGGTTTTCTCATCTGTGTAGCAGGGATAAGGACTGTCTCTACTACATAGGGCTGTAAAAGTTTGGTGAGTTATCAACTGTGCCCATGAGGACAGAGCCTGTCATCTTACTAGGCATGTCTGCTGTCCTTGTAGCTATTTGCCATTGCTGCTGCTGTTGTTGTCATCTGAAAGCACACTTGCAATGTCCCACCTGAAGATATGAGTAGAAACCCGATTGACACAGTGTAGATTTGTATCCAGAACAGAAACCTAAAGCGAGGAGCCATTGAAATACAGCCTCTCATAGTAAGGATAGAATGCTTGATTCATACGTAGGACGTAAGTAAGAATGTTGCCTCTGTCCTTCAATGGTACAAATGAAATGTGTGAGAAGTGTTGAAAAAGTTATAAAGCTTGAGGACAATGCTTTCGTTGTTCAGCTGTAATGCTGGAAACTAATGTAACAGAATAAAGAGCTTGGCTTATGTGACAAGCCCCGTTTGTAACAGTTAGTCTTGTTGTCATATTTGGAAAGGCTATCTAGGTCACCGTTGTGTGGGTAGGTAGCTACCTTGACATGTTTAGGGGATTTTCAATTTGCTCAGTAACAGAAGTAATTACAATTTTGCTTGATTCCCGGAGTCTCTCTTTCATAGCAGGGAAGTCTCCAGAATAGCTCACTAACACATCTTTCCTGTATTTTGAATTGACTGTTGTAGAAATCCGCTCTCAGGAGGAAATGCGCGGTCTGCAAAATCGTGGTCCACACTGCCTGCATTGAGCAACTAGAGAAGGTAAGAGAGCGCCACCTGCTGATGAATGTGTTCAGTGCAATTACTTGCCAAGCTTCTCTGTCAATTTCTAATCTTCTAAAAAAAAATGGCTTTAACAAAACAACAAACCAAAACACAAATGAAACTGTGAACTCAGTATGACTACCATAATAACCATGAAAAAGAAGCATGAGAATGTCACTCATCTTCTTGTCTTCCTAAGTTTAGTTTGATACTATGTTGCTGTGTTGGCTTTGGGGAAAGCCTAGCTAGCACACACCAATCCTCTGCCTCTTCTCCCACAACGTGTTTCCTTTAAGGGGAAATATGCAATAAGCTTCTTAATATCGAAGCTTCCATACATCTCCCTTTGTGAGTTCACGTCTTCCTAAAGTAGCTCTAAGGGAGAGAGCCAAGCCATCTGAAGGCGGCTCTCAGACTCTGCTGCAGACCTCATGGGCAGCATTGGTGTTTTGTTTTTGCTGGCGCAGCATAAACATGTGGCTGAGCTGGAAGGGGCATTCCAAGGGTGGCGTCTTGTCTCCCGACATGGATTCCGAATAGTCTGCTTGTCAACTGGGGGGAGGGAAGGCCTCTGTTAGAGAGTCACCTGCTGCTGTCATTTGTCACTCTTACTCCGTGCCCAGGTGAGACCCTTCGTGGAAGCTGTATGCTCTTGCTGCCGTTTGTAAACACAGTGGGGCTCTTTTAGCTCCGCGCAGTATTGAGCGTCACCAACACCAGCAGCTGCTGTCAACTTACGCCCTACAGCCGTGCCTGCCGCTTTGAACGTCTTCCTTCTCAGTCTTCACTCTGCTTCATGTTATACAGGATCAAAAGTGGCTGCAAGGACGTCTCCCAGCCACAAAGCATGGCAGTGCTGAGGCCCTACAGGGAATATCTGTGCGTGTGTTCGAACGGTTATCACAGCAGTTAGGACCTCTCTCGGGTTTATGCTTTCTACTTTTAAAAAATCTAGCCCAACCAGATGGGTTTGGCCGCCACATGCTTTATCTTTGACTATGATTTCTTCCTCAAATTCACAGGCTAAGAGCGTCTTTTTTTTTTTTAAGTTAGATTTCGTCGACGAGAACGCAGGATCACGGGCTGGAGGTGTGAAACCGCTCTGCAACAATGTGGATTATCTAGTGAGATGCTTTAAGAAGACTAGGAATAGACTAAAATAGATGGTTAATTCTTTGTGGGTTTTGTTTTACAGTCTCAATGTCTACTGCTGCTGATTGTTTTTGGTTTCAGGTAATTCTATACAACCTGATGGTTATTGCTGACATTTCATGCTTTTCTTTTCAAATTGCAGATTAACTTCAGATGTAAGCCAACGTTTCGGGAAGGCGGCTCTAGATCACCAAGAGAAGTGAGTTTTGTGGATCATTTCAAAACCTGCCTTGAACTCTCATGGGTACAATGAACCCCCAGGGGTTCACCTGGGGTTGACAAATGAGTTCTTTCTTCCTTCCTTACACAGCAGTTTCTTCTTGATATACCAGTAAGGACAAGGACTCTCCAAGTCCCTTCAGCACACCGCTGAGGTCTTAATGAATTAAACAGGAAAGTAGAGGTTGGGGAATGGTAGAACTCAAGGGGTAAGAAAGCAAAATCCTTCCTTTGTCTTTTGGTCACTTTCTTTTGGGGTGGGTCTCAGCTATTATGGAGGTGAGGGACAGCAGTTACTGGTTACCCATGTCCATGCCGGAGTCTTCAGAGCCAGCCTGCATGCTGTGTGACCCAGGGTAGTTTACCTGTTCTGCCTCTGCTGCTCTCTTTACCTGGGAAGCAATACACACATCCACCAGAGGAGGAAGTTAGGTTCCGTGCTCAGAACATCTTATAGCCGACTTGTGAAGATAGACTGGAATGGAGAGCAGTCTGTGTGATGATGGGAGGGTGAGGGGAGGAAACAGCTTGGACACAGGACTGCTTTTGTGTGGAGGAGAAACCTACCATCGTTCAAAGAAAGCAAGAGGGTGTGTGTGTGTGTGTGTGTGTGCGCGCGTGTGTGTGTGTGTGTGTCTTTATTATTCTAGGCAGTCTGGAACCAGGCCCCAAATTGTACTCTCTAATCCCCCCCCAAAAAAACCTTTCAAGCTACAGAATCCATCCTCCTCAAGGGCAGTGTGGTGTGCCCTGGTGCTGCCCACTGTCTCCCAAGCACTGTTGGCTTCCAGTTCCTCTTTACGAATAAGAATTCTTGGTAAGTGTGCGTCCTCCACTTCATTTACATTCCTAGTGAGACAAGTTTGAGTTCCACTTAGAGATTTACCCCTTGGAAACCTTCCCAGCCAATGTACTCCTCAAATCAGCCCTGTGTCTCAGTGAGAGGGGGAGGGCAAATCGGTCAGATGAGGGGCTTCCTGGAAGACGTGGGCAGTGTCTGACTCTTTCAGGAGGTGTCTAAGGCAAGGGATGAGACGCGATAGACACAAAGCCTTCTAGGCAGAAACCACAGCGGTGCACAGGCGCAGATGAGAGCTATTAGTAAGATGTGTGACTTGGGAGATGACTAAGAACTAGACAATGGCAGTCCCTGCAAGCCAGGCTGGAAGTCATCAGGGATTTGGAAGTGGGCATTACTCTATTAAAATAGAATATATTATGCTGACTGCAGTGTGCGGAACATCACGGAGTTCAGGGCTGACACTGTTTGGTATGCAGAGACAGTCTGAGCAGCTCTTGCCATAGACTGGTTAAGAAATGATTGCATCTGAGCTAAGAGAAACACGGCACGGTGAGTTTAAAGGAGACAAATTGGCAGGATTTAGTGAAGGATGGGTTTTGGGTGTGAAGGCGGTGGTCCTTAGAATAAGTTAAGCTTCAGTTGAGTAAAACAGATTAGGTTTTGGAAGAAGATGACTTGAGAATGAGGCTGACCTGGGGATGCCCTGGGGAGGTGATGGGTTTACTTGTAGAAGCGTCAGGATTGAGCTGTCCCCTTTGCCCCGAGATGGATTTGCCCAGTACATATGTGTGGTGTGTTTGTAAAGAGTGGTAAGCCATCTGTGAATGGGTCAGCACATACAGAGACTTTTACTGTGGGACTAGAAAAATGCGCGTAGTAGGTATAGAACATGTGTGAGCGGGCTGAGAAGACAGCAGCCGTTTGAAATGTACTGAAGAAGAAAGATTATATAGGCATGGCAAGCTGGGGCGCACTTGTGGCGTCAGATATCCAGGAGGCTGAGGTAGGAGGATTGCTTGAGCTTAGGAGTTCAAGGGTGGACTGGACAATATGTGAGATGATGTCTCAAAAACGAGAAAGTGGTAAAAGAAGCACAATGTTCTATTATAATGAAAAGGAGAGGATTGAGAGACAGCGGGGTGAGAAGAGAGATAGAGAAAGCTGGAGGTGGTTGTGGTCGGGAGAGGGCACTGCAACCCTTCCATGAACTGGGTTCTCCCGCTGTGCAAGATGGCAACACGGGCTGAGAGAAGCGTAGAGACATGGTGGTATTGTTCCGCCCTTGGTGCCGTCCTGCCGAGTTGCAGTGCTGGCTGGGAGGTCACTCAGTGAACAGCTCAAATGAAGATGTTTCCCTTATGAAGGTCACAGGGGCACCTTTGTGTTCTTAAATTGGGGGGACTGAACTTCCGACCAAGGGATGTATGTCTCTACCATTGGTTTCCTACCCCTCTCTATATCTTTCTCTCTACCTCTCTCTCAGTTATAACTGTAGGTGAAATGTCTCTGTTGCAAGCCTCAAGCAATGTTTTCCTTGGCTGTAATACTTCTTTTCTCTAAAACTGGATTTTTCTACGGATGTCTCGTCAAGGACTCGATCTCTCTTCCTTTCACGCCTTCCGACCCCACCTGCCCTGTCTAGAATATTCCCAGCAACTAGTGTGTTGTAATAGTTTCCAACTGAAATTCTAAAAGAAAAACACTAGCGTTCCTTACCTACCAACTGTGACTTAGCTGCTGCTCTTATGTTCAGTTCAGTGATCGTGGCTAAGGTTCCAGGCACTGGTATCTGTACGGATTATTTTTAGCGCATTAACCTGCTCTTGTCTAGTTCATTTAGTCCGTTTTCTGAAACTTTGTCTGTCACCGTTGCTAATGATCATAGGAAATCCTGTAGGTATTTTTCTGTCTTATCCAGTCTCTCAAGAATACTCGAAACATTCACACTATCGTTCTTCTCTTTTGGACTTTCCCCCTTCCTTGGCCCTCCCTGTCTGAGCTCAGGGTCCCTCCCCCAGCCTCTGCATCTCTGCACACCCCCTGGGTTTAGCACTTGTTTGTATTATTCTCTAGCCTCTGCCTTAGGGTCATCAGGAGAGCTGACAGCCCCTGCCTTTATGTTTATCTTCAGTTTATATACTTGAGATTCCATTTGACATGTCCGCTTACTATGTCATGGTCCTCTGAAATACAATAGATCAAAATCCAAACTATTATTATGGCCATAAAACTTTTTTCCCCCAATCTATTTTCACCTCATAAAATGAGCTGTCCAGTTGAAGACATATGGTGAGTGTCGTATTGATTCTTGCTAATTTGTCAGTCCATTTTATTTATAAATGTATTTCACCTCCATCCACTTACCTGCCTGTCAGCAACTTCAACTAAGGCATGGATGTTTCCCACCGTGATCACTGTGGTAGCTTCTCCATGATTTTCCAGTTGCTTCCTCCAACCTACCCATGACTTAGGGAGCATGGGCATCTTTTACTAACAATCAGACCAGGACATTTCTCACTGCTTTCTTTCTTTCTAAAGACACGTGTAGTCTGACCTTGCGTATGTCTCAGCCCTTTCCAGCTGCTGAAGGAACATTCTCTAAGTTCCAGAGGCATGTGACAAGGTATTCCCCACTCTTGGATACTTATGTCTTCTATGCCAGTATTCCAGATCTTTTCAACTCAACCATCACATCCTCAGAGCTGGTCCTAGTCAGACCCAGCTGCTATAGCCAAATACTGTTGACCCTTTCATTAACAGTAAAGAGGATGTTCTTTAAACATCTTTGGTGGCTGCAGAGTCCAAGACCAGAGTGCCGGCATGGCATCCTGCTGGTGAGAGTACTCTTGCAGATTTCAGAGTATTGCCTTTCTCGTCATTGCATGGAAGAAAGAAATCCAAGGGTCTGGGGTCCCTTTTATAAGGCACTAATCTTATTCATGACAGCCCCATCCCCCCTGACCTTCCTTTCCTGGCTACAATTTCTGGGTTTAGAATATCAACATATGGCTATATGGGGATAACCCACTAGCCCATGGTAGAGCTCTTCACTGTTGACCCCTATGAAGAGCAAGCTTAATCAGTTTTGCTAAATACCTTGTCCTGTTCATTCAGATCATGTTTTATGTCATAATTATTTTTGCACATTGCCATTGGCTTGTCTGACAGTGTCTCTCTCCACTAGTGTAAATCCCAGGGAGTGTGCATGGAGTTAGTCCCAAAATAATTGTGCCAGGACATAGATGGACCAAATAATCAATGAGTATGTGCAGCCTGCATGCTTATGTAAGAATGTCCATTTCTTGTAAAATTAATCAGATCTCTTGGTTTATGAAGGGCTTCTGAAGATGAAACATGTGACCATGACTTACTCGAGTTACTTAATTAAGGGACTTTAAGTCATTCATTCAATGTAAATGAAAGAATATTCCTGTTGGAATGAGTTTGACCTGGGCTCAAATCCATCTCCACTGTTTTCCTACTAATTGGTAAGAGTCTGAAGACTCAAGACTGCTGGTCACTGAGTCCTACCTTTGTAAAGCAGTTTCTTAATGTGTATTTGCTGGGCTCCTATGTTGTGCCTTTGTGAGGTCAGTTTTCTTATTTATGATCTATAGATAGATTGGATTATGATTTCTAAGATTTTTTCAAGCATTCAGTGAATCATATTTTGAATTGAATTGGTTGTTTGAAAGTAACTGAACAATTATGTTATGTATTTTTGCCCCCAGTACTGAATATGAACCTTGAAATAATGCATCATTGATATTTTAATACCCATAAGTAATAGCTTTTTCTTTGCCCAGTGCTTGAAGTGGTATATAAATAATTCAGAAACTATGATGGTCAATAGAAAGATATTGTTTTAGAAGCATTTGTTGGCCTTTGTAAGAAAAATATGTCAACAGTCAGATATGCAGTGTAAGAATCTCAAATCTAATGCCAATTCTCCAATGTGAGATATATGAATTATGGTTAAAAGAACACAGAGTGAAAATTTTAATTTCAGCCAAACAGTTCAGGAGCTCTGAATAAGTGTATAAAGAAAAGAGTGTGAAGAATCTGATTTCAGTCTAATAATTTAGAAGATATGAATACCATTTAGAAGAAAATGGTATGAAAACTGAAAATCCGTGGCAAAAAGGGTTAGAAAAAAAGAGTGATTTGATGGTAATGGGTTTTCTTTTCCTTACTGATGAAGGCAGTTGACGGTCTTCCTTCTCCCAAGTGGTAACCACATGTTTTAATTGTCAGATAAATAAGGGATAGTATTATATTCAATTCAAGAAACGTTTATTGATTATCTACTTAGTTTCAATGATGCTTAAGTTGCAGAATAAATTTGTATTAGGCCTAAGAAGAACTCTCAGCAGCAGGATGTGTGACATCTCAAATCATACAGCTAAAGATTTTAGGAACTGTGTTAGCTTCTCCTGTGACACCAGTTTTAATAAGTGTAATCAGTTGCTTTATCTATGCCCTGACTTCTTCAGTTTCTTATCTACTCCTTGGAAGGATCGTCTTATTGATGTCTAATGGTAGAGTCACATGAAGTCTAATGGTCTAACGGTCGAGTCATGTTTCCCATAAAGTTGGGATTTGTTTTTTATATCATAAATGGACTGAGCTTTGGGGTGCCATAAATCTGCTTGCCAAATGGTCTGTGTTCTGGTACAAATGATCAACTCAGCCACCTCACTTATAAGTCACTGTTGGTTTGGGGGAATTATTGGTTTAATATTTTGAGTGGAGCTTTCACTAGCTAAGTGATCCCATGAGTCAGCTGTGATTCCTCATAGATAATTGCATCCAATTCTCCCAACATTTCTTTTCTTAAATTGCTAGTCACTGAGTGATTTGAAATCTCACCAAGTACAGACTTTTCTCTTAACATGAGGTGGTAGTGTTCATTTTCCTTCAGTTTTTGCTAAACTAGCAACTTTTATAGTAAATGTTTCTATGCCTTTTAACCATTATTTGACATATTTATATATTCAACCTTTCCACACCTCACTGCCATTGCAATTGTTTATTGGAATGTCATGAGGGAGCAGTGAATCTAATCTTTCAGAGGAGAGAAGCAGAAACCCAGAGGGAGATAGGTTTGGTAGGGTGTGGCACATCCCGCTGTATGAGGCATTGCATGTGCACTGTTTCAGTTCGATTGGAGGTCATCCCTTCAGCTTCTCCCCCTCAACCCTTCACCACTCTTTGGATCTTCCTTTTATGAGCCACGGCCATCTCCCAGCTGAGGATCCTTCACCCCATTCACAAATCTACATGGGCTTTACTAGGAAGAAGGTGCAGTGAGTGCCTTCTGCTATGCCCTGCCCACTGGAATGGCGAGGCTGGAGGAGGTGGTCAGCAGGATGTACAGTGCGAAAGATTGCTGGGAGTGGACGATGAACTTCATTTATTTTGAGTGTGCTCATGAAAATTGTTGGACAAGTCATACCTACATGCGTTTGCTTGTGTGCTTCCATGGGTTTGGGTTGTAGCTTATAGAAATCTACAATCCTAGACACCATGGGTTTGGATTGTAGCTTATAGAAATCTACAATCCTAGACACCAAATGATGAATACCGAGGATTACAAATTAAGACTTATTCATTTGTCTTTGTTTCCTCGCAGAACTTTGTGCGTCATCACTGGGTCCACAGGCGGCGGCAGGAGGGAAAATGTAAGCAGTGTGGTAAGGTAAGGGCCCAGTCACCCATGGCTACCTCAGCAGGCTCCTCAGGCCTTGACAAGCCGCCAAGGTAGATGAGTCCTGTCTCTAAATGTGATGTCTCCTGCATCTTTTTTTTTTCTTGGTAGGACTTCTTTCTCTGGGTCTCCTTTTCGGTTCTTCTAGATGTCTCTATAGTCAGTGAAAATATAAATAAAAGGAAATGTTTTTTTTCCAGAGTGATGGCTACATTGATACAAGGACCTGTTGAATTTTGAAAAAGGAAGTTTGCCCATTTGGTTACGTCACTGGTCCATCCTATTTATTTGATCAGCAATATCAAACAAACAAAAACATTAAAAGATAAAATAAAAAGAGGGTGGTTTAGCTGATTCACAAGTGTGGACATATATATCATGATAGATAACTTTATGCAGACTGTCTAGAATACCACACAGTCTGAAGCCAGAAATACATTGCTTTCTAGAGACACTGTTCAGTCTCTGGTAAAAGATGTTTTCTCCAGTGGTGTTTCTGTTCACCCCTCGGGATTCAGGGATTCTTGAACAGTGGGGTGAGGGTAGTGGACAGTGTGATTAATGCCTTAAAATGCTGCACATTCGCCATTGGGCTGACCTCAACTTCTTTGAGACGCAGCTTTTCCCAGTGTACAAAGACTGACTTTAGAGATGCTGTGGTCTGCTAGCACCATGAAACTGTAGGGCTCAGCATGGATTCTGCTGAATGGTATCAATAAGAAACAGATGAGCAGTCAAGATGTACTTTTCCAGAGAGTGGTATAATTTGGGAGAACAGGGAGAGGTTGTGGAAGAAGAGGCTGATGGCAGGGTAGCTAGTTGTGGAGTCAAGGGTGTGGTTGTGGCCATGCCCCAGTGAATACTTTTCTGTAAAGGAAGATGGTCAGCTATTGGTTGGATGGATTCCCACAACACTTTCCTTTCTTTGGAAAAGCACCATCCTGGAGATCTCTGTACCTCACACCACTCAGCAGTTCAGGTCGCAATAGAGTCGGAGGAATTTTCATTTAATGAGAACCCATAAACACGATGTCTTTTTGTGAGGAATATTCTCTGGAGCCATATTACACCTTCTTTGTAGCCTCCTTTAATGGTGGCTTAGTCAGCTAGCAGGGAAGTGCTGTACTCTCTGTACCCTACGATGCCGTGGCCTCGCCTCCTCTGTCCTGTGCTCTTCAGCAGCATCCACAAGTGCTCACAGCTTGCTGAACAGCATGGATATCAGTGGACACATCCTGGTCCATCACACAGTGTTCCCATAAAAATAGTGCTGCTGTGTTCATCTCCTGCGTTTATATTCCTGCTGCCTACAAATTCTTAGATTTGGGCAGTTATGAGATGGATGCTTTTAGGTGTGTGTTTCCTTGATGGATAATAAATAACTCTCTGTGGATTCCAGCTTCTACCCTAGACTGGAGGCAAACTTATGTGTGCTTCCATTTACAAAGGAAGGCATTGAAAAGCCACGTCAAGTCCAGGTGCTTTACGTAACTTCTATTAGTATTGTTGCCAATTCTTGCACTTTCTTAGATTCTAAACCCTACCCAGCCTCTCCCTTATATACACACACACACATACACACACCATCAAAAAGGGAGAGAAAGAGAGAAAGATAGAGAGAGACAGAGAAAGAGAGAGAGCGCGCTTAGAGGAGAGAAGAGGATGGAGGGGAGTATGTTTCATAATTACTCCTTGGGGTAGGGTTAAAAAAATAAGCACTTCACTTGGGGAAACTTCCTTATTTGTGTAAAATTTTGTGTGTGTCTTCTGGTGGGTTGTAAACTCTGGGGATTTTAAAGGAATATTAGTGAGCTATCAATGGCTTCAATTCTACTTTTTAATTCAACAATAAAGTAAATATTTGAGCCTGAATGTGCATTCGGCTGTGTGGGTATGGTTGTTAGTGGCTATCTCATGGGAGAGCCCCTGATGCAGTCGCATAATTCTTCAGCATGAGCTGAACCCCAGCCTACCAAGTGTGCAACCACGGTGTATAGGTTTACATTGCCATTCGCAGTTCTGAGTTATGAAAGAGGCAGAGTGGAGGCAGAACAGACATGGCATCACACTCAAGTCGTTCAGTCTGATGAGTGCGTGATACATAAGGAAAGTATTTAAAATGCTGTGGCGAGAAAACCATGAGAGATGGTGAGGGTCCCAAAGATGACTGCTGACAGGGGACCAAAGAGACTGGAGCCTGTGAGGGTCGCAGTGTTCACCAGCTGAGATGTCCTGCCATGTAGGGACATGCAAATCTCCATTTGCTTCCAGTCAGCAATGGCCGAAACCAATGCAAAATAGAGCCCAGGGCCAGTCCACTTAGGCCAACTTTGTATTATAGGATATAGTGTCTGCCAACCATGGTTAAAGCCAGGATGCATGATAAGTCTGCCTGTAACTAACTATTTGCCATCGTATCCACCGTGTTCATTCAACCCAAATGCACTCAGTAACCAGTTGTCTAAAGTTCTTTAGAATGTCAAACTGCAGAGGAAAACTATAGTAATGAATACAGCTGACTGGACCCTCCATTCTTTCAGAATACCAGGCATTTAAACCTACTTACTAGTGTGTGTAACTTCAGAGACGTGCTTGTCAATCACAATCTGAAAACATATCTTTCATTTCTTTGTTTGAGAACATAAAAAAATTGCAAAAAACCCCAGCTGCCTTTTAAAATTCGTAAGTCAATTTTTTAGATATTTAATATTTTAAAGTATTAGGTACAGTTTATAGCGTTTTAAAATGTTATTTATATTTTATGTGTAGGTGTTTTGCCTGCACATATGTCTGTACACCACATGTGTGAAGCACCCACTCACAGAGGCCAGAAGAGGGTATCACATTCCCTGGAATTGGAGTTACAGACAGCTATTAGCCCCCATGTGGATGCTGGAAAGTGATCTCACCAGCCACCAGACATCAAATCTCAAAAAGCAGTTTTTCATACTACAATTCTTTAGTTACACTTGGGTCTGGAGTTCTGCTGCTTTTCAGTTCCCTAACTAGACAAGACACATCAGTATGAATGATTTGCTCATGGACCATATACTTTCCTGTGTATGCACTTCAGATAGTGTTAAATATATAACAGGAAAATGTGAACACCAATCTTAGATTATAGTGGATACTGTTAAAAAAAACAAACAAACTAATTGGAGATGAATCTGAGGAGTAGTACGTAAAATACATACTTAAAGGACACATAATACCTTTTGCAATAGGCAGATGAGAGGGTAATTGAAAACATTCCATGGGGATACAGTTGAGATAGAACCCTGAAAGGGATGATAGATTGAGAAGTGATGGCCAATTACTCTCAAGGCCCATTCTACAGTGATCTGGAAATGTGTGTACCAACTTTGCGTACACTCTGCTGGGTTTGGAATGACGTGCGTGAGTGAGTCTGTGTGCACTCGTCAGGCAGGTTTTGTTGTTCGTCTGCCAGTGTGTTTGCCCTGCGGTAACCAAAGTGGCCTTTTACCGCTAGCCCTGGGGGCGGGACAAGGGTATAAATGCTGTCTTGAGCTCTCCGCTTGGCCCTTGCCAAGAGAAATGTGAGAAGCCTGGCCTTTCCCCTACCTGTAGCTAAGAGCAAGAGACAATGGAGGCAGTCGCCATCTTACTCTTCACTACATTAGGTGCAGCGCAGAGCTGCTTCCCGGTGTCCTCCTTACCCCCTGCCTACTTCACTTAGTGATGTCACTTGGGTTCCTGCAGGGAGGAGGCCATGGAGGCTGTAGTCAACGGGTTCAAGGTTTCAGTCATGTAAAACCAGTATGGTCCCCAGGATCAACAGGGTTTGTGTTGGATCCGTGACATTTTGCTAAGAGGGTTATGGAAACAAACTTACTCCCCCACCCCCCTCCTTCTCACCCTTCTTGGTTTCCTTTCTTCCTTCCTTGCTTTTTGTGGTGCTTGGAATTGAACCCTGAGCTTCAGGCCTGCTAGGCAATCATCGTACCACTAAGCTACACCCCCAGCCTTTATGTAAGCTTTCTTACTTCTGAAAATAAAGCAGGTGGGAGAAAGCTTTTGGAGGCTATGAATATGTTATTGGCACAGTTTGTGGATCTGGTTTCACAGGTATATGCTTATCTCCACGCTCATCAAGTTGTATATTTAAAAGCTACAGCCTTTTGCATTTTATTTGCATCACAAAAGCATTGAAAATAAGGAGACAAGATGTTCAGGGTTTTGCTGCACACTCAGGTGGATATATCCTTTGGTTTCACCCTGCAGAGCCATTTTGTGGTATCTACTCTTCCTTGAGGTCTCGGGCCTGTCAGTTTCCTCGTAGGTAGAGTCCGTGAAGTACCACGGTTGCTCCAGAATCCTTTGTTCTTTCTTCCATAGTTACCCACTCTCGCATTCCCTTCTGTTTGCTGGGGCCATTTGTGTGTGTGAACTCAAGTCACCGTATGTAGAACAGAGTCTAAAACTGCAGGGCAAAGCCAGCATGGAAACGCTTCTTGATGTCACAGCCATTGTCAACTTCCTTCCTTCCTTGGCTCTTCTGATGCCAAGGTGCAGGGTCCTGAGACACAGGTCCTCCCCACTTTTGATGGGTGTATATCTTATCTTTCTTGGTTCCCCAGAATCTGCCTCTCGGCACCAGCCTGGTAATGAATCTTCAGTTTTGATTTCTAGCCTTTCGTGATCAGCACACATTCTCTATGCACACTGCACTGCCTTTCTGGGCATTACCAAAATGTGATACATTCTCAAGTAAAAAACATTTTCACAAAATGACCACTCCAAAATAGTAATTGAGAAGCAAAGTAAAAAAAAGTTAATGGAGGCACTTTTGAAACATTTGCATTTCTCTCTCACTCAAAGGTACATAAATATTATGAGAAAACCTGTCAAGCCTTTTTGGTGTCCAGGGTATATGACTACAGACTCAGAGGTTAATTGATAAGAATTACTTCCCTTTTGCACATGAACAACTGATTGCAAACTATATCCAAATAACTATAAAAACAATTTAATATGTATCAATAGAGAAAGAGGAAATGTATAACTTCTATGCTCTTTAAGATGATAACAATGCAGTCATTAAAATATAAAAAATCCATATACATATATGTATGTGTATGCACACACATGTCTGCATATAAGATACATCTGTACAAACACTGCTGTTCTTGCCAGACCTCTGTGGTGGCTAACCTTGATTGTGAACTTGACAGGAGCAGCCTGTCAGAAAGCGAGCTGAGCAGTAGTGTTCCCCCACTCTCTTCCTGTCTCTGCTTCCCAGCTGCAGACGCAATGTCACCAGCTGCTGGAGGTTCCTGCCCTCAGGCCACCTCTTCCATGATAGACCCTTCCCTCCTTAAGTTGCTTTGGCCAGGTCCTTAGTTACCACACTGGGGAAAGTAACTAGCACAGCTAGAAATGCACAGAATGGCAGAAATGGAAATAAGAATTGGAGGGAAAGGTAAGGAGAAGCATGTTTAAGAGAGAGGAGAAGGGGGTGATTAAAAACTATCCCAAACATGTAAAACCCCTGATTTACAGGGGGAGGAAAGAAGGTAGAGAGATGCTTGGCGACAGGAAAAGGGACAGGAACATAGGAACAGCCAGCGAATGGACAAGGTTACAAGGGAATGAAAAGATGTTCTGATACCGCCAAGTTCACCTTTACCAGCTGGACTGTGCCCATTTCTGGGGCGTCCAGAGATAGTCCGAGGGCTCAGCAGCCAGCAGGGTGTTAGTGAGGCAGCTTGCCCGTCACCAGTCACTGTGTGTCTGCCTTCTGAAGAGCCAGTATGTCTGTGGAAGACATGCTTTGATGCTCACCACCTTCTCAAGTCACCTTTCTTCCTCTTTCAAAATAATCTGGCTTAATTTCATTTTGCAGATGTTTTAGAATACTTTTTTTTATTAGTTAATTGGTTTTCCCAGCCTGATCACATTTCCCTCTCCTGGCTCCTCTCCTCCCAGGCCCTTCCCCAAACCTCTCCCCCACCTACTCCTCCTCCTGTCTCTTTAAAAAAAAAAAAAGGCAGGCCTTCCATAGAAATCAGCCAGCCATGGCATATCGAGTTGCAGTTAGACTAGGCACCCCCTTTTTATCATGCTAGATGAGGCAACGTAGCATCATGTCACTTTTTTTTATCCTTTTTTTTTTTTGAGGAAGAACACACTTCTCACTCTGCCTTGGTTGTAGACCTTAGGAGTATCAGATACCTTAGACAGTGATGTCATAAAAAAACCCCTTCAGTTAAACAATAGAGCAATGTGGGGCTGTAGATATGGTTCTGTGGTTAGGAGCACTTGCTGCTCTTGCAGAGAGCATGGGTTCAGTTCCCAGCACCTGCGTGGTGGCTCACAACCGCCTGTAACACAAGTTCCCAGGGATCCAGTGTCCCCTTCTGCCCCCCATAGGCACCAGTTACAAATATGGTGCACATATATGCATGCAGGCAAACACTCTTACACCTAAAATAAACTGGTATAAACTTAAAACAACAACAACAACAGCGTGTGCTGGAACTCAATGAAAGGGGGCTTGCTTAGCATGCCTGAAGACCTGGTTTCCTTTCCAGTACTAAAAAAAAAAGGCTCGGATGAGTTATGATGAGAAATCATACATGAGACACATAACTTGTTAAGGGGAACTTCCCTCATGTGTTTTTAAACCAGTCTCTACAGCAATAAAGCCATTGCTTAACTTTCCTATCCTAGCAGAGAAATGTACACCCAATAGCTAGTTGACAAGCAGGAGTTCAGGTTCTTGTAAATGGAGCTTAGGGAGAAATTACTTCAAACACATACCCAAATCCATTTAAACAAGTTAGGTAAGTCTAAATGTATGTCCAAGTGGGTCAGGGTGTTGGCCAGTAAATATTGGTCAATTACTTTGGTTAAAGTCTAGGGTATAGGTCTAGTAATTCCTAATTATGCATCAGGTTCTGCTGGCTAGAGGCAAATACAGTAAAACAGCATTTCATTTTGATCTGGACTAGACCAGGCTATTGAAGAAGCCACTGAAGAGTTGCCTCACTCTTTTTTTTTGTATTTTTATTTTTTTGAGACAGGGTTTCTCTGTGTAGCTTTGGAGCCTATCCTGGCACTCGCTCTGTAGACCAGGCTGGGCTAAAACTCACAGAGATCCGCCTGCCTCTGCCTCCCGAGTGCTGGGATTAAAGGCGTGCGCCACCACCAACGCCCAGCCCCATTTGCCTCACTCTTAACTGGCCCTTCTGGTATAGATGACCTGCTTGGTGTGGGTGTCTGGGAAACAGGGCCCCTTCCCATGGGTGGTTTGATCCTGGGCCCTGCCTTCTGTAATTTTTTGTTTGTCATGAGAAATGTTCAGAGTTATAAAGGATTCCCTGGGTACCAGGAGGCTGCTTCAGGTCTCCATTGTTAAATAACAGCTACGATCCTCCCAATAATGCGGTTCAATTACTCTCCATAGTGTAGCTGCTCCTTTCTGTGCCTGCTGGTCTCTTGACTCAAAACTCCTGAATGAACAGAGGCAATGGTAGTTCATTGATAGTTCAATGATAGTTCAGGGTTTGAGATGTTCCGGTTATGTCCCATGATGGAGATATTCCGTGTGACTCTGTCGCTCAGAAACCAGTTACGAGTGACAGACTCCCTAAGTGGGGCAGCGGGAATGGATGTCTGCAGGGCACTGCTGCTCCCTGTTCTCAGTTTCTGCTGTATGTCCTTTGTCATAGAGGCGCAGCCCCATGCAGTGGTCGTGGACTGTGTGAGCATGTCACTTGTTGAGAATACCCTTCCAAAGCTCAACCTCTCTTACATTTAGCTTCAACAGACCACAGCGTCTCTGTCGTTTGAGGAGCTTCTGGGTGGGATGTGCATGACAGGACCAGTGCACCTCATGGTCACATTCTCATTCCCGAACTTCCATCCCCATGGAATGTTTTCTCTGGGGCGGTACAGTGTTGTGCCGGCCGGGCACAGGCATGCCAGGCACTGCGGGTGTGTTGACTCCATCAAGGTGAGTTTCTGCCCTTTCTAAGAAAGGCTTCGGTGTCTTCATTGTTCTGCTAAGTAGCTGGTTGTTCAGTTTGAGAGATGATGCCATGGTGGGTACTCAGACTTGGTGTCTTTCACTGAGAAACATTGAAATGTTACCACAGACCTTGTTGTGGCTCCAGGGAACCTACCTGCTCCTTTGGTCCCTGGGATCCATCTTTTGACATTTGGCGAGGAACAGAGCAAAAGATGGAGATTCTTTATTGGACCATTTGCCCCTCCCCATTCTTGCCATCCTTTATCCACGCTTTCTTTTGACTCTATTGACTGAGATTTTTTAACAGAAGTCGTGTAGCTTCTGTGCATGCCGGGCACATTACCTGGTTATGCACTCTCTCTAGGTCACACTCCTTTGCAGCATTGGTCCACAGAAGTGTATCACCGTGCTTTGGTGACTGAGTGCTGTCTCATCATCCCCGTGGCTTTTTGGCTCTGTAATTCTGATTTCTATCAGACTGCTCACTCTGTGAGGCATTCCTTCCCATGGGGAAGAAGCTTCCAAGGGGTTCCTTCTGTGAGTCTCTTGAGACGATGGCAACTTTCTCAGCAACACAGATAGTATAGTTTTGGCCAATGCTTCGTGGACCTCTTGGAGACTTTCCTTCTGTACCCAATGCATCTCTCTAGTGCGCCAGTTTCTGTGAAATGTCAACTGTGTCTCCCTCTGTCAGCACAAATGAGCCATCTCTACTGCACATAGCGTGGATCACATCTTTGTTCAGGTTCTCAGTCCAGTGTTAGTGTTAGAATTGTCTTCTGTTGTTCCCGAAAATTCGTCTGCTACTGGGTCCACAATCGTGTGTAATATGTACAGTATAACTAGGGCTATAAATTTTTATGTTCATAATTAATGTGCTATGTTGTAGAAGAATTTTACCATCCAGAGACGCTCTTTGCACCTTTGAGTCCTACCCCCTCTTTATCCTCTATCCAGACTCAGGATCTCTTACTCTCTACTCCAGCCTATAGGAATTAGTGAGATGCATAGCCAGGCCTTTTGAGGCACAGCCTCTAAGATGCCTTTAGATGCCTCCTAGAAGACCATATACAGTACAACTCCCAAACAAAGCCAAAACTATCTGTGCATGCCAGGCTTTGCCCCTCACAAAGGAACCTCTTACTCACCCTCACTACTCTCAACACAATTTGTTAAGCCAGGAGGGACAGCATCTTGCTAATTTCATAGAATTTCAAAAGTCTCTTTCTCTTGAATTATATATTTAAAGAAACCACTTAAGGTTTACACAAAAATAAATTGTAGTGAGTCCCAAGTGTACTTCCTCAACTTAGTAGTTCAGGGTAGAGTACAACCAGTTATTTCTTACACAGCCACACAGATGACATGATTATTAGTTACACAAGCCTGTTCCAGCTGCCCTGATTTTTTTGCTGATAACTGGTTAGCATCATTCCTACTCTACAGATTAAAACTTGAATGATTTTAACCAATCTCTTTCTTTCTTGGAACCCAAGCTGGTTTTAAAAAGTATTATTTTAAAGGGTAAAATGGTATTTTTACTGGTAAAGGTATCACTTATGGATCAATCAGAGGTAGGAATAAGTTTCCATGGGGGGGAGAATTATCACAATTGTAACCAGTTGAATTAATGGGAAAATGTGTTCACTTAGGAAACCTCCTGGGAATTCTAGGATAAGGATAAACCCAGCATTTAAAGTCTTATACAGCTTGGTCTTTATTAATAGAATGCTCTCTCACTGTAGAAAATGTCTTTGTCATGGACTGGGGTGAGGGTTAGTGGGTAAGAGAGCTTTCTGCTCAAGCATGAGGGTGTAAAGGCCGAGCGCCGGCACCCATATAAAGAGCCGAGTGTAGACTCATATACCAGTTACTCCCACACTAGAGCTTAGACAGAGACATGATAGTATCTGGAACTTTCTGATAAGCCATCTTGTGGGGAGGGTGGATATATATATATATATATATATATATATGTGTGTATGTATGTATGTATGTATGTATGTATGTATGTATACAACAAACAACAATGAAATAGTGTGCTTCTGGTTGAGTGGGAAGTCCTGACTCAAGAAAATAAGGCAGAGCAATAGAGGAGGGCACAGCTTACTACACTCACATACATGTGAACACATACATATACCATATGCGCAAGTACCACCCCTCCACCCCCCTCCACCACACACAAGTATACATAAACATTTCTCATCTTCAAATTAGGATGGCCGTAAAAGATTAAATACAAGTCTCTTAACTAGATAGATACATCTATATATAAACTTAAATACAAGCTGAAAGCCATTCTTACAGGTTCCTGCCTGAGCTTCAACATCCTGGGCTGAGCTGTGCTCTTCTGTAATATCATGGGGCATGGCCAGTGAATCCTGGAATCAAGTCTTTCTCTTTACAGATGACCATACCTGTGGTAGGGGTGTTAGGTTGAACTGAGAATTTAGTTCCCTAAATTTTTTTTCACTTTTTCCTCTTCCAGGAGACTCAATTTATGATCTTTAGCTTGTATCAGGGAATCTTCAGACAAATAAATGAAAAAAAGCATAAATTATCAGAGAATATCATTGACCAGCTCTGACTTATATATGCTAATTGCGAGAGCTATTGGGAAGGGATAGCGTCAGGATAAATGCGAGTCTGCAGGTGTGACTCAGTGCAGCCCCAAAACGAGAGTGTGTTATGGACAATAAGATCAACCTAAAATATGCAGGGCCTTTAATTAATGACACTGTTAAACCTAATAGACAAGGGTTTGTTATTTTCAAAGGTGATTCTTATACTGTAACCTGAAATCGACCATTATTAAGCAATCCCAGGAGTTACGAAGATGCCACTGACTCTGATTCTGCTTGTAAGGACACTGTTCTTTCTGACCCAATTCAGATGAATGCACACATTTCTACTTTTAAAACCATAAATATTTGCAAAAGTTTTTACTCAAGATAGACATCAGTGTAAGAAATGAAGAAAGTTCAGATAAATTGAACTGTCTATGAATAAATGTACTTTAAAAAACCAGGAAACTGTTGCTAACATTTTTTTCATATTTAGAGACAGGGTTTCTCTGTGTAGCTTTGTAGACGAGGCTGGCCTCCAATTCACATAAATCTGCCTGCCTCTACCTCCCGAGTGCTGGGATTAAAGGTGTGTGTGTGCCACCACTGCCCGGCTGTTGCTAACATTTTTTTATACTATGCTACCCAACCAAGGAAAACACATATTATCACAATGGCCTCATTTCCAAGGGTTCACAGTGCCAGGTAAGAGTATAAATGTCAGTGGAGATCTGGACTGAGCAGTTTGCTGAGCAGGAAAATGTCAGTAATTTGTAACTATTAGGGAAGGGGCTGGTTCTTGGTGGCTCTGCTAAGCAAGGATCAGAGCCTCTACTTTGGATGAGGTTATTCTAAATGGCAGTGGATAATGGGTTGCTGCAAACTAGGTCATTGATAAGATGCAGCTGGTTAGAAGTGGTTCTCTCAAAGAACTCATACTGTCTTGCTTAAAATGGAAAAGTCTCTTTTTCCACCAGTGAGTTCCACATCACTTGGCCTTTGTTAAAAGAGTGACGCAGCAAGTGGACTGTCAAATCTCAGCCTTACTGTGCTAGATAATAAGTATTTCAGAGATGTAAGAGTAAAATATGTGAATATATATGTATTATGTATATGTATGTATATATATGTATATATATATACATTTGAAGTCTTAGGAAATATTTGAATAAAACTACTTGAAGCTTTCTTTTCAAAGACAAATATCAATGTGGGCAAATCAATTGAATCTTCCCTTGGGTTTGGACATTTTTATCATTTTATGAGCCTTGGGCATGTTGGTGGACATTGGAGAGACTTACTTTGTTGTTGCCTTTTGGAGACATGTAGAATATGTCTTCTGTTGGCTCAAATCAAACAAGGACTGGCCTCTAGCCAAGAGACTCTCCCACCTCAAACCTCAGTTAAATACAAAGTCAATAAAATAATTTCAACCCACTTCATGGAAAACTACCTCTTCTACAAGGCTATAGAGTTGAGTGCCATTTCTTACCTGGTATAGATGGGACAAGAGAGAGGCAACAAAGTTCAAAGCCACTTAGAATAAATCTTATTTAAACTTTTTTCCAAAGGCTCAATTTGATTGGAAAAATCTCCAAATATCCAACAGAGTCACTTGGTTGATATTTTTAGTCTGGAGTCAGTTGGATCTAAAGCATCTGGCTTCTTGTCCTCACTTTCCTCTTTCACGGGGCTGAGCAAATAGCTCTGAAAAAACACAGAGTCATTTGGAATTCAGTCGGGGCATCTGTCAGTACCATAATAGCAGATCTGGACCATAATTAAGCCTGAGTGATTAGGATCTGACTCTTTATATTACGCTTAGGAGACTGCCCAAAAATCTCCCCACAGCGGCTAGTCTTCTGGGAACTTGGTTCACAAAAACTGTGAGTAAGCTCTATGACCATGTATTAGGTGATAACTCTGAAGCCATGGTCTCTGTGTCTCTGCTGGGATAGAATACAAAATAAAGCACCAGGCTGCTTACCTGGAGGCTCAATTCCCAGGGCCCCATCACAGTTCTACATAAACATTAAGCTCAGCGCCCTAGTTGCTACTGGCTTTGTTTGGTTTGGATGTCAGTCTGGCTGTCGGCACCCTAGGAGACTGTTTTCTTCTTGAAGCTGGAAGGCTAAGATGCAATACAGTGGAGGATGCAGCTGAGTACATATAGAGTAGTATCCAGTCTCATCTTAGAAAAGGAGGTAAAAGACATCCCTGCTGACAGGTTTATCGGTGAAAAGAACTCTTTCATGTCTACATATGTGTGTATATGACATTATAACAACATCTCAATACTTTGTCTCACTTGATGCTTTTTGTCATCTGGAATTGGAGGAGAGTTTGAGTTATTCCCATTTTTGGGCTCAGAGAGACGTTAGAAGTCTATGATTTGCCTGAAATCACTTAGGCCATAAGAAGGTTCAAGACTTGATCTCGGCTTTCCCATCCTTCTGCTTCTGTTTGATATACAAGTGTCTGACGTGTATGATTGAGGCGCTAGTACCTTGGTCATAAACTTTAGCCACCCTCTTAATGAAGCTACAGCTGCTACCTATCAGGCCACACATTTTATCCTATTGATATCTCACACACAGCCTTGCAATATTGAAAACTTAGGAGTCAAATTTAGAAACCCAGAATGTTTGCAGTGTTTGTAGTGGCTGGTTATCTGCCCGATTGAAGTTACTGTGAGGAAACATAGTTTCAGATAACTTGGGGTAAGATGTTCAAATCTTGTACAGCACGATGTTTGTAGCTGAGTTAAGACATGATAGCCTCAACTTTCTCATTTAGTTAGTAACAAGATATGTGCATGGTGATACTTAAAGAACTATTCAAAGTTCCTGGGAACTATGAAGTGATTTACTTCAAGACCTTACACTTCTATTGGAGATGGACAAGCATATCAAACCATCCGTGACTGAGGGCATCTAAATAGTGGCAGGGGTGACATAGCCAGTGGAAAGATCATGCAAATTGGAGTAATTTGAGAGGTTTTGTTTTTAGATTTTTGCTGTGGATTTGAAATGTAGGCACTGCATATAGAGAGATGACAGCTTTCTAGGTAAGCAGTAACGATGGGCCTAGACATGCAAATTTAAAAGAACAGGGCATGGTGTGGAATATAGTTAGACCCATCTCACTGGGTAGGTATGAGTTCATAGTAATAGTGGAATATTACTGTCAAAGGATTGATCTGAGGCAGGGGAAATGGTTAAGATGCCATGCAACTGTGAGGACCAGAGTTTTGACCCCCCAGCATCTGCATAAAATCTGGGAGAGTTTGACTGATTGTAACTCCAGCTCTTGGGAGGCAGAGAGAAGTGATCCTATGGCAAGGATATCTACACTAGCTGAATCACAAGTGCCAAGTTGAGTGAGAGACTCTGCTTCAGAAAATAAAGTGAGGAAGATGCCCAAATGATAACCTCTGTCCTCCAAATGCACATACACATACACATGCATGTGCCAAAACACATGCAAATGTGCAAACACACACACACACACACACAGAGACAGGGGGATGCAAAGCTGATTGTGGTTGATACTAAATGCTTGGATTAATGGTTTATTCTTCAATTAAAGAGATATCACTGAAGCCTTTGATCAGGAGACATGGGGAGGGGGAGGACTGCTAATACAGAGATGACACATACCATGAGCACAGTGTCACATGTGCAATGAGCGGGCGTCACACCTGGATGCCTGGATGGGCATGAGGCCCAGCACCTGAGACACTTGTGGGCTCTGTCCCATACTAGCTCCGTCATACTTTCTCTTAGACACTTGCTCCCTTGATCAGACAGTGTCACAAATTTTTGCTCTAGCTCTGAAGAAATGTGCCATCTCTCTCTTTTATTGCTCCCTCAAAATTGACTCCAATGAACTTTTCAAGTGTCTCTAACACTAAGCCATTTGGGCTTCTTGGGGGATACATCGAGCAGCTTGATAACATTTTTGAAAAGCCCAGCTGTCCCTGTATTCTAGTTCATTAGATTTTGTGTCCTCTCAGTAACATTCCTGTTGGGTGGTTTTGACGCTTCATCACTGGAGGTGGGCTGGTGATTTCTGCGGGTACAGGGATGTCAAAGCTGACCCTGTATTTCAGTTAATGTGTAACATGGAAGCAGTATTGTTCTGTGGGAAAGCCACTGCTGTTGACAGAATGAGGTTTAGCAAGACATAGCTAGAGAGGCTGTGTCAGGGTCCTGGAGTTCACCCAAGATGCAATGATTCACAAGAGGGCTTGCACATAGAACTCCTGTCTGTGGTTTGTTATAACACAAAGACCCAAAGCAAGGTCAGCAAAAAGGAAACCAGCTACCACCAGCTTCCGTTTGGAGTCCTGTAGACTGCACTAAGTTCCTCCAATAGTGAGTTGTGGGAAAACATATAAATATTATGTATCTTTCTCATTAAGCAATGTGAGGCCAGGAGCCATTCAACTTGTTCTGGGAATTGAGCAAAGTCTCCCAAAGGGTAAGATTCCAGATGCTAAGCCTGTGCCAAGTTTGCAAGCACCTTTTCCAACTCTTCCCTGAACAGGGAGCAAAGATATTATCATTATTGTTGATTGTTACGGAGAAGTTGTTACAAAGCCATGAGAGCAAGTGAGCCTTGTCACTGTTCTAAATCGATAAATCACGTTTCCAGTTTTTCCCTTTCTCCCTTCTGCCGCCTCTGTGGGAAGGGCTTTAGTTGGTGAGGGGAAGGGAGGTCAACATAGGAGAAGGAAGACGGGACAACACAGCAGCAATAAAGATGCTTGAAAAAGCCACAAGGAACCATTTCATACTTGTCTAAATTTACACACAATACACACAAGCCTATGTTTATACACACATGGCGTTTAAATGAAATTATGCCACTTAAGGTAATAATGCTCCACCCAGGAGCCATAGAGAGTCTAACAAATGTCCCAGTGCCAGGCATGAGAAACCTCCTTTAGAGTTGTTGGTCATGGGAGTCTAAAAGACTCCTAAAGCAATATAGTTATTGCTATTGTCCTTAGTGGATTCCCAGAAGTTGAAGGCAAGTCTCCATTGATACTGAGTGCTTTGGACACAAGACAAAGAGGTTGTGAGCTGGATCTGACCCAAAACCCTCCTCCCTGAGGATTAACGTTTGCAGTATCATAAGGTGCTACTCAACCTGCCAGAGGGGCAGAACATTAAATAGTCCTACTTGGCTGTGACACCTACGAACCAGAACAATGGTCAGCCCAGCGAGATACCCATAAAGGTGCAATAGTAGCATGTCTATCTTGAACTTCTGTCTACATTGGACTTCAAGCCAATTAAACAGTAGGGAATCATGCCTGGTACTGGAAACCTAACCGAGGCTAGTGAGGTCAGAGATCCCTTAGGAGAGTTGCTACTACTACTTTCCTAACCCATGGTAATTCCTAACTGCAATCTGGATACCTATCCTTATGTGTAGCTCTCATCTCGATCAAAGGTACTTCTTTTCACAACAGATGAAGACCACTACAGAAAGCCAAAACTAGTCAGAATGCAGAGAGCAATTCTCTGTTGGGTGCATAGCCCCAAATGAAACATCTACAACACACACCCCTTTACATATGACTCTCATCTTGGAAGAGAGGCAGAAAGAGTGTAAGAGCCAGAAGACCAAGAACTCTGCTGTAAGACTGAATCTTTTAGATTTGACAGGGAAACTGTGGTTTCTCTGTAGGAAGAGTCAAGTGGCTGAGTTTGGGAGAAGATTCTTTGAGCATTGCTGTGTACTTCCTTTGGGGATTACCTTTCTTGATGGGAAAGTCAGTCTGCTTTGTTAGTGTAAGGAGACTCTTTGGCAATTGCATTGTCTTAGCTAGTGTTTGCTGATTAAGAATGAAACTGAAAAGCATCTTGTTCAGAGAACGGACATCCTGAGGAAAGGGGGAAAGCCTTTGAATTTATTACTCTAAGCTTGGGTTCTCCCAGTCCCTGGCATCTAGGTTCTGCTTTTGGTATTTAATTTCTCTTCCTGGGTTCTCAGATACAAAAGTTGAACAGAGCCTCAAGAGTATGTGAGTAAGTGAAGCAATGATTTTTATTTTAGTTAAAATATGTAGTTTGCAATATATACAGTTTATGGTACGTTTGTGTTTACATATACTGTATGTGCATACACACATAAGTGAGACACATTTTTTTAAGGGAAATGGCTTATTTTAGTGTGGCTAGCTTGGAGAAACTTGTGGTGTGGGAGACACCACTGCCTCCTTTGTTTCGTGCTCCAGATGGCTCAGAAATAGAAAATGGTGTCATGGCAGAAGGTGGAGAGGGTAGTGCTATGTGGCACTTGGCAGTGGTGGTTACAATAGCAATGGACAACAGTTCTGCCCTCTGTCACTTCAGTGAACCTCAGCAGGGCAAATGTGGGCTGTAATGAAGGTTTTAAACTCTGTCTCTTGTCCTATTGTCTCAGGGCTTCCAGCAAAAGTTCTCCTTCCACAGTAAAGAGATCGTGGCCATCAGCTGTTCTTGGTGCAAGCAGGCGGTAAGTGTGGGATGAATCGGCAATGCAGGCTCACGTGGGACTGTGACTGGCCTTTCCAAACTCTCGGGCTCCTGTTTACATGTGGAAGATTGCACTAACCGAACACTCAGTGTTTTTCTCATATAGAATCCTTAGAAGAAGAAAGATAGTAACAAAAGCAAAATATAAGTAGGGAAAACCAGAGAGAAAAATTTGAGTTCTTTCATTTAACTTGAAGCCTAAGATGAAAAACTGGAAACCGTCTCTGATTCTTACCCTGGGACTGGAATCTAGAACTCCTTCCCCCTGGATCACCCACGTGTCTTCCCTGTCCATTAGACTGCTAAGGGTGCCTCATCATACCAAACTACAGCACAGGGAGCCTTGGGTGAACTCTGCAACACAGGGCACCAGGCATTCTGGGTCCCCTGATCTTGATGTGGGCGGCTTTGTTATGGGGCTGTGAAGAGTGAGTGTCTTTTATGTTGTGCCCACTGAGACGTAGCCCTTCCTACCATTTGACCATGTGTATGCATTAGGATCCCACACGAATTCCCCATTTACTCCTTTTTTCTTTTATCTTCCATCTCATTCTCATCTACTCTTAAAAGCACCACCATCTAAAACAGATGCTGCACTTTCTCATTTGCTTTCCTCTATGGTGGCCGGCAGAGCTGGCAAACTATGGCATGCAGGGAAAAATCTGCCTGCTCCTTATTTTTATATAGTAGTTAACTGTAGCATAGCCATACCCAATTGTTCATGGGTCATCTGTAGCTCTGTTCATACCTCATTGATGAATTGAGATGTTTGCTAATCTCCACCCTCCCCCAGTCTCCCTATCTATCTACTCTTTATTTTTCAAGTTAGAAAAATATTGAACAGTATTTTCAAGGTAGAAAAATGGTGAAAAATTGCTGTGTAGAATATGCCTCCCTTGTATTTATAATCCTTCTGCTTCAGACACCTGGATGCTTGGATCATATGATATGTACTAGCCCATCAGCTTTCTACCTACTCTTTTGAGTGACTGTGTAGATTAAAATACATCACCTGTTTATTGCAAAGGAGACATGAAAAGAAAGTTTATGTTGTGTTTGCTAGATTTAGGGTTTGCAGGTAGACACATAGCAGATTCAATCCTAGTAAAGGGACTGGAACAGATGCAGTTCGAAACAGTAGCAGTTGACATTTTTGTTGATTAAACCCTTTGCATTATAGCAAGTCTATAAGATTCAGCCTAATAGTCTTACCAGCATAATTTCCCCAGGTCCTTCATTTGTGGAGAGCCTGCTATTAGGTGTAGACCCACTCATTGGTCTGGAAGATTCAGGGTTGACTCTGCCATCATCATACCATGTTTTGTTTTCTTGCATTTTCATTTCATTCCAGTTATCACAGATGTAACCTTGGTGATTCTGCTTAAAAACATGTTCACAAGCACAAGGCTATCATCGTACTTATAGTGAACTCTACAACATAGGTGCAGGATCTCCCTCTGGGATTAAACTTTCCTGAGATGTCTTGTTCAGGGTCCATTAATTTGAAGCCTTAATCCTACTTTACAGTGAATACCCGTATTCTCTTCATTAATCTGTCATCTAACTGACTCACTATAGAGACTTACTTTTCACTTTAACAGTGTGGCAGAGCTTTGGCCAATTTCACAATTTTTATTATCCCAGAAAGTGTGGAAATAGTTTTTTGCAAGGTCTTATGTGCAGAATATATTCACAGAAATTATAGTATTGATATATTTTCATGGTTCAAGTAATTCCTTCTAGGAATGTTGGTGTCAGGTAAAGAAACAAATAACTGATCCTCTATGATATAGGAAGGAAACCTTGGGTTAGGGAGCTGGGTTTCCTATGTATATGTCTTGGCTCCAACATTTAAAGGTTATACAAACCTAAGTATACCTGTTAGTCTCTAGCTTTGAGATCACTCAAGTGTAAGTTAAAAGAGTTGCTCAGACAATGTGTAAGATTCTTACCACTGTAGAAATGTGATGGTCGTACATTGAGGTTTAACAAATTGCGTAAATAACAATCAATTTTGAAAGAAGGTGTTCAAATAACATTTTTCTGGTATGGTATCCCTCTGGCTTAATCTGTTTGTGGATCCCAAATAATGGGTGGTATGGAGAATTATTAATTATTTAATCAGCATTTTATCCATGGTTGGTATTAATTAACTACGGGATCAGAGGAGATCTTGACAATATGCAGAAGTGAAAACAAAGTCTTTGTGATCGTGTAGAATAAAATTACGGTAGCTGTGTTTGCCAGTTTTCCTCATACAATCCTAATTGATGCCTGTTTCCTGACATTGTTATTATCAGTGATTTCTTTCACTCTCGAATAGCTCCAGCTCAGTTGAAATGTGAATTGTGTGTTCATACAATAAGTATAATTCAAGTTCCAACTAATTTAAATAAAAAGTCACTGTGATTAGAACTTAAGTTCTTTAATTATTGCATAAGATGATTTTTACATTCATTAGAAATGAAATATCCCCACATGTGACTATCACCTCATAGTCAGAAGGTGACTGAAAACATGATTAGAATGAGGTCGCAGTGCCAGCCTCACAACAGAGTGGTGAGTTAAGCCTCCCACACTGGGGTGTTGTCATCAGCTCATGTGTCCTTCCTTCCTGTTAAGAACAAGCTTCTACACTTCTCAAGTGTAATAGGGCCACGGTATTTTTAAGGGCTCTAGATAAGGCCAGTAGAAGCGATCTTGTTGTGTTTTGTTTCCACTGAGGTTAATAGCTTTATAGAAGAGATCACGTCTTCCTTCCTGGCTCCTTGTGCTTGAAAGATTGGTTGGGAGGCTTTACAGCTCTTATAGAAACAAACAGTCAAGGTGTGGGTCCTGCCTTCCCAGTTGTCTTCATTTCCTCCTCTACATTATATAATATAAAACTTTGTATGTCATTAAGGTTAACAGATCCCTCCAAAACTCAGCATCTTTATGTAGACATTCCATTAAACAGAATGTCTTAGCAGGCTTCAACCTGCTGGTTCTTATTTACAACTGTTACATCAATACTGGAATGAGTATTGTGGTTCAATAGTTGAATGCTGATGAGATGCATGTGTTTCTTAATGTGTAATTTGTGTGTGTGTGTGTGTGTGTGTTTGTGTGTAAGCATGTGAGTGTGCATGTGTGTATTTGTGTGTGTGTCTATCCCTTCTGGTTGTGAATTACCTCTTGCTCAGAATTGCTCACTAGCCTGCTTTTCTCTTCAGTTTCACAATAAGGTGACCTGCTTCATGCTGCATCACATTGAGGAACCCTGCTCCCTGGGGGCTCACGCTGCTGTGATTGTCCCACCCACCTGGATCATTAAGGTGAAGAGACCTCAGGTAACTGCAGGACCCTGGTGCTGCTGGCCCAGTGCAGAGAAAAATGAACTGCGGTGATGTTGCTTTTCTCTCTCAACAGTCTTTAGGCTCCTATGACCCCCCCCACGTTCATCCCTGTGGCCTGGTGCTTAGCTACCAAGCTCATCTCATTGGCCCATCACTTGACCTCACTGGGCTGTCTCATGGAACCAGAAACCCATCCTCACATAAACCCTGTTTCAGAGTAAGGGCGTGTCCTCCTCATCCATGTGTAATGGTGCTCTATGAAGGCAGGTCTCCCGAGTTTCAGTGAGTCCCCGTGAGGGTATAGCAGAGTCTTACGTGCTGTCTTCTCTTCCAAGCCTGAGAGTGGTAACACAGAGCAAGCTTGGCAAGCATCATAATTTGGTTAAGAGTTCTGCCCATGTAAAGGGCAGACTGTGAGTCATGATCTCTGTTACACACAAGGCCTGCTTAGAGAGCCACAATGTTTTCTTAAGGCGAATTGAATCTGCTATCTTAGTAGCTAATCCCATTCTGTGCTTTTAGTAGCTTTCCTGTTTAAGCCAATATCTTCTTATTAGCTTGGGGTGCTTTCCTGAGGATGTAGGGATTATCTTTGTAGGGATTATCTTTCTGTTTAAAAGGTGGGTGGGATTTAGAGCAGTAGACTAGAGAACAAGGAGCAGGCAGGACAATAGCACACCGGGGACAAAATTATATTTCTGGGCGTGTGAGCTGAGTTGGATCACACTAGGTCTCTGCTGAGGCATGTAGGAGGAAACGTCTAAAATAGCAGGAGGCCACTCTTTGTTAAGGGTGATTATATGGCTTGAATCTCTATTTCAGAGTCCACAATAATGTTTTAGCTATATTTGTGTTTCCCTAGGAAGTATAATGTTTGTGGAACTAGATCTCATCTTATTCATCTTTAGACATCATACTGAATATAATAGCATTCTAGGACATGCCTTATTAAATACTTTCTTAATTGAGAATATCTTCTTGACTTTTTATATTTTGAAGAAATATGAGGGGGATTAGAATGTGAATACAGATGTGTGGATACACACACACACACATACACACACAGAGAGAGAGAGAGAGAGAGAGAGAGAGAGAGAGAGAGATATGAAGTGGATAGACAGAGAGACAGACAGATAATAGATTCCCAAAGTTGGACAGCCATCCTATTCTTCCTTCTTTTAAGCTTCTTCTCAGTGTCTCTAAGGGATTTTTGACATTTTTGGTCTCCATGTTGCTATCACTTTGCCTCTAATGAGCTACACTCTACACTTTTTGGGTCTGTCAGTCATAATCTGATCACAAACTCAAGCCGACTACCCCTAATTGTATAGCTATGGAATTCAACATCTTTCTGTCTGCAGTAATGGAACTATGCTAACAGCACTATTCCTACTTGGCAGGGTTCTCTTTTCTGATGTTTCCCTACACACTTTGGGTTTCCCATCTAAAACACTAATCTTACTCTATAACTTTTTTTCCTCAAGGAAGCCCACTACTTCAGAATAGAGTTCACATGTATCAACAATCTGTCTACCATCAGGCCCGAGCAATGTCCTCCTCCTGCTGCAAGCCGGCCTTTCTTCCCCACAATATACAAATAATGCTTTAGATACATTTATGTCTCCCCTAGGGAACACAAACTCATAGGATCGAGTTGGGACACTGTAGTCTTTGAAGGGAGGATTGTCTTAGTCTTTTTTTATTTTAATCTTTAGTGCATAATGAGTTATATACACACATTATCCCTGTACAAACGAAACTTCTGATACAAAAGTCTCCTTTCACTAACATAAAACTTTGTACACCTCTCCTGGCTTTTCTATCACAACCCCATATTTTCACTACAGTTTACATGCATAGAAATGCACCATTAGAATAGATACAGTAGTGTGTGCTGCGTTGAGGGTTGTTAATGAGTGATGCTGGTTACCAGTAATTCTTCAGAACTCGCTTAGTACAAAGAATGAATCTTGGGTATTTGACTCTAGTAGTACACATGGTCCTAAATCATTTTTAGCTGTTCCCATTCAGTAGGCGTTTTATAGTTGATCCATACCCCTACTGATAGATGTTTACATTGTTTCTAATGTCCTGTTTGCAAACAGTGCTGTGTTCAATCCTTCCTACTCCTGGGTGAGGTTTCTTTTTCTTGCTAGTTTTCTTTCTTCGCTGTCTTATTATGACTGGATGATCTTTAATTGCTGGAGTACAGTGAAATGGATGACAGATTTTACTCAGTGATTAACACACACACACACACACACACACACACACACACACACACACACACACACACACACACCTAGACTTGCTTAAACTATTTCCTTGGGTAAGTTATGAAGACAAACTACCACTCAGGATTTGATGTTACTTGGAGCTCCTGTGACCTGCTCCTCAACTTTGGGGACAAGTTTTATTTGTTATTCACTGTTCTCAGAATCATCTTTATTCCTGTGGGGGCACCTGGAGCAGGACATGAGCATCCCTTACATGAACAAAGCTCTGGATTCTTCCTTCTATGACCTGTCAAAACACTGTCCAGTGTTTGTGGGAGAGACTTCCTTTGTTATAATGAAGTGATATATCATTTTTAGGCCCTTTAATATAACCAATTATTTATGATCCCATAGTCTGAAAATAGTCCCTCAAGGGTAATAAGGGCTAAAGTTTCACTTACAGTTAAATGATTCATCCATAAGGACTTCTTAACTGCCCAGGAAGGAGTCATAACTCTGATAAAGGCTTGGCTGATAGGATCACTTCAGTGGCAAGAGGAGATTGTCCTGATATCTGGTTCAAGAAGACAAAGGGCCTTTATCTTTTCTGATGTCTTTCACAGAAGGATAGGCATGAAATGCCAAAAGGCAACTGCTGTTGAGATTAACAGGCCATAAAAACCAGTCTGAGTAGTGTTGCTCTTGAAAGGGAATCACTTATGCCACTGAGTTAGATGTCCTGGCTAGAACAGGCAGGCTTTGTATGAAGTGTGAAAGGTTTCTTGACTCTTTGGTTACAAGTTTTGGGACATTGCCTCTATATTCTCACAACACAGGCTGCTTTGTTGGGTTCCCCAGTACTAACCCAGGCAGGGCAAGCTTTGCTGTTAGTGTGGATAGGTATCTTAGCTTGTCATGGCTGCGGTACATTCCAAATCTGCCTTCCTGGCCATCCATTCCTCTCAAGACGCTACTGCTGTCTTGTGAGTGAAGAAGTGGTGTTGGACATTTGTACTCAAACAGAAGGGGATCCGTGGGAATATTGAGGTGTTCTGGCAAGTTCTAGAGTGCTTGCTATTGCTGTTTGATCACTCTTGATGCCATAGACTTCCTTAGATCTCACACAGACACTCCCAGGTGCTGGAAGTCAACCACTGTACTGGGTTTGTAAAGAAAGCCTTGGTGAGGCTCTGAGACACTCGCCCCATCTGTGCTAACGACTGCTTTTTGTGTCTACTTCTTACTAGAGTTGAGTTGCTCGCTTGCTCAGCCGTTTTCAGATTTCTTCCCTCATTTCTAATTCTGCGTTTCCCAAATGTGCTTGACCATTGGAATCGCCCAAAATGCTATAAATGTGACGATAAGCTTAAGAGAGCTGTGTGAGGTCTTCGCCTGATGCAGTAGGACTGCATCTTGGAGTTTAATTGTTGAGCTCTGTCAAGAACCGAGGCCCCCTAGTGTGTTCCTGCAAGCAAGTGGTATTTGTGTTTATTTGTTCTAGGCAGGATATGAGCTAAAACACCAAATCAGTGGGGAGGCAAGTGGTCATATCCTAGGCACAGTTGTGCAAGCCAGAAGAGGCTTAGTAAACAGTGTTGGTCATGTGCCCATGATTTGGATGTGGCTGTGCAAAAAGGATCTGTGCTAGGTTAAGAGATGTGAGCGGATTCAGGTCACATGCAATGGATGAAAAACTAACTGCTTCACATAGACCTTTTCTTGTCTAAACTTTACAACAGTTCTATGAGGTAGCTATTATTACTTCATGCTAAAACTAAGAGCCTGTTGTTTCAAACATTTGCCCGACTCAGTAAAGTGCATGCATCTCATTATAGGGAGCTGTGCTGGATTTGTAGCAAACCCATCGGGCTCGTGGTCCTCCTGGTGATCTGCCTTACTGGGGTCTCTTTAATGCCACTTTTCAGTTACAAACCCGCATTTTCAGCATCGTATATGATAGGATCACTCAGGAAGTTGTTTAATCTTTGCTTCGGCTTCACTTCAGATTAATAGGGTTGTACAGGGTCTAGGGCTGAACGTTTTTAAAAAGCTGTCTGAGTAAGGCTAGTGTGTGTGTAATGCTGGTCGAGGAGCACTTGGAGCATCATTTGATGGTGCCTGATAGAAGCTTCTTCTGCAGCCTCAGCTTCCCCGGGCTTCCTTCTTCTACGTGAACTGAAATAGATGGAACTATGACATCTGCCTTTAAAAAATGAGAGACAAGAACATGATTAGAGTTCCCTTTAGCCTAGGGGTTTAGAAGCCAGGGGATCTCTTTTCAGGGGAAGTGTGGTTACCAATGAATAATGAGGGAAGCTCTGGAGTCAGGGGCACCCAGTTTCGCAAATCTCTTTTCCTGGAGAGTCTCCGAGGTCCTGAAGACATTCCCCTTTGGTTAAAGAGGAAAACCTGGGCATGCATGGAGGTTCTTCAGAAATCTCCCCAGCGTGGGGACCATGGGCTACACATCCATTTGCTTGCCTGCTTCCCTTCTTTCTCCCTTCTTTCTTCCTTTCTTCTTTA
This sequence comes from Mesocricetus auratus, assembly GCF_017639785.1. Classification (NCBI taxonomy): domain Eukaryota; kingdom Metazoa; phylum Chordata; class Mammalia; order Rodentia; family Cricetidae; genus Mesocricetus; species Mesocricetus auratus. The sequence goes on from NW_024429200.1 coordinate 4,892,597, forward strand.
GCTAAGTGAAAGTGAAATAAATACTAGCTCATTTGAATCTTGTTGAATTTGATGTATTACTTTGTGTGTTCTAGACTAATGCTTAGTTTTGAATGCTCTAAGAAGAAAATACTTGTGGTTAGCTATTTAAATTTCTTCAGGCTTGAAAACTATTAACTGCTCAAATAATGTAAGTGTGTATTCTAATGTCAACTTCTAAGTTAAGAATTCTGCATTTCAGGCTCTCAACACTTGGTCAAACATCTATTATATGGTCAGTACTATCTTACCTTTGTAAAGATGCAGTCTAATTAATATTGAGTCCACTATTAAATCTGATTTATGTGTGGTCTTCAACCAGTAAGTGTGATTGTCCTGTAAGAGTTCTTCCTCCAAGTGTTTTTGGAAAACATTAAGAGAAATTGGTTAGTCAGAGTAATCATGGATTATGGGTCATAAAATCTCTAGGAAGAGAAAGTAAAATTAAGGGTCACTGTATGTCAACAATTTGGAGTCACTTCCATTAAAATGTTCAAAGCTACTTAGTGGAGGGAAAACATTTAAATTAATGGATCTTCAGACAGAGAAAGAAAGAGTAATGCTCGTCACTCCACTATTATGTCATAATGTCTTCCCAGCATTCAAAATATTATGCCTCAGTGTTGTTAAGATAGTTGGATTGTGAAGTTCTATTGGGATCAAGTGTCATTTTTAACTATTACTAAGGAAGATCATAAACAGTAAACAAAGAAGGAAAATGAAAGAAAAAAAACAAAGAGAAAAATAAAAGCATAAAAAATGGCCTCCTTTTTTACATTTCCACATAGGTGATCTCCATACCAGGAGATGAACTTGAACTTGGTTGGGCGGGAGACGGACCTGGTTGGGCGGGAGACTGGAGCCCCTCAGAGAATTTGGGATTCTTCCATTTTTACTGGGAGGGTTGGCAGGTATACCATGTGTTGTTATGTGAGTCCCTAAGGGCCCCTGTGGCTCTAACTCCCTGCCCACCCTGTGGCGGGGAGTCAGTTGCTCACTCTGGAGCACTGGTTTCTTTCTGTCTGTGGCTTACCCATGAGCAGTGGCTTGGAAGTGTCAAAGCATGAAGCATGCAGTTAACAGCATGCGCTGCTGTCCTCTCCTTCATGGTTCTGCATGGCAACGCCGGGGCTGTCTGCCTCTGCGTTTAGCTGCTCCCTTCTTTCCCCACAGAACTCCCTGAAGGCGTCTAGTCGGAAGAAGAAAAGAACAAGCTTTAAAAGGAAAGCCAGTAAAAGAGGGACGGAGGTAAGTCTCTCAGGGAGACGTGTTAGATATACAGCTTCCTCTGCAGAGGCTGCTTAGCCCCGAGGATCTGGCCCACACATCTTGAGATGCGCCTTCTACACTCCTTCTGCCCTTCAGGCCATTCTACTCTCATTGGAATTCCTCGTGCCCCCAATCCACCGGTCTGTCCATCAACTCGTCAAATCTGACCTGTCGTATCAGAGTCAGAGCATCTGCCCCTGCCTGGAATGTCTTCCCCAAAATGACGCTGATGATAAAGATGACAAGGAGAATTGGCCCTTCCACAACTCTTAGCGTATGCAGAATGAGATCCAAAGCGTAGCTCAGTTTTCTGGAGTAAATGGTAGCGGGAGGTGCTCTCTTCCGGGTGGTGTGTACACACCGCCATGAAGATTCAGCCCTGTGAAATAGACTCGGTGTCCCGGGGGTGCACAGGGTTCTCTCTTCCCTTGCTTTGTGATTGTTTCCAAGCCCCCCGTGGGTATTTATCCTAATAGTGCTGCCTGCCTCTTCCAGCAGGAAAACAGAGGTCGTCCTTTTGTGATCAAGCCCATATCCTCTCCTCTCATGAAGCCTTTGCTTGTGTTTGTGAACCCGAAGAGTGGGGGCAACCAGGTGAGTCATTTTCATGAGTTTAGCTTTGAATACTTGATCTGACAAAGACCTAGTCCCCAGTACGAAGTAAACTAGTGACCCAAGGGCACTTCCTCTGAGTTGTGTCAGGGCCAGGTGCAAAGCCCAGAGAGTCTGCAGCCTGCAGACTGACAAGACTGACATTTTCCTTATAGACATTCTAGAAGGACCCTTACAGAGTTTCTCTTAGTTAATAGGTTTCAGTGAAAAGCAAAGAAAGGTTTGTTTGTGTTCAGTGGGGCCTGCACTGAGGAAGAGGAGAGCAGAGGGAAGGCTGAATGCCTCCCTGTGTTCATCTTCCCTAAGTTTTCATTGTTAGGGATACGTCTGCCTACTTGTCTTTATTTCTTCCCATTATATTTTAACCCAGTTTCTTTGTTCCTGTCCCCAGGGAATGGAACACCCAGAGCTCATTTGTCACAACAATTGTAAGCAAGTACCGTAAGGCCAGAGAAATAATCAGTTTCTCAAGACCTCACTATCCCTTTTGCTCTCTGCCCAGCTCTTTCGGTGTGGTTTAATATCGGCCCCATTTAAGGATACAGATATATCCTTACAGAAGTTACTGGCATTCCTACAGCAACCTTGCTCTGTGAGAACACGGTTTTCTCTATAATCCAGTCCTTTATCTTTTTATCCATTTCTCTTCCGCTCTCCGAGGCTTCATCATTAACGCTCTTCTGTGGGTTTCGGTTTTCCATTATTTTCTTGGGAATCTGGATGTGAAAATATTTTTTTTGACCACTAAGCGTATGCTTTCTTTACACTTTGAGACAAGACTCTTTGGAGGTTCCCCATCAACAGGTAGAGAGATTTGATCAGGAAAGATGTCATATGGTCAGGGCTTTGACTGCATCCTCCAAATGATGTCTTCATTGCTAAGACAATGGATGTTTCCCCAGGATGAACTAACTACAGTGATACAATATGAGAGCATAAGATTTAAAAGGAACTTCCCTTTCCTCCTCCTTTCTCAAGATTCCCGGTCACTTGCAATATTAAAAAAATCAGTCTCAGTACCGTGGAGAACAGATGTTATAACCTTCATTTTTGTGTCTGTTAGTATATGACTCTACAGTAATCAGTAGAGAAGGACCAGGTCATGGCTTTCCTAGGATTAAGGTTCAGTTTGTCCTGAAACACACCCACTCAGGGGCTGGCCTGAGGGACACAGTTGAAAATCTAGAAACGGAGCAAAGTAGATGTAATTGGTTTAATGGTTTGGGCCGTCTGAGCCCTGCAGGCTAGTCAGCATCAGCTTTATTTTATCAAGGCACTCCCTACAGAAAGCTCTGACCCCACTGTATGGTCAGGAATGACCTTGAACTTCCTGGTCTCTGTCTCTCCCCACCTCTTGAGAGCTGACATTACAGAGTGGGCCACCATGCCTGGTTATGCAATGCTGCTTGGGACAGAACCCAAGATTTCACGTATGCTAGGCAAACACACTACCACGTGAGCTACATCCCCAGCCCTGGAAGCGAGCTCATTAATCATGCTAAGAAGCCCCTGCCTTGGGCGCTCAGATGCTTTTTTTCCCATTTTGCCTGCCTTCATGAGGCTGGCAAGCCGGTTACGATGTAACCCTATTCCTGTTCCAGCATCTGCAAATTAATAATGAAGAGACTTCATATGTTATCTAAAGCTGCTTCCCAGTTCATTAAGTGCTAAAGACCAAGGAGGCTTAAGTGAACTTGGAGGACATCTTTTTTGTTAAGGATACAGAAGGGGCTATTGTCGAAGTAAGTCAGGTGATACTTGTTGTGTGTTCCAAACTGAGTGCAGAAGACTTCAAGAGCTGTGGAATTCCAGATGGAAACAGGGACTTCGGCGTGATGAAGAAATAGTGTTCTGGAAAGGGCTGAGTTGGAAGGGGGTATTATGTAGTTCCACAGAGAAGGGAATATGAGAGGAAGGCCCCTTTCTTCTCGTCCATGGGAAGTTTCTGATCATCCTTCAAGGCTCATGCCCTCCATTGTGCTCCAAGATCCTGGGATGCACCATTCTGTCACGGGTCACAGCAGTAGTGTTCTCTGAGTACGTAGGTGTAGGTGTAGGTGTCAGCATACTAGGGGGCCGCATCTTTGAATCCTGGATTTCTAGGGCATAGTACATGATAAGCAATTGTATAGTGAGAATTACAAATAACAGAGCAGATGAAGGTGGGAATTCCATGTTTTGATGACACTGTGGTGTCACCACTCACTGGGGTGAGTGTCCAGAAAAAAAATACAGGAAATGTGGTTCTGGATAAAGATTACAACAAGTTCGTGGAAAATGCTTTAAGAATTGAGCCTGTGCCATGGAAACTGGGTTTAAAGCACTTGACTTTTTAAAGTCTTTCGGTTTATGAACAGAAAGGTGGCAGGGGAAGTTTAGTGTGCAGATACTCGCCCGGGAGCCTGTTACAGCTCTGGTGTCATCTCAGTAGGTCAGTGGGGCCCTGAGTTCTCTGGGTTGAACCTCATATCTTACTTGTTCCAGAGGCTGCCGCCGCCTCTGCCTCCGCCTTAGGGGACAGACAGATCTCACTGCCTGACCCGGGCTTCCTGCTGCACTAGGTGGGGTAGAGGGTGGGCGTATTCTGAGTTTTGAAGTTTAACAATTAATAATTCATTTATTTTACTCATCCGATTTTAGGTAGAGAACATTTCTGACTCATTTCCTCTCTGAAGTGTAGGCTCCAAAACTTTTTAGCATGCATTAGTCTTAAGTAAACATCTAGATGATACCGCCATCTAGTGGATAGAAAAAGAACTGTCTCCCTTTTCGCCCCTCTTCCTTAGGCATGAAAGAATGAAAGATAAGTCAACATTTTGAAGGATTGTATTGGGTTAAACATACACCCGGACTGTTTCTGTTAAACAACACATTATTTCATGACCCTTCATTTTAAATTTCACAATAATTGTTCATATTTTTCCAGCATCATCAGGGTACATCTGACACTGGTAGTTTGTAAAGGTTTAGACACAGGTTGTACTGTTGGTACCAAAAAATGTTTGAGGAGACAGGTACTGGGCTCAAGGATTAGAACATCAGCTTTGAATTACTGTCCCTATGGGAGGGAGACTGAAGGTAGGAGACGGATTTACTCTAGCACAGTCCCCTCCTATGTGTGGGAAGCTGGGAAGGCTAAGGACACTCCACTCCCCCCACTCCCCACCCCCATCCCTGTGTTTACTGAGTTCAGTGTCTCTTTTCGTGTTATTTCATATTTGCTCACAGATGCACAGATGTTAACCACTAGACTAGATTTCTGTAGTCCCCAGCGGTGAGGGGCTGAGACTGCTCACACCGTCTAGTGTGGAGTTCCCAGTCGGATGTGCGGTGGAAGCTTGACTCTTGGACCAGAGTTCTCGGACTCTGGCTAAGCAGAGAGATGCAAGCAAGGGAGTAGCTGCTGTCGGACAGGTTCATGCTGGCTGAATCCATACTGCTCCCTCTGAACCAGTGTCTCCCTGCCCCGAAAATTTACCCTCCTAAGTCAGGGGTCGGCATACCAATATGGACTTGGGGAGCAGATAAAGAAACTGACTTCAAATGAGAAATATGATTCCATAAACTGTCTCCAAAATACTTGGATGCACGCTCTCAGTGAAGTATTCAGATTGTGAAGTGCTGGAAAAATTTCAATCTGGAACTAAGTATAGCTTTCATTGTTTTCAAAACTTTAGGCTTCTATGGGTCAAATTGGTCTGGAGGGAGAGGCAGGAGACACTAAGTAGTGAGGGAATGTGTCATAATCCAGTCAGTATCACCAGAGCAGTCTCAACAAAATCACAAATCTGTTTAATGCCCCCTTTCCTGTGTTTACACAATGGTTGGGAGGGTAAGCAGTGTGATGCTAAGACACATACCAAACCATGTGGTTCCTTTGATGGCCCACAGCATACCTGTCTGTAGCTTTAGTGGTGGCTTTCCTCAGCATAACACCTCAGTGACTATTTCCCCACAAGGAGAAGTCCAGACAGTGTCACACATAGGGCGTCATCTATGGCTTACACAGGCTGATTCATCTAACCCTGCCCTCTGCCTCCTGCCTCCTAAAACTTGACCAAATGTAGTTTTCTGTGGCACGCCTCATTCCTTTACACCTATAGGGCCCTCTCTGTGGACCTTCACCCTTCCTCTGCTCCCACGGAAAGAGACACTCTGCACCCTCCATGATCAAACGCGATGCCACGCTTAGGACACCTCCGTCTGATCTCATCTCGTGTTTAGACATTATCTCCCCCAGGTGGTCGTGCTTCCCACTGGTCAGCTCAGCACACCATTTGCTGGCTTGAGTGAACTAGTGTTCCATGTTGGTTTCCTTCCAGCAGGGTCTGTGCTCGTGGGTGTAGGCCCAAACACAGAGCAGCAGCTAAATCCACAACGGGAAAGCTAAATCCACAATGGTTGATAAGGGGTGGGTTCTTTGGGATGGTGTGTACTGGGAATAGTTACTCTTAAGCTCTTCTTCCCACTGATCCTGCTCCTCCAGCTTGCTTACTGTCTGCTCAGGTGTTTTTGTCCTGATTATCTACGCCATGCCCACCTGATGTGAACTGGGACTTAGTGATGCTGGAGGATGCTCCTGGAGGATGCTCCTGGAGGATGCTCCTGGAGGATGCTCCTGTAGTCCTGCAATGGAGAGCTGTGTGCTGTGGACTGGGCTGTTCTTAATGGCTTCTCCATCATGATCAGATTTGCCTTATGAATATTGCACAGAACTTTTCTTGTGCAGCCAGGGGATCCCTATTTGATTCATGTCTTCATTCTCACACCTAAAACTACCGCACACCTAAGAGTAGGGGGTGGGGCTATGAATGCATTTTGTTCATGTCTGTAATAAACCCCTGCTTTCCAAGAGGTTGCCTTTTCCCGCAGCCGAATGGGAAAGGGCCTTCTTTAGCCCTCTCCCAAGAGTACCCAGTCACACAATAGCTGAAGAGCTCAGTGCTCCACAAGTTATCATACCTGCGAATTGAATTGGAGTCCTTGAGCATTGCTTTTTTTCCCCATTCAAGAAAACCAGACTCCTGCATGGAAGTTGAAAGTTGCAAGTCTTGCATTTGGCGTGCATCATGTGAGAGCTGTTATACGCTTAGATCTTCCAGTGATACTTGTATAAATGACTGAGTAGCTTTGATCTCAACACCGAGAAAGATGCAAATTACCCCTTTCCAGTGAATCCTATTTGTGTGACCATTGGGTTCCAATTAACAAACTGCTTCTGTGAAAGTAGCCTATCCTAGTGCTAGAGGTGATCAGCGGATCTCATTTAAATGTGGGAGTATCTACCTTTTATGAGCATCTCGCCTGTATGCGCCACTCACTAGGGTTGCTTTAGAGAAATTTTTCACTTAAATTCTTGTCATTTCTCTTCATACAATGTTTTGGAAATAAGATTATTGTGTGTATGTGTGCGTGTGTGTGTGTGTGTGTGAGTGAGAGAGAGAGAGAGAGAGAGAGAGAGAGAGAGAGAGAGAGAGAGAGAGAGAGAGAGAGAGATATGCCTGGTGTCTTCTTCAATCACTTTTCTTGGTCTTTCTTTGCTGGCAGGGTCTCTGACTGAACTTGGAGCTCACTGATTTGGCTGGACTGGTTGGCCAGCAAGCTCCAGGACTCCATGTGCCTCCACCTCCCTGGTCTTGGGGTTCTAAGTGTGTGCCTGGATTTTTAAGTGGGTGCTGGAGACTGAAGCTTGCCTTCTCCCCCCTCTCATAGCGAGCCCTTTGCCCATTCTCCTGTCCAACAGGACTCCTTACCAGAAGTGGAGTCTGTCCACACCTAGAGGTAGCCAAGCACCGTCCTGTAGGTTACCCCTGCCCAAGTCCAGGGATGCCCGTCTAATAAATAAACTGATCGGAGAACAGACTCTTTGGGGCACAGAAGGAACGACTTGGCAGGCTTTGTAGACATTCCTCTCTTGAAGGATACATTGAGATAATTAGGTGTTCCAGTGAACACAGATTTAAAATGAGCAAAAGTGAAACCAGGCAGCCGATCCGATCTTTTATAGAAATTTTAGGTTAAGCAAAATAACCTCCCCGTGCTTTATATTTTCCTTTCTTGAAAGCTGTTAATTATCTCACATAATAGAAGAAGCTGGAATTGAGATGTGCACTCTACCATAGCAGAGGTGGAGAGGCACAATTACCGTCAGCCATTCACGCTGCTTCAGGAATCAAAGACAGAGAAGTTGACTTTCTACCCTGGTAGTGGGATCTTTTCTATAAGTTAGTTGGTCATTAAAGCGACGCTTATGTTACCTATTTAACACACAATATGATCAAAACAATCCTGAATGCACATGGTAGCACGGCCCAGCATGGAAAGAAAGAAAATGATGTCCTTGTTGATGACCCCAAATCCATGTTTATGCTTGATAGGGAACGAAATATATATCATTTCCTGAGGCCAGAAGGAGGTGTTCTGGTAATTAAGAATGGGATGTTATTCCCAGAATTACAGCAAGCATGTGATAAGGCAGAACGTTTAGATTACAGCTTTGGGGGGACCCGAGGAACAAAAGAGCCTCATTGGCTCCTGTACCAACTGACACGGTCATGAGATAATTAGGAACCACAGGGTGACCCCATGCCAGCAAGTGTAATTGAACAAATGGATTAACAAAGAGCAGAGAAAGGGAGCAGTGGCAGTGTGTACTGAGATCTCTTTTGTGCCACATGCTGTGCTAGATGGCTTAATCCTGGGTGAGCCCACTGATCCCCATAATTGCCCTGGATAGGGGACAGCCCCTTTCATTTACATCCGGTACCCGTGTCCATTCTTCTATGTTTAGACAAAGTAAAAATTGATGTTAAATGGCCCAGGCTGGCTGCTTTCCTGTGTGAACTTTTGCCTTTATATTGTGATACCAAACTCTTAAATACTGTTCATTAAGCACATATCACACATTACTGCAATTGAGCTTATAGAAGTGGGCACTCTCTACTCCATATATTGAAGAGAACGCATGATGAGTCTAATGAAATTATCCAGATTGGACAACCATCTTATCTGGGCATACACCCTGTGTGTATCTACAGTCAAAGCTCATGACTTTAGCTACTGTTCCATATGACTGGTAATCAAACATTATTTAAAGGATTTGCTTAACTTTGGTGTGTGTGTGTGTGTGTGTGTGTGTGTGTGTGTGTGTGTGTGCCTGCCAAGTCCACAAATAACAGATCTTCTTTGAGGGGCAGTTGTGAGCTGCCTATTGTGAGTTCTAGGAATGGAATGGAGGACCTCTCCAAGAGCAGTGTGCAGCCTTAAACACCATGCCATATCTCCAGATCCCTTTATTAAAATTTAAGAGAGAATAATTGCATTTATTTTCTAGTTTGGAAATACTTGTCTCTATTTATGTATTTATGTATGTATGTATTTATTTATTCCTTTATAGGGAACCAAAGTCCTGCAGATGTTCATGTGGTACCTGAATCCACGGCAAGTCTTTGATCTTTCTCAGGAAGGGCCAAAAGATGCGTAAGTCTGGTAACACCACACCCCCGTCCCCACCCACCGTGGGCCTTCTGAATTTTAAGCAAGTCAGGACCATAGGGATTTGGGGTCAAATTTATTTGTTATTTCATGATCTGTTGAAGCTTTTTTTCCCGTTCACCTCTTAGTAACTTTCTTTTCTATATTGTGCTTTGTTTGAAACCTAACCACACACACACACACACACACACACACACACACACCATCACCGTGTTTGTTTTCATCAATCCACTGTCTGATCGATTGTTGGGTCAGTGCTGGCTTCTCCTGTGCTTTGCTGCTTGTGTATGGAGGACTAAAGCCTATTCGCAGGAAGTCAGGGAGTGAGGAAGAGCTCCTTGCTCTTCTGTTTGTTCATGTCCAATTTTGGAGATACACGTTAACATAAATGTAAGTTTCTAACCGAGGGGTCAACTTATGAATGGATGAACATTTGATATGGAGAGACAGCATGTATATGAATGCATCTAGAATGTATATGTGGGGGTGATGGAGAAGACAGAAAAGAGAGGAGAAGAAAAGATGGATGCATAGGTGGAGGGAGGGAGGGAAGGAGGGAGGAAGAGAGAGAGGTGGGAAGTATCAAGATTAACCAGTTGTAGCTTTGGATGCTATGGTTCAGTGGGACAGGCATTCTAATTTCTCTTCTGTCTGTATTTACGTGTTTAACTGGAAGTGTTGAACATTAGGTCTAGATGTACATGTCCCAGCATGGTGGGGAAGAGCAGAGGCATTGCTGTCATTGTTTGCCTCCCTGTCCCAGACCTGCTACATTACTCACATAGTTCTGGTGACGTGAGATGGCAGTTAATTTTAATAAATAGCGATGCCAGAGTACAAGAGTTGACAATACGGATGGTTTCCAGGAAAGGGCATTCCTATACAAATGGGTAAATTAAAGATTTTAAAATTGTAAGGAAATAAAAATTATGAATCAGGTTTCTATCTTTCCTTTACTCTACCCATGTCTTCACTACCGAGGTCTGATATAAGATTATTTTAAGGTTTGTTGAAGAACTGCTTCTTTACTTTAAAGTAAAAATCTGCTTCTCTGACTTGTGGTCATTTGGATTTTATATTTTTTTATGTAGCCGGGTGGTAGTGGCACACACCTTTACTTCCAGCACTCAGGAGGCAGAGGCAGGTGGATCTCTGTTTGTTTGAGACCAGCCTGGTCTACAAGAGTAAGTTCCAGGACAGCCTCCAAAGCCACAGAGAAACCCTGTCTCAACTCTTCCCCCCAAAAAACAGATTTTTTTTATCACTTAAGTTATACCTTATGTCGATGTTTCATAGGGATCATAGCAAGACAAGCAATCTTTTCAGGAAAACCTACATTATTTACTATATATATAAGTAGGCGTGATTTTCCAGAGCAGAGTTGCCCACAGCAAGAGACTTTGCAAGGCCGAATGACTGTGTTTCTTAAGAGTGGATCAGAAAGACAAAATGATCTGACCCCAAGCAGGCACATTCAAAGTAAAGACAAGCCAGTGGATGTCCCCCACCTCATGCTGGCAGGAGGGAAGGCTGACTGAGTGGGCGACTAAAGAATACTTGAGAATACTATAGTAACGACAGTGGCTGCTGAGTCTTCTCCATCTTTCTGAAATTTCCTAGGATGAAGAGTGCTAACTGTGGATTTGACAGATAGGTAGGCCCAGGGAAAGTTAACTAGAATTAAGTAAGGAGGAAACACAGAAAGGTTAGTTATGGTTTTTCTCTGAGAAAGGAGAAAAGAAGAGTGATAGGAGATGGAAAAGGAGAACGGAAGTAAACCAGAGAGGAAGACAGTGTGGGTGGGCAGGACGTTGGAGGATCATGAGAAGACTGGAGGACTCCATCATCCAGCCCAGTGCTGCTCATTAACACCAGTGTCTGCCTCTGGCTTCTGACCCAGTTGTGGGAGTGTGTTTGCCTGGGTTCTGTGGGTAATGGGCAGACCACATGTGTCCTTGGCGGGTACATCTCTACTGAGAATACTGTGCTTACCTTGTCCTCCATTTCCTCTCCAGGCTGGAGTTGTACAGGAAGGTACCAAATCTGCGAATTCTGGCTTGTGGAGGGGATGGAACGGTAGGTCCTTGGAAGACAATCCATTCACTGGCTTACCCATCTATCTCCATGATTGGGTTTTCTGTGGGAGATTTCTTTCTTCAACCCGGGTCTTTCCAGCACCCGCACATGAATGCCTGTCAGATGAGACCCATAACCACTAAGACTGCAATGGGCTTAGCTGTCCTCATGAGTACACACTCAGTCTCTACAGTCCTCAGGAGTACACACTCAGTCTCTACAGTCCTCATGAGTACACACTCAGCCTCTACAGTCTCCATGAGTACACACTCAGTCTCTACAGTCCTCATGAGTACACACTCAGTCTCTACAGTCCTCAGGAGTACACACTCAGTCTCTACAGTCCTCAGGAGTACACACTCAGTCTCTACAGTCCTCAGGAGTACACACTCAGTCTCTACAGTCCTCAGGAGTACACACTCAGTCTCTACAGTCCTCATGAGTACACACTCAGTCTCTACAGTCCTCATGAGTACAAACTCAGTCTCTACAGTCCTCAGGAGTACACACTCAGTCTCTACAGTCCCCATGAATACACACTCAGTCTCTACAGTCCTTAGGAGTATACACTCAGTCTCTACAGTCCTCAGGAGTACACACTCAGCCTCTAAAGTCCTCATGAGAACACACTCAGTCTCTACAGTCCTCAGGAGTACACACTCAGCCTCTACAGTCCTCAGGAGTACACAATCAGTCTCTACATTCCTCAGGAGTACACAGACAGTCTCTACAGTCCTCTGGAGTACACACCCAGTCTCTATAGTCCTCATGAGTACACACTCAGCCTCCTACAGTCCTTCTGGGTACACACAGTCTTCCTCAGTCCACCCCCTCAACTGTACTGTGCCATTTTCATTGCAAAGTAAGGACATTGTTATCACTGGAATAAAGAGCTTCACAGATGCCTAGATCCTTTTTCAAATACAAGTCAACATATTCCCATTTATCCTCTCATAGTTGTTTATTAATCAAGTTTGTTTTTAAACCAATACATAAAACAAGAATACTACCACCAGCTCTTTGCCACTGTCAGCCATTTTTGAGAGTAGTTTCTTACTAAGGTAAAATGCTGCCTCATCGTGGTTTTGATTAACTTACCCCCATAGAACTGTTCACCATTCAGATATCTTTTTGAAATGTTCATTGCAATTGCCATTTTTAATTTGCATTGTGTTTCTGTGGATGAATTCTTTAGTTGTTTGTTGAATCTAGATAATAATCCTTTGTCAGATGTATAGTCTGTAAAATAAGTAAATAAATGTCAAGGTTTGATAGACAAGACTCTCAGATGTTACTCACTTAGTGCCTAGTGACATCACAGACTGACAGTAAGATGAGGGGATATGATGATTCCCCATGCAAACAGACCTGGGGACCAAGCTCAGGTCCCTAGGCTTGTGCGTGAGGCACTTTACTTGCTGAGACATCTACCGGGATCACACTCTCCGCAACTTGACTTCTCATCTTGTTTTTATTTATTTATTTATTTATTTATTTATTTATTTATTTATTTATTTATTTGGTTTTACAAGACAGGGTTTCTCTGTATTGTTTTGGAGGCTGTCGGTCCAGCCCAGCCTTGAACTCACAGAGATCCACCTGCCTCTGCCTCCTGAGTGCTGGGATTAAAGGCGTGCGCCACCACCGCCCGGCTTATTTATTTTTTAATTTAACGCTTAGGTTTTAATTTTGTTGTTAATTTTCAGCTAAGGGGTTTCTAGTTTTTGTTTTGCTTGTTTGCTTATTTGTTTCGCTGTGGTCTAATGAATGAGATGAATCAGCAGGTAAAGGCCCATGCTACCAAATCTGAGACCCAAGTTCAATCCCTCGGACCCACATGGTAGAAGGAAAGATATCAGCCTCAAAAGCTGGCCTCCATCTTTCACTTGCAAGTCGTGGCACATGAAGCAGGACAACTATCCATTCATGTTCTCTCTCTCTCTCTCTCTCTCTCTCTCTCTCTCTCTCTCTCTCTCTCCTCCCCCCTCTCCTTCTCTTGGACTCTTTCACAAACAGTAAATAATCAAAAAATTAGAATTTTTTCATCTTAAGTTTCCCTCTGTCTTTTCTTGAGTTTCCTCAAAGCATCTGTTTTTAGAATCCCATTCTAAAAGTCTGCTCATACCAATTACTGTGACTACTTCCTTGTGCTTTATTATTCCAGTAGGTGAGGCCGTGGTTTCCTGACGGCTCTTCGTGATGGTTTGTGATGCCATCTGAGCATGGATGCTTTAGGCTCTTGTTTCAGTCTTTGCACCTTGGCTTTTGTGACTTTCTTTGGAGAAACTCTCCCCCACCTCTGCTGCTGCTTTTGCTTTTTCAGTATTAGAGGCTCGATTCCCACATTCACCATCGGTGTGTTGTCACAGTTGTAACACTAGAGGGCAGTCTAAGCCCAGTTTTATTCTAATCTACCTGGTACATAATTCAGCTTGAACCAAGTCATAACCTAAAAAGAGTGATAGACTCCCAAATATTTCTGTAGAGCTGGGCTTCACCTAAACACCTAAAACACCCATCTATAGCAACTTGCCTATGCTCACAGAGAGACCAGCAACAGGCACTTGGTCATTCATACTGCAGAACTATTGCATTCTGTGAACCCATAGTTCATTTAGACAGCGCTAGGGTAGCACCAAGGTCCATGATGCTGTGAACTGTAAATGGTTGACACAGTCTTATGGCTTAAGACAACTTGAACCAGTTGAAGTTGATGCTGGCCCAAATAGAAATCTGATAGACTAGGGCTGTATGTATATCCCTGTTGGCACCAAGGTTAAGTCTAGAGGCTCTTTTGCTAGCCCGGGCTTGGGGGTGGAAGCTTTTAAATCTTTCTTGGTGCCATGGCTGGCACTGAGTTCCACGGCTTAGCGTTGGACTAACTAACTTATCCTGTCATCAGCAGATAGAGTCTTACTCCATCCACACTGGCCAAGATTGCAGTAGTGTTGGTTAAGGCAGTTTCTAATGCCAGTTTGGATTGTACTTAAGGCTCCAAGCTCAAAGGGCGGAATGTGAGTCTGGGGTGTGGGCTTATTCCACAACCAGAAGGGATACAGACCAAGTATGAGTCTTGCATAGTGAGGCTCAGGACAAGTGGCTGGGCACCAGTGGTGCTGATGCAGGACATGGTCTCCATCCTTGAGCCCTGGCTTGGGGATGGGCTGTTGCCTGAAGTCTGAGGTCAGAGACTGTGCTTTGTTCACTAGGACTGCTACTAAGCTGGGTCATCCCCGAGTCTTACAACCATAGGGACCTGTGAAATCTTAGAACATCTCAGACCAATTCTAAGGTTGCCAGTGAGGCAGGCCAAGACTTGAATCTGTCTCTCTGAGTACCAGTCTGTTTCAGACACTGGGGCATTAGTTGGTGAGCTCTAGCCTGGTCGTGGGTCTTTTGATTTTTGCCTGGTGTTCGAATCTGTTGTTGGAGGCTTGATACTGAGCTCTAAGGCACTATGCTGTGTCTTCCATGCCCTGCCAGCAGGTGGAGTCTGGCTCTGCTTCTGATGCCTGAGGTCAGCGAGTGGGTGGTACTGGAGGTGGCAGACAGGCAGCTAACTCCCTGAGAACTGACCTAGGGCAGGAGTCTGGGGCTCTTTCTTTTACATCTGCTTTCATCTGGTGGTACTGATACTGGGTTTCAAGTCTAACTTAACATCCTCCCCTTCTCCCAAGTAAGGTTAGCTTTCTCCCCAGCACTTGGAGTGGACACCTTGCCCTCTTCAACGCGCTGCTGCCTTTTACCGTGTTGAGACCAGGCACCGTGACATCTCACCAGAGCCGTCAGCATCTGTGAAGCAGTGTGGTGCGTGGCAATGTTAGTGACGAGATGACAGCTGGAGAATTTTACCTGGTCACTATCTGCCAAATGCTACTTGCTCTTAAAAATTCGTTACATTTAGTATGAAGAAATGTGTGGTTCCTATTGAAATTTTTGTGCTCTTTTGTTGCTGACTTTGAAAGCAAAATGTAGAACATTGGATAACTTTGTGTTTCCTCAGAGGTTAATTCATTTGGTTGGCATTTGTTACTTTTTCTTGGTGCGTGCATGCTCGTGTATGCCCAGGTGTGCATGGGGAGGTCAGCTTCAGGTATCTTCCTCAGTTCCTCTCCATCTGCTCACTCCCCACCTCCATCTTCCTTAAAGACAGAGCCTCTCACTCAACTATGGCCTGCTGTTTTGACTGACTGAATGGCCAAGAAACCCCAGGATCTTTCTGACCCCCACCCCCGTCCCTCATCCCAATACAGAGATTATAAAGTATGTACTACTAATCACACCCTACATTTTATGGGGAACTGGGGTTCCAACTCAGGTCCTTGTGCTGGTGCAGCCAGCGCGATACCTACTGAGCCACCTCCCCAGTCCTTCATCTTAGCTTTTTTTTTGAGGGAAGTATAGAATTAATCTAAATTCCACCCTCTTAAATGCTCATGTTTATCATGTCTCACTAATATCTCCCCTTCATCTTCATCTGCGTGTATTTCTCCGTACCTTTTCTCTGGATTTGGACTCTGATGGTTTGAAATCTAAGGATGTTTTATGGACAATCATTGGTGTTTCATCTCCCTAATTATGATGTTTTGTTCCTGAAGGCTCCGCTCATAGGTCAGGAGCCCTGAACACCACACTAGATGCATAGTGTATGCTAGTGAATGAAACTTGAATAGGGTATGTCACTGGTTCCTTTGGGCCATCGAGATGCTTGGTGGAATAGCCTAGTTGAGAAAATAGTGTTACACTTCTTCAAGATTTGCATTTATTAGCTTGTAAAATTCTTTATGCCTTGTAGCATGAAAGAAAAACATATGCGCTTTATGTGTGTGCGCTGGTTAGTTTTCATCAACTATCTGGGAAGAGGGAATCTTAATTGAGAACATGCTTATGTTAGAATGGCCTGTAGACAAGTCTGTGGGGTATTGCTTGGTGAATGATTGACGTGGGAAGTCCAGCCCACTGTGGGCAGTGGCACCCCTGGACAGGTAGTCCTGGGTTGTATAAGAAAGCAGGCTGTGCAAGCCACAAGCCACAGGGAGCAAACCTATAAGCTGCACTCCCTTTGGTCTATGCATTGGCTCCTGCCTCCAGGTTGCTGCCTTCTTTGAGTTTCTGACCTGTCTTCCCTCAGCAATGGACTGTGATGGAGATGTGTAAGATGAATAAACCTTTTCCTCCCCCAAGTTGCTTCTGATCACGGTATGTTTCACAGCGATAGATAGCAAAACCATCCTGTCTTTTCCAAATTGTATTTTGTGATGGATTTCCCACGACAATGCCTGTTAAGCATGCAGTTACAAGTTCTACAGAGATATGTTTGTGGATGTGTTAGTGCGGTAGTGAAGGGGCCATGGTCCCTCTTCTTTCTACTCTAAGGGTCACAGCTGATGTCCCAAATAGATGACGAGCAAACAGAGAAAACGGTGGTGAATTTATTTATTGACAAGGGGTACTTAGGACTTAAAGATTCAGGGACAACAAATTGCTCCTCTGCTTAGATATGATGAGGAGTCATGGTACTGGACTGAAGGGGGGATGCATGTTCAGGTCTTTCTTGGACTCGGTAGCATTCCTTCCTCACAGGTGTGGGGCAGGACCCCTTCAGATGAGGTATATCAGAACTTTCAAGGCCAGGTCCTGAGCAGAAAGGCAGAGGAAAAGATAGAGTTGTTTTTTAAGCTCTATGGATTGCTTTAGAGAAAGGGAGTTCTAGCTTATGAGTCACCTCACTGAGGAGAAAGAGTCAGGGGAGACAAACAGGAAAGTCAGAGCAAAATCTTTGCTTTCTGTGTCTTTTATTTCAAAGCACTCAGTATGCCAGAGTGAGGCTGGGCGACCCTTTTTGCACGTTCCAGTACTAGAATATATTTCTCTGGCTTCCTATGTTAAGGATTATATCCAGATGACTCCTCTGGTGCTAGATACAGAATATCCTTTGCAGTGTCACCAACTCCCGGGTTGGCTATGTTTAATGAAAGGTGAAACTCCTGAGTCGGCTGCAGCTGTCTTCCTCACCTCAGAAAATCCACTCGTCTTCCTTGGGACTTCAGCTACCTGCTCTCCTCTTCTCTACCGATGATTCCTAAGCTGCAGAGCCTCACTGACCAGTGAGCCTCACATTCCGCCCCCACCCCATGTCCTCCCCCCCTTGGGCCCCTCCTCACCCTCGTTCCTCTGCTGTTTCCTCTCCTAGGCAGCTGTGTGTACAAAGCATAGTGTTAGGTCGTATAGTACGGAACCTTCTCCAGTATCAGGCACATATTTTGAAGGACTGATTTCAATGCTTATACGATAGGAAGAGGGCCCAAGCCCAACGCTTGTAAGATAGCTGTAGACCCTGAGTGAAAGCCCTAAAGAAAACCAAAAAAAAAAAAAAGACAGAAGAACGCAAGGAAAAGTTAGAAGTTTGTTCTGTCGAGGAAACAGTCTCAGGTCACAGCTGGATGCTAACTTTTAAGAGGAGACGCGGAACACTTGACATTTGTTGGAGACCAGGATATAATGGTGTCTCCAAGACAGCAAACTCAATGGGGGCACTTGGGAAAAGCGAAACAAAATAAAACAAAAACAAGTGAACAGCACAGCTCAGAGTGTTAAGTGGGGCACCATTGAGTTTGCAAAGAACTGTCCACAGAGTCAACCCCAGCCAGCATTCAGTGTCTGTTGGCTTCCTGTCCTGTTGTCACCTACTTCCTGTGCCGTTCTTGGCAAGGTCTTTTCTGCCATCTTCTTGTCATATACACCACAGTTAATGACTGCTACACAACACTGCACATTTCTTAATGTGCTGGGTTCCTTTTCCTCTTAGGGACTTTACCTGTGTACGTAACTTCAGTTGTCTTGTAATTCCCAATAAACAAGTAATTTGTGCTCGGGGTCCTTGGCCACTTGCAACAGCCATGTCTAAAATGCATGTAACTGGGCTCTTCAGACACTCATCATTTTTGTCCCCTCAGTGAGAATCAAAACTTTAATTATCTACCTTAAATAAACTCAGTTTTACTTCATTTTTTCCATGTTAAAATGAGGTATCTGGGAAGACATATGAGGTTTACAAAATGTCATATGTGATTAACAGTTTGGAATGTGAACTTTTAATAATTCTTGTGTGTATTAATGAGTTGCCTGCATGTTTGCCTATACACCATGTTCATGCCTGATGATGGCAGAAGCCAAAGCATGGAATCCCCTAGAACTGGGATTACGGATAGTTGTCAGCCACTATGTGGGTTCTAGGACACAAAACCCTTAGGAACCAAAAACCTGGTCCTCTGGAAGAGCAGTCAGTGTCCTTAATTGGTGACCCATCTCTGCAGCCTCTGGGATGTAAAACTTTTTATTTTGCGTGGAGGCACAATTTATGCAAAGAGACAGCCTAGTGGATCCGTGAGGGAGAGCTGCAAACTTTAAGCAAGTGGAGTGTAATTCTCCAGAGTGTGGGGACATCTTTGATATGAGGTATGCAGGCTTCAGGTAGGGAGCATATCTGTCCCCGTAGATGCTGTCAGAATTCTACGGAGTGGTGACAAGACTCAAGCAGGAGTCGCAGATGGAACATTTTTTGGCTGCTGCTGTTGCGTATCAAGTGTGCAACATGTTATGTAATGTGAAATTTTGTATCGTTTTTTGAAAAGGTTTTTAGGCTTCAATATCAGTTATATTGATTGTATGTTAATAAAACATACAAAGGGGAGAGAGAGAGAGTGATCTCTCCTTCCAGAATGCATTTGGAAGTGGATATGGGAGAGGGGGCTTTTCCACTATTTCTGTGACATTGTAAATCTGCAAAGACAACTGTCGAGATCTCTAAGGTTCCTCAAAGCCAAAGGTACAGTAGCTCAGAACACTGCTGTTCAGGGCGCACTGTGGATAAACCATATTTGTAGTCTGAGTTTCTCTAGAAGACTTTTTAAAGAGGAAAATTAAAAATAATTAGGCAAAATTGGTTTCATGTTTCATTTAAAATTTATAGGAAGCATCCCAACATGGAAGGCATAAATATACTGTGGACTATCTTATGTGCTCTTTTTAGTGTCTTTGAAATCTGACTGATACAGCAGATATGCAACACATCCAGTTTTGATCTGCCATCCCGAGGCCGGTGACTTCATCTGTAGATAATACAGCTGTGGTCTCTTTGCAACTGGTTTGCCTAAGTCAGAGGCACTTAGGTATGTGTCAAGTGGTGTGATTCCCTCTTTGAACCCTAGGCTTAGATGAAACTCAGATATCTCAAGAGTGTTCTGAAACTTTCATAGAAATAACTAGAAATAATAACTCTTTGGCCAAGTTGTAGATATGTGTCTTTACCCTTTCTTATACCACTCTGCCCAGTGCTCTGTGCTGGTTACTCGGCTTACACATGGAAGAGTACATGAACTCAGTAACTCCCGCCATAGGCATCCCAACTGTGGCTCTTTTCCGAATAACCTTCTGGCTTCTGAGTTTCAGGAAGTAGGTGGGATCATCCAGTTCACTTTCTGCTATTCTAGAGTTTTATTAAATACGTACAATCAGGCTGGCATTTGCCATTCATTTCACATTTACTTTTCATTCATTTTACTTTCCTGGATTTAGAGTTGTACGTGGGCCCTATTTCTGAGTGGGTGGGAGTACAGGTCAGAAATTATACAGACAAGTTAGACAAGACCATGACAGGGCCTCCTGTCCTCCCTTGGCCTCTGTCTCTGTATTCCAACCTCCCATGAGAAAGCATCCGGTATGTCCTCAGCATGCATTCATAAATATTAGGGAGTGCACAGATGTCCTAAATCTATGCTTTCTTTTGTCTTGATTTTTTTTCTGGTTTAAATTTAATCACATTTTTTTAGGCTTTGTGGAAAGTTATGAAGTTCGTAGATTAAAAGTTAAGCATATAAAATACGAAAAGAAAAATGATAATTTAGCTCTTCTCTGGCATTCAGGGGTGATTGGTTTTAGGACCCCTTATAGATACCAACTTGGCTGATGCAGAATTCTTCATGTGTAATGATGTAACATTTCTGTGGAACCATAAACCCATTCTTGTATACACCCCAACTCATCTCTAGCCTATGCATAACCCCTTATGCTATGTAGATAGCTGCATTTTTAGGGAACAATGACAAGAAGAAAACGTGTACCTGCAGTATAGACATGGACATTTGCTTGAAGACTTTAGCTCACATGTTTTAAATTCTTGATACAGAGCCACTAGTACTAGAGTCTAGATACAGAGGGCTAAGGCTACCTGTCAGAGTCTGATGCTGTGCCTTGCTTTTCTTTGAGTGGAGGAAATATCGCTGTCATTCTCCCTTGATCTCCCAATGCATGCATGTGTCCTTCATTCTTCTCTGTTTTATACAAGGCAGTCAGTGTACGCCTGTTCTATTAGAGGAAAATGTCAATTTACTGTCATTCACACTTCTTGGTGCACCATGGAAGGCAGACATTACTTGGTGTCCTTCTGTGACAGTTAGAGCTGAGCACAGGCAGGTGGTGGCAGCATTGGCCAGCTGCTGTGCAGTGCTGTGCCTGCTCAGGCAAGAGGCGAGGCAGGAGGACCTGGTGCTCTCAATCTGTCAGTCCTGCTGGTCCTCATGAAGGAAGGGCAGAGCTCTGCAAGCTGGGAATGTTTTGGCTCAGTCGGGGTAACTTTTGGTTTACGAAAAATCTATCAAGTGCTGTGTATTGTGCTGAATTAAAGAATGAATTGGAAGAGTACTAGTGGGCTGGCATAGATTATTTGGGGGAACATTAGAGCTCAGTAAGACAGAGAACCTATATGAGAGCTTGTTGTCTTAAATCCGGGCTCATGGCAGCAGCAGGCCTTTGATTATAACCAAGGAGGCCAAGTCCCACCCCCCAAAACAGCTTTGGGGCCTGAAGATCTTTTATATACTTGTGTTGTGCTTTCGTAAGAACAAGCATGTAGAGTGTTACCAATGATCCTTCATTTCTTCTGCTCCTGCAGCGGATTTGTGCCCATCTCTTTTCGACAGCCTCTTTCTGTTGCAGGAAAGCTTGGCTTTTGCTACTATTTATAGTTTGCAAAAGACAGACTGCATGGTTTAAAGACAGGTGAGGGTGAGGCTGATTTTCAAGTTTAGGGCTCAACTTTCTTCAAGTAGAGTAGAGGGAAGATGGCGTTTTCCTTCTAAGAAATGGCTTTCACTGGTGAAGTAAGAAGACCGGAAGAAAAGGCCATCTGGGTGTAGCAGCTGATGGTAATTTGCATTTTTTACTTGTCAAGTGTGTTCAAAGCAAAGCCTACAAGTTAAGTGAAAAGGATGACAATAAAGGCGGCCTCAGGTGCTCTTTGTTTTACAGACAAAGAAGTGACTTGCCACTCCAGTACCCACTGGAGCTAGCTTGGTGCAATGCCAAGGTCCTGGTCAGGTTCCTGTGCTGCCTTCTGGGCAACTGGATGTTGAATAGTAACATTGTATTTCTGCCTTCTGGGCAACTAGATGTTGAATAGTAACATTATATTCAAAGGGGAAAAAACACTGTTTGTGACTGTTCCAAGGGTAGGTGCTAACTCGCCCAGCCAGAAGACCATCTGTGTGACAGTGGGCGTCCAGAATAGCAAGACAATAAAAGTGTTGCAAAAAGGCATATGATACCATTCAATGATGATAATAAAGATGGCCTGCTTATAGTCAAGGAAAACTATTTGATCCCGTTCACACGTACAGATGCATGCACACATGCATGTGGACATACACATACATAAGACACAAACAGGTACGTGTGCATGCATGATACACGCACATCCAGTTTGTAAAGTAAAAAACGTCTTTGTGAGCAAGTCTGAAGAATTATGCTCAGCCCTTTTGAGACGAGGGTAGGAAGTTCACAAGCCCCCTGGGCTCTGTGTCAGAGCGGAACACAGATCAGGCAGAGCTCTTGGGAAACTCTTTTGAGAAAGCAGACAGCAGCTGAGCCTAAGACGGTTTGATTGGTAACAGTTATACTCATCACAGGACGTCACGGGACACTTCTCAAAGTCATTTGTAACTTTGCAGTTTGTGGCTAATCCTCTTACTTTCCCATCCCTTCCGTGTGAGCCTTCCGGTGGTTTAAGGACTTTTCTTTGTAGGCTCCTGCTAAGAGGCAGTCTTTTGCTTTTCACTTCCTATCTGTTTCATTTCCTTACAGAACAGTGTAAGAGTTATCAGACTAGAGCTGCATTTGCTGTAGGTGGTGAAGACACCTGTGTAGAAAAACGTGCCTGGATTACTGGGAGGCTGACAGAGCCTTTCTTGGTTTCTCCCAGATATAGCAAGTCACAGTTCTGTGGGCCATGGCCTCAGGAATGGTTGATCATCTTCACTCTGTCCTAAGCATCCTTCCCCTGTCTAGAGGGCACTTTGTGCCAGTACAGCCTCCTACCAGCAGGGGGCGTGTTCATTTCCCCGTTGTTAGACAGAGGGCAAACTGGATTCCTCCACTCCTAGGACCTGGAAGCAGGCTGCTCCAAGACTTTATCTCACCTTTGATACTTTGTGTTTGTCAGTGGGTCAAGAAGATATGTTTTTTTTCCACCTCTTTCCTCTGTCATTCCTGTGTTTAGAATAAAATCAGATGTTGTAAGGGTAAACTAATATAACTATCTTCCCAAAGGAAACAGAGACATAGGCCAACTAAAATAAGACCAGTTTCCTACTTAAATCTTAGACGGGAAGGAGGAGGGTGAATGGCCCTCTCTCAGAGAACTTTTAGGGAGGCTCCCAGTTTTCTTCTCTGGATGGGCTGTGGAATTAGATTCTGCGTTCTACCGAATATGCACAGATCTGGTTCTCCTCAGTACCGAGTGTGTGTCTGCCTTGAGCATTGTCGTGTGTGTGTGTGTGTGTGTGTGTGTGTGTGTGTATGTGTGTGTGTGTGTGTGTGTGTGCCATCTTTGGTGACCTTCCACAAGCTGCCTGCAGTTTCCTGGAACTCTCAGCTCTGGCTGTATTTAGCCTGAGTGGCACCCGAAGGAGAGCCAGCAGGGCCGTGAGAACTGATTCGCCATCTGGAACACTGGACTAGGACCGTGGTCCAGGAGAGGCTTTTGACATGTAGAAAGGTCTGTGCATGTTTAGTGAATGCCGCTGTGTGCCTTTCTAGAAAGTGAGCATGCCTCTGGGCTGCTGCGGTAGATGGCAAGTCTTATGTCCCGGGAAGTAGTCGCTGGAAGACAAAGGGTTTTACACTCCTATTCTACCTTTTCAGTTTCTGTGGAAAAATCACGACATCTTTCTGGGTCTAGGTGAAAATCTGCAGGTTATCTGGATTGGATTCAACAGCTTCTTCCCTTGATTTTTTTCCCCTTTAGCTTTTTTTTTTTGAGGTAGGAGTTACTCTCACTCTGTTGCCCCGGCTGGTCTTGAACTACTGAGCTCAAGCAACCTCCCTACCCCCTCAGGCTCCTGGGTAAATGGGACTGCAGATGAGTACCACCATGCCTGGCGTTGATCATCTGTTTCTGAGCTTTCTCTAGTTCCAGAGATGCCAAAGCACATACTGCTGCCTGGAGATAGTCAGGCCATCTCTAGAAGCAGGTTTTGTATGGTGGAGTTGTTTTGTAATGTTGTGGTGCTAGGAATTGAACCTAGGACTTTGCGCATGCCTGGCAGGTGGTTTACCACTCCTCTGTATGCCAGACACCTCCTTATTTTATTTTGTCTTGAGAAAGGGTGTCACACATTGCTCAGGCTAGCCATCTTTTTCCCTCAGCCTCCTGAGAAGTTCGGAACTGTAGGCACGTGCCAACAGGCCCAGTTACGCTCACCTCCTTATGAAAACCTATTTCTCTCCAGCGGTGGAGAGACTGGCCTCGCTGACTTCTGTCAGTCTTACCTAATTATGAGTGCCAGTGCTAATGTATGAATGAGAACACACAAGCTCTCCTCACCATTCAGCTCTCTTATATAGTAGACACTAAAATTAAACTACCTTATGGAGTCTTTTATGTTAACACATTGTTAATGGCTTCATCCTGACATTTTTGAGGTTTAATAATGTGATTTGTTAAAGGATTTTGCTTGGGGATAGCATGGAGATTATAATCAGTGTACCGTCTTTTATTAGTGTGAACTCTGAGGGCAGACATTTTGTTTTATCTAGCATAGCTCAACTCATTAATCTCTTTATTTCAGTTGCTCTACCCTGTTGCACATGTAGTTGGAGGTGCTCATTGAACACTCCGCTAAAATGTTTTTAAAAATCATGACACTCACACAAGAATAGAATACAGATGTGCCACTGTTTTGCTAAGCTGTTGAATGAACCAGTGAGACAATAAAGTTCATCTACCAGAGAAGAGTAGGCCACGGATTATGTAGTTGCTAGCAAGACTCTTTTCTAAATTCGAGATAAAATTAGTTATTATGCAAAGGGGAACCAAAGCCATCACTTTTAAAGTAATCTTTTCTTGGCGTTTGTAGTTCCACTGTGAAAACCATAACTGAAAATTCTTAGGGAGACCCATGGAGCATGGGTCTGTGTGATATCACAAAGATGTGTACGTTTCTTTTTGCTACTTGTGGCTTTGAATATGTTTGTCTAAATTGTAATATGGCTCTATTCAAATTGTTATTTCTCCTAGAACAAAGGTTACATGGGGCATGTGATTCTTGTGTGCAAGTATGCACTTTATGCCTAAATTTATATTAGACACTAAGTCCATGCATAATTGTCTTTTCATAGTGGAAAATTAAAGAGAATATAGGAGCAGTTAAGAAAACAGTATGAATTTCCAAAATGATGCTGTATGGGGTTATCATCTAATGAGCACCTACGTGGGCCACAGAAAAGGTTATGGTGTTTATATGCTGTGTGGTTTAACCTGTAAATGGTCCTATGAGGTGGGTATCATTATCTCGTTTTGAAAATCAGATGAATAAGTCTCTGTGAAGTTATGCAATTTAATCAAGGTTCTGCAGCCTGTCTGAGCCAGCATTGAAATTTAGTCTGATTCTGAGTTTTATATTCTCTCTGATACACTGCTATGTTTACCCCTCTAAATAGCCTTAAATTCTCCTAAATTTTAAAATGCATGTCTAGATAAACATGCAGATGATGGGTCCTAATTTGCTTATATAATAAAGCATGCATCCAACAGTCTTTTTCCCTATTAAAGGGTTGACCATTTTGAAGCCACTTGAAGTAAGTTGGCCTTCTCTGATGACTGGATGAACCATGTGTTTTAAGTATTGTGACCTTTCCAGCCACCTCCTGTGAGCTCCTTCCTGGTGACTTATTGTCTTTCTTTTCTCTCTTCTGGTCCCCAATGTGTCTGTAGGTGGGCTGGATCCTCTCCATCCTGGATGAGCTGCAGCTGAGCCCACAGCCTCCTGTGGGGGTGCTTCCCCTGGGGACTGGGAACGACCTGGCTCGGACCCTCAACTGGGGAGGGGTAAGAATCGCAGGTGGCCCTCCCTGCCACGGAGGGGCAAACTGCACCCCCAGATCACTCTGTGCTCATTGCTAGAAGCAGTAAGCTGCTGCTGTCCGGGGACAAGTTAGACACGGGACTCAAATTACCCACATTTATTTGTAGCTTCTTCAGTTTAGACTTAGAATCAGCCAGGGAGGGAGAAGTAGGGTGTGAGACAAACACATGGTTCGTACAGAGACGAGATGAATGTTGAGATAGCCACCCTGACACGGCGAGTGGGTTGGCCTCAAGTGCTCATGTGGAACAATCTTGCAAATTCGCATTCAGTCTGACCCTTAGCCCTGGCCATAATTGCAAACCTGGTAGATTTCGGAATGATCGTTTGAGACAGGCCCTACTTCTTTTGAACATGGTGATTTTCTGGTCATTGTTATTCTAGCTTTGATGATAGCAGTGTCCTATTGCCCTTCCCGTGCTGGACCATTCTCTGAAAGTTGTGAAGGAAGTCCTCTCCTGTCACTAACTGGCTATTTTATGTTGTGTATTGATTGGTATTATTGTACTAAGATTTAACAAGCCACATGATACTAACACACCTAGCCCAGGAACTATTGGTATTGAAGGCTGCTGTGTGTAGTAATTTTTCTAGAGGGGTGTAGTCCCTGGTAATACCTCATGCTCCAGTTAATAACCACACATCCATGTTCATCCAAGAAACTCTGATTAGACTCAGTGGACCATTAAAAATAAGACATGAAAATTGGAAAGGGGCTTGGACGGGGAATAACAGAGGGTAGTGGGGGTGGGTATGATCACAATGCCGTGTATCCATGTGTGGAATTGTGGGAGAATAAAACAAAATGTCTTTAAAAGGTGTTAATGTGTCCACTTGCCAGCTTCCTAAGTCCCCCATACTAGGCTATTGCCTGGCCTGCCTTTCATAGGACGGTGATTTTCAGATCCACCACAGACGTGCATCCGGCCTGTAGCAGAATTAACCTATTAAAGCAGTTTTTGTTGTTTTTTTGGTTTTTCGAGACAGGGTTTCTCTGTATTGCTTTGGAGACTGTCCTGGAACTGGCTCTGTAGACCAGGCTGGTCTCGAACTCACATAGATCCGCCTGCCTCTGCCTCCCGAGTGCTGGAATAAAAGGCATGCACCACCGCCACCTGGCTTAAAGCAGTTTTTGTTGTTACATACTGCTTTTCTTTTCTTTTCTTTTTAAGCAGCTGGCATTAAAAACAAGCTCACTTACATGAAACGACTAAACTATCACCCGTGTCAGTTTCTGCTATGCCAAGCCAGTGTGTGATTACCTTGAGTAACCATGCTGTCACTAACACCTCTCCAGGACAGTGTTGTTCTCATCAGCCCTGCTTCGAGGCTGACTCGCCTCAGGCCACAGCTGGGTGGCTTCCCAACACCAGATCAGGGATTGGTAGATAAGACAGGATCTTCCGTCTTCCTTTCCGCTCTCCCCCTTTCCCACACACACTTGTGTATGGCCCCAATCCCTCCAACAAGAGACACGGGGATCGCGCATTCACTCCAATAAAGCAGCCGTCCAGCGCATGCCCACCGGTTCTCGGTGCCAGCAGGTTGTTTCTCAGCTCAGACTGGCCTAGTGCTTGCATGAGCTTCTTTTAAGCATTATGTTTTACGTACATAGAGGGGGAAGATAGCTCACTCTTCCAGCCCTTGTGTTTTAAAACCAGCAGGACTATGGCCCACTCCGCCTTGCCTTGGTATGGCATTGCCTGTGGCTTCCTGATCCAGACAGCAAGGGTCTGTGCTCTCATTCTGTCCTCAGGGCTACACGGATGAGCCTGTTTCTAAGATCCTGTGCCAGGTGGAAGACGGGACCATTGTACAGTTGGACCGCTGGAACCTCCACGTGGAGAGAAACCCAGATCTGCCGCCCGAAGAACTTGAAGAAGGCGTGTGTAAGGTTAGACAGTTCTTCCTCTGGGGGCTTGAGGAGTAGCTGGGCAGTTAGGAGCGCTCAGTGCTCCTTCAGAGGGTTGGAGTTCAGTTCGCAGCACTCCTGTTGGGTTGGGTGGCTCACAGTTGCCTGGAACTCCAGCTCCAGGAGATCTGGCACCTTCTTCTGACCTCTGTAGATGTGTGTGCACAGATGTATGCATGCTAATAAATAAAAATAGTGATAAACACACACGCAGAGAGAGAGAGAGAGATTGAGAGAGAGAGAGAGAGAGAGAGAGAGAGAGAGAGAGAGAGAGAGAGAGAGAGAGAGAGATTCTTCTTCCACTTATGGAGCACTGGGCATCCCCCAATACATTCCTTAAGACACACTCATGGGCTCCGGGCTTCTAGAAGATAACAGGATGCCTTTGGAATTATGGCTCTTAAGGCTGTGAGTATACCGTCACCACCTCCTTCCCGGATCCCTCTCGACAGCCCCTTCAGGACTCAGATACTATACTTGCTCCAGAGCTCAGGAACCTGTTCTCTGTCTTCAGTTCCACGCGGGGGAAGAATGTAAACAGTTGTTAATCTCTTGAGCTAGATGCAAACAGCTTACAAGAAGATAGAGTATATGTATGTCCCTAAGCATTAGGCACATGGCCTTTCAGTAGGTGGGAAACCTTAGACCCTGCTGGCCTGACATCAAACATCTCTTCTGTGTAGCCAATTGCCTCATCTGCTTGGGACTTGAAATGGCCTAAGTAAGTAGTCTGTCTTGGTGTTACTTTTTGGTGACTGAGCTTTTATGGTAAAAAAAGAAAAACAATCTAACCCAAATGGAGTCCATTGCTGTAAATGAAGTACTGTGCAGCCTCACTTCAGCACCTTAATCTAAGTCCCGACCTGCATCTCTGATTAACTTGGTGTGTGACTGTGTAGACCTGCCCTCCATGTAACTTCTCTTTTCTTCTGTGACACTGTGCCCACCATTTTGCAGGCCCAAGTGTCTCCTGGTACGCTTGTGAAGAACGTGTCTCTCTGCAGAGACTTGGAGTAAGTTAATGTAGGGATAAGGCCCCGCACCTGCACTTCAAATAACAGCCTTGCTAGTTTGGATCCATCCACTGAGCCCAAGTTTATTGTTCACCACAGTGCTGGCTTAAACGTCTCTCCTCATCTCTACTGCTTTTTTCACCTCAACTCCAGTCCTGAAATTAATACATCTTCTATTAGACATGAGGATTGCTCACTTGAAGTCGAGTTCCCAATTGAACATTGTTTAAACATAAACATATGCGATACTTTTAACTGTTTATTTGAGCTAATTGAGTTGGATAGAAAACCACCAATGTAGAAGGAGGGGGAACCTCTACTGAAATGGAAAATTTCAGGCCCTTTCTGCTAAATGTGGACTAACTAGGACTACAATTTAACTCTGTTCCCAAAAGCCTGAGAAACGGAAAGACTTCTTGATGCAGCCAGAGAACGTCAATCCAGATAATTAAAGGGCTTTGGGAATAGAGTTTGGGGATATGTTAGAAAATTGGGGCACATTTTCCTGGAAAATGTGAATACCTTAAAAACAGACTAAATTGGAATATTACTTAGGGAATTGTGACCAGATGTTTTCCTTAGCTTTCAGTGGCTGCTAAGACATGGGTTAGAATTGTAGCCAAAGTAATATAAATGGTAGAATGTTTCTATGATTTTGGCACGATCACCATGCTGTCCTTACAGAGGCTGGGGTTTTGTTGAAGTGCAGGGACTGGACATTCTCAAATACAAAGCCAGAGAGTTAGACATGGTTTTGGCATTACTGTGTAGCTTGAGTTTCTCTCTACTCTGTGGTTTGTTTGAGTCAATTCTAAGGGCTGATGCAACCCCTGACCCATCAAGGCTCGGTCTCAGGGTTTCAATGTGAGGTCCACCTTTCTTTTCACCAGAGACAGACACCAACGGAGGTCCTTCTCAGCCCTCTATTTTAATAAGACAATATTCTCCCTTCAGCTTACCGAGAAATCTTCCTGATCAGTAAGAACTGTGTGAAACACTCTAATGAATGGCTTTGAAACTTCAAAGGCTCAACACTTATTTCTAAGAACAAAAGGGTACAATTCAGTTTGGGACATAAACCTAACAGTTATCCAGGACCATTGCCTCTTTTAATTTAGTGTCTATCTTGCATTCTGTGTCATGGAAAGAAATGTGGGGAGATCATCCTTCTCTTTATTGCACTTTTTATGTGCTTTTCTGGTTGCTCTAATATTGACCTGCAGCTTTTGGATGACATCACGTTTGCAATTTCAATCGGGACTCTCAAGCTTCATGGCATTTCTTCTCGCTGGCTCATAAGAAAAGTCAGGGACTCAGAGCACAGGAGAAAAAGAGCTTATGTATGCTCTATATGGTTATGGTTGTCATAGTAAAGGTACAGATTTAACCAATTAAGTTGAAATCTGAATTATATCTTTATATATTTCTTGTGTGTGTGTTTCCTTTTTCTATCAGCAATGGCTGATACAAATCAAATGGCTGTCACTGCTTATTTCTTATATTGAGGTTTGTGAAAACAAAACAAACTCTTAAAAATAGATTACATGTAAATTATTTATTTCAGGCTGCAGTATTTATGTGTTGCATACAAAACTCTTGAAAAAGGCACATTCACTGATTAGGGAAATTAGACTGGATCTAGCAATTGAGTTTATTTTCTAAATTCATGGAATCAATCTCTTTTGTAACAAGATTGCTATTAAATTTTATTGCACCATGTACAAGGATGACTCTTACTTAGTAATTTGTATTTGTCTCCTTTATTTCCGTTTTGACTGGTGATTTGAACTTCCACTAACAAGTTAATTAAAGAACCTCTGTATCTTGTCCATGAACATACTCTACGGTGAGACATGGCTGATCTGTGTTGCACAAGCTGCCCCAGAGATAGGGTCTGGTGTTGGGTCTAGGCTGTTGTCTTCTAATTGGCTGTGAACAGCATCACCTTCATATTTGTCCATTCTTGCAGCTTCCTCTGAATGTCTTCAATAATTACTTCAGCCTCGGATTTGATGCTCACGTCACCCTGGAGTTCCATGAATCTCGAGGTGAGGACATGGCCCATTTCCGTCTCTCTGGGGGGAAGACCATGTGTCACCTACATGCCTGCATGATGCTGCCCTCTTGTGTGCCATGATGACCCTGGGAGGTGGACCAGATGGGAGCTTGCTATAAATAGAGACTACAGATCTAGCTGCCTTCAAGCTCAAGAGCAGGGACAGAGGGCCATTCCAAGTCACGGGAGTCTTTAAGATTGACTCTTATACTGTGTAGTGAGGAACAAAACCAGGGCTTTGCTCTTGGTAGGCAAGTTCTTTGCCACTAAGGTACCTCCCCAGCTTTGAATGGAAATTCTGAAGGAAATAGAATTCTTAGATAAAGATTTCTTTGCTAATTAGGATGCACGTAGCTCCACAAGCCACCAGACATTAAAGTTTAATACTGAATATCCAGAGCCTTAGAAACCTGACAGGTAAGACGAGAGGGAAAGAAACAGGCACGTTGACACAACAGAGGGACTACAGGTCTTTTAGTTTTGAGAGAAAGGAGTGTGATGGTGGTGAGGTTGCTAGGAAGGTTCTGGGGACCTTTACTGGGTGGGGACAAGTGAGAATGAGGCTGTGGTAACTCCCGGGACAAGATGAGGGACCAAGACTCTGCGAAAGTGAGTAGGTTGAATTGGCAGCTGATGGCTGCTGGAGAAGGGAGAGTACTTTCATTTTTTTTTTGAGACAGGGTTTCTCTGTGGCTTTGGAGGCTGTCCTGAAACTAACTCTTGTAGACCAGGCTGGCCTCGAACTCACAGAGCTCCGTCTGCCTCTGCCTCCTGAGTGCTGGAATTAGAGTCATGCACTACCACCGCCCAGCGGGAGAGTACTTTCTTTGGGGTTGTGGTACCTGGTAGGTTGGACAAGATGCAGTAGAAAGCCCCGCAGCCATGTGTGGCACTAATAACTAATTGAACTCAGCAGATCACACATAAAACTGGGAGACAATGGGCTGGGAGGGCCTAGGGAGTGTCATGGTGGGGGAAGTGGAGGTGGGTATGGGTATGGTCATAATACATTGAATACACATATGGAATTTTCAAAGGATAAAAATATTTTTAAAATGAAAACAACATTATATATCATAGAAAAGTAAATTCAGATATATATGAGAAAAGGACGAAATAGTAAAATATTTCATCTGAGTTTTCTCAACAATTCAGAACTGAGAAAATTTAGGATATAGGTTGGTCAAAGTCTCTTTTTGCCTTCTCCCTCCCTCTCTGCCTCCTTCCCTCCATCTCCTCATTGCTTGCACTCTGTCTGTGGGTAAAGTTCTCGATGCCTCTGCCTTTGTCCTTGGCCTATCACTCTGATGGTACCTAGTGCCCTGTGAATGAGTTTAGATGTAACTGAGACGTAGTTGTGTAAGGTCTGAAGCTTGGGAGACCAAAGGCAAAGTTGTTAGTGAGGAACTGTTTCCTTCATTTCTGGAGGCTCTGCAGGGCTCAAGCGGTTTCAAAACCCCAAACTTGAAACACAAGAGTGCTGAAAACCAGAATCCCAAACTTCAGATTGTGGTGATGAGGAGAAGAAAAATCCAACTCTTAAACACCCTACACATCCACAGTGGAGTGCTAGGGTTCAGATCATTAGAATTCAAAATACAGCTGAAGCACAGATTTGTGAAGCCCTAACTGGGTCCAGCAAGTCTTGTCCTTTGGACACCATGAAGGTCGTTAAGAAAAAGTGTGCATGAAGTTGGATTCTGTGTTACAGAAGAGCTCAAGTACAGAATGAAGAAGGGACTGTTGTTTGTGCTTCCTCTCTGAAAAGCTAGACAATCACAGGCACAATATGTAGATAATAAAAGAACATTAAATGTTCCAAATTGGGAATACCCCAAAGCTGACACATTCCTGCCCCAGCCTAGTCACGGGAAACAGTTATTCAAGGGACCTATGGAGAGTCTCTGTGACTTGTTTTTCTTCCTGTGTTTAAAGAGAGTTCATTTAGCCAGTAAGCAGTAAGCATTTTTTGGTTCCTAGCATATTTCTCCTTATTTCCTTATCTTTAAGGTCCTATGCATCTGGACTACTTAATAATAAGATTCCTGAGTTTCTTGACAATACCAGTAAGGCAACACAATATCACAAATACAAGAATTGCTAAAAGTAGGCATCCTGGCATGAAAAGAGGTCTAACTGATTAAGTGGGCCTGAGTAAGCTCACTCAAGGGGACCTGATTTAAGGCATAATAATTTTGAAAGATATTCTGATGATATACACCTTTGTACAAAGAAGGAACTTTTATGCATCAAAATGAGAACACAGAAAGACACAACAATACAAAGGAATGTGGCTTACAAAGGAATTTTGGGGAAGGAGACAAGTCCAATTGACTAACAGATGCCAAATTCCACAGGTCAACCTCAGAAGTTTATTGCTAAGGCTTATTTTATTTTATTATTTAATATTAGTATTCATTTTTTGACAAATTCATATATGTGTATGTATTAATCTTATGCATGCCACATTCTTCCCTCTCTAGCCTCCTGGGCCACCCACACCCATCTTATATCCTCCAATACTCCTTTCATCTGGGTGCCCGCCCCCTTACCAACTGAGTGTGATGAGTGTTGCTCACCTGCACACGAGTGTGGGACCATCCATGGACACATGGACAAACTTTCCTGGGGCATCCTTCCAAAGAAGATTCACGTTCCCTTTCTTAGCTGCCAATAGCTCCTCAGGGAGGATTGGGGATGTTGAGAGCACCACCTGCTTGCAATTTGAGGCTTCAAGACAGAAGTTGTATAATTTGCTGCAAAATACCTTAAGGGTGACTCAAAGTCTCATGAGAGCCATTGTGAAAAAACAATGGATTGAATAATGTCATGAAAGTATTTTACTCTAAATAGGAATTGTGCCAACCCATCTACTTGTAATGAATAAGTATCGACTGCATGAAGGCAGAGTTTTTAAAATGTAACTGTAGAGAGAAATTCTGGCATAGATGGTAAACATCCCATCAGATAGACAGTTCTTAGAATAGCTAGTTATATACTATTTCTTTTAGAAGGGACGATTAAAGTCACATTAATTTGGGGACAATTTATTAGAATTGTTGCCAGGCTGATGGTTATAGAGTTATCAGTTGAAAGTCAGGGAGAGGGGGCAGTCATAGTATTTTGTTTGACTTTGTAGATAAAGGGGGTAAATGTAACCACTGAGTCTCTCTATTGGATAGATTGAAAGTATGGCTCACTTGGTTGGAAACAGAGTACTGACTGGTTCTTCCCTAAGTGGTCAGAGCATTCCTGGGTGAACTCTTGCTGCTTATGCATCAGAAAGCAAAGTGTTCAGGAGAGGATTTGGAGATGTCATAGGGTTTGTCATGCCATTTTCACTTGAAGTATTGCCCAGTACTTTTATCAGTGCTTGAGGGAGTACATTAATGTTTAGGCATGTTAACAGGGATTATAGCTGTGAATGACAAACTCAGGTCTCATTTTACTAGCTGTGTGAATGAGATTGTCACTCTCTGGGCCTGGATATTAGACACATCAAACTTTTAGCTGGATATCAACTGCTTCCATATTGCTGCCTCATGGAAATTAAGATTTGGAGTTGCCGAACCTTATGCACAAGGTCAGGAAATACACTTATGATCCTAGAGGAGGCGGCCATTTAAATCACTTTAGAATTTGCAACTTTCACTAAATATACAGAGGCATGCAGATAATGTGACTCCAAGGACTGTGACCTCCATGATTCAAACCACAGAAAATGCATTTCCTAAAGAGGCTGTTATGTGTGTGGCTTTGCTAAATTTCTTCCCTGCTAAAGACAATGCTGAGACTCACTGCATGCCACTTTGAGGCACCAAAGCTTAGCCAACTTGTCCTAGAAAAGTCCTCACATCTCAAACCTTCCAACCTTCCATATTGAATGTCTGTGTGAAATCCACTCATCATTTCAGTGTATTCCTGTAATATGTGGTCGTTACATTACTACACGGGTAGAAGAACTGATTAAAACACACTGAGTATCTATTTGATCTGATTAGATTCAATCAATTTTAACCCTAATTGCCTGGTATGACATCTTTGTTTAAAAGAAAAAAAATCGGCTCACACCTGAAGGTGGGTGATAGTGAGCCCAGGAACATGTCAAGAAACTTCCAAAGATGTCTTACCTTTCATTTTCAGACCTGCCTCCCCCTCTTCCTTATTTTTTATTACCACCTCACAGTCCAGTGGTATCAGCAAGTGTTTGTTACATTACCAGAATGTTCCATTGAAGGATAAGCCCATTTATTGAAAAAAAAGAAGTATCAACAGAAGGAATATTACTATAGACAAGTTGTGCAAAGAGTAAACAATATAGGTGTTCAGCAGGATTGGTGGTAGAGGCAGAAGTGTGGGAGATAAGAGAGAAACGTGATAATAGATAAGAATGCAGGTAGCATCATATCAGGCAGGAAGGAAAGTACCTTAGCCCTAACCCTGACCCTTACCCTAACCCTTACTCTAACCCTAACCCTAACCCTGACCCTGACCCTGACCCTAACCCTAACCCTAACCCTAACCCTAACCCTAGCCCTGACTCTGACCCTATCCCTAACCCTAACCCTATCCCTGACCCTGACCCTGACCCTTTGTCTTCAGCATGAGTTAGCTGAAAAGTGAATGCACAAAGAATGGCTTTTCTACAGTGATTGAAAAGTGATATTGGTAAAAGTGACATTTTATATGGCAAAGGGCATTTTAAAATAACCGTAATGGGAGTTGATATTGAAAAGAAGGGTTTTTTTTTCTTTAGTATGTAGAATTTGAGTTAAAGGTGGTCATGTAGCTGTATGCATAGACTATGGCATGTTGTTTTGGATGCCTGAAGAAGCAAAATACAGAAGACACAAGAGCGGAGTGCTGTGGAGCACGTCTTCTGGGCACGAGTGGTCACCACATTCTTGAGGCAGGGCAGCCCTGATTTCCTGTGCAAGACCAGCACAAGACTGCTAGGGAGAGCAGAGAGGCTTAGAAGGCTCTGCCCCTCCCCAAGGCAGTTAATGGTTGTTGGGGGTGGGGAGACATTTTCTTCACTAGTGTAACCCCTGGTAAGGTGTTCAGAGTGCTATAAACAAACCCTCACCCCTGATCCTGTAAGAAACACTAATAAAACTTACGCTCTCTCTCTCTGTCTCTGTCTCTGTCTCTCTCTGTCTGTCTCTGTCTCTCTGTCTCTGTCTCTCTCTCTCTGTCTCTCTCTGTCTCTCTGTCTCTGTCTCTCTGTCTCTCTCTGTGTCTCTCTGTCTCTGTCTTTCTCTCTGTCTCTGTCTCTCTCTCTCTCTGTCTCTGTCTCTCTCTCTCTCTCCCTCTCTCCCTCTCTCACTCTTTCACGCACACACACACACCTCTTTAAGAAAAAGGAAGTCATACAGATAGAAGAGGGATTAGTTGGGAAGAGGAAGGTTCAGTGGGAGGGGAACATGGTAATGGAGGGATGGAGGGTGAGGATGATCAAAATACATTACACACATGTGAACATGTCATAACAAAACTAGTTTTTAATCCATGACTAATAATAAAAACCTAAAAATGTAAAAATAGAGTAAGAATCCAGTGAAGAAAGTATGAAAGATAGGTGAGTTACATGGGGGTGCTTATATCTAATATTTTATGAATGTGTTATAATGCTTATACTTGTAAATGCCTTCCTAATGTGCCTCAGGCAGACTTCATTTGTTTATGAGCTAGACAAGCACTGGAGAATAGAGGCATATGTTAATGGATGGGCAGACTAGACTAAATCTATATATGTGTGCTTAGATATGTATAATGGTTGCAACTGAAAAACTCAAGTGTGTGGAGCCTTGCTTTCCAAGAAACAGGTTGGACGAGTGTTCATTTGGATAAAGTGTGTACAGTGATCCAGTTCTGAAGAGTCAGGATGTTTTCCCCAGTGAACATGCATGTTGGCTCATGTCCACTTTCAGTGTCAGCCAGAGTTTAGTAAGTCATAAAGGCAGGGCAGAGGTAAGATTGGTTGAGTCCAATTAGACAAACACATATAACAGGTTTTAACCATTCATTCCTTGTCCACTTTTAAGTAGTGAAAGTGAAGGAAGCTAAGGTCCTCTATGTTTAAGAACTCTTAAGACCCCTTTAGGATTATATAAGATTACATTGTATTTTTTATGAAGTGTAAGTAACAAATGTACTGACATTTTCAATTAATTATTTCGTATTTTGATGAGAAAATTAAAACTATAGTATTTTTCTGTGTGTTTTCAAGATGGGGTTTCTTTGTGTGGAAACCCTGGCTGTCCTGACACTCACTCTGTAGACCAGGCTGGCCTTAAACTCACAGAGATCCGCCTGCCTCTGCCTCCTGAGTGCTGGGATTAAAGACATGCACCACCACACTTGACTGCTTATCAACAAACTGCGTGGAGGCTGGAAGGATGATGGCTCAGTGGCTAAGAGGGCTAACCTCTCTTGCTGAAGACCTGGGTTTACTTTCTAGCATCTACATCAGGCAGCTCATAGTCACCTAAAATGACAGTTCCAGGGGAATCTGGTGGCATCCTTTTACCTCCATGGGCAACTGTTCACACATGCTGCACATGAACTCACACAGGTGTACACACATACACATAAAACAAACAAGCATAAACATTTTTAAATCTTGTAAGTCCTTTGAAATACTGTCTAAAAACACCTCGATGTCTTTTTAAAGCACTGTTGAACAACAGCTTTTTTTCTATTTGAAATTATGATAAGTTTGAAATTATAGATAAATATTGTGATTATTTGCAATACTTACCCTCCTCCTTTCTGCCCCTCATACTCTCATGTAAACCTGCCTCCATTCTTACTGTCACCCATGGCAGGATTCTGCACTGGAAAGGTTCTGTGATACTGTTCACATGGGTTACTTTAGAGAGGAGTCTCTTTGTAACCTGGGAAGGTTTTAGCCAACTAATTGTGTCCAAAAATCCTTCCAAATTTGCATGTTTAGAAGATCAATATGTTGATCTTTGAGATATAATAGTTGGATATAAATGGGATATCTGAGATGAACCAATGTATGTTGCGTGTGAACCCAATTATTAAATATTACTAGGCCCTCTGAGAAATGTGGTGATGTTAGGTGGTGATAAGTGACAACAAAACCGAGTGATAATAATTCTCAGAACAGTTTAACTACAGAGGTGTATTGTCTTCAAGCCTGTTGAGAAAGAAGCATGTAGAACATTTTGTTGAGAACTAACTCATCTTTGAGACACTTTGTAATTCTAAAGGTTATTGAAAGTATGTTCTTTCATTAGCTAGAAATTTGGATATGGTTTATGTGTGCGGCTTTGTGCTCTGTAAATATTTCTATATGCAGAACTTTTGAATGTTTGCTTGCACTCTCTTTTATTTTGAAGATTTTGTTATAGATGCAATGTTTGTAAGGCAACTAACAGCTGAAGCAGAAAGAGGAGGAGAAAACACAAAACTTAGAAAGGATGAATAAATGGTGTTAAATACCCTAATATATTTTCATCAGACCTGCTCAAGACATGGAAGGTAACATCTAGTCTGAAATAAACGCTTAAAATGGACCGACAGCTAAGCCTGCAAGACCAATCCTGGACAGAAGCAGAGTTTTAGGGTCCCCAGTCTGATGGCACATACCATGCCTTTGTGCTGTGTTTAGGATGGGACTAACATTTCTAATCAGTTTAATGGATTATACCCGGAACTCATCATCATTATAAATAGATTATGATTAGATCCAAATCATTTGGATACTGCAGATAAAAGTGAAGTTTTGAGATAATGAGATTTAGACGAGATTGGGATTTTTTTAAATTGATGATGCTATGATGAACTGGGAACCTTGAGGACCTGTTAGGTACTAAGCACCTTTTCCAACTAGAGGAGGGATGTGAGTCACAGGGCTGGAATGTGGACTTTAGCAGTTTTGCTTCCCATGGTCTTTGCCCAGTGTGACAGAAGAACTTCACGCAGACAAGCAAAGCTGACTTCAGTGTCAGAAGACAGTCTGAGATTATTCGCCTGGGCCAGTATAATCGTGCGAGTCCCTAAAATCAGAAGTAGAGGAACAAGTCAGAGAGATTCAGCGTATGAGGACTTGATGTACTAGTTTTGACTGTTGTTGAGAGAAGCTTTTTCCTTGCCAGCCGCTTTGGTTTTTCCCCACCAGTTGCCTGGGCTCTGCCGCGTTGTAGTCCCCAAATAAACACACAAGACGCTGTATTAATTATGAAGCTGTTGGCCATGCTTGTTTCTTACTGGCTGGCTCTGACTTAAGTATTTACTCCATAATTGTTAATCTAAGTATTTCTCTTACCGGAGAAAAGGGTCTGGACTTCTTACCCCTATGGCAGCTACATGATGATGTTTCTCCTTCCCAGAGTTCTCCTTGACTCCTAGTCCCACCTACCTTGCTTTCCTATTGGCCAACAGTGCTTTATTGACATAGACACAGGACTTCCCCATCAGACTGTGGCTGGGATCAGAACCCAATGGGTGCAGACAGTGAAGCGGTGAATGAGTGAGGATGAACGCCCTTCAGCAGCCACCAGAGAGCTCCGGTTCTGCAGCCT
Organism: Mesocricetus auratus; assembly: GCF_017639785.1. Lineage (NCBI taxonomy): Eukaryota > Metazoa > Chordata > Mammalia > Rodentia > Cricetidae > Mesocricetus > Mesocricetus auratus. Next base: position 4,932,019 of record NW_024429200.1, read on the forward strand.
CCAGGATGTAGACTCTACCAACAACCCGAATAACCAGAAGACGTTCCCAGGACCTCTCAGTGAGGGTGTCACAGTGTGTCACCTTTTCAAACCCTCAAGCAGGGGCTGCAGGGGGTGGGGCCCATTCCAGAATTCTGACCAAGAGAATCATGAGCAAATCAATGATGGGGTTTGACTATTCCAAATCGGTCATGATTTCTTATGCTAGGAACAGGAAACTGATAAAAGTCCCATTGATGATTGTAAACAGAATAATGGAGTAGAGCACAGTGAGCATGTCTTCCTGTCTCACACCCAGGAATTCAAGCAATTAGCCACAGATCCTTCTAGCAGTGGTGTCAATTCTGTTAGCCTTTCATGTTTACCTCGCAGAGACATAACTCCCTGAAGGAATGAACCCTTGAGCTTTCTCACTGCCCCTTCCCCAAAGCTTTATCCCCTCTCTCTTTCTTGATGCAGGGTGGAAGGTATAGTGGCCTGTTCATGCTCTTGGTTCTTCTTAAAGGTACATCGGCTTTGTGTGATGCACCCAGGCACAGGCAGCCATCTAGTCCATCCTTCTCGCAACAATGGAAATGACTGAGCACTGCTGTGGGCATCTGTGGGCCATCCTGTGCTTCTTTGCTCCCTCTATGGCCTGGCCTTTGTGGGAGCTAGCCCAGTTCCAGCAGTAGGCTGAGCTTCCTCTACGCTATAGCTGGGTGTCTTTCTGAGTCTCATTTTTGCTTAAATGGAAGATGCAAAAGAGAGAAATGAGGCTAGGAACAGGGCTTAGGAAATAGAGTGTTTACGAAATAGCCATTTGGAAGTGCATTATCCTGGGATTATTCCCCTTGAATCCTTTAAGGCCAAGACATATGAATGACTACCTATCCCTTCCTCTTATGTCTTTTTGACAGCTCTCTGAATGTTAGGTGTCTCGGTGTACCTATTTTAAAGTTTATTACTCCCAGCTAAATTACCTCTGAAGCGAGCATTTTCATTAAAGGTATGAGTTAAGTCACTAAAAATTCAGTTTATTTCTCCATTTTATCCCATTTTGGTGGTCTTATGGGGAATAGTCTATCTTTGGAGAAAATTAATCTTCTTTTTGGTTTTATTAAAATCGAGTCTCAGAAAAACCACATAGAGTTGTGAATATTTCCAGACCATAAGTTATAAAGCACATAAATGTTAGTGGTTAGCTGTGGGCATTCGTATGTTGAGAAACTTCTACACCAGAACTGTGCTGGCAGTCACTTCCATTTTTTTAATAACTTGTTGAATAGCTAGATTGGATATTTTTGTTTGTTTTTAAACTAGAGCCCATGTACTCAGACACTGTGCAAAAAAAATCTCATTTTACCTCTGGCTTTATAAAACAAGAAAGCTTATGCAGCTGAAAATGAAAGTAGAACCGAGGCATGTTGATTCAAAGAAAGTCAGTAACACAGATGGAGAAATGGCTCAGTAGTTAAGAATACAAGTTCAGTGCTCAGATCAGGGGCTCACAATAATGTGTAATTCCAGTTCCAAGGGATCTGACACTCTCTTCTGGCCTTTGTAGATACACACACACACACACACACACACACACACACACACACACACAAAATAAATAAATAAATAAATAAATAAATAAATAAATAATAAAATAATGAATCCTAACAAGAGGTTAAGAGTAACAGAGAGAGAGAGAGAGAGAGAGAGAGAGAGAGAGCGCACAATTAACACTGTTTTATATCTTGTTTATTATTCCTCATAATGTTTTGTTGCTTTGTGTATAGGATCAGTGCATTGTTGAGTAGAACAGTATTTACGAAAGCTTTGAGATTTAGAAACTCCATAGCTGAAGTTGGCTTTTGAGAACCAATCTACAAACAGTCCCTTCTCTTATGAGTTAAGTTTGCAATTCTTTACCCAATTTCTGGATCCTGTGCAATTATTAGTTGACTCTAAAAATCCTGAAAATAATCTCCTAAGCATTATGTAGGACTTGTACTTGAGGTTCTATATGCTTTCTTAGGATCAGTCTGTGTGAGTAAACTCTTACATTCCCTTGTTTTGACAGGGACTGTTAGATACTGTTTTTAGACAGTATTAGAACAGAGAGTTTCCTCTAGTCTTAGTAACCTAAGAAGAAACTACTAATTTCTTTGGTTATGAACCTAGCCTTTATTGGCTGAGGCTTGGTGGGGGGTTTGGGAACATGGGAAGGTGAGGGAATGCAGTGGGGGGGATTGATATATAAAATAAGATTGTTTCTAAATAAAAGAAAGTTATTTAAAAAAAAAGAAGAGACTACTAGCGGGTGGGTATAAAGGCAGAGGGCTAAGGTAGACCAGTAGATTGTTTAGTGAAGCTTTAGAATTGCATCAGGGAGAAACATTCGAGGAAATTACATTTCACGTAGACATTTCTATAGCTCCTGAGTTCCTGTGAAAATTCTCCAATATGGATTGCTTTATCTTTTTTTTTTTTTACTCTTTGAGCTAAATAACAGTGGAGTCAAACTGAGAATTAGATCATTGAACCTTTCTGTAATATAAGTCATTTCAGAGGCCCCCTTCTCCTCCCCTTCTCCAACCCTTTTTTCTCACTCCCCACCTCCTCACCCCCTCCCTACCTTTTTTCCTCATTCATTCTATTTCTTCCAAGGTCTATTACGAGTAAGGGAGTGGGTTCAGAGGATTCTCAAAATGTGAAAACGAATTTCCATTCATGTTCCTTCAAATCCACCCTGTTTAACTGCACTTAGAAGCTTTGCACATAGTTTACAGAAAGCCACACCCTCCTAGATGTCAGTGAGAATAACCACACCCCCAGAACCCTTACTTCTTGTCCATCCTTGCCCCAAATCCCTCTGATTCTCTGATTCAAAGCAAATTTTAAAAAGTCTATAGTTTTAATGTTTTGAATGCACCTGGGGAGCTCCTCAAAGCACCATTCCTGGATCTCACACTCAGGCATTCCAGCAGAGCAGGGATAGGTGAGATCAATGATCAGCCTTACAGACACTCCCAATTCACACCAAAGCTGATGGCTTGAGCTGAACTTTTTAGCACCCGAGAGCTACACCTGTGTCACGGGGTAACTGGAGCTACTGGCCTGGAACTGAGGCAGTGGTCACAGCAGAGTCGGATCTGGTGGGTCTTCAAGGTAGAGGCCAGGCAGGAGGGGAACAGTGCCAATCTTTTTTAAAGGTTCTATAACAAAACTACCTCTCCTCTTCACAGAAGCAAATCCAGAGAAATTCAATAGTCGTTTTCGAAATAAAATGTTCTATGCAGGGGTAAGTATTTATTTCACTTCATGATTATTATTTAATGCCAAATTCACTGGATACTAAAGAAACTAATTACGTCAAAATGAGTAATGCTGGACACCTCCGTCTATGTTTATGTATAATTATTCTTTAAAGCCTCCACCAAGGAATGAAAGAGAGGGACTATTTATTTGTTTGTCCGTTTATTTAGTTTTTTGAGACAGGGTTTCTTTTGTGGTTTTGGAGCCTATCTTGGAACTCGCTCTGTAGACCAGACTGGTCTTGAACTCACAGAGATCTACCTGCCTCTTCTGCCTCCCAAGTGCTGGTATTAAAGGTGTGTGCCACCACCTCCCAGCTGGGAATGTTTTATAAAATGAGTGGTCGACAAGGGGTTTGGTGTTGATCATGACTGAATTTTAAGCTCCTGAGGTGCTGCAAGTGTCAGTGACTTTTAGGAAGCAACGTGAAAGAGGTATCAATGAGGGAATCGAGAAAAATAGTTAAAGGATAAAAGCGCCAATGTTTTAGTTTGCTTCCTATTTCTGTTTAAAGTACCTTGACAGAAAGCAATCTAAGGGAGAAAGTGTCCATTTGGTTCACAATTCTAGGTTACATTCTGTCACTGGGGGTGGCCAAGGTGGCAGGAAGGAAGTTAAGCAGCTGGCTGTTACACATCCACAATCAAGAGCAGGCGAGCAAGTGATGAGGGCACACATGATGCTGCTTACACCAATACTCCACCCCTTTACAGTCCCGGGTCCCCTGCCCAGGGAAAGGTGCGACCCACAGTGAGCCTGTCTTCCCACTAATCAAGATAGCCCGCATAGACAAGAGTGCGCAGGCCAACTTAATCTAGACAACCCCTCACTGAGTCTCCTCTCCCAGGTGATTGTAAACTGTGTTGAGTTGATAGCTAATGCTATCCATCAGAGACAACCTTAGCTCAGGATATAGTTTTTTTTAGCGGGATGTGTACCCAGTGACTGTGGTTGAGAAATTGGCGGAACTTGGAAGCTTTTTTGGTGGAAACTCATATGAGACCGGGTGGCAGTGGGGTGGGGTGGGGTGGGGGGAGCAGGGCTTTCTTTACTCTTCGGGGACATTCCTAGGAGTTTGTAGAGATGAGAACAGAAGACATTAATGTGACAATAACGTGCAGCTTAAATGGCTAGCTCTGGGTAGGGTTAAAGAGTAAGGGGCAGCGCAGAGCTTTCCTGAGGGAGGTTGAAGGAGATCTTAGCATTGGATGCCCAGTGACTCCGAGAACCATCCATCCATTTTTTGATATCCTCCTATAATCTTAAGTTTTATTGTAGTCTGTAAACAAAGAGGATTCCCACAGACACTACCTTATTTTACCTTGGGCCATAGGAGAATTTTTAAAATATTTTTTCATAGTGTGGAATGTTGGGGAACTGTCATGTTGAAGCAAGGATTTGGTGGAAACCACCTAACAAAGCACTCCTTTCTCCTTTGTGGTGTAGGCAGCCTTTTCCGATTTCCTACAGAGAAGTTCTAGAGATCTATCTAAACACGTCAAAGTTGTTGTAAGTATTGGCTGTATAGGTTCATTTAATTTGTGTGTGACTATGAATGCCACCCCCATGTCATTTGATGTGTATATTAATCCCTGGGCTGCATATAGTTTACAAATCATGTAGACGAGCTCATTTGCCCATGTATATGAGTTCTCACCATATGTCAGTATCTGTCTTTGTTGCTGGAGTGAAATAAAGACAAAGTTTTACTCCTGAGGAAATCATGGAGGAGGACGCATAATCACCGCAGACTCATAGGCCATTATTCAGTCATACATACAGAACACTGATAGCACAAGAGGAATGGTTATCCTGCTTAGGTTAGGATTCAGAAAATCTTCCTGGAAGAAATGCTGCGAGCTGGCTCTTCCGGTATAAACAAATACTTGGCCAAAAATTGTTCCAGATTTTTTTCTGAGGAATCTCCATTTTATTTTATTTTTTTGTTTTTTTATTTTTTCAAGACAGGGTTTCTTTGTATTGTTTTGGAGGCTGTCCTGGAACTAGCTCTTGTAGACCAGGCTGGCCTCGAACTCACAGAGATCAGCTTGCCTCTGCCTCCTGAGTGCTGGCATTAAAGGCATAGGTCACCAATGCGCGGCTTGGAATCTCCATTTTGCAACAAACACTTACTTTATGCAGACTTTGCTCTCCAGCCTAGTCAGGGCTCCTCACACTGAATGGATGTTTCACGGTATTTCTTTTTAAGTCTCTAATTCAGGTTATGTGTCCACTGGAGGAAAAAAAAAGTTAAAACTGTCTCACCTGAGAGGTACATTGTAATATACCATCAAGTCAGTTAAGAAAAACAAACTGTTTCTTCTAATACCAGAGATTATGAAGAGATGAATATAACTTAGATTTGCATAGTTTTAAGAATTAATGAAAATGAGGCTGCATGATTAAATATATATACATATATAATGTATACACACACATATATATACATATATATATATATATATATGGAGAAATATGGCAGCACCTTCACCTATCATGAGGCAGGTAAGGTAATGTAGAATATGTGTGTGTGCCTGCATGTGTATGTGTACATGTATATAAAAATAGATGATAGTAGGTTATTGAGATTAAGAGAAATGATAGAGGAGAATGAGACAATTAAAATAAAAAGCAGTCTTTAGCATGAGATCCACATTTATGTTTACAAAATGAGATATATCTGCTTCTAGGTTGTTCTTTATAGTTTGTTGAGACAGCATCTCTTGTAGCCCATTCTACCTTTAAATTTGCTATTTAGCCAAAATGTCCTTGAACTTTTGATCTTTGTTTTTCCACTTCTCATGTACTGAGAAGTATTCACTGCCAAGTCCTGCAAAACATTTAAAAAACATTCTAACTATATTAAATAAATTACTTCTATATCAAATAAAAATGGAAATGATCATTGAAAATAAAACAATTCAGGATTGTGATAGAATGATATTTTGTGGGACACTGATGATATTTACAATGCTTATAAACTATTATATGTAGTGCTAATGTAGTAGAAATGACTTACTCTTTCTTATAAGATGCAAGGTTCATTTTAAAGATGCTAGGCTGTGCGCAGTGGCTTCTGTCAGTTGTCCCAAATATTTGGAAGACTGAGCTGGAAGGATTATGAATTCAAGGCCAGCAACCAGTCTGAACAGCTTTGTGAGAACCAATCTCAAAAGAGGGGGGAAAGTGGAAAATTATAGGAATCTGATAGGCAAACATTTGCAAAGCTGCTGGTGCTGCTGTATCAGCATTAACATCTGCCCTGCTTTGGATCTCTTACTAAATTTTACTGTAGAATTTCTATGTCTTTTCATTGTAACCCTATAAGTACTCAGAACACTGTATGATTTCAGTTGCTTATCATAAAAACATAAAGTCTGTAATCTATCGCAAAATATGCATGGAAGATGAATCTCTGAAATCAACGGAGGCTGGGTTAAGTATTGCTGGTATTAGCTAACCTAGGCATTCCTTCAGGGAATTTCAGCTCCTGTACAAAGCAGTGTTGTTTCTGGCCCTGAGGTGAGGCACAGTTTCACGGCGGTAGAGATCAGAGTGAGGGGAGCAGATCTTCTCAGGGTAGAAAGGCTGAGGGAAGCAGAGATGCTCATGGTGGAAGGGATGAGGGGAGGAGAGCTGTTCATAGGGATCAGATCTGCTTGCTTCATGGTGTCCAAGAAGGGAGGATGGGAAGGCCAACGAAAGGAAAAGAGAGGAGGCAGAAGAGGGGGAGAGAGAATCTGACTGATGCGCTCATCAAGGCAAACCCTGAATGAACTATTTCCAAATAGACCACACCCCCTAACATCTTATTCAGTGTGAACTCAGCAGCATAGTAACATGCTCATGATCCAGTCACACCGTAATGGTGTCACCAGCTTGGGCCCAAGGCTCACATGAGCCTTTTTGAGGAATGCTTCACAACCTAACTCTATCAGATGTATATAAAACAGACCATCTAATCTTTGTCATGGGTGAAGTCAGTATCTAATATGTAACGCAGAAGTCAGGTGGTTGTAAGTGTGTGTATACGAATTCTAGACTAAGAAAGCACAAAGCACAAAGAGAACATTATGTATCACACTATTTACTGGCTATTGCTTGATTTATCAACACACTAGAATGGATACAGAACTGTATTTGCAAGCAGATGTTTTCTCTTTTGTGTGTTTGAATTAGGGAAAACACCAATTACTGATGTTCTAGAGAACTGTACATTTTCATGCATTGACATGGTAAAATAGTAAAATACTATATGTTATATATCTTTAAATAATTTGATAAGCTCCTATAACTTTCATATTACCCAGGAGGAAAGGCTAGAATATTTAAAAATGAGTTTGGGTCCAAGTTTATTGGTTATTTACTATTGTAGTTTTTTTTTGTAATGTATGTAGCAACACAGCACAGCATCCTGTATTTGAATGTAAGGGATTTTGTTGTTGTTATTGTTTACACTCTTGATCATTTAAATAAAATTCTTCTATGCTTCCTTCATGGGCATAGTCATTTATGGATCTGCTTGAAACCCGTAAGTGATTTGGAAGATCTTAGGTTATTGGAAGTACTCTAAAACATCTTTGGTCACTATCTAGAACTTGATTTCTTTCTAAATTACTTGTGGAAATCTTTTGTTTATAGCCATATGGTTCCCTGGTGATTATTTTTGAGATCATTTGTGAAAACTGGGGTATATTCAGATTATGTGGAGTAGAGCTGTGGACAAGGCTTCTAAGGGAAATGATCAAGGGGCCCTTGAGACCAAGATAATGTCCAAATCCCAACAGGTTAATCTCAGAAGTGCCACCCAGTTTTGTAAGAGATTAGATTTGTAAGAGAGGATCACTTGACACTGTTTTGTTTTATCGACCCGGTGTTAATATCCACATTCACATCTGTACAGGAGTTTATGAGCTCTTACACCTGGGACACTGGCTTCACCCTGTAGCAAACAAAAGAGGATCTGGGACAGGTAATATCAATTTAGAATAGACCCCTTGAAGACTTTCAGATAATGAATTCAAAACATGTTCCTTAGGTTCAAAATAAACATTATTTGAGGCAGGAAAGGAAACAAATGGCCATGCTCGTGCTGTGTTTGGATCAATTGATTACTGTGGGGAATGCTGCTGGCTTCGTCTTTGAAGCGTGTGTAGTCTTTAAATGTTAGAACTATCTGTCTAAATGTCCAACAATAGTTCAAGGCAATGGATGACAGTATCTGCTTTGAATATTGGAACAGTGAAAAACTGTTTTGGTCAAGTTTTATTCTTATATTAAATCAGATCAACACCAAAGCTAAACCCCTGTTCTACAGAGTTAAGCTCAGCATAAATTTCAGTCATAGTAGCTGGCATTCACTCTGGGGGTGGGGGGCAAGGGAAAGAATTCCATGCTCTATGCTGTTGTCAACCCAGTTATCTTGGATGAGGCTGTCAGACACATGACTACTTCAGAAGCCCCGCTTTCTCTGCTTTGGTTGCTGCAGTGTGATGGGACAGATCTCACCCCAAAGATCCAGGACCTGAAGTTCCAGTGTATAGTATTTTTAAATATACCCAGGTAAGCCCTGTTCATGCTGTTGCCTTTGTTTGGTGTGAACTCTGTTTGACTTGGGGCATCTGATTTCATAAGTGAAGCATCCTGGGTATAGGCCATGATATCCCCAATTTTAATGTCTTGTCAAAGGTTCCATGTCTGCTAATTTTCTTCTGCTTGGCTTGTTCCCTGGGAGTTGGTTTTGCCCACGATGTAGAATCCATTATCTATAGTCTCCTAAACTCGAGAGACTCGGGCCCTTTTCTCCAGCATTTTCATCTAATTCCCATTCCTGCCCTACACCCACGCGGCAGCCTCCAGGGGAGACAGATGTGAGTAGAACCTGCTGTCAATTTCTCAGAAGCTGTTAGGAACGAATCCAGCCTGATGAGTATGGATTTCTCTGCCAAATGCTAGACTCCATCAGAGAGGCACGTTACAGACAGGGTTTAAATGCTCCTTGGAACTATTATGCACCATGAGAAAGAACACTTAGGACTGACTATTCTTAAAATAAGCATATTACTTCAGTGGCATAAAATTCAATTCTAGGTTCCCAAGCCAAGATGTTGGAAGGTGCAGGCCAATAACCCCTCATCACTTGCTACCAACCAACTCAGACAGCAGTCTGCAAATAAGCTGATCTTGCTGAATTCAAGGAAATGAGAGATCTATAGAAATTTGTGTCTGGGAAAACCTGTCAGGGTCTCCAGGTTACACTTGGCAACGCTCAGGACACTCAGTTCCAAGCTGTGTCAGGAGCCTGAGTCGGCATGGGTTTAGCAGAAGGCTTACAGATGTGGAGGAAATGCCTCTGCTAATTCCTCCTGTCATACTTTCCTCTTTGCTCCTGGCCCTCTCCCCTTCTGTGAATGCTTCTCTGATTTTACAATTTTATCTATTCTTTGTCCTTTCCTCTCCTAACCCTTGTCCTCTCCCCTTCCTCCTTCCCTCCCTTTCTTTTGAGAGAAGATCCCTCTGTACAGATCACAATCCTTCTCCCTTGGCCCCTTGTGTACTGTAACAGCAGGTATACACCACCACTCAAAGCATGCTTTATTCCTTACCTTTTATTTCCTTATTTAAAGTACTTTGCATTTATTCTTTTCCTGTGGGAGTTTCTTGTCTTAATTCTATATGTAGCGGTAAATGCTACCACCTTAGTTCATGTTCTCTTTAAGATTAGCACGGATTTATCTTCGTTTAAGACAATTATTAAATTATTAAAGATAATTTATAAGATAGAAAACACAAACCCTATAGTGAGAAATGTTGGCAAATGATGGCGGAAGGAAAAGAAGGTTACCACAGGATGGTTTTGTTGTAAGATTGTGGTTTATTTTTGCAAGGTTATAATATTTTAGAGGTAAGTTCATTTTTTTCATAGTTGACGTTATACATCAAGGATAGCAAACTGTTCTTATATTTAATAAACATCAAGCTCCACTAGAAATAATTTTTAAAAAGCTTATTTATAATCTGACACATTGAACCATAAACCGCCTGTGTAGTCATGAACATACTGTTCAATACCTTGGTACATGAATCTAAGTTAATTCCCAGAGCTAATCAGGAGAAGACTGAGGTTGCTTTTACTGATTCTGACCTTGTTTGCAGATATTGTGCTGGCACAATGCCTTGGGGGAACCCTGGAGATCACCATGACTTTGAACCCCAGCGTCATGATGATGGCTACATTGAAGTCATCGGATTCACCATGGCCTCTTTGGTGAGCAATATCTCAATTTTATTGTGTGTATGCCACAAATAGTTTTAACTGCTCACAATGGAAAATTAGTTGTCTTCAATGGAGTCTTACTGGGTGTACAAACCTTACTCAAGGGTAGGTCACATGCCCAGCAGTAAATGGCCAACACAAAACCAACTCAATAGTGCTTTCAGAGGGTTTTTTGTTTCATAATGCTCTGTCTGAGCATTTTGGTTTTGCTTGTTTTTTTTTCCTTACAAGTCTTTTGTTATATCTTTCTGTTTCTGATTTTGTGTTTTTATGGGATTTCTGTGTGTGCAAATGTGTGGTCTCTGCATCTGTATTTGTTTCTTGTGCTTTTCATTTGACTTTTTTTCTGTTTGTGTTGTGCTATTCTTTTTATTTTATTTTACTTTATTTTTTAGATGTCTGTTTTCTAATGAGAGAGAGAAAGTAAGGATACAGATTTGGATGGGTGGGGAGGATCTGAGAAGTTTGGGTATAAGAGAAATTGATTAGCATATATTATATGAGGAAAACTATTTTCAAATAAAAGTTTTTTTTCTTCCCTCTTGGTTTACCAACTTCTAAACTCTACATATTTAGAAATGCATAGGATAAACAAGAGTGGTGTCATTTGTATGAGCATCTACTCATAATTATTTGAAGTTCAGACATCTGTTTTGCTTTCTGGAAAGTATGGCATTTTGTGTTTATGAAGCCATCACAGCAGAGAAATAGTGTAACATTTACACAAAACTGCAGCACATGACTGATGGTTTCCCTGCCTTACTGAGGAAATGAATATTTAACTTAAAAACTGGCTGTTTACATGCAGTTTCATCATGTTCACTTAGCATGAGATGACTGTATGGATTATCACAAAATGCAGACAGATGGGAAAGACACCATTATAATCACCTTAGTACTGTCCAGATAGTATAGTATACACATCACTTCATACTTTAATATTGTATATTCAAACCATTCAACTTATTCAATCAGGATTGACCAATTAAGAATTATATAAACTATTTATCTTATGTTGTATTACATAAATTATTATATAAACTCATAGTTTGTACAACAACTCAAAATAAAACCTCCTCTTGTGCCTTTGGGGATAGCACTGGCTTGCTCTGCCCCCTATCCACAAAAGGTCAGAAGGTTGTATTCTACTTTAATAAACAAAAGTGCAGTTGTCATTGTTTCATTCCCTGCTGCTGTGATGAAACACCCTGGCAGAAGGAACTCTGCCATAGTTCAAGGGTAAGGTCCGTCATAGCAGAGAAGTGAAGGCAGCAAGCCAAAGCTGGAAGCTGCTGGTGACACTGCATCTGCCACGAGGCGGCACTCTGCTCCTCAGCCCCGTTCTCCACTTATACTGTCCAGGGTCCCAGCGGGGGAATGGTGCACTCCCTGGCTGTCGATGGGTCTTCCTGCTTCAATTACCACAGTCACAGGATAATCACCCAACAGGAATGCCCCGAAATCTGTCTTCCAGGTGATTACAGATTGTCACATTGACAATTAACATTAGGTCTCCTTTTTTACCCATCTTGCGATTGACAATGGTTTCTTCCTCAATAACCTCAAATTAAAGCACTTTAACACAATAACCTGTTGTGACTATGGCAAGAATTTGGTGTTTCAATTGATAACGTCCCTCAAGGTGAGACTGACCTTTCCATCAGCATTTGAAAGGGAAGATGCCAAGGCAGGTAAATGAAGATCCAGCTTCTAAGAAGGAGGGACACGGACTGAAGGAAGAAATTATGTGTGGATTTTCTTTTGAGAGCTGGTGTTCATAAAACATCCCTTATCACCAAGGCTTTCTAAGCTAATAAAAAGGACAAAACAAGATTAAATTTTTAAAAAAGTATATGTGCAAGGAAAAACTATTTGAGGTGACAAGGCTGTGCTGGTGTTTAGTATACCTCCCCCCAAGCACTCCTCCTGTTTTTTCTCACTTATACCTTGATCCAGAAAAAGTTGCTTAGTAGTTACAATATATATATACACCAGAGTTTCATCATGCTGCTTGTGAGGTAGAAGGAGTAAGATACTGTCTGGGTGAAGACGATCTTTTACAAGGGCCTGAGTGGCCAAAACAAATGCTCTATGCTTTCTTTCTGTGCTCAAGATCAAGGTTTATAGCCTTAGCTGAGGCATTAGCCACTTTTCTATTGCTGCGTTAAAAAGCAACTTCAGGAACAAGGGGTTTATTTTAGGTAATGATTCCCGAACAATAGAGTCCATCACGGCAGGGAAGGTACAGCATGGCAGCAGGAACAGGAAACTGGCTGCTGACATTTTTTCATCCATACTCAGAAAACAGGAGGCAGGACAGAGATACATGCCAGGTAGGCAGGAAATGGCTCTGGTATAAAGACAGCCTCTCTTAGTTACAGTCACTGGGTGGTCCCCCAGTGGTCCTATCTGGAGGCAGAAGACAGGGAGCCGCAGATACAATCCAGTTTACCAGCTTGATAGGGCAGAAGGGAGAGTAGGGAGAATCGAGGGGCGGGAGTGGCAAACGGTGGATCTCCACCCCTGCAGGGTGCTGTGTCCAACCTGTGTGCATCAAAGCACTACTTTACCCCCCCCCACTTCTCCCCGCCTCCCCCCCCCACGTCTAAATCCAGCTGACTGAATGAATGAGATTCAGCGCTCTGGACAAAGAGAAATTTATAAACATGTGAAAACACAAGAAACCATAGTCCTCAGTGGGGAAGTGGTCTAATGGTGCATAAATGTAGATGACCAGTTATGGGTGGTGGGCAGCAGATGAAGACAAAGGGGAGGACTAGAATGTGGTATGCACTGGAGAACTTAGCCAGTGTTTCTGAGGACTTATCCAAATGGTTTATATATTTGCACATGTAGTTTTAAACGTGTGTGTGTGTGTGTGTGTGTGTTCACATGTGTGGGTTCACATTTGTGCATGACTATGTGAGTACACAGGCTAACATTGATGCCTTCCTCATGAGGTTTCTCTCCACTTTGTTTCCTGAGGCAGAGTTGAGCCCTGAGTCTCCTGATGAGGCTACTCTGGATAACCGGTTAGTTTTGGGGAGTGCCCTGTCTCCTGAACAGTGGATCACCAATAGGTCACCACGCCTGCCTCAGCACTTAATGTGGATGCTATGATCTTTATGCCTGAGTGGAAATCTCTTTATCCACATAGCCAGACACTCAGATGTTCTTTAAATAAATACTTTAATAAGGAATTTGAGTTTACAGTAGACAAAATGAGTACTGGAGAGATGCCTCAGAGGTTATAATTATGCGTTGCTCTTAGAGGACACAAAGAGTGCGTTCCTAGTACCCACACCAACTCCGGCTCCAGAGGAATCTGACACTCCTTACCTCTGTGGGCACCTACATTCACACACCCATACTCTACATAGACACACAGGCGTGTACGTAATAAAACTAAACTGAAAAAAATAGGCAAAGGACTAGGAGACAGCTACTCATACACCATCTTAAATCCTTCTCCCTAGTTTCAATCTGAAATGAACCCACATTATGTTATTTAACCCATAAACATCTCTGAGTGATTTTGACAATGTGTTTTAGTTAATAAGTGAGAACCACGGTAATATTACATGAAAATCAGTGTAACCAGGCAGGACCAACAATGTGCCTGGTGCTCAGCCTTCACTGGGCTCTTAAGTAGCACTTGCTTCCTCATAACCGGCTGACAGGTTTACAAAGTCTTTCTACATTCCATTTAACTCTTACTCCTCTCATTTATTTATTGGCCAAACTAGGCCATTGTTTCACAGCATCTCTGGGGTTGAGTTTCCTGAGGCACCGCTTAAGATGTCCTTTTGTCCTCTCTGGCTCCTGACTTCCACATGTGTATCCTTATAAAATGACATTGATAAACACTCCTAGAACAAATGTCCAAAGTCTAAGTGTTTCCCTTTGACCAAATTCAGACATTTCAAAGTCTGAATGTAGTTAATTTCAAACAAAACCTTTAGTTTTACTGCTGAAGTGTGCATACTATTCCAAAATCCAAAAAATAAGAAAAAGAAATACCCCTGAAATTCAAAACATTCCCGACCCAAACATTTTGGATTAGGAAAATTCAGCATGGATTTGGGTCTATGAACTGAACAAATAGTAGGTATTACTCCAAATCTGCTTTGTAGGCCTTATGTGGCTCAATTATTATTATTTTTTAACATTAGTGGATTGTAATATGGTATTTTGTCCTGGCTGGGTCCTGCCACCCTTGATCTCCCAAATAAACAGAGGCTATATTAATTATTCAACTGTTGGTCAATGATTAGGGCTTCTTACTGGCTATCTCTGTCTTAATTATTAACCCATAACTACTATCCGTGTATTTCCACGTGGTCTTGGCTTACTGGAGAATGCTGGACCTGCAACTCCTTTTCCTGCTACATCACGACTGCCTTCTTCCTACACTTCCCAGAATTCTCCACGTCTGGTAGCCCTGCCTGTCTTTCCTGCATGGTCACTAGCCAAACAATGCTTTATTCATCAACCAGTAAGAGAAACTATACACAGAAGGACATCCCCCATCAGTGGATACTAATGTTTATTGACTTGAACCCCTAATAATTGGGCCTTGCAAAGTAATAACATAGTAGTTCTGACCTATGTCTACCAAGTGGAATGTTTCATGAAAGAGAAATTTCTTCTCATCTTCTATTTGGTCACTTAGTTATATGCTTTGTCAGGGTAGTCAATTCTTATTTTCATGACAAGTTGGTTCATTGGCATCTCAGATAGAGAGTAGTCTTTAAACAGACTTGAACTGTCTGTGGTCTTCTCCTCGAGTCTGCTTGGTTCGTGAATTTGCTGATGAATTAAGGACAGTGGAAGCAGGAGAGATGGCTCAGGAGTTCAGATCCCCAGAACCTATGTAGAATGTTTGGTGTGTTGCCATGTGCCTATAATTCTAGTACAAAGGAAGCAGAGAGGTTTGAAAAGCCTCACTGGCCAGTCGGTTGGGTCAAATGGATGAGCTCTAGGTTCAACGTAAGCCTTTGTTTCAGAAAATAGAGTGAGGGAGGGAGACATCCAGTAGAAAAGATGTCTGGTCTGTGTGTGCATTCACACACTCATACATACTCTCTCTTTCTCTCTCTCTCTCTCTCTCACACACACACACACATACACACACAAACTGTGATATTGTACACCTTCTGGGGTTGAACCATAAAAGGCCATGAAACATTTAGGAAGTGGACAATAATCCTCACCTCTAATTGATAGCAATTTTGTAAGTTAAAGGAATAATGAAAAGGCCTCTGTTTCAGGATCTGTAGTTATAAGTACTAGTGAATTCACAAGTGCCACACAAGTGGCATGCTACTAAGTAAAACTGGTTAAGGAGTGAGGCAGAAGAAAAGCCCTCCCTTTGGTGTGCTCACAGTTCTGTGATGGGGTAAGGACATAGAATAAAGCCTTAACTCCCAGGAAAGTTCTGGGAGAGTCTAGGAAGGAGTACTGAAAGCAAGAGCGCTTGGTAGGTGGTGCTCTCAGGGAAGGTTCCCAGAGGAGGCAGACTCGCTGGACCGGAGAGCGCAGTACTTGGGCTGCTGCAGGTGGAGGCGTCAGACATTGCACAGTTAGTAAAATTGTAGTCACAGGGAGAAGCAGGGAAGAAACAGTCCTTTAAGCTGTGATGGAGTCACTGTGCCACAAAGCTGGTGTGAGGCACACAGAATCTCTTTTGCTGGGGCTTAATAGATTAATCATCCTATTGGTGTCAGTGTCCAAGTGAAAAGATGAATATATCAGAAGTGTGAAGTAAGAAGGTTCCACCATAGTGACAGGGACTGGTGAGTCCCAGGGTTATTTGGTCACAGTGACCCATTGTGAAAGGGAGAAGAGCACTAATGGATCCTAGGAGGTTACTTCGGGCAATTAGTCAAAGGCTGATTATATCAAATAAGGTAGAGAGTGTAAAACAGCATTGCAAAAGGACAGAGTTTTGAAATCACCATAAGAAGTCAGCATGAGCTTAAAATGGATAACTGAAAATGCATGATTGGAGATGAGGGAATCTCTCTAGGTTAGATGTTGGGAGGGCCTGTCAAATCTCTCTCTCCCCCATCCTGTTGCTAGTGGGAATGGCCAGGGCAGACAATTAATTTATGGGATTTGGTGAGGAGGAAATGGAACCCTAAAGTCATGCTGATTATAGTTTCCTCTTTGCACAGTGTGAGCAGCACAGTGTTGCATGGGATAGTGTCAAATGTGTGCTAGAATCTCCAGCTCTAGTTACTGCAGTCGCTTCCAAGGCAGAAAATTCTACCTTAGGAAAACAGTTAACTCTGCTGAACTGCTCAAGTGTACCATTGAGAGCTGTGTCCCTTTGAACATCCTATGCTCTCTAAATAACCCTGGCAGAGTTTTCTAAATGTTCACATACATCTAACTCTCTCACTCATCCAGTGGTATAGTATTATAGTATTTTTTCCCGATTAGTATGAAACAATACTACATTTAGTCCTCCAGTTTTCCATTCACTGATGCTGTCCGATTAATTATATTTTCAAGGAGTTAAATTATGTAAAATTATAAGCATGTGTTTAAGATGGCTATCTAAACAAGGTAGTATAAATACCTGAAAGTATGTGATCTATCTGTCTATCTATGTATCTATCTCTATCTTTCTATCTAAACAATAGATTCCATATAATTTACAACCTTAACTATTAGGCCAAGCTTTTATGCAGCAAATTATTTTTTCTTATAGATTGACATGTCTGAAGTCATTAAAGGTCATGCAATAAACTAATAAGTATTTTTGTACATTGCTTACAATTTAAACACAGCCAAAGAACAGGAAACTCAGGCGGATTTTTTTAAAAAAAGATTTTGAATTTAATTACTGGAATAGAAAAAAAAGCTACTTCTTTTGGAGCGTTTATCTTGTAATTGCTTGCAAATTTTGAAGAGAAGTCTTCAATTGATTCGGTTGGTTGTGATGCATTCCTGCTAATTAAGATGATTCCTTGTTGGGTTCTGGATATCCTGATTGCTTTTTTGGGTTTTACAGAACCCATAATCAGGCATTATAATTTGTGTTTGTTTCTGCCACAATTTTTTGCTGTTATGGTTGGGAAGGCCTTTCATGTTGAGTCTGTTTCTAAGTAATTTAAAACTTCTCAAGACAGTTCAAAGCACGATTCACATGGAAGAGGTGGGACCTTCATTTGTGATTCCGCCTCATTTTAGGCTCCTCGGCTTTGAAGAAAGTGCATTGATCTGTCTGCTAATTGACTTTAAATTGTGTAAGTTCTTTTACATTTCTGAATGAGGAAAACAAAGGGTTGTTCTGTCTGAAAAAGAATACACAGAGAGATTCTCAGGCTGCAGTTTTATACTTCTACTTAATGTGATCTCTTATACCTTTTAGAAAATGAAATGCTAAATGTTTGCTCATTTTATCATATGCATAAGTGTGAGAACTGAAGTGAAGATAACAGATCTAATCATAACCCTTGCAGATAGTTACTCACATCCCAATGTGTTTCCTTTAAGTGGATTTGTTGTTATGTTTGAAAACAAACATAAGTTATAAGAAGTGGCTTTGTAATTTTAATAAAAGTTTTTGATGTCATTGAATCAATACCTTCTTTCCTGGGATTTGTCATAGCAAAACAAATGGAAACCCACACAGAGGTTTACACATAATTACATCAGCTTGGCAGTAGGCATTGTTCTACATACCACTGGTGGCTTTCTTTGTATTTAACCATCAACACAAAAGCATGCTACAAATGGCAACTCATGTTTTCACAGTATAAGCATATCACAGTTTACATAATAATTATTCCTTTATGTGACTTTCATGTTTCTGATGTTTGGTGTCATAAATACCCTGTAATTAACGTTGCATGTAAACTCTGTGAGTTGAAGTTGTTGTGACAAATCCCCATGGAAGAAGGCATTGATTCAATCACAAACATTTTAGAACTCTTAGTAAAGATTATAAAACCACTTTCTTTAACATTTACTGACACAATCATAATGTCCAGAGTGATAAGAGCTGATTTAGGTTTAAGACTCTACAGATAATAAAAGTAGTGATGAAAAACAATAATTGCATGAAGGTGTTAGGCTTATCTTCTGAAGTTGCAGAATAGTTATAACCTAATAAGCAACACAAATGAGAGTAAGGCCAGGTATATATTCATTATTACACTCGCCCCAGTAAACCAGGGCAGCTGTGCTTCCTTCACATCCTTTATTATCTTGTACTGGAAAATGGGCCTTTGCTGTGTGTGTGTTTCACGGATAGAACACAAGTATCATTTGGTTATGGCAGCATAAGCATTGCTCTGCACGCTGCAGTGGTTTTCTTTGTATTTAGTCTGTTTTAGTTTCACTGATTGTCGTGAAGCTGAAGGTTGACTTCTATCCATGTACTGTCTGCTCTATTATCCTTTCCCTATGGGTTCAGTTAAAGAGTTTGCTAATTACTGTCTCACAGACAGTGAATAGCTGAAACGTTCCTGTCTGTGTTGCTGAGGTCGGTGATACCTATCGATTTGTTTCCATCTCCAGTGACCGGTTTCTTCCTGCAGGATCCAATTTGCTACTGAGCTTTACTGTGAGATAATTTCATTTCTACCTTCCTTATGGATCAGGTTTTTTTTCTCTGTCAAGTTCCATTGATTATCTACTGAATAGGTGATTTGTTGAATGCAGTCTAAATCTGTTTTATTGTTAGCTAGTACATATTGTTTTAGCATTACCTTTTACAATTCTTTACAAGATATAAAACATGTCTACTATAAATGACGAATACTAACAGTTGAGAGTTAAAGCTGTGAGTAGCATGTGTTTCTTCCCAGATTTATACAAATCTGTTTTTTCCAAATTTTCAGGATATATTATTGATTTTTGTCACTATTTTAACTTTCAGGATATTACAGATTTTAGAGAAACAGTTATTTTTTAAGTAGCTTCAAAACATAGAGATTTTTCTCTAAATTGTACCATGGATCCTCAGGTTAATGTCTTTCTAAAAACAGTGAAATTGTTTGGGCATTTTTCTTCCTCTTTGTCCTGTTATGACCTATGTTAGTTCTGGTTGGATTTTTTTTTTTTTTTTGGTTATTCGATACAGGGTTTCTCTGCATAGCTTTGGAGCCTGTCCTGGAACTTGCTTTGTAGACAAGGCTGGCCTTGAACTCACAGAGATCTTCCTGCCTCTGCCTCACGAGTGCAGGGATTAAAGGCGTGCGCCACCACCACCCAACTTGTTCTTGTTGGAATCTATGTTTATTGAATAAAGATGAAAAAGGCACATGCATACAAGTACTCTCTGAGAGAAAGAGTGCTTGTATTTTCCAAGTCTTTATCCTGTCATTGAAAGAGGATTTGCAAACACATTATTAGCAAATGAGTGGATTTTAGATCTCTTATACAATTACTAGAGGGAGAGTTTTCAGATAAACTCCCCGCCTTTCTTAAATTGCCCCACTTTATCTTGGCAAGGACTGGACATTAACACTGTGACAGATGGAGAGAAGGAAAGAGGGATGATTCTTGATGGAGGAGGTTGTACTTGAGTACATGATATTGTTGAATTACAGGCACAAAGTACAATCATAGAATACTAGCACTGAAAGAAATCGTAACAGTAAATCCAGATCAGTTCACATCTGAAGAAAGGCAGGTGGGCTTAGTTCCTCTGTAAGTATTTAATTATATGGGCACTCATTGGGCAAGTACTCCTGTTACTGTTGTTGTTTAGGCTTCTATAGCATCTAATGCAGTAGGGACTTTCCAGCATCCTGGAAAGCTTAACTCTTGATGAAATGGGGGGGGGACACAATAAAGCTTACTGGCATAGCTCTGTGGAAAGGCAATGATTGCCAGAGCATGTGTGGAACATTGTGAACTAACTGATACTGGTGTCAGTACTAGTCATCTAGGTGGAATTTCTTCCTTCTTGACTTACATAGTGTGTCAGAGAGGGGAACCCATATGAGCTAGTTGCGTAGAGGCTATTGAAGTACGGAATATTAATTAGGGTATGGTAGAGGAACTGAAAAGAGGACAGCCTGTAGATTACCTGCTCGTATGTCATAAACTGCATCTCTGTCACTTCGGGTGCTAGGAAGACAGACGGGTTAGACGGTGCTATTAGTCCTAAAGAGCCCAGGGCATAAGGTCATGTCCTCAGAAAGATGGGTATATTTTTCTCTGTACATTTCCATTTGTCATCTCTGGTAGTATACGAACACTAACATTTTAGTGACATGTTATAAAAATATTTCTGATTCTGTTTCTAATAAGGATAGAAAAATATCCATTGACTTTTTTATTATTTCACATTATTCTAATTATATTTGGACATTCATTTTTCAAAATTACTTACAGAGTTGATTTCATATGTATTCTAGGTTAGGCTTTAGACTTTAAGGTTTTCAGAATGCCTTAAATTGAATACCTCATTTTTGTTTATCTTTGTCATTGTATTTACTAAAACAGATTTGAAATACTTTGAAGAGGTTTGAGTTGAAAAGAAAAACCTTGTCTAAGTTTTTAAATTTTCTAGGGATAGGCTGTGTGCATTAGTGAATGCAATTGGTAGAAATGTGCTTTGCCTTCTATGTTTCTTTCTTATTATGCTGACATTAGCTACTTAACAGGAATAGAAAATACAAAGGAGAGCTTATTTGTTAATTGTTTGGTGTAACATCTGTCAAGATGGCTCAGCTGATAAAGGCCACCACGTTTGACATTTCAACTCCTGGGGCCTACATGGTGGAAGGAGAAACTCACTCATGCAAGCAACCCAATGTTCAAGATACATAAAAATGTATTTATCCTTTTGCTGGCAAAGCTATATTTAGATTTATGCTGTGTAAAATGGAAAGTGGTTATCTATGGGAATTTATGGTACAATTCCTCAGAAGCGTTGCGTATTTATTTCATTTGAGCTATGGCTTCTACGAGTTCTTGTCATACTGATGGCTAATTAGTTTTACTGATGTTATCAAAGGCTTTTGGTTATCTACAGTGGATGTAGGTGTGACGTTCTGAAATATTAGTCACTGACTCTTGGCTCCTCTTTGCCTTGTTTGGATAGGCTGCCCTGCAAGTTGGGGGCCATGGAGAAAGGCTGCACCAGTGTCGGGAAGTGATGCTTCTGACTTACAAGTCCATCCCCATGCAAGTAGATGGGGAACCATGTAGGTTGGCACCCGCCATGATTCGGATCTCCTTGAGGAATCAGGCCAACATGGTACAGAAGAGCAAGCGGAGAACCTCCATGCCTTTGCTCAATGAGTGAGTCTTGGCTTGCCTTCCTGGGTGACATGGGGACACCGGGAAGCAGATGGCAGAGCATGTGCATGGTCTGGGGACCTCACTGTGTTGGAAAGGGGGAGAAAAGTCAAGAAAGCACCACAGGCCCTAGATTGCTCTCTTGGGAATACCTGAAACCAATTTACCCTTTATTTGATAGTTATTTGACCTTTTTTTGGGTAAATATGCCTGTGTGGAAGATAGATGACTCTCAAAAACTGACCACTTAGGCATATATTGTGTTCAGATGAGTTGGTTTTAGTTTTAGTTTGGTTTAGGGAAGTCTGTCACTAGCTCCTTTTTATGTTGCATTTTTTTCTGTCCCTCAATGAGTGGTCCCTTTCCCTGCCTTTCCATTTGGGGTCCTATGTCCTCTGATGCTTCAACTTCGTTTTGCCTTCCAAGGCAGCATCTACTGTCCATAGTTAACTCAACTCACTATGACTACTTTAAGCATCAGGTATCCCTACCTTCCTATACTTTTTCTTTGTTTTCTTAGGTGTTTTGATAAACCGATACAAGGTAAGACAATACAGAATAGGTAACACAGAACATATTTCGTTTTCTAGTGTACTTGACTCAAATTGGTGACTTAATGGTGTACTTGGGATTGGAGAGGTAGCTGGAGCGAGAAGAAGATTTGTGTCATCTTTTTGAGTATCTTCTAGATATCACGTCATCATGCCTGAGGTCATTTCAGGGCTTAGTCTTGGGTCATTCTCTGTCACAGTGAGGGCCATCAAAGGTGCACCTCCCGTTTGCTCTCCGTGCTGCATGGTTACCTATTGTACTGAATGGCTAGCTTCCTGGCGGTGCCTGCAAAGCCAGGGCATGCTTTGCCGTGTGTTCATGAAGTCAAGGTGAGAATCCGCACAAGTTCCCAGAATATCGGATGACGCAGGTGCCACAGCTCCCGTCACCTCTCTCTGTGGCAGCAGATGCTCAGGAAGAGCAAGAGACAGCGCTCTCCAGGCACTGGAGCTTTTGGCATCTGCTTCTAATTCGGAGGCTGGCGTGAGAAGTCCGCTTCCTCTGTTCTTGGAGTCCGGACTTCCTGGAACGTT
Source organism: Mesocricetus auratus (assembly GCF_017639785.1). Taxonomy (NCBI): domain Eukaryota; kingdom Metazoa; phylum Chordata; class Mammalia; order Rodentia; family Cricetidae; genus Mesocricetus; species Mesocricetus auratus. Next base: position 4,954,927 of record NW_024429200.1, read on the forward strand.
GTCCTGGTTGTTTCCTACAGCTTCCGTTTACTCCACTTACTCTGAGTTGATGATTCCTGCTTCGTTTACATTCTGCAGCTGGCAAAACTCTTGGCGCATTGCTGGTGCTTTCTGTCCTTGCTGCCTTTTCCTTCTTCTAGGGTGAAGACATAATGGTTGAGTTTACACGTTCAAAAAGACGAGATGTTAACAGTTGTACGTGGTTCCTCCACGTGTCTTTAGAAATAACAGTCAAACCATGACACATTAGTTGGGCAAAAAACAAAAAACAAAACAAAACAAAAAACCTAAGAATTAATGAGTAGGAAGCCGTCTCTGAATTTGTACAGCAACCTAGGTGCCTAGGTTACTTGTAGGTTATCTATTTAAAAGATAAAGCTCAATGTGTTTGTTGAAGTGAAGGGTACGGTCTCATGACCTTCTTAGATGTAAAACTGTTTTGAAGGGTTCAGTTTCAAACAACTTTTATGCTTCTGTCAAGAAAAAAAATGTCTTCTCTAGGTAATCCTATTGATTAGAGTTCATTTGACTTTGTTTATATGCAAAATAAATAGGCAGTTTTTTTGTCCTCGTGGCATGTGTGACATATGACACTTCTTGCACAGATGTTCAAGAGCAGCCTCATCTAAAAAAATACTGACACTTCCTATCTGGGGCAGTGTTCCTATCTTAACAGCCCCATGCCACACAGGAGGCCATATATAATGGGAGTCATTTTTTCATTTTTCAAAAAATAATCAAAATTTGGAAAGTAAATGTTCTATAGCTATATAAAAATTATTGTTCAACACTATTTTAAGGAAAACAGTGCTGATAATACTTTTTTAAAGAAAGGGGAATAAATCTGGTTACCACATCATGCTTATTCACTAAGTCTGGCTTTCTCTTTAATCTTTTTTTAACTCTACAGTTAGTTTATTTCTACTTCATTACAAAACATTTCTTTCTATCTCTTTTTTTAGATCTAACTTCTTCCTCTGTATTTCCAAAAAGAGTTTCAAGTTTAAAGTCAGCCTTGATTTTTGGACTTTTATTTAGCCCTCTGTGCCTTTGAACTTCTCTCTGTCTTGTCCACCATTGTATGACAGAAGAGATATTTAAGTATTTAAAAAAACATTTTACTCTTTTATTTCTCTGCTTCCCTTTCTTCCTTCCTATTTTGTTTCTCTTTCCTTCCCTGCTTTCTTCTCCTTCCTTCTTTCTCCCTCTTCCTTCCATACTTCACTCCTTTCTTCCTTTCTTTCTCTTCCTTTATTGCTTTCTTATAAACTAAAACTGTTTCATTTCCTTAATCTTCTTGTATACATTTTCTTACTGGAACAGGCAGACAACTAGTTTACAGCATCATAAAGTTTTCATCTCAAAGGCCAGTGTGTGTGCATGTGTATGCATATGTGCATATGTGTGTGCATGTATATGTGCATATGTGCATGTGCGTGCGTGTGTGTGTGTGTGTGTGTGTGTGTGTGCGCGCGCATGCGCACGTGTTCCCAATGATGGGATAGTAGCTGCTTGGTTCATCTAAGGGACCGGGCTCCTTTCATTCATTCATGTTACCTGGAAAGACTTGCTGTTTCAATACTGTGGTTCCCTGAATGACTTCTCCTTCCCCTGAATGCTGGTGTGTCTCACACATCTGCTGTTCCTTTGGGATACTGAATCTTAGGTCTGTGACTTCAGCCCCGACTCTTCTCAAACCCTGAAGACTATTCCCCAAACATTGTAACTGACAGTGTTTTCCTGAGTGACAACTTGTGGCAGCCTCAGGTTGCACACTGAGCACCAGATCTTTCACTCTCCACCTGTGCAGTCCCTTCTTCCCACCCACGTGAGTCTGCTCCTCCCGCGTGTGCTCATTCATCGTGAGTCTGCTCCTCCCGCGTGTGCTCATTCATCGTGAGTCTGCTCCTCCCGCGTGTGCTCATTCATCGTGAGTCTGCTCCTCCCGCGTGTGCTCATTCATCTTGAGTCTGCTCCTCCCGCGTGTGCTCATTCATCGCGCCTCTGGCCCCTGGAGCCATCTCCCTCACCCCCGCTTCTCTACCCCTAGCAGGTTAGCTGGCGCTTTCCTTGAAACCCACCTTCAGTTCAAAGTCTCCCGAGTCTTTAATACACCCTATCCCTTCTGCTAGGGTGCTCCTGCTACTGATCCATCTCTCAGCTCACCCTGCTGCCCCTCTCCAGAAAGATGGGCTTTTCCTCTACACCGATCAAAATGGCCTTCCTCAAAGTGGAAAGCCCATGTCCCTTATCTTCACAGACGGCTTTGGTCTTTGCCATCTTCATCCTGATGTTCTGTGTCCCAGGAGCCGTCACCCTTCTTCCTGCTCATCTCTGCCCCTGCCTTTTCTCCCCATGGTATGGTGGCCTCCCTTGCTTCTTTCGTCGGCCAGTCCTGCTCACAGCGCAAACTCCAACTTGTGCATCACTTCCAGCAAGTACCATCCTCCAGCTAAGGCTAGCGGTTGGTTGTACCTCTTGGTGCCGTTTCCATCACATCATCTGTCAACATAATGCAGCCGTCATCTGCTGACTTGTCTCTAATCTGCTCTGTGGGGTGGTCCCAAGCTTTTCCTCTCAGAACGCCTGTACCTGTCAGTGTCTCAGAGACATGAGCACATATTGAATCCATGACTCACAAGCAGACCCTATTATACTTCTATTTCTGCTACATTTCTTGGAAACTATTAACAAAATAACAGCTATCTAAAAATCTCATGCATATAGAGGTGATATTTGAATATGTTCCGAGGGTACGCTTATTGCAAGTATAGGACAAATGTTGAATCATTTAGATGTGGTTACTTGGATAATTGGAAGGAGTCTCCATGAGAGACAGCTAAATAGTAGGCCTTCATGATGCTACTCTGTACATATTTATTATGAAAGGAAAAACATTTTTCAGGAAATAATGACAGTTTCATTAGTGTATACAAAATAAAATGTGTTCACTAACTCCACATTGGCAAGGGAGCATTCTTTATTTTATTACAACATATGAATCTACACAGACTATGGAGTCTAATAAATATTTTCCCCACAAAATGTCTCATTATGTTCTATATTATGAATCAGCATTGAAGGAGACCAGAAGCTTAAAATAATTGGTATGCAAGGGAGGTCTTCAGCTGTTACCCTTAACTTCACTAGCAATTGTGAAAGATGGTCATTTTCTTCAAAGGCATGAGTTCTAGTTAGGTAACTTTGAGTCGGGCAACTGGGTTCCATCATCCTTGGCAATTGAGGTGCATGTTACTGATTTTAACGGAGAGTCTTTGAAGATAACATGGACAGAACACTGAAGTGAACTCATGGGTGACCTTCTGTGAGAATAAATGCACCCAGTAGACAGAGAATCTGGGGAGCTGCTGCTCAGCATTATAGAAGTTTAAAAGAGAGAGGGAAAAGGGTGGTGACTGACACAGAAGTGAGTTTGGAGGTTCAGCTTGTTAAGCTGTGCAGCGTCTACTATCTCATAACATTTGTGGCCCCTCTCCATCACAAAAGAATGAAGAAAGGGGAGGTGTTTATAGTTTATGGTTATGGTTTCACTTGATACATAGAATATGGGTGAAATTAAGGCATCTGAGGGATGAAAATGGAAAAAAAATTTAAAGCTGTTGCTGGAGTTTTCAGAAAGCCTTTGCTAATCAGCCAAAGGCTCAAGGTAGTTGAGTCCCTATTATCAAGATGGCCTCTGGTGGCTCTCCAAGGCAAGGTACAAGGATGAGATTGACTCCCCTCCACAAGCAGGAGTCGGTGGCGCTGGCTTCCCACTCTGATGTGGAAGCCTACGCCTCTGCCCTTGAGTTGTCCTGAGTGTCCTGGAGCAAAGGTGCCATTGGCAATGAGCCCTGTGTCCATCCACTGTGAACCCTCGCACCTCGGCCCTGTGCTCCAGTTGTGGCTTGCCTGGAACTAGCTGCTTCCGTGTGTCCTGTTGGCTTTCATGGCTATCACCGGCTTCCCTGGATTGTTTCCATGGCTGGCTTAACCCCCACCCCCTTTATTTTCTTTCATCGCTGTTGGTAATGCGCTCATTTAATTTCTGTTTAAACTCTGTATGTCTCTCTTTCTCTCCCCGGCTTGCTCCTTGTTTGTCCACGCTGTCCTGCTGACTCTGTCTCCGCTGCCCATTCCCCGCTGCCTCTAGCATCCATCAGGTGCAAGCTGCGGACCTGCGGCGAGTGTCTGCTCCCCCCGGCTCCTTCACCATGTGAGTACAGCGCCATTCTGTTTTGACACTTCTCCTCAGGGGTGGATCGCCTGCAACATCCTCTTCCTCTGCAGGTCTGCTGCTCAGAACAGGGGACCCCCTAATCACAGATGGGTTCACACCCCTCTTTTTATGTGAAACGGAGCAGTAGAGCTCTTTGTGCTTTGTATGTCCCGCCCCCCCCACTATGCGTTTGCACGTTCATCTTTTTATGAGATGCTCAGCGCCAGTGGTTGTGTGGGTTGGTGTAATAGTCTGTGCTAAGCGCCATTACTTTTCAAAGTTTGACAGGACAGCCAGACCATATCGTTACAGATACATCTGAGGAAGTGCTTACGGTCCTAACGTTATGCGTGGAACTTATTTTTGTACCAAAGACCCACAGCTGTTATACAATCATCAGTGACCCTGAGCTGTCACTTATCATTATGTATATATAGAGGTTTATGTTTAATGTACTCTGGGGTGTTTTCATTTTCTGGTGAAATTAAATAAACGAAATAGTAATATTAGTTTTAGGGTCTTACTTTAGCATTTTTGGTGCTAAACGCTGATTTGTCTTTCTTTCCTAGCCCCATATAATATATGTTACCTACTGTTTATTAAGCTTCAAGTACTATGCTAGGCTCTTTGCATCCATGAAGTAATTTATTATCAAGATGATACTATGCATATGTAATAGTACTCTCTCCTCTGCATACATGCCCAAGGTCACAGACTAACAAGTCATAGGTTAAACTCAAACTCAGGCAGCCAAGCTTCAAACTCACGTTGCCTTCCACCTGTCTAGAGTCTGTGTATTCCTCAATATCCAGTGGAGTATTTACCTTTTCAAAGAATTCTACCTGGATTATTGCTATCGGAGTCCATCAAAACTCACTGGCGTTGACTATTAATGAATCTGTTATAGTTTACAAAATTTAATTTGATTTTCATTACCTGAACTCTCTATCTCTGTATATTCCACACAAGACTTGTCCTACTTGAGGTGACTGGCAAGATAGCCTCATGAATCTTTGTGTTCCAGACCTATTCCTAGCCATAGTTGGTGAGTCGGGTTAGTGAGTAGGAAGATATGTATGTGTCAAGCCTGAAATCTACTGGTACTGCAGAGCACTTCCCAAGGTTTAGTTACTCAGTCTTGTTTTCATCTTATAGATGTCCGTTTATTAGAACTATGTGTTAGCTGAGGAACGTTTCGTTTTTGCATGGCTGAGTTCCAGGCACTGTTTAATGTTGTAGATAGTAATCTAGTCAGTGACCAGTACAACTACTTAGTACCTGCATGGCGCGTGAGGCTTCTAACTGAACAATCAAAACTCAATAGGGTACTAGTCTTCCATTCCCAATCTGTTGGCACTTGCTGGGTAACATTCTCCACTTTGTAGACTCATCGGTAAACTTGTTTTGAAAAAACTGGCTGTCAGCTTTCTGATCATGTTTTTAGGGGCTCCACTGACAGAGCCCAAAGAAAGGAGAGTGTCAGAAGCAGAAGCGGATGTGAGAGTGGTTGAATTCCTGTCCCTAGCAGGGTTGCTTTGACATTGTAGCCATGAATCTAAAGCGGGTCTGTTTACTTTGTACTCCAGGAGTGGGCTGTACAGGGAGATAAATGGTATCCATTTCCACAGGTAGAGCAGAAAGTAGGTGTGGTTACTTTAAAACTACAGCATTATTATGAAAATATTTCATGTCTGTGTCATACTAGTACAGCTTGTAGATATTGCTGCTTCGAACAATGGATGGGAGCATTTGTGTAATAAAATTTAACAACTGCCTTGTGGAGTGTGGATTCTACCAGGTGGTAGAATCTCTCCAATAGAGCCAGGACATGGAGAAAATCCCAAGCACAGCAATTCATTTTGTATCTTTACATCATGAAGAGGCGGTGGCTTAGTCTTTTCTGCCCATGCTATTTGAAAGGGCGAGACGTTCTCAGCTTGTTAACGGTGCTTGGCTCCTGTGATAGTCCAGACCTGTCATCCTGAACTGAGATGGCTGCTTGGTTTTCTGTTCTCTCAGAACCTGTTTTAAGTATATGCTCTTTGGATTTTTGGAGGGGGCCTCTCTGCTGCTCCTAAAGCTAACACTGCCTCCTTGAGATGTTCTGAAGTGCCCTTTTCCAGAAAGCATCTTTTGCGCTGGTTTCCTGGTGACTTTCTTTTTTTAAATGTGGCGATAAGCAGGAGAGACATAGATTGTTAGGAGTTGTACCATAAAACTCAATTCCAAACACACAAAATTTCAGCACTGTGGAAAAGATTTATTTGTACTATTATTAAATTGTGTGTGTGGGGGGGTGCACATGAATGCAGGTGCCTATGGAGTTCAGAATTGGACAACAGGATCCCCTGAAGCTGGAGTTCCAGGTGGTTTTAAGGCACCGTGATGTGGGTCCTCTAAATGGAACCGCTGTCCTCCACAAAAGCAATACTTGTTCTCTTTTTTTTTTCATTCTGAGATTATTTGTTCACAGTATATACAATGGAAATGTATTGAGAATTTATAAGTTTTTTATTTTTAAATTTTACATATCAACCCCAGTTCTCCCTCCCTCCCCTCATCTCGCCCCCACTTCCCTTCACCCCACCCCACCATCCAATCCTCAGAGATGGCATGGCCTCCCATGGGGAGTCAACTGAAGTCTGTCCTATCACTACAATGAAGCCTGACCAAGGTCCTCCCCACTGTGTCTAGGCTGAGCAAGGTATCTCTTCATAGGAAATGGGCTCCAAAGAGCCAGTTCATATACGATGGATAGTTCCTGGACCTATTGCCAGCGACCTATAAACTGCCGAATCCACCTACTGTCACCTGTATTCAGGGAGTCTAGTTCAGTCCTGTGCAGGTTCTGCAGCTGTCAGTCTGCAGTAGGTGAGCTCTCAAGAGCTAGGTCAGCTGTTTCTCTGGGCATGGTCTTGATCTGTTTGCTTATATTGCCACTTCTCCCTCTCTTCGACTGGACTCTGGGAGCTTGACCTGGTAGTTAGCTGTGGATTTCTGCATCTGCTTCCATCAGTTATCAGGAGGTCTGTCTAAGGTACCAGACTCAAGTTCAGCTTCCTCCCAGTACATGTTCTTAACCATTGAGCCACCTCTCCAGCACCTAGCATCAGGTGATATTTTGGTCCTTTATGGTCACGTAAGAATTGGATTTTAAACAAAAGTGTTTAAGGCTCCATTCACTAAATAAGACAATGCTAAGCTGATAATAATTACCTGCACATCTTTTACAGTGTACCTTGAAGAATTAATAAGCTTTATATGATTAAGTGTCTTCAAAGGGAGGTAGTCACTGAAGGGCACATACACACGTCATTTCTTAAATTGTGAATTATAGTGTTGAATCCTTCAGCCACACCCTCCGATTTAGCATCTGCTGAAAAACATATGAAACCTCAAAAGGAGACTTTCTAGAATTCTCTCACCCTTTAGTGGCCACTTTTCTCTGGGTTCTGGTTCCTTCTTGGTCTTCCAACATAAAACTGAAATAGTGTGATCCATTTCCATTTGACTCATTTTCATCTTTCACCACTATTTACTTCAGATACCAGATACTCTGGGATATTAAAAACATTGAGATCAGAAGGCTAAGTTCTGCCCTGGGGAAACAGACGCACCAGCAGCAATCCTAACTGAGTTGAGTATGTTGCAATTACAATGCAACGCTGTATCAAGTGGAGAGATCTGAATCGTATTTCTGTGTTGGCAACTTTTTACTGAGTATTTGCCACAGTTGGTTTTTATTTGTTTTATTCGTATTTGAAATTAATACGCAGCAACACTGTTTCTTCTGGCATAGTCCCATGAGGTTTTAAAGCAAGTGCAAATTCATATTAACCGTCACTGTCACCAGGACACAGATTAGTGTGTCACTGATTTTTCTCCACAATACTGCCCTGTGGACCACCCCACTGTCAACAGCTACTCTCATCGCCCAACATCTGCCAGCCACTGATTGCCTTAGATTTCTGGCTTTGAGGATTCCACAAATACAGAACCAAACAGTGTGTAGCCCACTTCAGCTGAGCATAACACCTTTGAGATGTATCCAAGTTGTCATATGGATCAGTCATGTGTTGGTTTTTATTTCTGAGCTGCATTCCACCCTGTGGCTGTTTCCATTCACCCACTGAAAGATACCTGGGTTGTTGCCAGGTTAAAATGGTTGTTATGATGGCTCAAACCCCTAAGGAGCAGATTTTTGTATAAACAAAAGTTTTCATTCCTTTAGGTTAACTGCCTGAAAATGAGGTGGTCAGATCCACATGGCAAGTAGATTGCTTTTCCTAATAGGAGAGCAAATGGAAAACTGCTTTCAGAGTGGTTTTGCATTTTGCCTTCCTGCCAGTGATGTATGGTAGTTCTCATCATGCCGCATTGCTTCTGGTGTTCTGCTGATGGCTGCACTGTCAGTCTTCACTATTAGTCTCTGTGGTGGGAGTATGGTTTTGCTACATGATAGTTTTCGTTTGTGTTCTCAAGTGGCTAATCATACTGAACATCTTTCCACATTCTTATGCGTCATTTACTTATTCTCTTTGCCAATGTGCCAGTCTTTGGTTTTTGTTGGTTGTTTGGCTGGTTGCTTTCTGAGTGGGTCTCATATATCCCGGGATGACCTCCAACGCACTATATAGCCAAGGATGACTCTGAAATCCTGGTGCTCCTGCCTCTGCATCTTAAGGGGTGCAATTACAGTTGAGTACCACCACCTGACAGGGTATATTTGATACTGGGAATTGAACCCAGGGCTTTGTGTTCATTAAGCAAGTGTTCTATTAACTTCACTATGTTTGTAGCCTTTGGTTACTTTTTAATTGGCTGTTTTTTTCTGCCTGTTGAATTTACATAAACTACATATACTACTTTCCCTTCTCTCCCCCTTGCTCCCTTTGTTCTTTCCTTCCTTTCTTCATTCTTTCCTCCCTTCCTTTCTTCTATATAATCACTATATAACCTTTCTTCTATATAACCTTTCTTCTATATAACCACTGAGTCTAATTAGTGTCTGAATCCCCCAGCCTTTCAAATATTCTCTCTGTGTACTTCTCTTGTGTTTTCAATCTTATGATAATCCTTTGTACAATAAAATCCTTTGAAAGCAAAACGTTTTTATAATGACTAGGTAATCAATTATTTTTATTTATCTATTATTTAAAATTTATTGCAGTTTACATACCAACCGTGGTGATATATTGTTTATAATCTAATAAAGTCACTGAAGATCAATATGCAAAGCCAGCCACACTAGTCAGCCATAGAGGCTGGGCACCTTTAATCCCAGGACTCAGGAGAGAGAGGCGGAGGATCTGTGTGAGTTCAAGGCCACCCTGGGCTACATGCAAGTGAATCAGTCTAAAACAGAAACAGAGCCCACATCTATAATTCCAGCACTAGCAAGAACATAAGGAGCTCAGTGCAGTCTCAGGAGCAGCCTGAGATTTGGTGGGGATCAGTGCAGTCTGGAGATGAAAGTTGAGGCTCACGCCTTCGGTCTGAGCATTGGTAGAGGTGAGAACTCTCTATTGACTGGCTGCTTTGCTTCTCTAATCTTCTGCTTGAACTCCAGTATCTGTCTCTGGGTTTTCATTATTCATACCACAAACAATCCCAGTTCACCCTCCCTCCTCTTCTCCCGTGTCTCTTCACCTCCTCCCTTCCCATCTCACATCCACTCCTCAGTGAGGGTAAGGCCTTTCTTGGGGAGTCAACAAACTCTGGCTTTGGACTAAGCCCCTCTCCCCTGTATCAATGTTGAGCAAGGCATTCCATCATAAGGAATGGACTCCAAAAACCTAGTTCATGCTCCTTGGGCAGATTTTGGTGCCGCTGCCCAGGATTCCCCTTCCCAACAGATCAAGCCACATAACTGTCACCCCCATTCAGAGGGCCTAGTTTGGTTCCGTGCAGGTTCCCCAGCTGTCAGCCCATAGTTGATGAGCTCCTCCTAGCTTGGGTCAGTCATGTATGTGGTTTTACTCCGTCATGGTCTTGACCCCCCTTGATCATATGATCCCACCTTCCTCTCTTCAACTGAGCTCCAGGGGCTCAACCCAGTGCTTGGCTGTGGGTCATTATATCTGCTTCCATCAGTTACTGGAGTTGTTCTAGGATGACAATTAGGGGAGTCACTAATCTGATTAAAGGGGGAGGCCCTTTCAGACATCCTCTCCGCTATTGCTAGGATTGGTTGCTTTTAAAACAATGTTTATTTGTTCCTTGAAAATTTCATGCATGTAGCCAATGTATCTTGAGCATATCCACCACTCACTCCTCTCGTTCCCTTCTAGGCTCCCCTGACACGTCTCCATCCCAAACTACATGTACGACTTTTCCTTCTCTCCCTCCTTCCTTCCTTTTCTCCCTCTTTCTTCCATCTTTTTCTCCTTCCTTCCTTTTATATAGCCCACCAAGTCCAATTAGTGCTGCCCATATATGCAGAGTATGGGACCGCCCAGTGACACATGGGTGACTTACCAGGGGCCATACCCCCAAAGAAAAATGCTTCTCTCTCCACCAGCAACTGCTAACTACAATAGCTTCTCAGCTAAGAGTAAGTAGGGCCTCAGGGTCCTGTCCACCATCTTTGCTGGAATTTTAACTGGCTTGATCGTGTGCAGGTAACCACAGCTGCGGTGAGTCCATTCACGTCTACAATAGCTAGGTACTGTCCAAAAGACAGAACTGTGTTTATTCCACCCAGTCCTTGGATCTTACATTTTTTTCCACCCCTCTTCTGTGGTCTTCCCTGAGCCTTGGATTGAGGGGGCTGGTGCCATCCACCATTTGCCCATGTTTTCAAAGGTCTTAATGACATTTTGACTGGAATTGTACTCAATCTATTGAGGTTTTGTTTTATTTTTGTTTGTTTGTTTTGCTGTGTCAAGCTTCGTAATACTGGAATGCTTTTCTTGTCCTTCATAGTAGTTTTCAACATATAGATTTGTGCATGTTTTATTTGGATTTGTACCTAGTTATTTCATTTTTTGTATATATTTTAATGATAATTTCGGACATTTTAAAGGTGCTGATTTTTAATTTTTTGGTGATAGTCTATACTTACATCCTGTGGCCCAGCATAAGAGCTATTTTCAGTTTGAATTTGACAGAATCTTTCAGTTTATCAGTTGGAATAACTTGGCGTATTTTATTCCAATCCGTATACCTGTGGGATTTTTTTTATTGCATTGTTGTATCGGCTAGGGTGTCTAGTATGATGTGAAATAAGAATGGCCACCCTTGATTTGCTCTTGACTTTAGGAAATCATTTTTTTCCACTGTTGGGTTAATTTTAATTTATGTGTGGGTTTGCTTGTATGTCTGTTCACCACATGAATGCCTGGTGCCATGTGGGTGCAAAAAGGGTGTGTCCTATCTCCTGGAATTGGAGTTACAGAGAGTTGTGAGATGCCATGTGGGTTCTAGGACTCCAACCTAGGTCCTTGGGAAAGCAGCCAGCACTCCAAACTGCTGTTGAGCCATTTCCCCAGCCCTGGCTGTAAACTTCTTTGCTTGAAGTGGTTTCTACCAAGGTATTTGCAAAAGATTCCATTCTTGATTTGTTAGGATTTGCCATTGAGAGAGACCATTTGGACACCAAGAGTTTTCTTCAAACTTTAAACTGTAGATTGAAGGAGACTTAAGGAGCTGAGGAGAGAGGGGAGAGAGAGACAGAGACAGAGAGAGAGACAGAGGCAGAGACAGAGAGAGAGACAGAGAGAGAGACAGAGATGGTGCTCTCCCAGATAATCTGGGTCACGACTGCCTATGATTAACTCTAGTTCCAGGGCACCTGGCAATCTCCTCTGGGTTCCTTGGGCATCAGGCAAGCATGTGGTATGTATACATTCATGCAGATAAATATTTACACAAAGCAAATAAAAAATAAACTTCTAAGCAGTAGACATGATTATTTTAGAAGTTCTAGGACTATTCAGATTATTTATCTTTACCCTGGTGAATATTGTTTTTAGTAGTTGTTTGATTTTTCAAAGACTTTGCCCATTTCCTGTGTGTTGTCAATTAGTATGTATAGACTTGTGAAAAGGGTTTCCTTGTCTCTCTTATTTCTGTGGAGTCTGGAGAAAGAGTTCTCTTTTAGTCCTGAAATCTGTAATTCAATGTATCAGTCAGCCGTGGCGTCTTGGCAGAGCTCTATTTTATCCCTCTCAAGCTGTCTGTTGGTCACATTGCCTTTTCCAGTTGTTTTTCTGTTTGAAGTTTAGTTGAGTTTTGCCCTTTATTGTTTCCTCCCTTCTGCTCAGATTGAGTTCATTTTGTTTAATCTTGTTCTAGCACCTTAAGGAATTTGAGTATCTTTTTTCTTTTTGTCTTTGCCTTTTTCCTTTGTTTTTCCTTACTAGACAGGTGACATGATGAAGTTCAAGCCACTGATTCTGACTGTCCACAGGGTTTGAAAACTTTTTTTGATGTTCTTCCATGGGTTGAATTGTCCTCACCATGTCACTAGTATAGGACCCTGACAGAGTCTGTCTTCTGGCTTCTTAAAGTCGATGACCAGATGCTTAGGATGACATTCACATAGATGCAGCCTGGCAGGAGACCCTTGAGTGCAGCACACATTTTCTGAGCATCTTTCTCTAGGCAGCCATTTCTCTCTTAGTCCTTCAACCAGAAAATGAAAGCTTCAGTTATGTCCCTATGGCAGTGTTTCCTGCAATGGTGGTTCTGCCTAGTACTGTGACAGAAAGAGGAAGAGAAGCCATGAAGGTTGTTGTAACATCTGAGCATCATAGTTCCTGAGACTAAAAAGGAAATTCTGTTCTTGAAGTTAGTAGTCTTAGCAACCCCAAGGACTTTGTCATGGTGACTATCAGTGCAGTGTAACAGCCCAAATCCAAAGTGTGGTTGAGCCGGGCGGTGGTGGCACACGCCTTTAATCCCAGCACTCGGGAGGCAGAGGCAGGCGGATCTCTGTGAGTTCGAGGCCAGGCTGGACCAACAGCCTCCAAAACAATACAGAGAACCCCTGTCTCGTAAAAAAAAAAAAAAACCAAAGTGTGGTTGAATGAATGGGGAAAATGGGAAAAATAAAACCAGCATTCTGAGTTGTCCCTTTCTTGAACTCAAGACAGAGTGCAAACTTTCTCCCAGCACTCTCCCTGCCTGCACCTGGTACCCACTCTCCCGGTGGATGCTGTTGGGATCCAGCTACGGTCTGCAGGAGGGAGACAGTGAGGGAGCTCACCAGCAGGAGGAGGAGAGTCTGCATTCTGGAATTCTTCCCCAATCTGTTGCTAGTTTTCTTTCCAGTTCCCTTATGGCTGCTTTTGCGTTATTTAGTTAGGGAGAAAGAATGGCGTAGAGCCTTCCCTCCTTAAGGTCACCTGGGCCACCATCCTACATCTGGAGTGTCTCCAGTGCACAGGTCCATTGTCCCATGTCTTTCCTTATTACCCACATTCACCCGCTCAGCGCATGGCCCAGCTCACAGCAACAAAGCATCTCTGCAGATGCCAGGGCACCCTAACCACCTCAGACGTACATTACACGTAATACACCACTCATGACCTAGATACAGACAGGATCTGCCTGACGGTAGCTTGTGTGGGTTTGCTTATTGCCTTAGGGAATGTAGGGTTAGACACAGACCCAGAGGGACAGGATTACCTGTCGTATCTGACCACAGGCTGAATATGACTCAGCTTCGCAAAATTGATTTTGAAAAATGATGGCGTCTCTGAAAAGGGTAAAAGTAAATTGATTTTCATCACAAAAGTGAAGAATGACAGAGAGAAGGGGAAATGTTGTCACTATGTCATTTTCTTTAAGGTTCTGTTTTGGGTTAGATTTAAGAGTCCCACAGTTGAAAAGCTGTAGCTGCAGAACCGAGAAGCTGCAATCTTCATGACTGAAGCAAGCAGACCACCCGTTTGGGTTTAATGTCTGCGTGCCTCTGGTAAGGGAGGTACACTGGCTTCTGCGACTCATTAGGAAACACTGTAGTTGTCTTCTTAAGCTAGTCACATCAAAGCTTTCCTGACATTTCCTTAACCTTGTGTGGTATATATACCACATCTGTCTGTTCTGTCCTGTTTGTGCAATCCTGAGGTTCTAATTAGAAAGTAAGCCTTGGATTTGGAAGGTAGACATTCTGCAGAACACTTTTTCTTTCCTTTTGATAAACTCTGTTAATTCACCAAGGGTGGTATCAGGAATACTGTTGAAAGACACCTACGTGCATGTCTTTGTAAACTGCAAGGCTTGCCCTCAGTGTGGAAGGATGGGCCCTCGGAAGTACTTTGATTCCACAGCTCAAGCTCTTGATAGAAAATGCACAAGCCTTAATGAGGGCCTCAGGGTGAATGGCACTCACACACCAGCAGAGCCTCTAGAAGGGTCTGAGATGGAAAATATCCAGATTCAGATGCATGGGTTCTAAAATTTGCATCATATTTTCTGGTTCCAAATACCAGTTTTGGGGATACTAAAAGATCTAGGCACCCTAACTGTGTTCAGGTCATTTCCTCACAGTTGTTACATTTATTATACCCTTGTACAATAACCTCTCAAGAGTAGGGGATATCAGTGCTTTTCTTTGTAATTTTAGTAGCCTGCATTACTTCTACAGAAGTAAAAGGAGCCAGGTGGCTTCTATTTTGAGACATCAGGTGAGAAATGACTGTTTATAGAATTGAAAGAAACTAGATCCCAGGGTCAGACAGTGAGATGGGATTAGTTTCACACTCCCTGGAAAGCAAAGCCATTTGCTCTCTAAGCCTTTGACCTAAAGAATCTGCTGGACCTTGCCCATTCCCAGCCTTTCCTTCCTGTCTCTCCCAGACACTCACATTTCCTGTTGTCTGATTAGTCAGTTCACCCCACTGTCCCCAGTGTCTTGATTCCTTTTCTTTTTTTTTTCTCTGCCACTCTTCCGTGTCATATGGTAGTTCATGTGACAGACCTGCTAAAAGGAAAATGACAAGGAAAATGCAAATAAGGAGAAATCTGACTTCCTCTTGGGCTGCTTCAAAACCAATGTCCAAGCTGCAACTCAAACAACAGTCTTCTTGGGTTTTTATGTCACGTGAGTTTCCCTTGAGCTCCTCCCCTCTGTCTCATCTTGGTTCCATTCAGGGCCTTGTCAGGACAGAAGGACAGGGGAATCAAGGGCAGAGCAGAGGTCCCTGACTGAACCACGTCTCCGCTAAGCTGACACTCCTCCTCCCCCACGGCAGCATGCTTCTGATTGAAGCATCTGGGTATATATGCCTTTGTTTATACAACATGGACCGTGGATATGTTATCCTTTTGTATTTTGTTTTTAAGACAATTTTTTAACATGCATTTGATCCTTGGGATTCCCATCAGCCTTGAAGTCAAGGCATAACCCTAAATCCCATTAAAATTTGCCCCCAAAGGAGATTATCAACAAGATCGGTCATGAGACTAGAGGGTCATTTTTGGTTCTGGGTACTAAGCAGGAGGCTAGGCTCTGCACTGCCTTGGAAATTATAGTTATGGCCTTACTGTGCTGTCTGCAAGAACCCATGTGGGTTTTTTTTATACAGAGGTGACATGTATTTACATGACCAGCTTAGCACTGTAGTGACTGCATTGTGTTATTAATTACTGCTGAGCTCCTTTCATGGATGAGGAGATGGAAAAGAAATGGTAGGGAGCTTGTTTTCTAACACACTGTAAGTTAAAACACAGGCCTATCTGCTTTGAGGGGAGTGCTTAAGCCAATGAATTCTATCATCAATACCAACTCTGGTCACTTCCAATGTATTTTAATCAAATTGTACCACATAGGCTTTTAAAAGGAAGAAAGTGGATGTGAGTTACTAAGGATTCAGTTTTAAGCACTTTAGATCTTTGGTTCCTTAAAGTAGAGGCTTCAAGAGTTGGTATAAGATATCCATTGTTTTTTAACTTAACTGAAGAATTTGGAAACTCTTTAGAAGGGCTAGTGACTGTGCCCAGTCAGCATAGGCTTAGCAGGAATGGTCATTCTTCCTCCTGCAGAGAGGGGAGCATCAGGCTACCAGGAAGGGCCATGTTTCTTCTTGCAGTGAGGGCAGCATCAGGCTCACCAGGAAGGGTCATGTTTCCATCTCCAGTGAGGGCACCATCAGGCTTACCAGGAAGGGTCATATTTCCATCTCCAGTAAGGGTAGCATCAGGCTCACCAGGAAGGGCCATGCTTCTTCTTGCAGGGAGGGCTGGTTTTTATGCTCTCCTATTGCAGAGGTCAGTACTGGGCTCAGGATTCAGTACACTTATGTAAAGGCCTAATGCATTAAGGATTCT
Source organism: Mesocricetus auratus (assembly GCF_017639785.1). NCBI lineage: Eukaryota > Metazoa > Chordata > Mammalia > Rodentia > Cricetidae > Mesocricetus > Mesocricetus auratus. The sequence continues at coordinate 4,971,419 of NW_024429200.1, forward strand.
CTGGATGTTGAAAATTATATCACTTAGCTTTTAAGATTTATATTTATAGGTGAATTATTCATATCTACATAGGTGGATGAACAATCTTTAGACTCAGCACATTTTATTAATAGAGTTCACTTCAAGAGTAAGGTGGATATTTGGGACTGGTTTTGCTGGCCTAGGTGTACAGGGCATAAGAGACCACTGTCAAAGTCATCTTTGACAGAAGATAGAGTGAGTCCTTGGAAATGTTTCTGAATCATACATGCTCTTAAGTATATTTATTGGGTAACAGAAAAGGAGTGAGAACAATTTATGTGTATATTTTGGCAAAAAAAATGTTTTTTGTGTTGTTTATTTTGAGGTTTACTGTGTGCATGTATAATCACACATGTTTGGCAATCAGAGGGCATTGTTTGGGAAATTATTTCCTCCTTTTACAATATGGGTTCCAGAAACTGAGCCCAGGTGGTCAGACTTTTTAGCAAGTGCCCTTACCCCGCACTGAGCCTTCTAGCTGGCCTTAATAAAAAGTTATCTTTAACGCTTAAAGAAATTTAGGACTAGGAGATGCAGCTCACCAAGGGAGTGATTAGCTAGCACGTACAAGAGCCTGAATTTGATTCCCATGTACCGTAAAGAAGGGAAAGCAAACATAAAACTCTGGCCTTAAAGACAGTAAAGGATTGGGGAACACAAAGTCATGGTTTCAGTTTTTCCTGCGTAGCATGTCTCTGACAGGAGAAATGAAGATTGGGGGCTGAAGAGCCACGACAAGGATGTGTGGAGTGCGTGCGTGTGTATGTGTGTGTGTGTGCGCGTGCGTGCATGTGTGCGTGTGTGTTTGCTAATTCTGACTCTGGGATTGAACCAAGTAAGTAGGCCTTTGATGCATCTGAGCTGACGCCTGTATGAATTTTCTTGGGCTTCCTTAGAGCACTACAGCAGCAGAAGCCACAGAATTGTGTTTCTCACAGTTCAGGAGTCTGGACCACCAGCCAATTCAAGGTGAGGCCAAGGCTGGTTCTGAACCCTGTATCCTAGACTTGAGATGGCTGTCGTCTTCACATGCTGCCATGGGGTCTTCTGCACATGTCTACCAAGATTCCTTCTTCCTTAAAGAAAGTGGTCAAGTATACTTGATTCTGCCATCATGATACTAATTTTTATTTAATTTCCTGATATAGTACCTACTCCCTGCATATTCCAAGTCATATTCTGAGACACTTGGGATGGTTTTATGCACCAGTAAGGATGGGACATGGCGGGAGCATCATACTAAATACACTGGACTTGGATTTTAGTTATTTTCCTCTGTGTGTCACTAGCAGGTTGAAGGCAGAGCTTTGTGTCTGTCAGTTGCACTCATCATTTAATTCTTGAAAATAATTTTTATTAAAGAGCATAGAGGGAGATGAAGGAAATTGCCCTTTTATGTAACATGTTTTCAGAATTCATTACATGGGTTCAGAGTGAGGTTACTGGCCTGTCTCCAGATTCATTTTCTATAAAAAATAAAGTGGCTGAACAAGAGATGCTTTAAATTTAGTTCAAATTTGAACTCTTAAGACATTATTGTAATAAAACAACCTTGAAATGGCATCAGACTGTAAATGGAAAGGAAAGGATTCATTCTGATCATCTCCATGAACAACAGATTTACTTATAAATGAATTCTCCACCCAGGAAAGCTCTGTTTAGGATGTTACAATTTTATTTACTTCATTCAAGAACAAAAGAGCCTCATTTCACCCTTCACCCCATACTGTAATAGTAGCTGATGTCTTCTGACACACATAACAGCAAGAACATGTCAATAGCAATTTGTTTTGAGCAGTTCCAGAGCCTGTTTTTGTTGGGTTGCATTACTGACGTGGTGATGAGCCACCAGGCATATTTCACTTGTAAGAGAGTTTGAGTTTAATTACACTAATTCAGTTAAGTTTTCCCAGTCTGTCATAACACCCTGAAACACTTGCATGAAATGAAAAGAGTGCGTATTTTAAAAGGCATAAGAAGAAAAATTACTGGCTGAAGCATCTGCATTGAGCATTCAGGACTTTGGCATGCAAGTTTGAACCTGAAGCAAAGAAACAAGTCAAAACAAAGAAGAGAAAGCATGGTTTCCAACTAGTAAAATAAAGTAAATTTCTAGGAGTTTCTTTGATAGCTAGATTGTTTTTAAAGTTTGTAAATATGTTTATAAAATACATTGTGGATCAGTGAGACGGCCCAGTGGCTACAAGCACTCCTTGCCATGCATGCCTGAAGACCCGAGTTCACTCCCTGGAATCCATATAAGGTAGAAAGAGAGAACTGATTGCACAAAATTGTCCTCTAACTTCCACACACGTGCTGCGGCACACATCATGCACACACACCCAATAATACATACATACGTGCATGCATGCATGCATACATACGTTCTATGCATACATAAAATATTTGTGGGTACTGTTAAGCCACTTAAGAAAATGTTTCTTGAGCAAGTTTTAAATTCATTTTGTCAGTTTTATTAGTTACTTTCCTCGTTGCTTTAGTCAAATGCCTGACAGAAAGCAGCTTAAGGGAGGGGAGGTTTACTCTGGCTCAGATGATGAGGACACAGCCTGTCACGGTGAGGGAGGCATGACACATAGAACACCTGTCAAGTTGGGGCTAGAGGAGTGCCAGGCTGTTTGCTCACATCTGGGCAGACTGAAAACAAGAAGAAGAGAGTCCGTTTCCACTTTTTATTTGGCCCTGGCCTGTGAGCTATTGCCACCCGCATCGGTGTGGATCTTGCTTTCTCAGATTTTTAGGACCCACACAGTGGCTGTATATCTCTCAGGTGATTCTGAAGCCAGACAAATGGACAGAGAAGAATGCTCATCACATCTGGCCAATGTTGACTTCTTTTTCGTTCTTTATTTCTCTCTCTCTCTCTCTCTCTCTCTGGTTTGGAATAAAGTGGGGACGATTATCCAGATCAAGTCTGCTTCCCAGGAAAGCCCGTGGAATGCGTGATTTTCAGCGTCTCATTCCAATAGGAACGTGCCCTCCAGTGCACACATCCCAAGCTTTCCTGACCCAACGGGCTGGAAGGATAGCTGTATGTGTTACTCTTTTATTATTATAGCATAAGTTTCAGGGCAGGGTAACTTCTAGGAAAATTTATTTTTATTTTTAGCTCACAGCTTCAGAGGCTACCTGTTGAGATACCATACATGGGCTTCAGTGAGGCTTGCCTGGACTGCTGCATTACGTCATACACGTGGCAGTGGCATTGGCATGTGTGAGAGTCACCGAGCATGAAGGGATAAAGAGCCCTGGAGTCCTGTGATCCCTTCCAAAGCCAAAGCCCTTAGCTGGCCTTAACTACTCTTTATCACGGCCGCACTACCTGCTACACGTTGCAATAGTTGTACTGATTTTTGCTCTGTTACTGCTTCGTGTTTTTTGACAATTGCTTCTATTGTTTTTGGTGGACCACTATAGTCATAAGCAAACAACCGAACCTTAATTCTTTATTTCCCCCCTGTTGGTTTGTGTATGAAATAAGTGATGCAGTATAAATACGGCAATGTATTTAGCCTGATTTTCTTGGCTCATTCATTCAAATAACACTGTTCAGTTCACCCAGGGTCTTTGAGAAGCTGGAATGGGGGCATACATGTCTGGATTTGTCACCTTAATCCCAGAACTCTTCCTGTCACTTATGAAAGGCCACACATTTTCTTAATGGGAAATGACATTTTTAAAATCGTAGCACATCCCCTATACTCCTCTCCAACAAAGGGAACTCAGTTTGTCAGCTGTGAATGTGATTTAACAAGGTAATAAAACAGTCTGGGATTGTAAACCCATGTGAGTATTCTAGACAACAAATAAGTGTGAGTTCTTTGTTTGCTAAACAGACACTGAATCCTGACACAGAAAATGTCTCAGGAGAGCTGCAGTCATCCTGAGGGCATCTAAGTCCCATTATGTCTCACTGGCTCCATCCCAAGAACTCCTTGTTCCCCTAGTTCTCCTTCCAGTCAGAACAGCAAAGTAACACTCCCTGCTGTTGCAGGCTGCTGTCCTGAAAGTACCTCAAACCAGCACTTTATCATAGAATCCTATGATATACTTTAGTAACCAGGAACTGTCTGTTTCATGGATTTGTTTCTTAAGGTGGAAATGACTGGCCTTGTAAGTTAGACATGCAGGGACTTAATTCTGCCCTTGTGTTCAGTTTCCGCTGTTATGTTACTTTTTTGTGATTATTGGAAAGCTTTAATTTGAATTTCCATTGGTTTATATTCCTTGTGTGTGGCATTGTTTTCAACTGCTCTTCATTCCAGCTATTCAAATCCGCAGAACTTTATTACAAAAAATGCATGTTCTTCCTACGTTGAAATCCTACCTGTCCACAATTCTAGTGTGTCTGTCCCCTCTTTGCCTCCCATCATGGTGTTTCCTCAGTATTCATGCTCTTGGAACATGGGACATTATATGTCCATGCGAGGCAGCGACTCAGAGACATTTTTCCTTGAAGGTTGTCATCTTTAATTGTAACCATAACAACTAGCAGGGCCAAGAGACTCTATGCCCCCCCATGAGAATTAAATTTGTAGATGTTATCTGATCACAGTTAGTCTTCCCCACTTATTTGATAGCTGCTCACATGTTAAAAAGCTTATCATACATTGTGAGAGACAGAAGCACAGCTGTAGGTGGCATCCTGACCCCAAAGTGCTCGTGATTTAGTAGGAAGGGGGAAGAAAATCATCTTGTCCTGGTCATGTTTTCATTTCACACAATGAACAGTGGGGTGGTGGTTTTAGCTGAAGGAGCTCCCCCAGATTTGGGATGATGGCGGCGTTTTGCTCTGTAGCAGGTTTGTGGAAGGAAGGATCAGAGAAGCACAGGTGTTAGAAAGATATTTAGAGGAGAAGGAGAGGCACAATAGAGAAAGGGGACTTACCAGAAGCATGAATGGGGGGGTCAGAAGACAGCTTCCAACAGAAGCTCGAAAGACAAAGAAGTTCTTGTAGGAGAGCTAACCACTATAGGATGCTGCCCGAATGTGAGTTAGGGTGAGGGCTGAGGATGGACTCAGTCTGTGTATGTGGAGGTAAAGAGGAGGTGAGGATAAGATGGCCCAAACCTGTGGAGAAGATGCTTTCATTTGTACTCAGCTGCTCTGTAGCCTCAAAGGCAAATGCGATTCTAGTTTGGTGTGGTTTGTGGTGGTTGGATGTGGTTTGAGTGTGGAACAGATGTGGTAGTTTGGTGTGGTGCAGATGTAGTTTGGTGTGGTGTAGATGTGGGGTTTTGTGGGGTGTAGATGTGGGATTTGGTTTGTTGTGGTGCAGACATGGTGGTTTGGTATAGTGTACATGGTTGGGATGTGGTTCAGACGTTGGGGTGGATGCAGACAAAGCTACCAGAGGTGACTGACTGGATAGTAGCAATGATGGCAGTCAGGGCTGCAGGGAAAAGCAGATGATCAGAAGCCTTTGATGTACTGATCAAGGCTGTTGGTCCTTCACATCCTTACGGCAGAAATAAGGAGACCTGTCAGCTGCTTTACAGTGTCATGGAGTAAAGCCTTACATGACGTGAACACAACACTCGGTAAAACACATAAGGTACAGTTACCACATAGATATTTCATTCATAGCATATTCATTTATCACACAGTTTCAAAGGATAGAAACTTACTGCAGATTTCTGGAGAAGTATGGAATTACAACACACACATGAAGGTCTCTAGGAAATATACAAATTAAACTTTATTTCATAATAGTGTCTGAATATTTGGAAACAAAGTAAAAAAGTTCTCTGATATGTTTACACTTGATTGGCATTAAATCTGTGGCTGATTATCTCAGTGACTTAAAGCATACTAGAATTTTAGTTGGATGAAGAATAAATAGAAATGATGGAGAGGGAGATTTGGACTCTTTGGAGAGAATGTATAGCTTCTTAGAATGATCTAAAAAAAAAACCCGGGCCACTTCCATCTAGAATCTTATTCCTGGGTGAGGACTGTGCCCACATTGAGTCACCATCTGAAGATTCCATCATAGAAAACTAAGTATCATATGGAATGATGAATCAGGTAAGAATAAGCTATGAAGGATTCTGCAATTTCTTCAGTTTCTTCGGTAACATGTCTGGTAGTGGGATCACATGACAACCCACCACTACTGTAATTTTTGGACTATTCTTAATGAGATTCAAAAACATCTGCACAATTTTAGATTCTAGAGGCATCTTTTACTTCTCTGGGCAGAAGATAACAGAAGATGAGTGTTTTATATGAATTTGGCAGCTGCCAGAATTTCATTTTAAATCTTTGCTCAGAAACCTTGGTTTACTTTGGTGTTATTGTAGAAGACTTCTTGGATGCATCAGTATTTAGGTTATTTTCACTTTCAGTTCAAAAATATCCAAAGGAAACTCTCTGCAATTTCTAGAAAATTCCTGAAGGAATCTATTGATTATAATTGCGTTTAAAAAAAAGCCCAGTTTGACAAATGATGTGACAAATTGGTGGTCCATAGTCCAGGCTCCCTGTAGTTTAATCATGCATGCCAAGGTGGATTGTTTGCCTTCAGGCAAGGACTTATCTTTCCCAGTTCTCTTTTCATCTATGTGGATACAGTGATAGGTGGGGAGAGCATGGCACTGCTTGGATTAACCTCCTGAAGGAGAGATCAGACAGCACACAGGAATGGACAGCCATGCCAGACTTCTGTTTGAGATTTGCAAAGACAGTCCACTGGAAAGCTGAATTGTGAAACTCTGATGCCAATGTGTGCTGAAGCCTCAGGGTCATGGGCAGTCCAGGGAAACTCATAAATATTTATTGGAAATGACGGCAAGGTGGCACTATATGTGCTGGAATTGCAAGGAGGAAGTGACTTATTCCTGGTAGGATGTCACACGAATAATTAATATTTTAGTTACAGAGCCTTTGTAACATAACAGCTAGTTGAAAGACTTCTATTAAAGTTTGGTTAGACAGCAAAGCATGGTGGTATACACCTTTAATCCCAGTACTAAGGAGGCAGGGACAGGCAGATCTCATTTCAAGGCCAGCATGGTCTATGGAGTGTGCCCCAAGACATCAAGGACTATACAGAGAAACCCTGTCTCAAAAGCGAGACAAAACAATTAAAAGAGTAGGTAGAAACACACTTTATTGTACCTAAATTATGCTCAAGTAGAATTATCGTATTTGCATGGCTTGAAAGAATTTAAGTAATTTCATTTTTATTATTGAAACAAGCCTGAAGGTGGAAAAACACAGGGTATTGATAGTTTTCTGTCTTGGTAAAGAAAATCAACCTTCTTTGTGATTTTGCATAAAAATCGATGCACCTGTTATAATTAGTTTTTCAAGGGGTGCATCTTGCAATGAGCCATCTGAGAAATGTTCATTAAAACAGGAGTCTCACAAGGTATAGTGGATAGAATAGTTATAACTTTAAGGGTTCTGTCTGCAACATGGATTAAGATTTATGTTATCAACATCTTTGAGTAAAATTTCTTGCAAACATTCGCTGTCTCTAATTGTATTCCTAGTCAACAGACTTCTATCATGCTAAGGTGTGCTGTCTGATTATCAGAGTGCCAAAGTGACTTCAGTTCTCACGTCATATAGATCCAAATGAACTGGAGAGGTAGCTCAGTGGGAATACACTTGCCTAACATGAAACCCCAAGTTCAGTTCAACCCGTAGGAACACATTTGCAAACACACACACACACACAGACACACACACACAGGGGCTAGGTGGGGAGACAGGCAGACAGACAGACAGTGATTGCTAGAAGCATCTATGAAGGAATACAGAGTAGTGAAAACCAGTTGCAAGTTGAATGGCACTAAATATTCAGGCAGTCATTGCAATGGATGGAGGTGCCCTCCCTTCAAAACTTCAAGGCAACAACTGTATGCTATGTGGCTAGGAGATACTATCGTCTAGAGATGTTGAAAACTTCACTGTGAACTAAGGAGAGGTGATTATACTGTGACTTTTGAGGAACTACTCCTGGGGGACATTTGAGAGTTAAGTCCAGAGGCATGAACTTCCAGTCTGTATAAAGTTGCAGAAGAAATTAGTGAAAAGTTGACAGGTTGCAATCCCACCACAACAGAAAGGGCAGTTCAAAGATTTCTGGATTTCTTGTAGAAAACTCAAGTGTCTCCAGGAAGTCCTGTTTAGAATTCTTGACACAATGCCTCAGTATGGGTTGTTTGTTGTAGTTGTTAGCATGGAGGCAGATTTCCTTACACTCAAGTTAGGAGTCTCTTCTATGCTCTACTAACTTCCTTAGCAAAATGTAATTTTAGAAAACTAATGGCAGGGCTGTTTTCCAGACTCCAGGGAATAGCTCTGTTGTCCTCCACCTTCAGTCAGCCAGTAACGGGACACTAATATAATGTGACATAGGGATGAAATTGAATTGCTTGGCTTTCGCTTAATTTCAGTGCACTTTTTGTCCCCTGTGTTTTGGCTGTCCAGTTCCATGCCATTAGCTGGCTTTGTGAAAAGCCAAGTGGGAGAAGATCTATACATACAGAATGTCATGACACCAACCAAGAGAGACACTGCCCCCCAAGGACCTCATTAGAAATGTCTAGGGAGGTTCTTGTATTAGTTCCAAACTTCTTCCCATGTCTGGCAGTAGCCAATGCTAGTGTTAGGCAGAATCTTGTTTAGGAGAGAAATGATCAGAGTAGCTATCATAATGATATTAGCTCATACCTATTTGACACATGTAATGTACCAGACACTGTTCCAAGGTAATGTACTGACGCATTTTTTTCTCATATTGTGTCTATGAGGTTGATCCTGTTGTCATCATCTTGCTTTGAGGAACCACAGATTAACCAGGAAGTGGGAGAACTTTGCTTCAGATCCAGCCCATTGGCGGTGGAGCCCAGTGTCTCTCAGCGATTGGCTGTGTTGGCCCCTGCCCTATACCTACTGCTTATACAAGGGCTGAGACTGATTGAAAGAGGTTTTCCATTATTTATCCCATGCTTTGATGCTTTCAAATTTACTAATGGGCTTCAGATCAAATTAACATTTTTTAAAGGTTCTAAGGTGGGGTAGCTTCCTTTAAGAATACTCCTATTGGCATGCATTGTACATAGTTATAAGAAGTGGGCACTAAAAGGAGAGGAGGGAGGATGGAAAGAGATTTCAATGCAGGTGGTTAGTGACACAATCATATTTTTTTTCTTAGTTGAGTTTTCTAGAGAAGAAATGAAATAATGTGTCCATTCACTTGGTATCTGAAAATTTCTATTCAAATGCTACGTCCTATTGTATGATAATAGTGGGCCTTGTGGAAGCTTGGAGCCCAGTGTTCCCAGGGGCAGCATTGTGTGGGGCGTGACCAGAGGGCAAATGTGAGAAGTTGGGACGGGAAAGTTTGCTGAGATGGGTGTTACACATGGAGGTGGAAGGGAGACTGGCCAGCAGTTTTCTGAATTCTGTCTACATTTGGCAAGTGCTTCTCTAACCAGATCATTCTTGCTGCCTTTAGCCACCAAAGACAGCTAGAGCTAAGTGGCATTTGGCCCACTATTGTCTCAAGAGGGTACTTACACAGAACTCAGTCTACCCTGTGTTCTTCTGCCTGCCATCACAGACAGTGAAGCCTTCTAAGACTTCAGCTTCTTTCTGATCTGCTCAGTTTGGAGGCAAGGGATGGCCAGTTGCAATCTATGAAGATTACTGAGTTCAGCTTGGGAATTAAAAGATGACACCCCTTAATGTGGGGATAAGCCCTACATATGAAACAAGTATGGTTGCTGCTAATCATTTAATTCTTTCTACTTACATCTAGAACTCAGCGTTCTTTACCATGGTCACTATTTTTCTTCTTGTGTGGAGTTATCACTTATTTATAGACTGATATGCTTTTAAAATCACTATATTATTTCTCTAAGAAAAATGATATTCAATGCAAATTAACCTCAGTCTCTAATTTAGAGACAGCCACTTGAAACCACTTACTGAACTTTTATGCAAACGTTTCTTTTACATACACAAACTTCTAAGTCCCATGATTTACATACAGTAATTTAGACCACACACACACACACACACACACACACACACACACACACACACGAGTTTACTATGACTTTTAAAATCATACTTTAAGTTTTGTGGTAGACAGACTTCCCTTTAAATCAGTATAAATCTATGCATGCATTTATAATATCTGCCTCATGTTTTCTTGCTAGGATGTATCATAGTTCACTCAACAAACCTCATGTAAATTGTTTACTGATAAATAAAACACTCTTGGCACCAGGTAGAGATCAGTTGACCAGGCTAAACCATATTACAGTTTTGCTATCTTATGCCAGGATTCTTGACTCTTGATATTTATCCATAGCTTCATTGTCTCAGCTCCTCAGAGAGATATAACGTAGGAGAAAGATCAGAAGGATGAGTGTGGGGATCACATCTCTGCCTCTCCCTCTGCCCTATAGAGATATGTGGCCTTAAAATCACTTTATATTTTGAAACTGCCATGTTATCTATTGGTGAAGTGATGCTTGTAGACACATGATACTTAAGGTCTGGTCTACTGACTTATAGCTCTTCCCTCAAACTCTATCTCTGCTCTTCTTATCATCATTAATGTACTCATGTCAGATTTATTCTCTGGAGTTTCTACCATGACCAGCACAATGCCAGTAGATTGGCACTTAACAGTCATTCTTTGAGTGATGTGTCAGGCAGGCATCACGTCTGTGTCCAGGGCTTGTTCAGGACTCACCATCTGTGTGGTTTTGTATAAAGCAGTGAACCCCATAAATGTCTACCCATTATTCTTTTCGGGATTTGTATGCTTGTATGCTTATATTTGAAACACTTTAAATCCCTCTCTCCCTCTCTCTTATTAGCAATGTTTATTAGCATTTATTATTTTAAAAAGTAAGCATCAATCTTGTGTTTGAGAAAGTTCTTTCAACCAATGGAATTGAAGGATACTCATGGACCAAAAGGAATACATTGATCCACATTGGATGATAAATATTAAGGGTTTTTTTTCCCACTCAACTTAGGCCTAGGATGAAACCCCTTGAAGATGTGACTTAAGATTAAGGAATCTAGGAGGGTGAACAAGATGCTTCAGAGAATTTTATGCTTCATGTTTAATTAATGAATACATGTTCTGGGCCAGCTAGAATGAGTTCTTTCAGCATGAGCTATGTGCTTCATTTCAAGGCATCTTACATACAATTACAGCATGCCTTAATTGAGTGGTGCTTTCAGAGACTCCTCATTGGATGAGAAATCTCAGCCTTGGTATTGTATACTCTAGATGCCTAGTTTGTACTTTTAAGTACATTCTAAAAATTCTTTTGAGGTAAGATCATCATTAAACAGTTTTGACTATTATGAACATATTTACTAATATTCGGTAGCTCCAACATGTTTCTCGTTTCTCATTTCTTGTTTCTAATTGATTAGATACAACAAAATGCATGATAATTAAATTTTTGACAAATTAATAACCATTAATAACATAGGGATGTTTCCCCCAAAGCTTTTTGTTCCTAGTCCCGTGTTCTTTCCTAAATTTTGAGGACATTAAGATTTCTAGAGAGGGACTCTTCAGATACGTTTTGTGTTCCAGTTAACAGGATGTATTTCTGTTCTGCACATAAATCTTTTCTTTTAACTCACAGGAGATGCAGTCGCCCCTAGTCCCTTCTGGACCCTGATTCACAGTCCTCCCCCTTCTCTCTCTGACCACTTGGTTTTTGTCTTGCAGTCCCCAGTCTGTCCCAGATCGTCTGAGGATCCGAGTGAACAAAATCAGTTTACAAGACTATGAAGGACTCCACTACGACAAAGAGAAACTCCGGGAAGCTTGTAAGTTACCAGCACCTACAGGACTTCTTCATGGGCTGGGTCTCTTCCATCTTGCCTCCTCCTGGGTTTCTGATGGGTAGATTTATTAGACCTCATGCCTAAAAATGTGCTTGGAAAAGAGAAGGTGGAATTACAAGAACCATGGCAGCTTCTGGTGATGACATATGGACCACAGAAAATGGGAACAATGAAGAAAAACAGTGAAGTTAGGCCTTCTGATACATGCGCGCCTGGGTTAGGTACCTCTCTAGGCTCAACTTTATCTAAAGTTAGAAATGCAGAAGGTCAATGCAGAAATCTCTAGAAACTTTTGAGCTATTGCAAATCTCTTCTTGAAGTCTGCCTTATAAAATGCTTCCAGCATACTCATCAGGGTCATCAGCAGCGTTATCCAGGAAGGTGCATCAGCCCCTTCAGCTCCAATGCTGTTGTAGAATGTCACATCAATGACCATGACCCTAAAATGCTGAGGTGGTGATTCACTGATTATGAGGTAGTACTGTTTTTGAAGTTGTAATCTGAGTCAACCTATGAATTATCTGTCACCGTTTATCTTTCTCTGAGATCCTTGAATGTATCCTTAATTTATGTCACTGAGCAGTACTTATTGGACATTGCTTACATTCTGATCACTATTTTAGAGCAGTTTCTACACCGTGATTGATGTTTAGAGGTTATTGGGTAAAAGAGATAAGAAATTGCTATCGTGAATACTGCAGATATTGCTTCTGGGTTCCCTCTCAGTGGTGGGGACCAATAGTCAGATGCAGTAAGATGGGGTAAGGAATATCAATACTCAAGAAAAAAGACATGGGTGCCAATGGGAAGAAAGTACTTAGTAGAACTGAAGCTTCATCAAGCCAGTATTAACTGACCCACTGTGGACCTGACTGGAAGGACAGAAGGGAGCACTGGTTGAAATGGGGAAGTGGTGCTGAGGACAGAGGGCAGAAGAGCATTTCTGAGACAGTGCCTTCCAAAGTCTGTATTTATTGAATGGAAATCTTTAACGCATGGAGGGTCTTTCCATTGGGTGTAAGGGTTTCTAGGATCTGCAGGGTCCTTTTCCTGGTGGGTCCTTCACTAAGCCTTCTGGGAAGATCCGTGGGGAGTCTATCTCACCTCTCTCAGCTGCTATCTGCTTCAGGAAGCATCCTCTTCATCAGACATCAGTACCTTTAGTTTCTCTAAGTCTCCCGCTCTGTCCCTCACTCTCATTTTCTTCGGCAGGAAAGTGTGATCCAGAGGACAGAAGTGATTCCCTGGACTTCTGCATCTGTTCATTTTATTAAGAGACCATAATGGATTATGTTTTCTGATATAAATGAGGCGTAAGTGTCAGATTTACACTAAGTCCAGTTTAACCCACTGACAAATGAACGTCTCATGTATGATGAGGTATAACTTCAGCTGAGTTAAATAGAAACTAATCAGAAAGCAATGTTTCCTGCTTTCCTTTTTCATGATTCTAAACTAGTAACTTCCAATTATTAGAAACAATAAAAGATAATGCATCTTAAATAATGTTGTGTAGCCCACCAGCCACTCTGAAGAAGCTGGCTGGGAGTGGGGTACATTTGAAGAGCTTTGAGGCTTATCTGTAACTTCCAATTATCTGTTTTATCTTCTCCCTACCTCTATCTCTCTGTTGCTGCTGGAGGTAATTGTGATTTGAGCTTTTCCAGGAAGATGACATTTTCTGGCAAGTACTTTCTTGCCTCATCCTATCTGAAACGATAGAACTTCCATCTGAGCAAATGTCTTAAATTGGGAACAGTAACTTGGCATAAGCATAGGACAGATAAATGCAGCCATATCTTGGGAACCCAAGAGAATGAATAAACTCTTAAAGGGGAACAGAAAGGGAATATATTAAAGATCTGAGTTTGAAAAAATTGACTGGAAGGAGAAGTTGCTAAGTCAGTCATTCTACTTTCAATAAATGGTGGTGATGCTTTTGAGCTGTGGGTGTACAAGGAAGCTTGGCTTTTGAGGTTATAGATTTGCTGACCCTTGCTCTTTTGCCTGGGTTTACCTTGCAGCTGACTACAGAGCCATAGAATGGGTGACAGCGCTCAAACCGAATATGAATAAAAGCTAGTTCAAGTTCATATGTGATGTGCATGCCAAAATACACATTGTTTCAGAGGCTTCCATTAAATGAAGTTCCCGGAACACATCTGGGTAAAAGGTCCCCAGAAATGTACTATGACCTGGATTCCAGAATAACAAAGGAATTGAGTGCACCGGGGAGAGTCATCTATTGTCAACAAAGTCTCAGCTTGAGCAATGGTGTCATACTGGGTTTAAAACATGAGTGCCCTTTCTTGATGACATGACCAAGTGATTTACCCAGGCAGTATGGGCTGCTTGCCATCACTGTCTACTTGATTCTTGCTCTTGTGTATGGATGGTTGTTCATATTTGATTACAGTCTTGGATGTTTGCTCTCTAACAAAGCTAGTATACCTGCCTCTATCTGCAATTCAGGGCTCTCTGATAATCCAACATGGCAGTCCCTTTATTGTTCTGCTTATTTCATCAGACAAAAGTACATCTTTGCCATTTCAGACACTTCTCTCCTTTGTTAATCTCTACCTCTCCCTGTGACTTATCCCTAATATACCAACATAGGGTATATAAATGTTCAACAGTCTAACTCCCCCCCAGTACTTGTTGATAAATTTAATTACTTAAAACACAGTCTCTTCACTGGTTATGTGTCACGTCTGCTGCGCGGCCTGTGTCCGAGAACGTGCGGAGGGTGTCGGGTATTGAAAACACAGAGACTCGTTCAATGATATAAAGAAAACTTTAAACAGGCTCCAAAAAGGTTCAAGAAAAACTTCCTAAGAAAGGCTCCCACCAGAGAAGCTTCTGCTCTCTCCTCTACCCTGGCTGGTTCTGCTCTGCCACCAGAGGTGGATGTGTGTGGGTTTTTGAAGGTGCGGTTAGTCTCTGGACAAGGTCGAGGTCAGGGCGGTTTCTGTGGGAAGGCCTTTCCCAGGAACTTATTGTATCATTTTTAGTAAACATGTTTTTACTAAACATTGTCTTACAGCTGCCTACTCCCAGGCAGAAGGGGAAGTGGCCAGGAACTTATTGTATCGTTTTTAGTAAACATGTTTTTACTAAACATTGTCTTACAGCTGCCTACTCCCAGGCAGAAGGGGAAGTGGGTCTCTGCTCAAGGTCTGGTGTTCCCACAATTCACCCCTTATAATTTTCAAATGAGGCACTCCTGGCTTAGGTCAAGTAGGGTCACCCTCCCTTTCCCGTCTTTGGGGGACCTTGAACCCCTGTTTTAGGTGGGAGGGGTCTTCCCCACAGGTTGCCCGTCATCGGAGATACCCCAACCTTAAATCATCTGTAACCAACCTTCATGGCTATCGGGATTGCCATGGGCTAAGCTAAGCAATACTTGGTTACGGATCTCTTGTCTCTGGAACAAGGCACGTTTGAGCTTGGCATAAAGCCAGAATGCCTACCGCCACTGCCACCATTTCCAGGACCCCCATTGACATAGCGCCTCTCCATCACCATACCCATCAACAGATCTGGGCCATAACATTCTACCAGCCTTCATCTGTTACAAGGGTAACATGCACGTGATTTACATTCTGTTACAAGGGTAACCCGCATGTGATTTACATTTACAATTTGATAAAGTTTCCAATCGTTTCAAGATCTGCTCAGGAAAGCATTTAGAAAGTGCACTTGCACAGATACATTAGGTACAATCATTGATGTTACACATGTAGCATTACGAAAAATATGAACAATAGTTGTCGCATTAGGACAAGTTGCATTTCTCCAGAAAAATACACTGGCCTAGTCGTGATTCCAGAAATAGGAACCATCAAGTCTGATATTTCAAGTGACCATGTCCTGTTCAAATATTGAAAAGAGGCTTTTGCCACTCATCATAGTCCATACCAATGTCCAAATGCTTTAAATGGGTCCTTTTTTCTCTGTTGGCTTTACGATGAAAACTCATGGGTCCGGAAGGTTGATGCAGCAGGTCTGTTGAGAAATTGGAAATCTCGAACCGACTGTTTTCTCTCTTTCTTGGGCTCTAGATTCGATGACATCAAGAATCAGGAACACTGATTTAGGATATCTCACTCAAACTGGCTTAGGTAGGCTCCCATGGTCTCAGGTCCAGTTTTTCTCTGCTCCATGCATCTCACTAAATGGTCTGACAGTTGCTGAAGCTCTATTCCTTTCCTGCAAGAAAACACAAACATGCCCTCGACCCCAAATTAGGGTCTTCTCCACTGTCTAGTGTATGGATGTCTCCATTTGACCTGAGCAATGGTTGCTCAAGTTCCATCATGCCAGAATCTGTCTGAAGCTCACTGGCATTCACATTATAAAATTTTTAAATGAGGAGTGTATTATTTGATGAGTCATGTGGGGACTGGGGACATTATTCCCCTTTTTTATTTTCTAAAAAAATTTTCTTTTTGAACTGTTGAAGCTGGACCATAACAGTAGAAGGATTTGTCTACCCTCCTTGGTTAACTATCTAGGTAAATTGGGCTTACTAAATAACTTTTGAAAATTATTTGAAGTCTGTGAGCAGTCTTTCCCAATCTAACCTGTAGAACTCTCACTAGCTGACAAGGCCTCATTTGTATCTTAAATTTTTCTGTTAAAACATTAACAGACTGGCTGGATGTTCCTTTTGGCTATATTTAACACAATCTAGGTAGCTTCTTAACTATTTTTGAAGGGATTTAAGTATCCTTTTAATCATATAAGCAGTTCACACTCACACATTCGCAATCACATTTCATACATACCGGTGTGGCCACACCATACATTCAGAACATACATGCATCTTTTAGTCATCCTTTTTCCCTAGGTCATGATTAGTCTGTTGCAATGAAGCTTCCTTAATTGAAATCTATGTAAAAGAACAACTCCAGCCAATCCTTGAACTAAAAAGGTTAAAAAGTCCTATATGTTTTTATCATTCCTCCATTTGAGCTACAGTCATGGGGTACAGCCGTACCTACTCCTTGTAACTCTGTAGATGCAAGGTAGAGAGGCCAGGCTTTTGGCCAAAAGTTTTTAGAGATGACTCACAAAATAGAACTTAAATGTAAACAAAATTTTCCATTCCATATACCTTTGTCTTTGTCTTTTTCTTTAATTAATACCAGTACCAATTTTTTTTTTGAGTCAGGGTTTCTCTGTATTGTTTGGAGGCTGTCCTGGGACTTGCATAAAGGTGTGTTGGGATTAAAAGCGTATGCCGCTGGGAATCTCTTGGATTCCCCTACTTCCTGACCCTGGTATCAGGCTTAGGAGGGGGAAACTCAGAATGTCTAGTTTCTGACTTTTTAATCTCATTGGCAGCAGCCGCTTCCAATGTATTATTGGTGTTATAAAAATTGATGAACAGGGAGCTGGAATGACTAACTGGCATTAACATGGGGGGGAATCCTCACCAATGCCCATATTTCCCTTACCTGAGTGTTCAGCAATGGTTGAATCATCTTTATCATGGTGAGCATTACTAGTATCTGGAGTAGTATTGGGGTCGACATGCCTGATGCACCGTTCGGGGACCCAAATGGGCTTCTCACTTCCTGGAGGGAAAACACAAACAGCCCCTCGGACCCTAGCTAGTAGGGGAGTGGGTGGCTGCCATTTTCCTGTGATCAAATCCTTCCATCTGACCCATCCCAAGGACTGGGAGGGTTTGTTCCAATGTCTCTCCATAGCAGACAAATTATTACGGTCTATGGTCAAAAAATTTTAAATGTAAAGTATGGTGGATAACTGAATATTGGGGGAGGTAACATACTCCCCCTTTTTTATTTTCTTAAAATACTGTTTGAGAGTGGCATGGGTGCGCTCCACAATAGCCTGTCCCGTGGGGTTGTGAGGAATACCAAAAGAATGGACAATGTGATGTTCCCTGCAAAAGGCAGCAAAGCGATTGCTGACATAGGCAGGGCCATTGTCTGTTTTTAGGGCATCAGGAACACCCATGTAGGCAAAGGCCTGCAGGCAATGGGAAATAACATCCTTAATCTTCTCTCCTGAGTGGAGAGAGGCAAAAATCAGTTTAGAATACGTATCCACCGAGACATGCATGTATTTTAATTTCCCTGCCTGCGGCAGGTGAGTGACATCCATTTGCCAGAGATGGTTGGCCCTGAGGCCCCGGGGATTTACCCCCTCATTGGGAGAATTATGATAAGGGGCACAATCAGGGCACTGAGAGTTAATCTGTGTAGCTATGGATAAGGGGCACCCAGTGTGAAATTTAATGGAGCGGGCATTTAGATGATACCGCTCATGGAGCTGGTGGGCCAGCTGCTCCTGAGTAAATAAGACCCTAGGGCGGGTCAAGGAGTCAGCAATTTCATTGCCCTGGGCAAGGGGTCCTGGAAGGTTAGTATGTGCATGAATAAATCCCACATAAGCAGGGTGGATGCGCTGCCAAATAAGATGTTGGAGCTGAACTAATAAGGAACGAACCTGGGAGGTTGGAAGAACATATGGAGAAGTTTCTAAAGGTCTAACAATGTTGGCAACATAAACACTATCAGTATATAAATTAAAGGGCTCTCCCTCAAACATTTGGAAAGCCATCAAGCATGCAAACAACTCGGCAGCTTGTGCTGACATCTGCCCTATGGGTACCCTCTTCTGCACCTGAGAAGAAACCACCACCGCGAAACCCTTGGAGGAGCCGTCTGTAAAGACTGAGCGAGCTCCAACTAGAGGGTTCTCCTTTAAAATCTTGGGAAAGATCACAGGGTGTTGTTTAAAAAAAGACATCAAGGGGCTATTGGGATATTGGTTATCAAACTGTGCGCCTGTAGATGTAATAAACAGGGTCCACCCATCATGGAAGATCTGTAGATGTTCCACCTCCTCCTTACCATAAGGAAGGATAATTTTATCAGGACTCTTTCCAAAGGTTTGAATGCTAAACTTGTGCGCCTTCCACAACAATTGTAAAATGAGATCATAGTAAGGGGTCACTACCTTCTTAGGGGAGGCTGACAAATGTACCCAATAAATAGGACCAGTCTGCCAAAACACGGCAGTGGGCGAAAAGCTAGATGAAAGTACAACCAGAACAAGGGGCTGCCCATAATCTATACGCCAAAGGTGGGCTTGCTCTATACTTCTTAACAACAATTGTAGGGCTTCCCTGGCCTCTGGGGTAATCTGTCTAGGGGAAGTTGGAGCAGGATCTCCAGGAAGAATATCATAAAGCGCTTTAAGAGCCCCTGTTTTAATAGAAAGAGAAGGGCGAAACCATTGCACCTCTCCCAAGAATCTCTGCCAATCATGAAGTGTTTTTAAATTTGAACAATCAATTTGGAGTCTTTGTGGCCGGAGGCCAGTTTGTTGAATTTGATGACCCAAATAAGTATAAGGGGGTCTCTTTTGGATCTTTTCAGGAGCCAAAATAAATCCGAGGGCCTCCAGAAGTTCCTGTAGCTCTGCAAAGGCTATGTAACATTGTCTTTCTTCGGCCGCGGCCAAAAGAATATCATCCATGTAGTGGATAATGTAAAGATCAGGGAACTTAAAAATAGAAGTTAGTACCTTCATATGAGAGGGAACATACAGTGTTTGCTTTCTTGGGCCCGAGTTACTTTACCAGTTCAGTATTTTCCAATTCCATCAACTCTCTTGCAAATTGTATGACTTGTTGACTTTTTATTTGAAAATGATTTGAGATTCATAAAGTTGCGAAGACACTACAGGTAGTCCCAGCTTTCCATTACCCAATACATTTCCCAAGGATTAGTGCTTTATTGTTATTAACTATTATTAACTCTCAGACTTCCTGCTGCAGGGTCCAATCTAGGGTACCACCTCTACTGAATCTGGCATGCCTACCCAGTCTCCTCTGGACTGTTATAGTTTCTTAGACCCACCCCCAGACCTTGATGAGACTGTTATGATGTCTGGTGGAATAGCCTCTAATCTGATTTTCCCCATTGTTTTACTCAGTTTGAACAGAATAATGACTGATATTATCTTAGAACTCATCTGATAACTGCATGTCATCCATATTGCTAAACTGTATGACAAAATGCCCGAGGAAACAACTCCGTCTAGGAGGGCTTGTTTGGCCGATAGGTTCCGAGATTTCAGTCTATGGTTGGCTGATCCACTGACTTTAGGATTATGTTGGGGCAGCACATCCTGTCAGAGACAGTGAGGTAGATGAGAGCTGCTCACTTTGGAAGCCAGAAAGCAGAAAGCCAAACATGAGAAGGATTCAGAGGTCAAGAAGACGTACCAATAAAGACTTCCTTTCAACCAAGACCATTCAGTTATGAATTCATTGAGTGATTAAACCGAACGAAGACAGAGTCTTATGATGCAGTTACTGCCTAGTAACACTACCAACTGGGGTCCCAGCCTTAGCACAGTAACCTTGGTGGTGAGGGTCTTCATATCAAACCATTGTATTTGATTTGGTAGCATTAGCCATCACTATGTTTTACTTTATATTCCCTCCTTTTATTGAAAATAGATTTTTTTTGCTCTCTCTCTCTCTCTCACACACACACACACACACATATATATATATATACACACACACACATACACACACACACACACACATATATATATATATATATATATATATATCCTGATTACAGTTTATACTCCTTCTTTTACCCCCAGTTCCTTACAGCTCCCCTCCTCTATGGATTCACCCCCTTTCTGTCTCTCATTAAAAAACCTAATAGGCTTCTAAGGAGTCATAATAAAATAAAATATTATAAGATAAAAGAAAAATTAACGCATCAGAATTGGGCAAAACAAACAAGCAGGAGGAAAAGAGCCTAGGAGAAGGTGCAAGAAACAGAGACCCACTCATTCACACTTCCAGGAGTCCCATAAAAACACCGGAAGCTATAACATGTGCACAAGGAACCTGGTGAAGACCTATGCAGGCTCTGCGCAGGCTGCCTCAGTCTCTGTGAGTTCCTATGATCTTTGCTCATACAGATTTAGAGGTCTTTGTTTTCTTGGTGTCCTCCATCCCCTCTGGCTCCTCTACTCTTTCTACCTCCTCTTCACAGGTTCCCTGAACCCTGAAGGGAGAGACTTGAAGGAAACACCACATTCAGAGCTGAGTGTTCCTAAGTTTCTCACTTTGTGAGTAATGTCTGGTTGTGGTTATCTGTCCCTATCAGCTGCAGGAGGAAGCTTCTCTGAGGACAGCTGAGCAAAGCACTGATCTATGAGTACAGCAGAATGTCATTAGTCATTTTATCGCCACTTTCTTTTTCTTGTTTTTAGGTTAGCAGTATCTGGTTTCATCCTCAGTCTCTGGGCTATCTAGTTTCAGGTTCTTAGTTATAGTATTGGGTATGGAATCCATTCCGTGGAGTGGACCTCAAGTCAAATCAGATGTGGGAGTCACTAAGGCTGAGCCACATTTAAAGGGGGAGGAGATGGATCCCTGAGGTGTTCATTGCTCCAAGTTGTCATGTTTGACCATGGTTAAATTCAGTATGCAAAACTGGCAGGACAAGTCAATTATCATGCACTTACGCTTTCAACAGCCTCATAATCGAGTCAGCTGTGTCCTACACACCACGCTAGGACTTGACAGAGAAGACTGGGGCATCTCACAGGACAGTGTAAGCCATTCAACATGAGAGTGGAGTTGCGGTTGACAGTGTGCATCCAGAGAGGTTCTGTGTTTTTGTGTCCCAGAACAAGTAATTGATCAGAGACACATCACTGCAGCAGAAGCAGCGTGTTAGGAGGTGGTACATTGCTAAGTGGTGGGGAGCACCACGAGAGCGGGAGGTGGTGGGGAGCACCACGGGAGCGGGAGGTGGTGGGGAGCACCAGGAGAGCAGAAGCTGGTGAGGAGCACCAGGAGAGCAGAAAGTGGTGGGGAGCACCACGGGATCAGAAGGTAGTAGGGAGCACCACGAGAGCAGAAGGTAGTGGGGAGCACCACGGGAGCAGAAGCTGGTGGGGAGCACCACGGGAGCAGAAGGTAGTGGGGAGCACCACGGGAGCAGAAGCTGGTGGGGAGCACCACAAGAGCAGAAGGTGGTGGGGAGCACCACAAGAGCAGGAGGTAGTGGGGAGCACCACGGGAGCAGAAGAGCAGGAGGTGTTGGGGAGCACCAGGACAGCAGAAGGTGGTGGGGAGCACCACGGGATCAGAAGGTGGTGGGGAGCACCACGGGAGCAGAAGAGCAGGAGGTGGTGGGGAGCACCAGGACAGCAGAAGGTGGTGGGGAGCACCATGGGAGCAAAAGGTAGTGGAGAGCACCACGGGAGCAGAAGCTGGTGGGGAGCACCACGGGGGCAGAAGGTGGTGGGGACCACCACGAGAGCAGAAGGTAGTGCGGAGCACCACGAGAGCAGAAGCTGGTGGGGAGCACCAAGGAAGCAGAAGGTGGTGGGGAGCACCACGGGAGCAGAAGGTGGTGGGGAGCACCACGGGAGCAGAAGGTAGTGGGGAGCACCACGGGAGCAGAAGGTAGCGGGGAGCACCACGGGAGCAGAAGGTAGTGGGGAGCACCACGAGAGCAGGAGGTAGTGGGGAGCACCACGGGAGCAGAAGGTGGCAGGGAGCACCACGAGAGCAGAAGAGCAGGAGGTGGTGGGGAGCACCAGGACAGCAGAAGGTGGCGGGGAGCACCACGGGAGCAGAAGGTAGTGGGGAGCACCACGGGAGCAGAAGCTGGTGGGGAGCACCACGAGAGCAGAAGTCAGTGGTCTCACCACGCCAGCAGTACTGGCATTTCTGGATTATTTTTCTAGCACTGGTTTTCCATTGTCTACTCCCTCTATTGTGAGTAGCTCTGCATGCCATTTCATGTATCTCTTATCTCATTAGCATCTTAAATTTCCACCAAGGATGTACATTTTAATATTATAGTGAGACATAAGTCACTCTCTGGAGTACCAGTGGCACCGGCTGGCTTAAGTCCCAGTTATTCTTTACCATCTTTCTTTCCCCTATGTTAATTTCATCAGGTTTTCTACAGAGTTGCCAAGGCTCCTCCTGTTTCAAAAGTACCTATACGGAGCTCTTACCATAAGCAAATATTGTTTGAAAAATGAAACAAAACAAACTAGAAACATTCCGGGAATTGTTTTTCTTTTTCTGTCTGTTTTAAGGAGTGAGTGAGCTATGGAAACAATACCTGTTTTCCTATCAAGCATCTTATAAATAATGCATGGAAGAGATAAACTAAAAGCTATATTAATTCAAGAATAAGAAAAGCAACTCTCACTTCAAGCCGTGTGATTATGGTAATGGCTGATCTTTAGCTTCAGTTTCTATATCACCTGAATGAGTGATTGAGTATTTCTTAATCAGAATATAATACAATAAAAGTCTAGAAATTGCATTAGACTTGAAAGTTTTTCCTCTGAAATATTTTCTTGGTATATTTCCAAAGTTCCAGAGAATATGAGTATTAACAAACTGTATAAGTCTATTGTGTTTCAAGATTTTTTTAAGACACATTTATTTTTTATCAACTGCCTTATCTAAATTTAATTCCCCCCTCACTTAACAAGTTGACAATAGGGCTTCTCAGTAGAGAGTAGCCCTCATCTGATGAAGGTAGACATTCCAATTTGAAATCTGCCAGGGAATTAAATGACTCCAGCTTGTCCCACTATGAGTCATGTCTGTCCTTTCCCAAGTGTGTTTATTCTCATGGCCAGAAATGGACATTTCCCCAGGGTTTTGTTTCCTTTACTGCCCCCTTTATCTTTGACTGTATGTTATATTTTTATTATTCAAGTTTAAGATGAAATATTGGTATGAATACTAGTAGTTTAAGGCATATTGTACTATCGCTTTGAGCTAGGAAAGACTTTACCACACATTTCATGGAATTTAACTCTCCCATCTTCCCTGTATGTTAGGTAGGATCCTTAACCCCATCTCACATGGAAAATATAATGTGTAGAAGCTTAACGGAATTGTGGGGGAACACAACATTCTGAATACTCTTTTAATCATTGTGCTTTTTGTGTCTCACATATGGTTGTTTCTGATTTTCTCATAAAAACATTTTTTTTTTTGTTTTTCGAGACAGGGTTTCCCTGTATTGTTTTGGAGGCTGTCTTGGAACTAGCTCTGTAGACCAGGCTGGCCTCGAACTCACAGAGACCCACCTGCCTCTGCCTCCTGAGTGCTGGGATTAAAGGTGTGTGCCACCAACGCCCGGCTTCATAAAAACATTGTATAGACTAAGTAAGATTTGCATGTTAAGTGCTCTTGAAGCATTGTAAGGTCCTTTTCACATTCAACTGACCTTATTTAGTTTGCTGTCCTCTGGTTTGCTGAAAACAACCCAAGCTTTATATCCTTAGCTCCAAATAAATCACCCTTGCATGCATTTAACTTACATTTATTGACTCCTTTTCATGCTTCAGCACTATGTCACGCAAGGGCAGAGTTACTAAAAGTGCTCACCGTTATAGAGGGGGAATAAATAATATAGTTCAGCCAAATGTACTATAAAGGAAAAGAAAGGAAAGCAGTGAGACAGACCTCCTGTCTACAAGGTGAGCAGTCACAACCACACCTTTTGAGGAGCTGGCATCTCAGCAGAGTACCCAAAGGCAAAGAGAATGCAGATTCTCGAGGGGAGAGCATCCCCAGGCAGAAGGAATGAAGAGTGGAAAGACTTAGTGGTGTGAATATTCTTGGTAAGTTCAATGAACAGCAAAGACGTCCATATGGCTGTAACCAGTTAGGCAGACACAGATGAGAATCACTTTGGATTTTTAAGAAGGGTCTTGTAATGGAATGGGAGGAGAAAGTGTCAGTATTGTTTGGAACATGATTGAGCATCAGGTTTCAAGAGTCAACACAGGGGAACACACAGAGACTATTACAGTGAAGGGAGAAAGTGTGATGAATAGGGCATTCAGTTAGTAGAGTTGAAGGGAAACACTGGGAATCTGGACCTTCTTGTGATGGTAGATCATAGTAAACTATCTCTGCTAAGAGTGAGCAACGGTTAAAGATCACCTCTGAGGGCTTGTGAGGAGAAACATGGAAGAACCGGCAAACAGCAGCCAATGAGCCAGAAAGTCAGCAAGGGCACTTGCTCTTTAAGAGTCAAGAGAAGAATACATTCTCATAAAGAAGGTACCTATAAAATGTTCCCTCTAGGAGACTGAAAAAGATGCGTGCTAACAACAGATGATTGGATTTGGGCAGAGGGTGGATCTCCATCACTTCACATGCATTGTAGGTTGATAAAGAAGAAGATGAGCAGACACACTCACATATAAACACAGCAAAGTAAGAACTCCAACATGACTGCTTTTTCCTCCCTCCCTCTTTTCCTCTCTCCCTCCTTGTCTCCCTGTCTCCCTGCCCTTCCTCCTCCTCCCCCTCCTCTTCCTTCTTTCTTGTTTTTGGTTTTAGTTATTTGACTGTAACAAGGAAGAGAACAGATGACTGGTGGCAAGAAAATAATGTAGAAGGAAGGGAGGAATTTTCTCCACTTACTGAGATAGCACAGCGTGCTCATGGAACCAAGCATCAAGAACAGAATGCAAGAGAAATAGGGATAGCTGCTGGAGCAGTGCCTTTGGATGAGGGATGAGATGGATCTGTGTGCTATAACGGTGTGGGGAGGGCTGGAGCAGGCCCTCCAGAGGGGAGCAAAGATAATTGTTCTAGTGGATTGATAGATTACATGCTAGGGATAAGTTCTATTCAGATTAATTTAATATTTTCAATAAGATACAAAGTTCTGTTGACAGGTACAGTAACAAAGTGAGAATCTCTGTTCTGGAAGAGACAGGAAAGCTTGAGGTAGCCCATTTAACAGTTGACACAAGCTGGATGTAAATAGAATTGCTGTGTACTACTTTAGAAATGGATAGTTGAATTTACTGGCCATTCAGAAGTGCCTAGAACCTTGCTCTATTGTAAGTTAGCAATAGATGACAAGTGGTCAACTGCTGCTATTAGTATTTGGTCCCTCCTTCATTATTAGTGGGAATGTCAAGACATTCTCATGATTGATACATTCCTAAGCCCCATTCACACCACTGACTTCCCTTTATACTGGCTTAATCTTATATGCCATTCTCATAAGAGAATGGTTGGCTTTTTCTGTTTAGTACCAGTATAGTATATTGATTTCTTATAGATACTATGACCAAGGCAACTTATAGAAGGACGAGTTTATTGGGTTTTGCTTACAGTTTCAGAGGCTTAGAGTCTATGACCATCATGGCAGGAAGCATGGCACCAAGTGGGCAGGCATGGTATGATATGATAGCAGCATTTGAGAGCTTACATGTTGAGACAGCAGCATGTAGGAGAGAGAGATAATAGGAAGTGATGTGGGCTTTTAAAACCTCAAAGTCCACTGCTAGTGACACCCTGCCTCCAACAACGTCACACCTCCTAATCCTTCCTGAACAGCTCCACCAAGGGGACTAAGAACTCGAATACATGACTGTATGGAAGTCATTCTCATTCAAACACCACATAGACTGATAGCCAGTGGATATAAACTTATATGGTGGTTGGTTTCTCTCTGAAAACCTTCTAAGAGACTATCATTAAATTATTACTCTTTTATTTGTTGTGCTACTGTGCAAGTTGTACACTAGACACTACAACTTTGTAGCCAATATATTAAATAAAATAAAAACACACATAAAGCTTATTTGATTGGTTCTTCCTACTTTACAGAGGTTTGCTGCTTACATTGGCCATATACATCATTACAGGGACACTTGAAGCATTGTCCCATACAGGGTCACCTTTTAACAACATGTTTTATCTTTCTGTCCCCTTTGCAGTTCAGTTTGTAGCACACATGCAGCTTCTTTCTGAATACACCTGTGCACATATAGAAATGTGCTATTTAAAGAGAATTGGGGGGTCACCATTCTTGTTTGTAGTAGGGGATCCCTGGGAAATGCAGTCTGACTGAATTTTATATACAGGAGGTTAACTGTGTTGATGGTGCATTCCCAAGAGGAAGCCACAAATGACGAGGGCAAGGACCACATATTGGTCAGGGTAAGACTCTGAGATATGAGGAAGTAGTGACTCCTATAGTGGCCTTTAGATATGGAACAGGCTGTAGACTTACCTCATAGGAGGCCAGGGTCACTGCATATTGAATAGGCTCCTGTGTGGAGGGCACAAACCTTGAGTAAAGCAACTTTCTTCCTGGAGGAAGACTCAGACATGAGTTAGACCTTACAGGCCTGATCCAAGTGGGACACTTCATGCCTAGAAAACATGCTTTAACATGCCAGAACATGCTTTAAGTGATATATGAATGAATCATCCACATAGCAGAATCCTTGAGTCTGTTCATCTCATTTTATCAACTGAATAAAGTAGATAAGTCTAGAATTGCTCTGTATCTTGGAGTTCAGCTCACCTGAGAACCAGTCCCCAAGATTGTTTCTGTGTTACTATGATTTTTAAAAAATTACTTGTGGGTGAGTGGGTGGGTAGAGTTATTTGGCATATTTGCCATGGTGAGCATATGGTGGTCAGAGAACAACTTGCAGAAGCAGGTTTTCTCTTTTCCTCACTGAGGTTCAGGGATAGAACTCAGGCTTGAAGACAGGTAGATATCTTTACCCACTCAACCATCCCTGTGGCCAACTCTGTGTTTTTTTTATCTGACCACTTTACCGCCTAAGAAAACAAGACTAGACATTACTTTATTAAGAATACAAATTAGCTGAGTGAAATAGACTATAAAGTGAATGCTGACCTTACCTTGGATGTTGCTTTTGGCAAGAACTGTTGCCAAGCCAGCAATCTTTATTTGAAATTTGAGGAATTACAACCTAAACTCAAGGAAACCTAAATTCCAGCTGTAATTTCTACCCTTACATAATAGTCAGTAGATATGACATCAGAGTTTGCTTCTCAACAAGATTGGCATTTCTTCTGTAGGCATCAAGTTAATTGGTAATGACACTGAGTTGAACAGAAGCAGGGACAGAAATGTGTGTGATGCTCTGAAAATAAGCTCTTTGCAGAACCACAAAATGATGTGCCAGTTTTGTGGCTTGGGCCCCAGGGCCTACGTGGCTCAAGCCCCAGGCCCATCACAGTTCACAGAGGAGAGAAGCACTCTTTCTTAGCATCTGATAGTTGCAGCCATTCTCCTGCAGTCACCCAAGAGCAGAATGAGAGGCCTCTGTAGGGTGTCAGTTGCCCTGTCCCACATCTCAACACAGCAACTCTCTGTTCATAATTGGTTTACTCTTTTTGCTTCCAGAAAGAGACTTGAGGCCTTGTCATTAATTTTCCACACGTGTCCCATCAGCTCAGAAATGCAGAACTACATGACTAAGTCTCTAGCATCTACTTAGTGGTGACCTTGGCTGTCCCCACACAGGGTAATTGATGAGATGAAGTTGAAACAGTGAAAACAATTTGGACTAGTGTGTCTGTCATCATCATAATTTTATGCCTTTAAGTTTTGGATACAGTTATGAATAATTTTTAGGAACTTCATCTGGAGTTTCACATTTATTTGCCTGACTTTGGCTCTGGCCTAATTATTTCCATGTCACAGTTAAGTTTTTGTTGTCTCTCCCACCCCCAAAGCACTTGAGAGCTAGCAGTACAGTGTCAGTAATGGTTGGTGCATATATCTAAGACTTTTGCAAATACAAATTTCTTGATGGAGTACTTAGGGAAAGAATAACAGCAAAAAACAAACAACCCCAAAATACAGCTTATACTGTATTCAAGTGCCCATTGTCCAGCTTATTATTTACAGAACTTCATAGACAAAGGCTATTTGATTGGCTTTAACACTGGATGTCTTACTTTCTTTCCTTTTGCTGTGATAAGTTACACTAATGAGAACATCTTAGAAAGGGTTTTAACTCACAGGTCCTAGTAATAGTCCACTGTTGTTGGGATTCATAGCTACAGCAATTTGAAGTCACATCCACAGTCTAGAGCAGAGAGAATGAATGCGTGCATGTTAGCACTCAGCTTGCTTTCTCTATTTTAGAGTTGAGAACTCACGCCTAACGAATGGTGCCACCAACGAGAGCAGGTCAAGAGACCCTTCTTCTGGGTGATTTTAGATTCTGACACAACCACCATACTGATGTGAATTTCAAGGGATTGCCGATCTTTTTGTTATCGAACTATAACTTGCATTATGGTGGTAGAAATCCTTATTAAAGTAGTGATTTTACATTATGATGGTAGACTTTCATGTTAATTTTGGTAATGATGCTACTTCATAATATTATGCAGCCTGGACTCTTGGTTTTCACTATCTTAAGAGAAGAAAGAGGCATATGAGATTTATTGCTTGTTGTCTTTCTTGGAATGCCACTGACAGTATAGAAACCACATTCATCAGAAACAGGAGGGAAAACTAGAACAAATGCAGCTGAAATAGTGCCAGTCACTGGGCTTATATTTGAATCTGCTCATCTCTGTCCAGGAACTGAGGTTGGGACATCCCTTTTGTTCCTGGACTTTTACTTCCTCACATCCATTTTTCCATATACCTTGTGCAGTGTGATAATGATTTGTTAAGAGGAAAATCAAAGTGTCTATTGGTGGCTAACCCCAGAGATGTTGCAGTGTGGGCTGTAGGTTAGGAGGTGTCCAGAGAGGTCAAGGACTCTCTTCCTCCTTCACCTCCCTCTGATCTTTGCTCTATAGCCATCAGAATAGTTTTTTCCATTTCTGTCTATAACTCAAGAGCCCTATCCTGATGCTTGGGGGTACTGTCAAGCTGCCTTTGAAGTGGTCTTGTAACTCACCATCATTCATGTCTACTTGATTTTATATAATTCTCTTGCCCATTTTCCCTCTGATGTCTGTGTAACCCTCCTGCACCTTCCTCATCTTCTGGAGCTGAAACAGATGTGCTCCCCTAGCCACATAAACCATTCCTGAGTGACCTCTGCTCCCCTGTTTCTTTTCAATTAATTGATCATGGAGAAGTTCTCAGATTTCAATCACCCTTACTCATGCCATTTGTTACAATCATTTTCTAGCTCATCTTGGGGTACTCATCTTGTTTTCCATACAATTGCCTTTTTTATTACTGGCAATTATTTTTGTAAAATTTTGTCAAAGATAAAGATGGGGAACTTTTTGATGCCCTGGAGTAAGCTAGTAGAAAAACATATGGGATGTTAGTGGGAAGTTTGTTAGTGTGATAGCCTATCTGTGTTTATTGGTGTGGTGCTTTGAATAGGTATGGCCCCATTGACTTATGTGTTTGAATGCTAGGCCCATAGGGAGTGACACTATTAGGAGGTGTGGCTTTTTGGAGTAGGTGTGGCCTTATTGGAGGAATTGTGTCACTGTGGGGGTGGACCTTGCGATCTTATGAACACAAATCTAGCCAAGATTGTTCCTGCTGCCTGTAGATCAAGATGTAGAACTCTCAGCTCCTTCTCCAGCACCATGTCTGCCTGCCTGCTTCCATAAAGATAATGGACTAAACCTTCGAAACTGTAAGGCATTCCCCATTAAATGTTTTCCTTTTTAAGAGTTGCCGTAGTCATGGTGTCTCTTCACATCAATAGAAACCCTAACTAAGACACTGGTTGCATCTTATTACCAGTAATGGAAGCTCTTACTACTGGTAGATTACCAGGTAAGGGCTCTCTCTTTCATGATGGTCACATTTCAATGCTGTTGAGCACTGCTCAGATCTCCCACCTTTTCAATTGCTAGGTTATAAAACTGGTAAGAAAGGTTTACATTTCAGAAAGAAATGATCATTGCAAGTTTGCTTCTGTAAATATTCTACAAAATAAGAATTCAGAGGACACTGTCTAAAGCTTAGTCAAACTGGTAACCTTAAAGTTGTCATTGTCAGTGTAGATCTGAAACTTTCATCTCCTGTTAAAAACCTGTTGACGTCCACTCACCCTGTTCGTTTGTTTCTGTATTTAGTTTATTTGTGTGTGTGTGTGTGTGTGTGTGTGTGTGTGTGTGTGTGTGTGCATTGTGTGTGTGTATGCATTGTGTGTGTGTATGCATTGTGTGTGTGTGTATGCATTGTGTGTGTGTATGTGTGTATGCATTGTGTGTATGTGCTACAACATGTATTTGGAGGTTAGAGGACAACTCTAAGAATAAGTTCTCCTCTTTCCTCATGTTGGTCCTGAGGATCCAACTCAGTCCACTTTCCGGCTGAGCCCGTTCTAACTGCCCTGTTGGTTTGTTTCCTGGCAGTTTTGTGTCAAGCTGACACAAGCTAAGGTCATCTGAGTGGTGTGAACATTAATTAAGTAGATGCCTGAATAATATCTGGCTTTAGTGGAGCCTGTAGGGCATTTTCTTAAGTAGTGACTCGTCAGAGAGGGCCCAGTCCATGGTAGGTAGTGCCACTTCTTGGCTGGTGGCCTTGGGTTCTATAAGAAAGCAGGCTGAGCAAACCATGGAGAACAAACCAGTAAGCATCTCCCCTCCATGGCCTCTGTATCAGCTCCTGCCTCCAGGATCCTGAGCTGCTTGAGTTCCTGTCCTGACCTCCTTCAGTGACAAACAGTGCTATAGAGGTGTAAGCCCAATGCTTTCTCTATCTGGACACTTTGGGGAGGGCCTGGGCCTTCCCAGGGACAAAATGAAAGACTATAGAGATCACCCATGGAGGGCCTTACCCTCCCTAGGGAATGGAGTGGGGATTGGGTGGGGGACTGAGTGGGCTGGTTGGGGAGTGTGTGTGGAGGTGAGGGAGAGGGATCTGGGACTAACATGGGAAGCAAGCTTGTTCCAATAAAAAGTGTAATAAAATAAAAGAAGTGTAAGCCAAATAAACCCTTTCCTCCCCAACTTGCCTTGTGGTCACAGTGTTTTATCGCAGCAATAGTCATCTTAGCTAACAATGAAGTCTTTGAACTCATCTCTCATTCTTGTTTTTTCTGTGCAGGCTAATTTTCCTAATTCCTGACCATGAGCTCCTTCCTGGGCCTTGCTGTAGATTTCACAGTACAGGGATGGCCCAGGATTACAATTTTCTTTGTCTAAAATCCTTCTTCCCCTTATGGAAAATCTACCATTTGTCACTAGAGGGAGCATTCGTTGTGAAAGTCTGTCTGGTCCTGGGTAATGTGCAGCTTCTCAGAACGCTAAACATACTTTAGAATTTGTCCACAGGAATCCCCATCAGAAAGCTGACAATAGCAAGGTGTTTTATATACACAAATCTCTTCCCCAAAGTTCACTGACACCTTCAATGCAGGTATTGTACCTTACTCAATACTGAACGCCCACCTCCTAGCATATATTATAGTGGCCTCTGGTGTCAGAAAGTGATTTAAGCCTGTTTTCTGAAGTGATTCACTGAATGACTTATAGACCTGAAAATACTTCTGCACAGTCCCTTATACGTGGAATGTGTTTGCCAATGTAAAAGAAAAGGAAATCCAGAAGTTTCCATGAAAAATTACAGATGTTAGAAGAATTTATGGAGATTTAAAAATGCAAGTTTCATGTTCCCGGAGATACCCTCTCAGGTAGAGTGCTATTGTGATAAAGAGCAGAATTCAGTATAATTTGAAGCCTAGGTTTGTGGAGAGCCAGTTAGTTTCCAGAAAACATGCCTTGGGAAACTTACCCTCTAACGAAGCCCAATGAAAACTGCATAGCTTGCTTTTTATCTTGTGACTCATGTTTTAAATTAACGATAGGCAGGCCCTGCTTTAGCTTAAACTACAGAATTCAAATTTCAACCACAAGACCTAGAGGCTGCAAAATCTTTCACAGATCGCAGACATAGCAGGGCAAGGCAAGGCATACTGTTCATAGGAAGCCTGCTTCCCTTTTGTATGCTAATCCGCTTATTAGAGGTCCTTGCTAGTTCCAAGTAAGCAATGAACTGCTAACGATGCCAGGTAGTAGTAAAATATACCCTGGGCTCAGGTTGGGGAAAACTGAAATACCGTCAATTGATTCTGTCTCATTATCAGACGTCAGGTAAAAATTCAATCTCTGGAAACCTTGGCATATTTCAAGCTAATGAGGTAAAGTGGGAAGATTCCACACATCTCCTACCACCCTCTCTTAGGGTTTTCTACCCTTCCTCCATTCCGGCCTCTCCTTCCTGACTTCCATCTTCAGTCCCTAATTCCTACCACCCCTTTGACTTCTTGAGTAAGTGTTAGCACTGTTGCTGAGTGAGGGAGGAACACATATTTATCAGTCAGTTATCTATTATCTGCAAAGTACCTGCCTACAGCAAACTCAGAGCATTGCTCATGTTTAAACAGTTAGGAGATGCCTTTTAAAGAAAATTTAAGCTTATTTGAAATTAAAGTAGAAAATAGAGAGGTTTTTATACTCCCTCTTTTACACCCACTTCTCCTCAAATCCCCACCGCAACCCCTGTTACCAGCATTGACCTGTATGGTGCCCCAGGAACTAGGATGGTACATCACATGTTTCTGAATGTATCATGGCTTGAGTCTACTACACACTGTCATACGCAGTAGGTCTGTTACTCTAAAAGTATTCTTGACTGTACCATGTTTGTCTTTCTTCACCTTAGCATATGTCTACTACTAGATGCCCCGCCCCAACTTGTTTTAGATTGTCCTATAATTTACTCTTTGGTCACTTCACATGTGATCACTTTACATGTGAAAATGTACATGTGACATTTTCTGGTCACATTCTTCTCCCACCTTTCCTTATCCTCCATTTATTACACCAGTCCTCTTTCTCAAACCAGGACCTCCATGCTTAGCATTTTTGTTTTGTCTCTTATTTTTACCTTGTGACTTATTTGAGCTCAATTGGGATCACCCATGTAGGCATGGATTGGAGAATTGGTAATTTAACAATGGCTACATAACAGACTTCCTCTCCTCTAACAGCCTCTTCTGGGCAGGGTTTGACTGGGTCTCATAAGCCCTTCCCACATCTCTGACAATGTTTAGGGGTTTAGTCTTGACTTTAACAAGCAGTCATAGGCCCGTGAGTTCATGAGTGCTATGGGCAGATTGTGCCTATAATACAGTATTTCATAGTGTTCATTCCCATTATCCATCTCTTTTGCTTCCATAATTTTACTGGTTTTTAAAATATTATAGTTGGAACCATACAGTAGGCAGTCTTTTAGATTAATGTCTGTCACTCAGAGGCACGTATTTAAAATTCTAATATGGCTTTCATTTCTTTTTATTGCTTGG
Source organism: Mesocricetus auratus (assembly GCF_017639785.1). Classification (NCBI taxonomy): domain Eukaryota; kingdom Metazoa; phylum Chordata; class Mammalia; order Rodentia; family Cricetidae; genus Mesocricetus; species Mesocricetus auratus. The sequence goes on from NW_024429200.1 coordinate 5,005,443, forward strand.
TATTGCATCGTATGGACATGCAGCCATTCTTGATCTATTTGTCTACAGAAGAACATCATGGTTGCATCCACATTTTGGAAACCATTTTCTAAAGGATGTTGTAAACATCCATGTATACATTTTTGTGTGGACAGAATTTTCAGCTTAGTTCATTGCAAAGGAATGATGTTGGAATGCATGCTCAAACTATATTTAACTTTATATGACAAAACATGAACTATGGTAAAGCTCCTCAGGGAGGGGTGGGGCCTCATGATCCCCACCCCACTCGTAGAATGTTGGAGAGCTCAGTCTTGTGTAAGTAGTGACAGCTGCTGTGTGTTTATGATTGCAAGGCCATGACATATCTAAAAGACAGCATTTCGTAGCATTCCTCTGCATCCGTAGTCTCATGAGTCTTTCCACTTCCTCTTCCTTGATGTTTCATGGTCCTTTGGAGGAAATAGTATCTTAGTTAAGGTTTCTATTGCTGTGAAGAGACACCAGGACCACAGCAACTCTTATAAAGGAAAACCATTTAATTAGAGGGCTAGTCCATTACCATCATGGTGTGACATGGTGGCATGCAGGCAGACATGATGCTGGAACAGGAACTGAGAACCCTTATCTTGACTCAGGTAACAGGAAGTGGTCTATCTCATTGGGCGTGGCTTGAACATATATGAGACTTCAAAGACTGCCTCCACAGTGACACACTTCTTCAAACAAAGCCACACCTACTCCAACAAGGCCACACCTTCTAAATAGTGCCACTACCTTTGGGGGCCATTTTCTTTCAAACTGCCACAGATGATTTAGATTCTCTGTTTATTGATGAATGCCCAGTGGTCACTTATTCTCATCACTTTGACCAGTTGCGTGTCTCTGCATCAACCGTTGCTCAGTCCATCAACTGGCAAATGAATGAATAGTAAAAGCATGGCTCATATGCAGTGGCATTCTATTCAATACTAAAGGAAAAATGTGAAATATTCAAGAAAATGGATAGAACTGGAAAATATCCCACTGATGAGACATTCTGGCATCAGAAATACAAAGACTGTACATATGTTCTCTTTCCTATACAGATCCCAGCTTCAAATTTATGTTTATTGTGTCTAAGTTGGAGTGATATCTATAGAGCCCAGGAAGCAAGAAAGTAGCCCTTTTAAATGCTTCTCTTATTTGTTGTATGATATTTTAATTGCATTGTGACAATAAAGTTTGTTTGAGTCAGAGGACAGAGTAGCCATTAGCTGGAAGAAATTAGCCATAAAGGTTTTGAGAAGCTTAGAGAGGATCCCTGCCCTTTTGGAGGAAGGCAGAGAACAGGCAGGAAGTCAGGGGTGGCTGCTGCCCTGCTTCTCTGATCTTTCAGGTTCTTACCTCAATATCTGAGTCCTAATTTTTTATTGATAAAGAATAATTAGGTAAACACATAATTTATTGTTGAATCTTAAGGGAGGGATCTATGCATTGAGAGTGCTATCCCTTTGTCAGGTATGAGCTTTGCAAAGACTTGTTCCCAGCCTTTTCACTCTCCTAACCGTGTTTCCATAGAGCTGTTTTCATATTGATACAATTACATTTTCTTTCACATACCGCAATTTTGATACTGTGTCTAAAGTATCATTGCCTGCCCAAGCTCACCTAGCTTCTGTTCTGTGTTAATTTTTAATTTCAAAGGGCTATGTTTTTCTTTGTTGATGCGTATTAGTTTTTAGAGAGGTAGGAAATACTTGATACAAGCCCTGTTGTTTGCCAACAAGTCTAAAGTTAATCCTTAAGGAAATGTCAAGTTTTATAAAATGTCTGCACGGTGCTCACAGGAAGCACCTTGCTTGTGTTTAGTGCCTGTATTTTGATAGTTTAATCTACTGTCCAATGTTTCCTAGTTTATGACCTTTTATCTCCATGATTATATTGATTAGTCTCATTAGAAACTGGTGTCTTAGCTTTACTTCCCTCTTACGTGATAAAATAACCCTAACAAAAGCAACTTAGGAAAGAAGAAGTTTTATTTAATTTTAGTTTCAGTCCCGGGTTACAGCAGGTCATTGTGGGAGAGATCACACTGGCAGACACTTCAGACAGCCAGTGCCATCACATGCAGAGTCAAGAGCAGAGAGAGAATGAGTTCATGAATGCTTACATTCAGTTACTTTCTCCTCTCACACAGCCCAGGGCCCGCCCAGGGCCAGCAAAAGCACTACTCACTTTTACACTGAGTCTTCCTATTTCAATTAGCATATACACGAGGGTCCCCCACAGACATACCCATAGGCCAACCTAATCTAGACAGTGTGCCACTGAAACTCTTCCCAGGTGATTCTAGGTCATGTCAAGTTGACAGCTAACATTGCCCATCACAGTGACAACCTTTTGAAAAGCCTGGGCAACCTCTGCAGTCTCTACTGTGTACTTAAAAGGTAACTGCAAACCCCATGGATTTTCTGAGATACTTTTCCCTAAGAAGTCACATGTTCCTCGCAGGATCCCTCTGGAGATAGTTGTTTGTGCTCTGAATAAATAAATAGTCCCATTTAGCTGCAATTTTGTGCATACTGTAATAGCAGAAATGTCAGATAACTAAAAAATGTTTTTATTTCAAACATGTTAATACATTTATTTCCACACTGATACCTTGTTGAACATATCAGAGTACCTCTCTGAGAATGAATGAACAACTGTGAGTTTCTTCTGTTTTATTAATCCCATTAATCAGTTTCATGTGAGCTGGACGTCAGAGGAAGTTCTTTCTTGCTCTGTTCCCAAGGACCATTGCTTAGATCATGGGGCATCCAGCTGCAGATCCTTCCTGACCATATAGATTTGTTGTATTCTTTTAGTTAGTTTAGATGAACTCTGATGCCCCCCATTATCTGTTATCAAAGGTCTTACATATGATCTGCTGAAATTTTTTGAGTGTTTATACTGATAATAGAATTAGGAGAAAAGCATGGTGAGACTCTAGGAAGTCTGAAAGGAGACTACAGGATGGATTTGCTTTCTGTAAGTGCTTTGCAGGCACTTCTTAATTTTTATGATAATTCAAAGGCAGGCATAATGATCTTATTCATTGCAGTGAACTGTCACACTGTGCAGTAGAATGTAGGGCAAGCTAAGTTCACTGGCCCTATAATTATTACTGTTTTCTTAATGTAGTTATTTGCCAATGATAATTCACCATCAAAATGGTATGTGACAACTCATTGACAGCACTGCTATCCAATGAATAACAATTTATAAATAAATGTTTAGTGAACATTCATTCAAAAAATCAATGGGAAACACTTTAAATGTCTTTTCTATCTGTAGTATCATACATTCCACACTTCAAGAGAGTATGTAGGATTTGTTTCCTGTTTAGAGTATGTTAATTTTCAATCGGATTTTAAATTCCATGTTAGAAATTCCAATGTGAGGATTTTAATAGCAAATCAACTTGTGTGATAGTCTACCACAAATTTGATTAAAGTTGACAGTACCCTTACTGCATCTGTGGCCTAAAGTCAAACACATACACTTAAATTCCTTGAACATTGAATTCCAGGGAGGGTTATCTAGTCATAGCAAGCTACATTCACGGTCTGTCAATCGCATAGGAGGTGGTCTGTTGAAAATGAGGCAGCTTTGAAAGGGTCTCTCCAGGTACCAAACGTGTTCATGCAGAAACATGCGGCTTGGCTCATAGCTTCTGCATACCCTGGCCCTGCTCTCCTGGACAGCCTTGGGCTTCATGCTCTTGGTCCTGCCTGTTCACAGCTTTCCCTGTGCAGCTTGCTGGATGACAGATCAGGCCTATTCATGGCCATTCTGTCCCTCACTGCCCTGAGTTCAGTATTGACATTGATGAGAGTCTGTCTTTCAGAGCACGCAGTACTTACGTTTACATATTATTTCTGTGCTTAAACCTTGTTGAACATAAGGCTTCAACAAAGTGGGTGGCCTAAAGTACAAGGCACTGCCTTGCTCTGGTTTGTGGTTGTACTATTGAGTGTGTGTAATCTAGCCTTTCTGAGAATGATGGTCATCCACTTCCCAGCATTGTAGCAAAGACAATAACAGAATAAACAGATATTTTTGCATTAATAAGCCTTTCCCCCTCTGTCTCTCCTTTGCCGCCTTTTCCTTTCCTATGTTCAGTCTCCTCCCTCCTCTGTGTACTTCCTGTCCCTCCTCCGTCGAGCATAAGATCTTTCCTATCAGCATCTTGTTAGTTCAGTTCGGCCCTGTCTACCCTGAGACTCATGTAAACTGTGCGTCGTGTTATAGATCAAATCCCTCGAGGCATGACTCCAAGGAGTCCAACTTTAACACAGCACACTTTATGTCATGCTTCCAGAGTGCTTGTGCAGAGAAAGTCTATTCTGGCCAGGTTGGTCTTGCTAAAGGGGGAGAATGAGTTGCTCATCTAGAACAATGAATGATAATTTTTCTCTGAACAGGTAAGACTGGGTTCATAGCGCTGTGGCTAGGTGGAGGGGTGTGCCTCGCTTAGCCCAGCATCCGGGGACTCATGAAACTTACAAGGGCAATAAGTGTAGGATTCTATGCATTGTGAATTATCATGGGCTTTCTAGGGGCTCAGCACACCTGAACATTATACCAGAACAATTCATTCAGAGACCCTGGGAAAGGGCAGCACAGGGGCAAGGGTTTTGTGTCTCTTCAATCAAATAATTCACCAACTTGGCAAAATTATTTGATTAGATTTTGCACTAACTCTCTTGATCTTTGGAAAATAGTTTTTTGTTTGTTTGTTTGCTTTATCTTTTGAAACTGAGTTTCTCTGTGTAGCTTTGTAGAGCAGGGTGGCCTTGAACTCCCAGAGATCCCCCTGCCTCTGCCTCCTGAGTACTGGGATTAAAGGCATGTGCTACCACTGCCCAGCTTAGAAAATAGTTTTCAAATTTCCTTAAAACTTCATGCACCATCTAGTATAACCTTTAACTCTGATTTTCACTAGTTTGAGCAATTCAATCCCATAGGCAGATATCAAGACTACTTCGGCTTCCTGGACTGTTTGGAGTTTATAGTGAGATACATATTTTAGATCTCATGCTTGATGTGTTTGATGTTAGTGCCTGGAGACATTAGAAGTTTCTTGTTGATAATAGAGTATTCTGTGGATTGGCTGCTGCAACATTAGAATTTACCAAGGAAGACTAGTGCTAATATATGCACCATTGAGCATAAATTTGAATAATGAGTTCAAGTAGTCCTAACTACAAGGACAGAAGAAAAATTAATTAGTGTGACCCATTGGCATTTTATTTCAAACACAAAATCCAGAGCATGAACATGTGAAATGGGTGATGTATTTATCAACGAATTTAATCACATTCCAGATTATGTGAGATTTAAACAAGTGGCAACATGGAAAGGGGTTACTGGAGTTTTGTATGAAGCCTTTGGGAGAGGCAGGACAGGACTCATTTGTGTGATTTCCTCAGAGCTGAATCACCAGTTAACTGCACAGTTTGTACCCAGTTTCTATACCTGAGTTTACCAAAGCTTCGCTATTGCCTGGTGTCTCTTTTGCTGGTTTATCCCTGGCTGATTCATGGGAGAAACAGAACAATCAGGGATCATAGCTATATGAGGGATTTATTATGAAATAGTACTTACTGGCTTGTGCAGTTATGGAGGGCAAGCCACACCCTATGTCATCTGCAAGCCAGAGACAGGGAAGACTGTGGCATAGTCAGCCCCTCTTTGGAGACCTGAGCTGCACAGGCACCAGTGGGGTACCTCCCAGAGTAGGCAGAAGTTTCTGTTCCACCTTCCAGTTCCCAATCAACCCACCCAGAGGCTTAGTATTAATTACAGATGCTTAGCCGATAGTTCAGGCTTATTACTAACTAGCTCTTACATCTTAAATAAACCCATTTCTAGTAATCTGTGTATGACCACATGTCCTGCAGCATGTCTCCCTCCCTCTGTGTCTCCTGGTGACTCTACTGACTCCTCCCTTTTTCCTCCCAGCATTCTCAGTTTGACTGTCCTACCTATAGTTCCTGCCTGGTTACCACCAGCCAGTTGTTTAGAGAAATATACATCCACAGTGCATGGAAGTATTAGTCCACAGCATCCCAGCTCGAAGCCGATGGCCCAAGAGCTGGTATTGAAGTAGTGCTGCTGCTACTGTAAAGTCATCAGTTCAAAGACTGGGAAACTAAGAGCTTTGACATCAGACAGCTGAAGAGGTGTATCCCAGTTTAGAGAAGTGGGGAAAAGGAGAAGAGAGAAAGGAGGAGAGGAGAGAGAGTGAGAGGAGGGCAGGATGCCCTTTTGTTGTCTCCTGTTATTCCAAAGATATGATGCCCATCACAGTGGTAAAAAGCAGATCTTATTTATTTAGTCCACTGATACACTGTTTATCTCTTCTTGTCACTCTCACGGACAGAAAAGGGCAATACCACTTACATGGACATCCCTTAACTCAATCTAGCTTGTGTGCATAATGTACCATAGTGCTATATATGTAAAACAGAGTGGTTTCAAGATTGATATCAAAGTAAAAATGTGTCTGTTGTATGATGTTTCTTGGTTTTTGTTTTGTTTCTATTTTTGCAGTCCATGTACCTCCTCCTGCTGTTTCTAGCAAGATAACTATTATTCTGGGTTTTGTAATGTCATCCTCTTGATACACACATTGCTAAATCAGATAATGGCTGGGTCAGCAAACTGAATTTTCTCTGTAGAAAAAAAAATGAACAATGCAATGAATTTTAGAGAAGGCGCCTGGGACTATTGTAAAGAATCTCTGCACTGTCTGGCTTTGGTTTCCCAAAGAGGGCATAATGCTCATTCTGAGAGGGTTTGGAAGGGGCATCATGATAAATATGTTCTGGGAAGGATCTGGCAGGTGCTAGGATGGCTTCCACTATTAAATGGAAATGCTGTTGGTTTTTTTTTTTTTTTTTTGGTTTTTCGAGACAGGGTTTCCCTGTGGCTTTGGAGGCTGTCCTGGAACTCGCTCGGTAGACCAGGCTGGTCTCGAACTCACAGTGATCCGCTTGCCTCTGCCTCCCAAGTGCTGGGATTAAAGGCGTGCGCCACCAACGCCCGGCGGAAATGCTGTTGGAAGAGAAAATCTTTACAACTTTTCTAATTTATTGTGATCTAACTCTTGTTCTCAGGAATGGGTTAAGGAAAAACATATCTGGGACTAATTTGCTGTTCTTTTATTGTATATTTACACCTACATGCACTCTCTCTCTTTCTTTCTCTCTCTCTCTCACACACACACACACACACACACACACACACACACACACACACACACACACACACACCTAGCTGGCAGTTTAGGCTTTCCTGCATCCTATCATTGTTTTGAAAGCTAGCTCTGTAAATGATACAACAAACAATCTTAGTGATGACTATTTTATGCACATCTATCTTGGGATTCGCTTGTCCTGGGATCTTAGAGCCAACTCCAGAATATTCCATTTGCTCACACCCTTTGACCTTGAAGTTAGCCATTTGTTCCATCACATGCATTTTTATTTGTCCTGAAACAAAACTCAACTTTTACTGGGGTGAATAATCCAATGACTTCTCACTGAAGGGCATTTGCTCTTTATTCACGCTTGGACTTGTTTAATGGTGTAGATTATGCAGCTTATGACCTGGGAATGCTGCCAAGGACAACCATAGAAATGCAGCCCAACACAAACTCAGAAACGTACTTGAAAACTGTGAGGCTGTTTTCATTTCCTGTTGAGACTGGATTGCTCTGTTCTTGAGCATGGAGTCTGTAGATGGATGTGTCCAGGTGCAGTGTCAACAGTTAGATGGGACTTTGCCAGCTGCTGCTTTATTTCCTCCTCTACTAGTATTTATCTCTGAGAAGTTAAAAGACATTCTAATTACCGATCTTTTGTATGTGATCTGATATTTCTTTTCTTGAAGCACATGCAGTCTTTGTCCTTAGTGTGCTTACTTTAAGAATATTGTATTAGTTGCTATGGTAGTCTGAATAGGTATGACCACCATAGACTCATGTATTGTCCTACAGGGAGTGGCACTATTCGGAGGTGTGGCCTTGTTGGAGTAGGTGTGGTCTTATTGGAAGACAGGTGTTACTATGGGATCAGGCTCTGAGGTCTCCTATGCTCAAGCTACTCCCTGTGTGCTACACAGTCTCCTGCTGCCTGTATATCAAGATGTAGAACTCTCAGGTCCTTCTCCAGCACCATGTCTGGTAGCATGCCACCATGCCTCTCACCATGATGATAATGGACTAAACCTCTAAAACTGTAAGCCAGCCCCAATTAAATGCCTTCCTTTATTAGAATTGACATGATCATGGTGTCTCTTTACAACAATAGAAACCCTGACTAAGATAGTTACTGTCTTCTTTTTCCAATTTCAACAAACTAGAGTTATATGAGAAAAAGAACCTCACTTGAGATGATGTCTAAGTCAGATTGCCTATGCCGCGCCCTGCTGCACAGCCTGTGTCCGAGAACACACAGAGGGTGTCGGGATTGATGACACAGAGACCAGTTGGTGGTGAAAGAAGGCTTTAAGAAAGTTTCAAGAAGGCCTCAAGAAGGCTCCAAGAAAACTTCAAGAAGCCTCTCACTTTATTCTTACCCTGGCTGCTTCTATGTCCTGACACCAGATGCGGTGAGGGGGGGGGGGGGTCAGGTTAGTTATTGGAAAGGTCAAGGTCAGGGTGTTCCTGTGGGCGAGCCCTTCTGAAAACATCAGGAACTCATTGTTCCGATAAACATTTCTTACAGGCACCGTATTGTTTTTAGTAAACATGTCTTCTCTGCAGTCGGTGGGTTACAACTGCCTGCTCCCAGGCTGATGGGGAAGTGGGCCTCTGGCCAAGATCTATTGTTCCCACAGCCTGTAGGGCCTCTTCTTGATAAACTGATGATGTGTGATAGGATGGTGCCATCCCTGGGCAGGCAGTCCTGAGTTGCATAAGAAAGTCCTCCAAATAAGTCATGGTGACCAAGTCAGGGAGAAGCATTCTTCCATGGGTTCTGTGTCAGCTCTTGTCTCCAGGTTCCTGCCTTGAGCACTTGTTCTGACCTCCCTTGGTGATGGACTGACATCTTCTAGGTGAAGCAAACCCTCTCCTCAACTTGATTTTGCTCTTGGTATTTATCACAGTAATAGAAATCAAAATAAGACAGTTACATTTCTGTTGCTGTGATAAAATACTACGACCAAGGAGACTGAAGGGAGAGGGTTTATTTTGGTTTATAGTTCCAGAGGGGTAAACATTGTGATGGATATCAGTCCTGGCAAATGTTGCATATAAATTGGTAGTAAATAATGAATGTAACTCAGATGATTAAGAATTTTGTAATAGAAAGCTGTGCTATATTTTAATTTTATGTGCTAATGATAATTAGCACATTGTAAGACTATGAACCTCTACTTTTTAATGTGGATTTTCTTCTTTATCACTGTTTTTTCACCATTGGTTTCAGTAATGTAAATACTGTACATTGAACAAATTAAATGTCAAACTTTTTATTACTATAGTCCCTGTTTGTAGTGGTGCTTCCAGGTGTCTAGAACCATTTGGTTAAATTTGATGTAAAAATACCAGATGCATTTAACTTTTGAATTGAATTTTAAGGTAGCCAGGAGGTGGTGGTGCTTTTCTTTAATCCCAGCATTTTGGAGACAGAGGGACGTGTATCTCTGTGAGTTCAAGGCCAGCCTAGTCTACAGAGCCAGCTCCAGAATGGCTAAAGCTGTTGTACAGAGAAAATCTGTCTTGAAAACAAAGCAAAACAAAATCAAACAAACAAACAAACAAAATGCCAATGGCAAAAACATCCCCACTGTGGTGGAGAAGCTTAACACAAATGGTAGGCATAGCAGGAGAGCAGGAACATGGAAGAAAGCGCTCACATCTTTAATCACAGCACAGAAGAGAGAGAGAGTAAACTGTAAGTAGCCCAAGAATTTTAATCTCAGAGCCTGTCTCCAGTGGGTGTGGAACTATCCTATTGGACTCTCCAGTGGGTACAGAACCCATGATGATGGCCGTCCTTCCCGCAGGATCTGTGAGTAATAGTTCAGTCGGGAGGGATGAGGCCACATAAGTCCCTCGTTAGTTCGTGATGGCTGTGGACAGGCTCAGTCTGTGGAGGCTCAGTATAGGCAGCCTCAGGATCTGTAAGATTATTGTAAGCATGCAATATCTAGATCAGGCCCAGAAGACCACATTTGACAGCCCCTTCCCCTCTTTCTGCTCCCTCTTTGATGGTGTTTCCTAAGCCCCAGAGGGGATGTTATAACTGTCCTGTTTAGGGCAGAGCTCTCAGTCATCTTGTGTAGGGCCTTGGCTGGCCATGGTCGCCTGCTTTCTCCTCTGTATAAGCCATAGAGAAGCCTCTCTGACCATGACAGAGAGGTGTAAACATTAGTCCTCAGTACGCTTACATTTCACAGTGGAGTGTGTCCTCTTATTGTTGTGCCAGATGCTTGGTAGAGCTTTTCAGTTTGGAAGCCAATGTTTTATTTTCTGACAGTTCCCTTATTTTTTCAAGTTCACTCACACTTTGGATATTGGACTGCCTAGTATTCTACTTTTCCTGCCTATCTCAACTTTATCTCCTGGCCTTTTGACTGAGATCTGTATTTATTCCATCAAATTTTAATTTTCAAAGTATTTGGTATGCCTGGTTGTTTTCTGTGTGAGGCTGTGTCCCTTCAAACTCTTCATCTTCTTCTAACATCATCAAATCATTCTTCGATTTCATAGATGGATCCATTTTCTCAAAACTTTGCAATTCTATTAATGATAATATTTTCAGAGCTTTTCTTTCTTATACATTGCATATTATTTCATCTTTTATTTTACTCTCTAGCATCTGTGTTATATGGATGTCCCAGTTTTCTGATCATTTTCTACATTTCTGCTCGTTGTTAAACACAAGAGACAGGCTTGAGAGACGTCTCCATGGCCAAGAACACTTATTGCTTTTACGGAGGACTTGGGTTTGGTTTCCAGTACATTCTTCAGATAGCCTGCAACTTCAGCTCCAGGGCATCAGTGACCTCTGTTTGCCTCTGTAAACACTCACATTCATGTATACATACTCATGCAAAGACACACGATCCTATAAATAATAAAAATAAAAAATACTGCAAGCAAGAGATGTACAGATGACCAGGGGTGCTGAGATTCTTGGTAAAGGTTTTGGACTTCAAGCTTCATCATGTGACACAGGCAACCTGATCCTTGAGAATTCCAAGTCAGTGCTTCCATTAGGTTCTTATGAGGAGAGCCCCAACTTTAGCATGTCCTGCCATGCTCTTTCCAGCCTAGCCCTGCTTCCTGGATTATTCAGTACTGAGGGAAAGGCTTCACTTTCTTGCTTTTCTTGATTCTGCTTTAGGGGCTCACAATGTGGGTAGCCCTAAGCCTGTTCTTTGGATGTTTACAGGTCTCAAAGGGACAGTACATAGTATGAATGCAGCCAAGCCCTGGTACAGGGAACTGTTTGCATGGGCTTTGGAGAATGTTGAGGTGTGTTCTGGTCTGTCCACACATTCAGGGTCTTAGTGTTCTTGGAGCATGTGATGGAAAGAGAAGGGGTCACAAGCACTGTGCTTTTCCCCAGTACTCCAGAGATTACAAGAATTTTGATTCTGATACCTCCTTCGGGTACCAGCAAAGGTCTATTTAAAGTAGGGAAAAAAAGAAAAGTAGGAAAGTGTATCCTACTCTCACAATTTTGGAGCTTTGTGTTAAAACTATGCCTGTGGAGGTACATGAAATTCAAGTGTAACTTTCTTGCCTTGGACCTTAACCAGTGGTGGGGGTGGGCCTGCCACCATGTTAACTCATTACTCCTTGGGTTCGTCAGATTTCAAAGGAGTCTTTCCTCGTGCCAAGACTGTAGATTACTTGATGCTAGATTTTGGCAAGCCCCCATGAGGGAATGAAGTTCCAAGTCACTGTACTCTGCAAATTGCCAATTATTCCTCATTTTCTAGATAGTAACTATGCCTAGCATGAGGGGGTAAGAGGGATCTAGTGACCTAACAGGAAGCACTCCCACTTCAGTGGTCCTGTTCCCCTTAGTTTCTCACATTCTTGGTGGTACTTAGAGAAAGCCCATGGAGGATCCTCCCTTTTCTTTTTTCTCCCTCCCTTCCTCTCCTCTCCTTTCCTATCTCCTCCCCTTCCATTCTATTCCCTCCCCTCCCTTCCCTCCCTTCCCTTCCCTTCCTTTCTCTTCCCCTTCCCTCCTCTCTCCTTCCTTACTCTCCCTCCCTCTCCCCTCTTCTCTCTTTTCAGAGAGAATTCTAAATTCTTGGTGTTGAGAGAGTTTTAGATTTGTTGATGTTCACACTGAGATTTCATTCTGATGTAACCCTTTAGGATCTCCTGATACAGAGGGAATCTTTTTTTATAATCTGCTGAAATTTGGAGGCCCAAAGCATTCCCATGTGTTTCTTTAATTTCAAATAGCTTCAGATAAAGCCAAAGGCAAGTATGAAAAAATTCAAATGCCTGGAAGGCAGTAGAAGTTTTGTTGTTTGTATGTACTGTTTACCTCTCTGATATGGCTTCCATCAAAAATTGAAGTTCTTAGTCTGTTTTTACTGTGCTTTTAGTTCTCTTTGATATTTTCCAAAAATTTATTAGGATATTTAATTTAGATGATAAATTATCTAATGAAAGATAAAAATAACAAGCTGGAAATAAGAATTAAACTCAGAGGATACAGTTAAATATATGAAAATATACAAAAAGAAAAAATCTTTCATCAGGAAAATTTCCAATAACTAAGTTGCAGTAACTTATCGACACTTTATTTAGAATCTAAAAATCATGGTTGATTGGATTAGATCTGGCCAGTTATGGGAAATCTTCAATTCCTGATTGTCAGCATCTAGAATTCCTGTCTAAGCTTACTTCCAGGTGTGTTCTGTCTTCTGCGAGTGGTGATGCCAGATATACCGCGTAATTACATCCTGGTGTATTTCCAGTGTTTTGTATCTATTGTACACCTTTAGGGGTAGGCTCTGATGGACCCTGGCTTGGTCACTAATCTTTGGCCCACTTCTTGTTTCTCTGTTCTCCTTGATAATACTGCATCCTTTTTAATGTTAAAAAATAAATTTTTACTACAGCTCGGTAACATTTTTGATGAAAGAGAAGTAAGTGTGCTAAATCTGTCATTTTAATTCAAGAATGAAGCTTTTATTTCTTTAGTTAGAAACTGTGGGTTCCAACCAGTATTTATCCTATTATATGGAATTAGTATTTTCTGGTACTTATTGAAGATGGAGTCTCCAAGATGATCAGAAAAAGAATCAAATCAGCTGCAGGGACACTAAAGCCCGGGCTGGAAACATTCTTTTTGCTATTCTTAAATAAAGAGAAGGAAATGTTGGCATGAAGTTTGGCAGCTGGTTATCAATAATTCAAAAGGAAGGTGTTAATTTCCCACAAGTTTCTTGTTTCTTTTTATCTCTTAAGTCCCTAATCAAGGTGACTGTGACATTTTTGTAGTACATTTTTCCCCATTTGCAAAAGGAGTGGAAATGACTTTTAGCTAAACAAGGATATAATCATGGAACTTCTAACACTAGCTGATCCTTGTAATATAATGATACCATTTTCTAATGGAAGACGCCCAAAAGGTAGTGAAGGAGAACCAACATTGATGGTTTAATGATTCAATTTTAAATATGGTGTGGAATTTCATCTTCATAAAATTCTGCAAATACCTTTTCTAAACATGATAGTTTTCAAGTTTAGACTGATAGGCACCGAGTAATATTGCAAGAACGAAGAGCTAAGCTAAGCAGTTCTCAAGTCCAAAACAGTGCTGGGTGGGGAGTAGGGGCCATGGGCACATTGCTCCCTTCTAAGAGTGCATGTGATTGCTGACTGCAACCATGCAGTAAAGTGGAGAGAGAGGTTATCTTTCCTTTTTGCATTAGCTAAGTATTATTTAGTGATATATAGTTATTTTTAGTCACCTATTTCAATAGTAGGCAGAAGCCGTCAGTTATTGCATGTAGTGGAAATGACTTACACATCTTTGAAAAACAGCTTTTCCAGCTGTTGCTGGTCGATTCTTTACCATGAACATTCATCATGTAACTACCTGTAGTTAGGGTACATTGGTTAGTCTGTATTCAGACAAGAGTAACTCCAGGTATTAATTATTGACGGTCAGAGGTATTAGAAGGATTATTTTTAATTTCTATGAAATTTATCTCCAAATTTAAGAAAATAGACAAGTATAGATTGAATTTTACCTCTCCACAGTTGAAACTAAGAGGAAGTATTTTGCATATTAGCAAGATTTCCATGCAAACTACCTGAAATACAGCTATATTCAGTTTCTACAATTTTTGACTTACTTCTATACCTAGGCCAAAATTTTAGCTTTCCTTGCCATTCTTCAACTGTTAAAGCATTATTTAACTCTTGGCTCTGAGGGTTACCACGGTTGGAATTATCTGATGTTATAGTTGAGGGCAATTTCCTTCTTTTGTCTCACTCTGTGGCTCTCACTGGAACTCACTGGGGGCTGTAATTTGTGACTCAGCCTGTGTTGTGCTGGTGTTACAGCACACTATGCCTGGAGGATTCACATAGTGAGTGCCTTAAAGAGGCACCTACTCCTCTTATCTCACTTTCTTTCTGTTCCTTTCCACAACGCCTGGGTGCTACTCTAAAACTTCTTAATGCTTCACTTTATTGTCAAAAAGAAGGAAGCTATAGTCATCCAAGGTTATTCTTCCAAACATATGGCATGCAGCGGCATCTCGACTCACTCAGCTTCTTGAAGAATAACCAAAAGTGAGTTGGGACCCGTATGGGTTCTTTATTTCCCTGCTTCTACTTTTGTCTGGCCCATAAAAACGATGTGTGGTGTAAAGGCACACTCTTCCCTTTCACATGTGAACGAGGGCTAACTCATCAACTTCCCTTTTACTCACACTGTTTGAGTACTTCCCATTTCTTTACCATGCAGGGAGAGTAAAGATATAAAGGCTTTATTCTTGATGGGAGAGGATTCAGACTCACCCACAGGCTTCCGTAGTCAAGCAAGGTGATAGCTGCTCCAAAGGTTGGTGCTTGAGGACCCTGCAAGAAAGAAGTGGTACTGATCTGTGCTCCCTGCTGGACATCAACCCAGGGATTAATTTTCATGAAGGGGCTGTTTCTTCTTCTTGGGAACTTCTTGGGACCATCTCTGCTTTTTCAGATAAAAGATCAAAGAGGCTACACATGCTTCAGAGAACACCCTTAGTATAAATTATGTCACACTTACTATTTACTTATTTATTATTCCTTTACTGCATTGAGAGTTACTCAAGATATTTTTATATATTTAATGCATATTTTTCTTGTTTTTAATTTTTTATAGCCCCAGCTTTGTAATTTCATTTGTTGATAGTGAAGTTTTAGAACTAAATTTAATCTATTAAAGACTTGAAAAGCATTAGCACCACAGTCATATAGCTGATTGCTACTTTCTTGCTGATGGATTTGACATTTTTTGTGTTAAATCATAGATCTAATATTGTAACTATACTTTAAAATAAGAAATGTGAACTTTTTTTGTTTGGGGAAAGAGGAATATTTTTCAATATTTCAGAAAATTCAATGCTTTTATTTGAAGTAGAAGGGTCTGCCCACTAAAACCAGTGTGACATTTTTGTTACCTAAATGGAGAGCTAAGTCAGTGGACAATTAGACTTCTCCTTAACATTACTCAAGGCCTCGATGTTACCACACTTAATGCTGAATCACTTTGGTTTATAACTAATTATAATGACTTTGGTTTATAACTAATTATCTTCAGGAATCCTTTCTTTCTATGTCCCCAGGCTTGTTTCCTCCTCCCCTTCCTCCTCCTTCAATTTTAGGTAATTAATTCTGTTGGTACCCATCCAGCAGAGCATAGCTTCAGTTTTCAAAAGGAGCAAGCTATTGCAAGTGTGTCAAAAGACCAGGCTAGTGTGTTCAGGAGGGGAAAGGGTTGAGTGTCCAGAATCCTGAATGATTAATTACTTCCTCGGGCTATGCCTTCACGCTATTCTCTGCAAATGCAGGCATTCGTTATCAGCTGGCAGTGAGCAGCTGCCCTATTCCGCCATCTCATTGCTATTGTAATATTAGATATTACATTTCATATCAGGACCAAGGAGATAAAAGTCAGGTGGCGGGGATTAAGTGAGTCAAACAAGGTAAATATATGGTACCAGCTGGGAAGAAGAGCTCCCTATGGCCACCAAGCAGACTTACTTCTGCTCATGGTTGCGTCCAGATTCCCATAACGCCTGTAAGATTCCTTTGTACCCAGGAGAAACACATTTAAGTCAGTCTAAAGACAAGATATGTTATTTTAGATTTTCTTTTTCCCTCCTCCCTCAGCCATCCCACTGGGTATTCTAGTTGTTCGTGGAGACTGTGATTTGGAGACCTGCCGTATGTACATAGACCGCCTGCAGGAGGTGAGTTGATTATCTTATTATTTAGTCTCTTTAGGTTTTTCCTTAAATAAGAAATTATCAACTATGTACATATATGCATATGTGTGTATGTATTTCTAAAAGTATGCGTGAGATGGGGAAATGCATTGTAGCCTTGTTCTTTAAACACACACCCTCTCAACTCTACTATTGGTCCCCTCTACTGGTTGCTGGGAGAGAGGCCCTACAGCTGCTGATGCCCTGGTGTATTCCATGGCTATACTGTAGCTTGGAAATTCTGCCTTCTTGCCAGGCTACATAGCTGTATATTTTTAGCTATTGAGAATTTCCAAAGAGCTAATAAATAATGAGAGAACCTAGAGATTTGAGGCTATTTGATGTTCTGTGTCCAGAACAGACTTCTCTCAGAGACAGCTAGATTTTGTTTTTTAAGATGAAACTTCTTCCATAGGAATGAGAAACTTCTTATTTGTGGAAATATATCAGAACCAAATGGATAATTTGTTGACCTGTAAATTTCCCCTTAATCTGGGCTTGCCACTGAGGAATAGGAAGGAAGCAATTTCATGTATGACCTTCTCAGGAGCCAGCGAAGTCAAGAGACCCAAACTCATCATTACAATTCCATTGTTATGACAAAATTGTGTGTATATGTGTATGGTAGGTGGGGGTGGGTAACTATATCCATCCCAGGAGTGGTGGCAGCATAAATATCTCTCTCTACTCTCTCCTTTGTCATTTCCAGATGAACAGCTTCCATTCCCATTAGAGTATCTTTTCTCAAATGGTGCTGATTGAAATATTTGTGTTTTAAAACCAATAGGTGATTTGAAAGGGTTCTCCTGGAGTAATAACTCTCTTCCATTCAACACATAATGACCAAATGAGCATAAATGAATTACAAACAAAGCTGTTAACTTGTGGCCATTTATTTTTGAGTATTATATTTCACTAGAAATGAATTTGTGTAGGAAGCATATTCTGGTGGTTCTAAAAATTAATTTCATCCTTATAATTCTTAAGGGTATAGGTATAATTGTGAACCAAAAGATATTTAGGGACAAATGCCAAAATCTAAATACCAGTGTGAATGAGAAAGCCAATAAATTTTATAGTTGTGGCTTTGTTTAGCTATTTTTAGTGTGGGTAACTACTTAAGGAACAAGACATCTGTGAGCATTTAGCATGCAATTTGGGTCCTAATCTAAATGTAAAGAACCTATAGTATCTTGGTTTTCAAAATAATACTACATTTTACTGTGCAATGTTATACATTAAACCTTAGTTTTAAAAAATGCAGCAGGGAGGATTTATAAACTGGGGAGCTGGCTCAGTAGTTAAGAGCCTTTGCTGCTCTTCCAGAGGACTATGTTCAGATCCCAGCATCCCTGCTGTACCTCTTCCAACCACCTACGCCTTCAGATTCAAGAGATCTGATATCCTCTCTAGTTTCTACGAGTGCACTGGCTCGCCACCCCCCACAAATAAAATCTTTTTAAGAAGTGACTCACAGCTGATGCTTCATCCTTTTATTTAAAAAAAATTAACACTTAAGTGACAATATTACTTCACAGTGGCAAAATGCATGACTAGTTGGGTGAAAATCAACTTAACCAAGCATTGGCATGCTTATCACACACATATTCAACAAAAATAGATTTAGGAGAAAAAAAGAAAACTGGTAAGTAAAGAGAAATTTCAAAGGTGACTTGGATGCAGAGCTGGACGAGAAGCCCTTTGGGAAGCAGGTATGAGGACAGAGGTCCCCTGGGCTGCTGACATCTGTACACAACATTAGCATCCTTGTTAGCAAGGAAGCCTGAGGCTTGTGATAGTAGTGACAACTTATTTAGCAGACTTTATAAAGGCAAGTCTGGCTTCATAATCTGCTAGCAAAAGCCCATTTCCTATCATGCCCATCAGCTTGCACTCCATGACCACATGGAGTGGTTACTTTTTCTTGACTGAGGTTTATGGAAACTCCTGTTTGCCAGGCATCTTGCAAGTATGTGGTAATGTACATTTAGTACAAGATGCATTCTAGGCATGTGAGGTTGCCCAAGAAGATTTTTCCTTAAGCCATAGAGTTTAGATACAAATGAAATCAGATTCCCATTTATTATAATAAAATCATCAGATGGCCATCACTAATCTATGAACTCCCTAGGTTGTAAGACAAAAATGACTCATTTTCTCTTAGTCCAAGTTAGTATGCTGTTATTGTTTCTGGCATGAACTTCATTTGCCAACCCTGATGAGTCAAGAAACCTTTCAGTTAAGCATGGTGACATTAAATTGGGAGTTCAGTTGGTGGGACTGTGTCCAAGTTAACTGTAAGGTATGGATTTTTCCCCTCATTTTTTTTTCCTTTAGGACTTGCAGTCAGTTTCTTCTGGGTCACAGAGAGTTCATTACCAGGTAACTCATAATTGCTTCTACTTGTTTCTTTTTTTCCAACAGTTCAATTCCCTCTTTCACTGCATGTGCAATTGAGTTCACATATGATCCTCTGATTGACTTAATCCCTAAAGAGCCCCATGAAGTTGTTACTCTATTCTGCGTTTTGCTAATTTTGTATTGTTGTAGTCTAGTACAAATCTAGACCATTGACAGTCTCTCAGATAATTTGAGGAAAATAATTTAAATAATGAAGTGCTTTTAGTTCCGCATACTAGAAATCTCAACTCAAGCTAGCTTAGCAGAGAAAGTACACATTGGGTCTCATAAGCACAACACTAGATCAAGGTGGGTTTTACATATCAGTCAATTATGGTTCATGCTCCATTTTCTGCTGATCTTTCGGATTTGCCCTTTTCTAACAATTTCACCCCTGGACTAGAGACTATGGTGGTCCCAGGTGGCTTCTCCCCCAATAGGAGAAGACAGCATTGACCAGAAGTTCTCTAATGTAACAGGCTGCCCCCAGGCTTGTCTGCTGGATGCATCTGATAGGCCACTTTTCGGGCTCTTGTCTGGCCTTATCATGAGAGTCCTTAGTTGTCCTCAGCCTACTTTGAAAATGCAGTCTCTTCCCTGCTCTCTGGCCACCTTGTGCTGCCCACAACTCCTTACCCATCATTTTATACACCCAGTTTCTCAGACATGGTATAGATTCAATGTACAGTTTTCACCCAGATTGCAAGGTAACCCTACAATTCTCTCTGACTACCTCTCTTTTCTTAGAAACTATTGGCTCTCCCATGCTAGGAGGGTTGTATGAGAGTTGTAGCTTCCCAAAACTTCTCCAAGTAAATTCTCTGTGAATCATTTTATGTCTCTGTATGACAGGGAACTTTAATGTTGACTTGGTCACACAATGAAGACACCCCATGAGAAATGTGTTTACTTGTGTGGCTACCAAGTGTGTACTTACACAAACTAAGATAGTATGGCATCAGTGCCCCCAGGAAATATAATCTATGGGACTGCCATGTGCACACAGGCCTTTGCTCACCATTGTCATGTAGGGCTATGGCTGTGCAAGCCCTCATTTAGCTTGCTCGGGTTTAAGTGTCTATTTTTATGTACTCAAAAAATCCTAGTACACCAATCTATTTATAAAAACAATAACAGCTATATGTTTAAAGAAGGCCTTGAACACTGTGGCCTGAATAACAGTCTTTCTCTGTTGAGATCTACTCTACACACTCATTCAAAGAAACACTTTTATCTGTACACAAAAGGACAGGGATGGCCTTGGTATTTTTGTCTGTGTCTTCTACTATTCCAGAATATTCAGTCACACCTGGCTATGATTGAAAGGGGAAGTCACTGAAGGTGACACTGAGATAATGAACCACTGAATCACTCTGGGAGGCTTTATATCAACATTTTAAAGGAAAATTTATCAGCTTTTATAGACTGGAGCTGGTAGTTAACAGTTCGTATCAGGAATTAGACTGAAGCAAATCTATTCTTTTAACAAAGGCTTGTACTTTTTCCTTTTGGAAAATTTGAACTTTTATAATTTTGCCAAAATACTTTAAGCACTAACCCTAACTAGTTTTATGGAACTCGTGTAGTGATATATTAACCTGTCATATAGACTATTGGCATTTTGATGTAAGGGTAGTTAACATGGGTCTTTTTTAACCATAACTTCTTTATGCCATTTTGTATCCACATAGATTAGGAGATAAGTAACACTGTAAAATATAATATGGGTATTTGTCTCATTTACTGTTAAGCAGTAGTAACATGGAAAAATATTAATGTTTTTTTCTGGAGTATTTTTGTACTTTTTAGATGAGTTACTTTCAACTCAAACTTTGTTGTCAGCATTGCTATGATATAAATGTCACATCAAAAGCTTTTGTACATTGATCATAGAGATTAACAAGGATGATGATCAAGGATGAGTATCACAGCATCACCAACCTTCCCTTATCATGCTGAAATGAAGGAACAGAGAGTAATCAGGAACTTTTGGGTGATAAAGAAACCCAGCATGATTTTCTCCGTGTGTGTGTGTGTGTGTGTGTGTGTGTGTGTGTAAGTGTATATCTGTGTGTATGAGACACAAAGACACACACAGAAAGACATGCACCGAGAGAGGATATTCTACAATCATCCTAGCACATAGAGGGGTCTTCCAAACAGCAAGGGTGAGCATTTGGAGGCAAGAGGCTGCAGGAAATAAACTTTCACATTTTACTGAGGTTGTCAGGGGAGGAATGCATTAGAAGGATGCTGAATAAAGATTTCTGCTTTCGACCACACTGGTCTTGATGAATCTGTAAGAATCCAAGAGGTTTGGTGAGCAATAATAAGTTGGAAATGTGAATAGTGAAGTGCACTCACAATCCCAAGCTTGGAGATCAAGAAAGTGGGGAAGTCCTGAGCAATTGAGTGGTGCTTACAACTGCAGGGTTGGAGGAGGTCATCTGGGGTGAGCTGGGATACTGAAGAGGCCTCACTGCCATTCTGTATGTCCTCACCAGCCACAGCAGAGCACAAATGAGGAGGATGATCAGTCACAAAGAGCCTTGGAAACTGACCCTAGCAGCAGAGTGCTGGGTGAGGAGAAGGCTACCTCTAACAGCCAAGCACATACTGCTTGGGAGAGCAAGGAACAGGGAAGAGTGTCAGGTGCCCTTGAGCTATGTACTGACCTCTGCATCTTTCCAAATGCAGATAAAATGCATGGACATTGGTGCAACTCTTTTTTATGTACTACATGACAAAACCATCCGATGGGATATTTAATACTAAATTTTGTTTCCTAACCCAGAAACTATGACATCAGGATCTCTGGACTGTCTCAAGTAGGCGTTGGTGATGTAGGAGAATAAGCGTTAGGAAACAGGACTGCAAAATGTCTTAAATGTTCTCCAATGAACTTTGTTATGTACAAGAGGGAGAATGAATAAACATCAGTGAGTTAGAAAAACTTGGCAGATTCTTGTCAGTCCACTGATTGCTAGCTGGGATTTTTGTTGACTTTTTTTTTAAGTCAGGAAAACAAACAAAGCAAAACAAACCCTTAAAGATGTTCGTGTGCTCAAGAGGGCCTGTTGCTGAGCCACGTGGCATCTCCCACCACTCACATGTTTCCCTGTTTCCTTGCTTTCATGTTTTCCTTTTCTGACGTTGCAGTGAACTCTCAGCAAAGCATGGGGGCTAAGAAATGACACCTTGCCTTATCCTAGCAAGGCAGCATGGGTCATACAAGAATGTGCTGGCTGTTTATAGTCTGCTGAAAGTTCCAGCACACACATCTCTGATGCCAAAATACAAAAAGCCCCTTCACGCTAATGACATCTGGTGTAATTTCTAACTGCCAAATAGACTGTGCGCAGGTTCATATCTTCTTCAGACTGGCAAATAGACTGGAATTTATAAATAAATTATACTTTATTTGGTAAACAATGTTTCCTGAGGCCATCTGTCATTAGAAAAATCTCCCTCTCTCTCTCTCTCTCTCTCTCTCTCTCTCTCTCTCTCTCTCTCTCTCTCTCTCTCTCTCTCTTTAAGAAATAATGTCCATTTGAATCACAAGTCATGAAGTAAAGAGGGAGTAGATTATTGTGGTGTAAACTGAAACCAGCTTGCAAGTTAGAATTAGTTTACTTTAACGCAGGGGAAAGGCAGAGCTCAGGAAGGAAACTTTTGAAGTTTATTTGTTTTCCTTTCATGTCGATATATGAGTGCCTGAATGCATGTGTATGTACCCTGTGTATATGGCACTGTAAGAAGTGCTGTTTTTCTTAAGTAAGGAAGATTCTTGGTCCTCATGTAAGGCATTTATACCTGCCTGTAGATATTTCTTGGAATCTATTGAGCAGAAACCAGTGGCGTTATTAGATATATATGGATGCAATGCAGGGAAGTCTCCTACAGCAAAGTATTACCTATCCTCAAATGTCAGTAGTATTGGGCCCAAGAATCCCTGTAGCAGGTGTGAAGTCTAGGTGAGTAAAGTAGGAGCAGAAAGAAAGAGGAAGTGGGAGAAGATACAGCCAGGAAGAATAAGACAGCTATAATTATGGCCAGGTATGTCAAAGAAAGCCAAGTGTACTTAGGGTTTTAAAAACCATTTTTGTGTATTCCCTAAGTCTCAGCATTCCTCCAAGAAGGCCCCGTGGACCCTTGAATATTATCAGTTTAACCTGAGAAATTTTCGTGATTGTAGCATTCAATGGTAAGTGCAAAATGGATTTATTTGGGAGATTCCTTTGTCTAAGAATCAACCAACCTAAAAGAAAACTGAACATTTCAGGAAAATAGATGGAACTGGGAAACATTCTATTAAGTAAGGTAACCCACACTCAGAGAGACAAGTGCTGTTTGTTCTCCTAAATATGTACATCCTAGCTTTTAATTGCAAATAGGTTTGCCTGGGCAGGAGTAGGCCAGGAAAGTAGAAATGGGGGGGGGGTTGGACTAGGGTGAGGAGAAGTTCTAAGGGAAGGGAGTGGGGAAAACAATACATCAGAGGGGAAGGGAGGGGCCCTGAGGCCAAAAGGGTACAATGGGGAATAGGAAAATAGGGAGGTATGCAGGGAAAGGAGCCAGGAGAATCAACCAAAATAAATATGCATGAAAATGTCTTCTAGAAACCAGATACTTTGTGAGTTAATTTTAAATCAAAGTATAAAATTAAAATAGCTTTTAAAAATAAAAGGGGAATGTATGTATGATGGAGAGTAAAGAGTGGATGGGTAAGAGACATTTCAGAGAAAGGTGATCATGAACTGGACCTTATTAGATGACTCAGTGGTTCCTCGCTCAAATGACTTCCGTTCAGTTTTTATGAAAGATGAATTTCATTCACTTTGAAGGTATAGTTAAATGCTACGTGAATATTGCCTAATTGGATAACCTACTGGAGTGTATAACAGAGATGCTGTGTGCATTAGTTATGCATAATTGAATATAAATTAAGAGCAGCTTTTTGCAAA
Organism: Mesocricetus auratus; assembly: GCF_017639785.1. Taxonomy (NCBI): domain Eukaryota; kingdom Metazoa; phylum Chordata; class Mammalia; order Rodentia; family Cricetidae; genus Mesocricetus; species Mesocricetus auratus. The sequence goes on from NW_024429200.1 coordinate 5,029,274, forward strand.
TACGTGCCAAGTAGTAGTTCATAGAAGAACTATATTAATTATACCTAATTAATTCTAGGTGGCTTTCAGATACACATGAACACACATGCATTTCTGTGACATTAAATCTTGCCTAAGAACAAATACCTAGCCCCTTGTAAGAGAATTGCTTTCTTTCTTCCTTTCTTCCTTCCTTTCTTTCTTTTTTCTCTTTCTTTCTATTTCCCTCTCTTTCTTTCTTTCATTCTTTTTTTAAACTGAAGTAATTGTCCACATTGCATTAGTGGATATCCCTAAATCCAGGATTCCTGTCTTCCAGGCACTTGGTGAGGGCATGGTGAGGTATTTACCTGATGGAAATGCATTGCCCACAATGGGCTGATTATGAAAGTTGTATTAAGCCAAGATTGCAGTTTATTGAGTGTTAGCCCTCTTCTAACATCACTGTCACTCATGTATATTCTGATTATCTTTTCTAATTAGAAGAGAAGAATTGCACTCCTTCCAATGAGGTCATCATTTGGTATGAACATCCAATAAAGAACCTTTTAGGACCATGGCTTAGGTTGTAACTTCGTCCTTGGCAGCATGCTTCCCTCAATCTTGCTCCATTTTTTACCCCTCCAAGATTTATTTGTCTTTGATATCATCAAGGTTCATTTATAATCCCCTGGGCTTTCTGAAGTGAGCCATACATGTTGTGCAGTCTACGAAAGTTTATAATCTTTGCTTCTGCTCATTTACAGATGCACACGCAGCAAGAATTGGGCTTAGCTTCTAGCTTCCACCCTCTTGCAGTCCTTAGGATAGCACTTTGTTGGTGTGATGCCTTCCTTACCTTTCCCTATGTCTATATAGAGTTAAACCCATTAGATGGATACATAAATGTGCATATGTGAGTTTATTGTTAAAATGAATTTGCATGCCCTGTGGATTCACTATGTATATTATTCCACAACTATTTTTGTCATATGTGCTACTTTTCCTAATAGTGTGCCATTGCTGCTATGCCTTGCTAATGAATAAACTTCTAGCCCATTATTTTCTTTTCATCACATATTTTTACCCTGTCTGAGTAAACATTTAGATGATAAACAGTTGTCACATTGTTTTGTGAAAACTATTAAGATAAAGGTCAAGATGAACGAATGTATAACCAGGTTGCATGTTAAAAGCTTGTTAAAGTTGGGCATGTTGGTACAGGCCCTAAGAATATAATGTGTACCCAGAAAGTATAGTGGACAAAACTCTCTTCCAATAAACATGGGCAGTTCCTTGCCTCCAGGAATATTTCCTCCTTGAGTCCATTGATCATCCTATTCTATGGAACTCTTAAGCGTCAGGGTCCATGGAGTAAGAAATGCATGGGGAAAATGACGGCAGAATTTGAGAGGGAAGGACCTTAGTTACCAGAAGTGATTTGTCTGACAAGAAGCAAGGAAGTTGACTGTTAGTAATGGCTGGATCTGTGGCAAAGCTTTGGGTAGTGGTAGAAGGGAGGTCTTCAAATCCATCAGGCTCCTTCTAGATTTTCTTTGTCTTCAGATTTTGCTTAAGCCTTCTAGAGAGCTCTCTTTCAGATGTGACATTTCCCAACTCCCTTCAAAACCTCAAATACATTAAGTCCCCGGGAAACTAAAAAGTACCCCCTAAGATCACAACCTCTTAGGCATAAGAGTAGTATAGGCTCTATCACCTGCTAAGTGGAGATCTGTAAGTAGTTTACTTAAATTATCCAAAGAGTAATTCTTGACGTATTTCAATTCTTCAAACCGCGATTCTTCATTTCTGGCCAGATCGTGGGTCCAAATGGAGGTTCAGAAAGAGTGACAGTATGAATGTCAGGAGAGGCAGGTGGGGGTTGGATTGTGCAGCCTTTTGAATAACAAAGTGAGTATCCTACACATGAGCCTAAGGTTATGGCTGAAAATTCAACCTATTTAATGAGATTTACATATATTTCCAAATACAATCTGTGAGCGAATAAGTAAATCCAGGTAGGGTGATTTTGTGAAACTTGAAGATTCAATTGTGAATTTTGATAATAACACATATTGCTAAGAGATAATTTACCCATTATAAAATAGTCATTACACGAACTAATAATAACCCTGAGTAGCCTCCATTCTCCATTTTATTTCATTTATAACCATCAAAAGATATATATATATATGCAAATCCATGTTTGTGGAAAATTAAACAGAAAATAATATGTGGCAAGGTACAGGAGAGGCTCACTATTAAAGAAAGGAGATTAGTTTCTAATGAGGCTCTTAAATTCTCTAGAGAATTTTGGATAGTCTCTAGATAGCTGTTGTGTCCATCTTTCAGTGCTAGAAAGTAGAGATGATCCAGTGCAGAAGCTGTAGGTGGAGGACAAAGAGAAGAAAGGAGGAATCAAGGAGAGAAAGAGTCAATTGCCGCCTGTTCTCCTTGATAGCCTGTCAGTTAGCTCAGTAGAACTGGACTGGACCAGATGGTTCAAGATGGTATCTCTTGGCACAACTCAGTCATCCATCTGCACCAGAACTCTTTGAAATCTGCTGCCTCAGACCAGAAACTTCAGCCATGCACTTCATATTTGGAAGGGAAGGGTTTTATAAAATGTGAGCTAAGCCTTTTGTTTCACTCATAATCTATGTCCTCTGCTGACTCTCCATTCTTTTGGTTGTAGCCTTAAAAGTCTTCCCCCCTAAATTTATGGTTTTGTAGCAATAGCCAGGAAATAAGTTGAAAACCATAATAAAAATTACATTCCTTTTGTAAAATATTGAAACTTGGTGTATTAGATACACAAGAATTCCCAAAGTAGATTTAGATGGGAATGAGGAGAGCATCAGGCAGGTTAGAGGTCACCCTGTTGGAGTTGCTTCACTCTTTATAGCCTCTGAATGACATGTCTTATAATTTGCTGATTTAATTAATAAACATTTAAGAACCAATCCCTGTAATAATTAACAACTGGCTAACCACATTAACACAGGAGATTTGTGTGTGTATATGTGTATGTAAATAAGTATCCAGGAAGCAGAATTATGAATGACAGGGAAGAGAAACAGTAGATAATGTTCAGAAAAGCATTGCTTTCAGTGATAGGTGATATTTGCCTTGTTGATTAATGCCCCATTTTTTGAAATAAGCGAATAGCTCTCATAATGTACAAAGACCCATGGGGTTGCTGAGTAAGACAAGCGTTGCAAGATCCAAACCAGCAAATAGCATAATTTCAGTCATTTTTAAAGCCATTATTCCTTTGTGTCTACTCAGAGACATCTTGCTTTTCCTTGAGTCTTCCTTCATCTGAGTTTGTCTGTGCTGGTACACCTGTGTGCCAAGGCTGCACTATGCACAGAAGCTGGTTGGGAACATAGCCAGAGTCTCCCATAGCTCTGCATGTGACCAAAGTTTACCTTAGGTGACATAAAGTGACCTAATTTTATTTCTTCTCTCTTGACATTGCTGGCCTCAGGCATTTGCAAGTACATACTAGCTGTATTAACTGACAACAGTTAAGCATTTTACACATTTCATTTGTTTCTCAGTAATACCTCAGGATAAATGCTACAAGGGCCATTGTACAAACAAGGCATTTAAGACACAATCTAGTTAAGAGACCCCCCCACAAATACTCTCATCTGGTTATTGGTGGAGTTGGGATTGTCCCTACCCTCAAAGCTGGCATTCTGGAGACCAGTCATCTACTTCTGCAGTCTGGCTGCTTAACTGAAGTTGGGTCATAAACAGTCTCTTACCTTTCTCTCCCAATTCATCCCCTTATGACATTTAAACACCCCAGAAACAGGAATATGTTTTTTTTTAATATCAACTCTTTTGCAGTGATGGTGATGAGGATAGTAGTGGTGGTTTCATACAGCTTTCTAAAGCACTGTTCTTCACCATAAATATTTTTTTCTCAGTCATCCAACTCACATAAATGCCAGTAACTAGTATAGCCACCAACCCAGGTTAGTTTGCACTAACCCTGTTCTCTTGGTTAATGCGAAGTCGCCCCAGCCCCTATACATTTTGTTACTTCTTTTCAGTTTATAGGGTGTTGGTTGATCTCCTACAAATGTTTTTTATTTTGTTGGTCTGCTGCATTGAAACATCATTTTTACATAATCCCAGGCAAGTTTCATCTTTTGTTGCCCCAATGTATCAAGGACAGAATTTTGTTGAGATTTCATAGCTTTGTTTGTTTGTTTGCCTTTCTTTCTTGACCAAGGGTCTCATGTAGCCAAGGCTGGGTTCAACTCACTATATGGCACTGGCTGGCTAGCCTTGAACTTCTGAACCTCCTGTCCCAATTTTCAAAGTGTTGAGAATGACATCATATACTAGCACTTATTTATTTATTTATTTATTTGGTTTTTCGAGGCAGGGTTTCTCTGTGGTTTTGGAGGCTGTCCTGGAACTATCTCTTGTAGACCAGGCTGGTCTCAAACTCACAGAGATTCGCCTGCCTCTGCCTCCTGAGTGCTGGGATTAAAGGCGTGCGCCACCACCTGGCTATACTAGCACTTATGGTTATAAAACTGTATAACATTTATACAGCTTTTTAAATTTGTAAATGTTTCTGTGTATATATGGTATATTATGAATGTGTGCATGTGTGTGTGCATGCCTGTAGATATGATTCCTATGTAGTCATATTTGTAGGCCAGTGGATGATGACAGGATGTCTCCCTCTTTTACTTATTCATCTTAATTTTTGAAGCAGGGTGTATCACTGAACTCAGAACTTGCCGTTTTAGCTAGATTGTCTGGCTAGTGAGCTCCAGAATGCATGTTCTCTGCCCCTCAGTGCTGGAGTTACAAGAATGTACTACAATGTCCAGCTTTTACCCTGGAGTTGGGGACCTAAACTCGATAAAATGCAAGGCAAGCATTTTATCTATTGAGTTCTCTCCCTGTCCTCCACGTGTACATTTAACAAAATTAGGTAGTTTACTTTCAGTGTATCTCTAAGAATATATCAATTATATCTTCTTTGGAATGCTAATGGCTGTGGCATAAGACCTCATTATGCTAATAGCTGTCCTTTTATGAGCTTGCTTAGAGAGAATACAAATCTGTTTCAAGGCAGCATCCCTATCTTTGTTTCTCTAACAGCCTCCAAAATTGCAGCAAAATCTTCATTCACCAAGCAAGTATTTCATTTTCTTTTCAGTAAAACTGATTTTTTAACACAGATTTCTATATTGTCATTAATGATGTACTACTCAATTTGTTTATTAAGGCTATTTTGTGTTCAGTCTAAATCTGTCCCCCTTTGAAAACATGACAATAAAGGGGACTGGAGAGGTGGCTCAATGGTAAGAGCACCAGGTTCAATTCCCAGCGCCCACACAGCATCTCACAACTGATTGTAATTTCAGTTCCAGGGGATCTAATGGCCTCTTCTGGTCTCTACAGGCACCAGGCATGCACAGGGTACATAGAAATACATGCAGGCAAAACACCCACACATATAAAGTCAATAGAAGCAATTAAAAACCTAGTGATGGTATATAGAACTTAAGCCTCCAAACACAAATATATTGGAAGGACCATGATGGGAGTGAGCAAGGAGGCCATTGGCTCCTCCTAGGACAGAGACTGACTCAACTTTTCACTTAGGCAATAGCCACAAACTTAGACTGGATCACCTGCATCTCTGAATCAGCAGTCTCTGCTGTTGAGTCTTTGGCTATTTTAAGGTATTTCTACTGGTCCGGATATTGTGTTGATTTTCCAGTTACCAAAACCTTGGGTTATTTAAACTTAAATTTTGAATTGCTTTAGCCTTTCAGGAATCACAGATTACTCTGATAGTCTGTAGAAAGAAGAGTCATCCCCCACCCCCGGAAAATGCATGTACACATGGGTTTGCCAAATCAGCTCAAATTTTTCACAAATATTCTTTTTTTTTTTTTTTTGGTTTTTACGAGACAGGGTTTCTCTGTATTGTTTTGGAGGCTGTCGGTCCAGGCTGGCCTCGAACTCACAGAGATCCGCCTGCCTCTGCCTCCTGAGTGCTGGGATTAAAGGCGTGATCCACCACCGCTCAGCTACAAATATTCTTACATGTATTTAGTGTGTGTGTAAGGGGGAGCGCATCCTTATGTTTAAAAATGGTAAGTCAAGTCTGTCTATACACTTTCTGTTGAGTGTTATTTACAGAAAATAGTACTAAGATTCAGAAAGCACCCTGGAAATTCTGAGGAAATAGTTATCTTTGTTTAATGTCTTTATTAGTTTTTCACAGCTACCAACAAACATTTCAAATCATTTCAGAGTTCTTGGCATATAGCTATATTTTTTCTCTACCAAAGCCTACGAGGTGTTGGTGGCATAACACATTTTATAAAAATATATTAAGGACCGTAAGTTTCTTTAGATCCAAATATCATGTGTCAAAATACAATACTCAAAGCATTAAGCGTAGTTCTCATAAATATGGATACTGAGCAAATGCCGAGATTTCATTTAGCTCAGCCAGCTAAGTGACAAAGCCAACTCAAGATCTGCATTCCTGGTTTTAGCAATCAGATGCATAAAGATACATTTTTTATTTTTGTGAGAGCCTAGAGGGAGGCCAGTAATTCCTCTATCAGTTCTTTGATTTATACAATCTTTGTGAACAGAGCATGCTGTCTAGACAAGGTTTCTGGGGGTAAGACGGTTTTCTTTTGCCCTGTTAAGACGCATGGTTCTTCGTCATGCACTGGGCTCATCTGAGTTGCGTGTTAAGCAGATTGTGTGGCCCGCTGCAGCTTTCTGCAGAGCTTTGGTCTCTATTTCTAACGAGCTTCCACTGGTGCTGCTTGCTGCCCCTGGGTTACTTGGCCAGAAGACTGAGTGAGGCAGGAGCAGGCTAGCCTCACTCAGGAGGAAGCCCGGGTGGCCTCTGCTTGGCTCATGTCATTTCTCCTGGGCCATGTCCGTTTCTCTCCCTTTTCTCACCAGTGTGCACCCGGCCGTCTGCTCCATTGCCAAGTCTACCTTGGTCTCAGCGCATCTGCCTTCCATGGACTGAAACTTTAAATCGTCAGTAACAGTCGAGGCCCCTGTATCTTCTTCCCACAGAGGCCTGGCCACTCTTACTTGGGCCATTTCTGTCAATGAGTTCCTTTTTACCTTCAGTCAGTTAGAAGGCTCCAAGTCATGTGTGGTTATAAACTGTAAGGCACCCTTATAGTGAGCTCCTCTTCAGAAGGGTTATTCTTTTGTTCAGGTTTGGAAGCATGAGGAGACAATCCTCACTCTTCCCCGTCGGGCTCCATTGTGCTCTTTGGCTGTATAGTTTAGCGTTTTGACAAAAGTAAACAAGGCCTGGATCACCAACAGACTTGCTAATGGGTGAGGGGCCCCTTAATCCTAGGCAAAGAACTCCAGATAGCCAAGGAATGCTGAGAGTCTAAGAAATGGTCAACTCTGGGTATCAGCCCCCAAATGATCATCCCTGAAATTATGTACCTACGAGTAACATTGTATGCATTGAACATATTATGTGTGTTATTAGTTAAAGAAAAAGAGGCCAGGGGCCATGGATTTAAGAGAGAGCAGAGGGTGGGGTTACATGGCAACAGTTGGAGGGAGAAAAAAAGGAGAAATGATGTAATTCTCTTTTAATTTTGAAAAATACAAAAAAGTTAAAAAGCAAAATTTTCAATGACTCCATAGCAAATTTCAATTTGCTATGGTTTCTTAATGGCTAACTCAGAATGTTAACTCAGGAAGGGGTTAGGGTACTCTTGGCACTCTCTGGCAAGCTTCTGAAGGATGATTTCTAGGATGACCAAATGTGTGCCTGGGTATGTCCCTGCAGAGGGACAGGACGCATGTTTCAGGAGTTTGGCAGGGCAAAGAAGGGGATGACTAAGAAAATCATCAGAAGATAAAGTGGGGTCACTTGAAGGACATTTGCTTTTAGACAGAGGAAGCTGTTGCAAAGAGAATGATTTGTGTTTGAGAGTGGCAGGGTGGATTTTAATATGTTACAGAAAGGAAGTTTCTTGGGAAGATAGAGGTGACTACAAGATGCTTAGTTTTGGAGAAATATTTTAATCTCAAACTAGAGGAAAGAATGCATTTATATCAGATGGCCTTAGGGTCAAGGAAGATTAAGCACTGACTATCATTGAAGTGAGAGGCCTAGAGAATGCTAAGGTAGAGATACACATTGTTAGAGGGTCAGTGGGGGACAGATGAGTTTCCCAAAGGACAGTCATCCTGCAATCTTGGGTGGGCAGGGCTTAGGGAAGAGACAGACTCAACATTAACTGGGGTTTCTTTTGTGTAGTACCTGCTCCCCAAGTCCCCTGGAGCCCTGTGTCTCTTACATGCTGTAAGTTCTGTCTGACTGGTGAAGAAAGTTCAAACCTTACCCATTTTTATCTGTGTTCATCCCTTTTGCTGATGTAGAGAAGGAAACCTAAGTTGTGGGTAGCTTCTCCACTTCACAAAGGGCAAGAAAGTAACGCACATTCTCCATCTGAAGGGAACCGCTGCGTAGGTCCTTTCTCAAACTTGGATGCAACCGTGGACTCTCTCCTGGAACGTTTGTGGGGGGGAATCATTTATGCTGTAGTGTTTGCTTATTCCCAGTATGTGTTGTGGGAGGAAGTGTAGGGAGGGAAATCCCTGTTGTCAAGCAAATGGAGCCATGAGAACTTGTGTGTCTCTTTCTAGGACCAAGAAACCCCCTTCCCCAGGGCGCTCTCAGCTCAGAGGCTGTCCCCTCGCTGGTGCTTCCTGGATGGTGAGTGTTTGGGGAATCTGTCTGGGACTGGGCTGGGGAGGTAGCAGGACAGACACAATGTGGCTGACACGGCAGCTCTTCTCAAAGTTTGTTCACAAAGCCTTGCTGTGATTAGCATTGCATTTTAATGACGTAGACTTGCTGATGTTAGTGGACCTTTCCTGAAGTCATTTCCCTCAAAGCACCACAGCATCATATTGTTTAAACTGACATTGCCCCTTTATCAGTTTCCTTTATCTTTTTCTGAACCATCTTGAGTGCCTACCTCAGATTAGTGTGGGCCAGAAACTACAGCCTGTAGTCAAATGGCTATTAATTTCTGAATTACTTCCATGCCTTGGAAATTCATATTAGTTGTAAGGCTGTCACTTCAGTATAGTACATACATTGGCGGGAAAAGAGTTTCGCTTGCATCTGTAACATTCCTCCTGAATGTGATCTATGGCATGCATAATGGTGTTAGTTACGATGCGATTGTTTACTGAGTCCACTTGCTGTCTCATGAATTTTTCACTTTCCTAGATGTTGCTGAATTTCAATTTTCCACCTAATTATCTGTACTGCAATACATCTTCATCTCTATACATTCCTTCTATTATCCAATATAGCTAACTGAAATTTCTATTGTCTTTAAGGAGACATAGTTTCCTCAATAATGTCCTTTTGTTTATTAGTGTGTCCTGTAACATGCATTCTTCCTGCCAGCCTGGTCCCAGTGCCATGTCAGTCCCAAATGAACACACAGGATGCTATATTAATTATGAAGCTTTTGGCCGTTTGCTATGGTTTCTTAATGTCTAGCTCTGACTTAATTATTCACCCATAACTACTAATATATATTTCTATAAGGACTTATCTTTCTGAGGACAGCATCCTGACCCATCCTTTCTTCCCCAGGATCACATGGTACCCACTCTCTTCACTACATTTCCAAGAATCCTCCTGGACTCCTAGTCCCACCTATCTTGCTTCCCTATTGGCCAACAGTGCCTTATTTATACCAATCAAACATATACACAGAAGGACTTGCCCCATCAGTGTCCATCTTAGAGGATAAGGCGGCTGAATGGATATGAATTGGTTGTCCAGAAGGGCTCTTTATATCTACCAAATCTAGATCAACCAGAATATAAGCTTCTGTTCCTAGCTCAGCTGCCTGATGACTTCCCTCCAATTCCTGTTAATCCATCACAGTGGGAAACACAATCATTTCTGACTCCCAGAATCAAAGGGAAGCAGTATGTATCTAAGGAAATCAAGAAAGCATTTACGCAAGTCATTATGTTCTGTATATAGGTTTAGATAAAATTGTATTATGGATAATAGTTTAACTATGGAACTGGTTTTGCTATATGAGAGTTCTATTGTAAACCTTTCTTCTTCATTGTTTTGAGCACTTGTTTTTAACTTTTTAAATTAGCACACAAAATGATACATTTATGTAATAAAATATTTTATGGTTAATTCTTTGTTGACTTTAAGAATGAAGTCATAGTTGGAAGAACAGAGAAGAATAAATCCTACCAGGACTATGTTGCTTTAGACTTAGGTTTTTAAGCAGGATCTTGGTTCTCCTATTTCCAAGTTCATTTTCCTTCAGGGAGTTAGTTACTGTTTTTCTTTTTTAATTGAAAATAGATGCTTCTTTCATACAATACACCCAGACCAGGTTTCCCCTCTGTCTACTCCTCCAACTCCCATCCAATCCACTCACCCTACATCTCCTATCAGAAAAGGACAGGCGTCCAAGATACAACAACCAAAAACACAGCAAAACAAGATATAATAAGATAAGGCAAAATCTCTTATGTCGAGGCTGGACTAGGCAACCCAAGAGGAAGAAAAGAGTCTTAAGAGCAGGCAAAAGAGTCAGGGATATACTCCCTCCCGCTGTTAGAAAAACACCACGCTAACAACCATGCCATGCATACAGAGGACCTGATGCAGACCCCTGCAGGCCTATGCTTGCCACTTCAGTCTCCATGAGTGTGTATGAGCCTGTCTTAGTAGATTCAGTTGGCCATGGTCTCCTGGTGTCCTCCATCCCCTCCAATTGGTATAATCCTTCTGTTCCCCTTCTGCTGAATTCTCTGAGCTCTGAGGGGAGTGACAATGGAGACCTCCAATTTAGATTTAATAATGTTTAGCTGTGTGTATCTGCACCTGCTCCCATCTGCTGCTGGAGGAAGCCAGATTATTTTTTTAAAAGTTTGTGATTGTGAGCAAAGATTTGCATCGTTTGCTCTGTTATGCTTTATATTTCTCATTGCTTTTGGTCTGTTTTGTAAAAATTCTCGTGTTTGGGCTCGGTTAGATTTAAGGAAGGAAACCCATAGGGTTTTTGTTTTGTTATTGTTGTTGATTTTTGTTTATTATTAAGGAGAATCAAATAACTTCAAAAACACCCTATGTTTTATTTCAGAGATTTTCTTTTTCGAATCACAGATGCATCCCAATCCCATTTAAATATTGCTTAAACTTTAATCTTTGTTTTGTCATTTGGCTTTCTTCAGACATATCTCTAGGGGCAGAGTGTTGAAAGGAAATGATTTGGGGGGCATATGTGGTCTCTGGCCTGCATCTTTAAGTTGTTTTCCAAAATGAGAGTCACATTTCTGGGAAGTCTATCCAACCACTATTTCTTTTCTAAGATTATTTAATTAATAAAATATTAAGCCTTTGCCACTGCTAAAATTCCTGTGTTAACTCCTGGAGACATAAGGGAATAAATGAAAGAACCCTTTCAACAACACAGGCTTTCTAGTCCCACAAGCATCTTTGAAGACAGTCTCTGTAAAGGGTTTAAGCAGAATGACAGTGGGCGTAGGATTTAGGAGCAACTGACTTTCTGCTATAGGCAGTTGATATGGAGGAAAGTTTTGTTATGGGGAGCCCACCAGAGATGACCACTCAGACACAGTTTATAGCCAATTAAAAGTCTTTATTCCAGCCAGCTGGGACTACACTCAGCTATTCTGGACCTGACTGTAGCACCTACTGTCCAGAGCACAGGGCTTTTGAAGGCTAAAACCCCACATCCTGGCATCTCAATCAGCAGCTGCAGGTAGGATTTTGTGTAAGCAAGCAATTTGACAGAAGCAAAGATAAGCAGTTAGTTGGAGGTTGGGGTTCTGCACAAGCAGCGGTTGAGCAGAAACTAAGAAAAGTTACCTGGGGCGTCTTGACCATGGGTCCCTAGAATAGACTTGGGTAATTTTCCAAGTCTCCATCGAGGAGATCAAATTCTAGTTAAGCCTGAAATGGCCTCAACAAGAATTCAAGATGGCCCTGTCACAGTTTCACAGAGACTGAAACATTTGAGTTAGTATTTAAATATAAGTGAGATGCAGACAATAGAATGGCTGGAAGGACTTTGGAGCATCTGAATAGCAGTGGCCAACGAATGGAGGTACTGGTGTTTTAGTAATCGATTTAGGGACTGGCCACCTATGTAACATGCTTGTTACAAAGGTTTTGATTGACTGTGCAGTAGAAAGAAAAGGTGTAAATCTGATGACAAGCTTAAATGCCTCTAAATGCCCTGTATATGTTTTTTCCCTTAGCAACTTCTGCTGACCGCTTTTATCGAATAGACAGATCTCAGGTAAGTCCTTCCAGCTTATCTATGAAAGTGAAGCATCTCCCAGTCCATGCACTGTGGTGGTAGCCAGTCTCATAGATATTGATAATGGAAAAATGAAAGATTATTGGACAGTGTTTATAGTCTAAGCCACAATGCTTTTTGTCTGCACGTGTTTTATGACTCATGGGCTCAATGAAATGGTGAATGAAAATATATAATAACTTGAATTACAACTATTATCACAGTCCTAAACTCTAAGTTTTCATTTATACTCTGGCCAAAGTGATGTTTATACTTTTTAAATGCATTTTGTTTAGCTGGCATAAATGTAGATAACTTAGATTTGGTTTACTAATACTCACCCATATTTAATAATAAGTTATGTTTACTCAAGTTTAAAAACTCTGCCCACCATTGAGATTCTCCTGGAAAAATACTTCACAGTATTGAACCCATAGAAAAGCAGCTCTTTCTTAACCATTGCCACTTAGATTTGACCATATCCTGCCACAGAAGTCTGAGCTGTCACATCCTCATACTGGACCAGGTGGCATGTCAAATGCCACATCTTATAGCATCTGGGAGGAAGCAGGGGAGAGGTCACTTCTGGTTCCATCCACCAAGATCCTGGTCAGGTGTGACTACTGAACCAGGGCGGTCATTTCTCCCTTAGTCCTCTGAGTGCTACCCAGAAACAGTGGGATTTTGTGTGTTGCACAGTCCATTCCTTATTATGAGGGTGGTGATGTCAACACCCTGATAGGCTCGTTTTTCCTTCCTTAGGAACATTTGCACTTTGTGATGGAGATTTCTCATGATGAGATTTTTATTCTGGACCCAGATATGGTGGTGTCACAGCAGGCAGGGACACCGCCAGGAATGCCTGACCTGGTGGTTGAGCAGGCTTCTGGGTAAGTGGGTTTTTACTCCCTCAGTGCCGGCATTGGCTGGCTGTGGTGTGACCTCTGTGTCTTCTTTGGCTTTGCAATTGATATTCTAATGACATAAAACATTTGGAATTCAGATTTATTGATGTTTCCTTAAATGAGATGCATCTGGTTGTGTAAGGCCATCTTCTGAATGACTGCGTAGGAATCCTCATGCCCAGCCATTCCTACACAATGGTTCCTACACAACCATTATTTACTATTACACAACCTCTCCATACTGGGGTTATAAATACAGATACTACCATCTTTGCATCTATATGGGCTTTATTTGGTGTGTTATCCACAAGAAATGTTGACATAGATGATTTAATCCAGTTATTTTTGCCTTTATTCTAAATTGCTTGACACAAAGTATCTGGATTGTTCTTGCCATTCTTGTATTATTCCTCTTTTCTTATAGCAACTTAATTCTCTTTAGTATGTTTTTTTCTCACCTGTGAATACAAATAGTAATATCACCTCATCTTAGTCAGGGTTTCTATTGCTGAGACAAAACACCATGACCATAAAGCAAGTCGGAGAGGAAAGGATTTATTCAGCTTGTACTACCACATTGCTCTTCACCACTGAAAGAATTCAGGACAGGAACTCCAACTGTAGGATCCTAGAGGCAGGAACTGATGCAGAGGCCGTAGAGGGGTGCTGATTACTGGCTTACTCTCCATGATTTGCTCAGCCTGCTTTCCAATAGAACCCAGGACACCAGCCCAAGGATGGTACCACCCACCATGAGCTGGGTCCTCCCGCATTGGTCACTAGTTGAAAAAAATGCCTTACAGATGGATCTCAGGAAGGCATTTTCTCAACTGAGCCTCTAGTCTCTCTGATGACTCTAGCTTGTTTCAAGTTGACACAAAAAACCTACTCAGAGAATTAGTTTTAGAATAAATAAATTGACACAGGTAAAATACTTAGAAGACATTTGTCACATGGTGGACATTCATTACATATTATAATAATTTCTTAATGACCTTACCAATCAGGTTCTGTGATTATCCTAAATCTATAGACAAGAAAATTGAGGCTCAGAGTTGCTTGCCCAATCTTGCGCGTAAAATAAGTCTAAAAACCTCAGATTCAACTGTTTTTGTTTTTCATGCAGATCCTGTGTTTAGTTTAGTGAAAATAGGTTTTATTTTTCATGTACTAAGAAAAGTTGTTCCATTTTATAGACATAATTTCTTCCTCAGGTTTTTTTGTTATTATCATAGTGCTTAATGATTGTTTGTTTGTATTTAATTTAAATAAGCAGCTATAACCCCCCAATTTAATTAGCACCAAAGGAAAATTATGCAGGGTACTGTACTAAAACACTATTTGAGGGATTGGAGAGATGGCTCATCAGTTAAGTAAATGCACTGTTCTTGCAAATGACCTGAGTTCAGCACTCACATTATGTGTCTATGCTACGTATATGTCACCTTTAAGGAATCTGTTGCCCTCTTCTGGACATTTTGGGTACTTATACTCACATTTGTGCATACCCACACATAAATACACTCTGTACATGTAAATAATAAAATAATATAAATCCTTAAGAAATTGAGACTGAGTTAAAATTGAAAAACATTAGAAAAGTATACAAAAACATTCTCACTTAACAGAAGTTACTAGAACATATGCTATACAGTTATGATCATATTCATTGTAAAACCACAATGCCTGGTCTGTTGTGTGTTTACTAAAATGTCATCTTGTCAAATAGCTAAGCTATTTAAAAATATTTAACAGTTCAAATGTACTTATTTGGAGTTGTTATGCACCAACTATCATAATATGTGAGAGGCAATAGTGCAAAAATAAAAACAGACTTATGTCTCTGTCTTTTTGAAGTCTGATAGACAGTGGCTCCCTGGTGTGAGGGACCAATGGCTGAAATACAGGTTGCCCAATAAAGCATACACAGACACTCAAAGCAAACAGAGAATGTGCATCCATAACCACAGAGCATAAACAAGTGCACTTATCAGAGGGAATCCAGTCCTGTGTGACATCCTACCAAAGAAGAGACAGATGCTGGTGTCTAGAGCCCAACCCACATCATAAAGACCCTTAAATATACATGATGAGAAACAGAACCATCTCTTAAGGTGTCTTTGGACTTTTTCCTCTTATTCTTTCCATGCCAAGTGTGGACAACTTTGTCTCTCGGTACAGTTTTGTTAATATGCAGAGTGGCCTGATTTCTCAGCAGTAGGCCTTTTAGAAATAAACTAAGAACAAAGATCTGGAATGAGGTTGGGCTTTCTCATTTTCTAAATTAATTCCTATGCCTGATTCCATTAGTTTTGTACTTATGTCACATGTAGTATAATGACTTAATCTTCAAAATGAAATACCTTGTTAATATAAAAAAGGACAAAATCATACAAGTAGTTCAGAGATGTTGAGAAAGGATGAATACAAAGGATGTACCTAGTAAAAATGGATTTAAAACAAGATTGCTATGAGAAAAAAGTAGAGTAAAATGTGCATTTACTTTCTGGTACCATTTTTGGCCCAGGCTGTCTGACTGGTGGAACCCTGCCCTGAGGAAACGCATGCTGAGTGACAGTGGGCTGGGGATGATCACACCCCACTATGAGGACTCAGATATGAAAGATCTCAGTCACTCCAGAGTGCTACAGTGAGTTTCTGACTGTTTTATAATTATTTTTCTTAGATTATGATTACACCGTTTTCTCTTCCATTTCCTCCCTGTAAGCCGTAAGCCCTCTCATATATTCCTTGCTCTCTTTCAAGTTCATATCCTATTTTTTCATTAATTGTTGTTATTGTTATTGGTGTGTGTGTGTGTGTGTGTGTGTGTGCATGCGCGCACGCGTTACCAACTCACCTGAATTATATTACTTGTATAAAAGCCATAGACTGTCTAACAAAAACATCAACACTAGACATGAGAAGCCCTCTCATGTTGCTAGTCTGGATTACTCAAGAGACTCCTAAAACATGATCGACTATTGTTATTACCCTTGGTTCTTCCCCAGAGGTGGAAGCTAAGTCCCTATTGCTAAAAACACCATGCACAGAGAGTCCAGAGGCCACTAAGCTGGATTTTGCTGTTTCCATTTGTGTCACAATGATTGCTATAGGAGGGAGGGTCTGACATGTGAGCTGGTTTTGGTGGTGATCAAGCTGTCTCATGTGTCTGTGTCCCTCTTGGTGTTTTAGATACTTTGCTTGGGTTTATCTGCTTGCCAGATTGCGATGGCTCTCCATCGTCTATTATCTTCCTAGGAATCTAACTCAAGACTGTGCTTCTAGGTCTGTAAATGTTTTAAGCTTCACTAGTACTTTTGTTACTGGAGACAAGAGTATGTCAGATCCCTTACAAACTCTACCAGGTAGAGATGCATGAGAGTTTTGAATAGTTAGGAAAAGACATGCGGGCTTTTGTTGTGTGACCAATGGGATTTGATGCTTTCTTTATCTCAATTTCTGAATGTGCTTTGTGTAATACTG
Organism: Mesocricetus auratus; assembly: GCF_017639785.1. NCBI lineage: Eukaryota > Metazoa > Chordata > Mammalia > Rodentia > Cricetidae > Mesocricetus > Mesocricetus auratus. The sequence continues at coordinate 5,045,991 of NW_024429200.1, forward strand.
TCCAGTAGGTTTTTATTGTTTCTACAATGGTATCATAGTTTCAATTATCACCTTGATGTAATTTAGAATCACTTTAGAATAGAGTCTCAACGTGGGATTGTCTAGAAAAAGTTGACCTGTACGCCTAGCTTTGAGAAATTTTCTTAATTATGCTAATTGACGTGGGAAGAGCCTTTCTAACAGTGGGGAGTACAATTTCCTGAGTTTGAGTCTTAGACTTTATAGAAGAGGAACAAGTTAGCATGCATGCATTAATTGGTCGTTCTCTGCTCTTGAGTGTGGATGTGATATGATAACTACTTCCATGCCCTACTGCCTTGACTTCCCCACAGTGATGGACTGTAGCCTGGAATTGTGAGCTACAATTAATGCTCTCATCTCTAAGATGACAGAAAGGAAACTGGGACAAGCCAGGTGTTATTTGTGTATGGATGTGCATGTGTTGTAGGGGTCCTTTCTCTTCAGGTCTGACCATGGTTGGAAAGTAGCATACAGCTGGAGTTTTACAGAGACCTTGGTACTTAGTGCTAAGTGTATCCTCTTGTCTGCTCGTATTTTGCTGCAGGAACACATCCTAGGGTGCAATCTGAGGTCACTCATTTGCACCCACTTTTAACTTCAGGACAATCACCTCATCTCAGAGCTTACAAAAATACACTTGATTTATAAAACTGGGCTTGGTTTTTCTCAGTCCAGTTCAGGGTCCTAATCAAATAGTGACATTGGTCTTGTACATTCAATCTTACCTTTCCACAGAATAGCAGGATTACTAAGCTTCTCAGAAGCCTACAGTTAAATGAAGAGGCAAGACGGTGCATTGTTTCTAAAGAAAGACCGGAAGCAATTTCCCCAGGACAAAAGGAGAAAAATGAGAAATCTCAAGCTAATTATTTCATTGGCAAAGGTTCTACTTAGACACCCTGAGGGCAAAAGGAGACTTCATTTTAATTACTTCCCTGTATTACCTCTTATTTTCTTATGTGAAGAGGAGAAAGGAAAAAAATGAATTGCTATGGATTTTCTCTTTTTAATTAAACCGTGTTGCTGGTTTCGGGGAGCGTTTTGATTGCTTACATTCTGAGTGTTTTTCCATTTCCTTTTTGTACAGTATTAGAGCTGGTGACCAGGGATGACTCAGCCATCGTGAATGGCTAAATAAGTGGCATCTACTGGCAGACTTATTGGAAAACTAGAGTTTTAATTATCTGCAGAAATAAATACTAAGCCTTTGGGAACCAACTGTGTGTTTCCATATATATGTGATTTGCAGAGAGTAGACTATTATCTCAATCTAGTCTCTTTGGTCAGAGATTCCTCTAGAAAGCATCTTGATGTACACTTTCTAACATACAAAGTGATTGTTTCTGAAGTAGTGGACAGTTTTCCTAAGAACTGCAAATGAATGGAGCACTTCCCTTAACAACCAGCTTCTTAAACCTGTGTTGGAATGAGCTCTTAGTTTCTGTTTGGACTACCCAGCCATCTCTGTTTCAGTAAACCACCGAAATGCTTTATGTAAAGTGGTGCTATGTTTGTGTATAATCCAGTTCCCTGTTCCATGCAATACCTACTACAAGATGAACACTACATGAAGAGTTGTGGTACTCTATTATTTAAGGAAGAATAACAAGAGCCATATGTGTTTGCTACAAGGAATGTTTTATTGAAATATTTTTAATCTTTGCTTGGTTGAGTCTATGGATCTCTGGACACAGACCACTCACTGTAGTGTCTTTTTTATTAATTGATGCAGGACGGCTCAGCCCACTGTGGATAGTACCATTCCTGGGCAGGTGACCTTGGGGCTGAATCTAGCTAAGTATAAACCAGAGAACAAGTCAGTAAGTGAGTCAGGAAAGCAACTTTCCTCCATGATTTGCTGCTTCAAGCCCCTGCTTGAGTTCCTTTCTTGACATCCCTCCATGATGAACAGTGACCTGGAAGTATAAGCCTAATAAACCCTTTCCTCTCCAAGTTGCAGCATCTTGATAAATATATCTTTCTGTGCAACAGAACTGTTCCACAGTTTCTTAATACTTCAGAGTAGCCTCACAGAAGAAATATTTAAGAATAAATATGTGGAAAGAACATGAGGAATTATTGCAATGAAACTGGCATCTGTTAGCCCAGCCCCAAACCTCAAACAACATGGGTACAAAATGGGTTTAATTTCAACATCTTGATGATACTAAGTAACTGACTCGCGAAGAAAAAATCAAAAGCATTCAAGACTTAGAACTGAAAATATTACTTATCAGATTGTTTACATATTAAGATAGCACTTATAGAATGATTTGTGGCTGTAAATCATTTATCAATAAAAGACATTTGTATACAAATATGCAAAGCATTTCATTTGACAGCAGAACCACAGTAAAGACTAAAGATACAGGAAGAGAGACAAACAATAAAAATAAAGGTATAAATCAATAGCAAAAAGAATAAAACAAAATAAATGATTAATAATTACATTGAAAAATGGATTCTTTGAGAACATAAATAAGAGAGGCAATATTCTGCAAAGATTCCCTCAGCCCCAAGGGATGGAAGAGAGAAGAAGAGCACACAGTTTGCCCAGCTCATTTTTCCTTCATGACAGTCAGATCACTCCAAAGCTGCCCCCACAAAAAAGCCCCCTTGGATCTTCTCACTGTTTTCTCATTGTTTGGGCACTTAGTTTCTTAGCTGGATCATTCTCTATCTCTATTCAAGAATGCTGAGGTGGAAGTCATGAGCAGACAGAACTCTGCCTTTGTCTCTGCTGTGTCTTGTTGAGTGAATGTATGCTGTCTTGAAACCTGAAACAGAGTAAAGGACAGTCTTGAAGAACTGATTTTGAAATACATTGGCAAGAGATGATTGACACATTTTTCTGTTAGGATCCTAATGACTTTGCCTTGAGATTTAACAGAATAGCTTCTGTGTCTAAGAAAGTTTATTTAAAATAGCATGTGGGTAGAGTTGTAGCCCAGTCAATAGACTGCCTGCCTAGCATGTACAGAGTTCTGAGTTCCATAACAACACCTCATCAATGTGTGTTTGCACTCAGGGGTAGTGGTAGAAAAATCAGAAGTACAAGATCATCCTTAGTTTCTTAAGGAGTTAGAAGAACTGCATGAGATCTTGTTTTAAAATATAAAAACATCTTTGCCCTTATCATTAATTTCTCAATGATTGCCCTTTGTGAGGCTGTTTTGTTCAGGTGGAAGACTAAAAAAGATGCAAATTTCTTAAGTTTAATTAAACAATCTATTTGGGTGCTCATCGTTGCATCTATGACATAAGAAAGGAAATGGAAACTCCAATATTCTATGAGCTCTCTGAAAACAGGGAAGACTAACTTGCAAGTTGATCGAGAGTCAGCAGGCACAGGACACAGAGATGGGTTCAGTTTTCAAGTAACAATAGTCATCCAGGTTTCAGATTTTTGGTTTACAAGACTCTCCTAAATTGATGGAACGACACACATCTATTTACTTATTTATATTATAATAATATAACATTACTCCCACGTCCTAAGCCTGAAGGGCCCATGATGAAGGAATATCACACAAGCAAGAAGGGTTTGTTTCAGCCCTGGTCTAAGATACTGGGTGAAACTATAGTAAGCAGCCCTAGGGCAGGCCAGAAATTGACACTAATAAGAAGTGAAGTTGAGCTCATTATGAAAACATGGAGATGCCCGTGTCTAAGCATTTATCTGTTACCTCATCAGCTGATCAAGGCTACTAGATCTCTGCCATTGGCAGACAATTTCATCCTCAGACAAGAGTCACAGCTAGCAAGCTTGAGCTGCAGTAGGATTTGCTCTTTCCCTTATACTCCACTCTTATTTTTTTCTCATATGGAAAGTACGAATATTTAATGAAAATGAGCTTTAAGAGCAGTACACTTTGAAAGGATTCTTAGGCATATTTTATTGTACTATTACCCACGAGCTGGTAGATACCAACTCTTTCTTTATATGATAGAAATGCTCCTCAGAGAACACTCCAATAGTTAACAACATTTCACTTGGATATGTCTAAAGAAATCTGTAACTGAGAAACCGTTTAGGGATAAACAGAACACACCATCATACTTTAAAAATTTTTAAAAAGGCCTTTCCACGTAGTTTACAATTCAGTGATACAATGATAATCAAGATAACAGCCCTATGTCCTCTCTCATTTCTGAAAATCGACATGATCTTGGCTGGCAAAAAAATTGCTTCATATCCCTCCGGTTCTCAGCTGTTTTCTTTACCCAGTTTCCTCTGGAAATATTAGGTTATGACCCGACCCTACTGAAAACAGGGGTTACACTTATTGCCAAAGCTCTGGGTTCCTGGAAGGAGATGAATGATTACGGTAGGATTTGGACTGTGGAAATACCCTTTGAGCACCACAGTCAGATAAGGAGGAGAAAATTAATCTGCTTAGTGGGCTGTGGGCTTTTGCTGGGCTTCCAGATGGAATTGGTGCTGTCAGAAAAGAGATCGCCCCTGGCATGTGTTTTACCGAGATAGTTAAGTACCCTACTGCTCACCTTTGACTGGTCTAAGTCTTGTTCACCTTGGATAATCACCACAGCTGGAAAAAATGCAGGGAAAGCTCGCCTTTCTTTGGGCTTCTTTATCTCCTTGCCATTCTTGAGTGTTTTCCTTGGAGACCCAAACATACAAGAATATCCTGTATGTGATATGTGTAAAAAAAAAAAAGGCTGATAAGATATTTTCATTTTCTTTTTATGGCCACTTCTCAAAAAAATATTCACACAGAAGACCTGTTCCCTTTGGGGAAATCAAGTCATGCTTCCAAGTTCACCCAGGAAGATAGCCATCATTGGAGATTCCCTGTAAGCAGGTCCTGGTTTGACTGACACTTCAAGAGAAATAGGGAGCTAGAACAAATATGCTCCAACATTAAATCACATATTTTATTGTAAATGCTGCCAGGGATCTCCAAATTTTGCCAACAATCACAGCACTGGCAATATTATCACTGTTAAGTTTTTTTTTCCTTTGTAAAAGTTGGCAGCCTTACCTACTCATACCTGGGCAGCAGTAGTTGGAACGCATAAAAAGAAACTGGAGGCTTCTTTAAATCGTGTGTGTTCCCTGATTGGCCAGGTTGGGCATTGCTACAACATGTTGTGCTGCATCTGAGACAGCAGCATGTAGTAAAGCTTGAAGGCTGAATGAATGGATGTTGACTATTAGAGAAAACACATGCTGGGCCTGGCGGTGCAGATCTGCCATCCCAGCTACTCAGAAGGCATAAGCAAGAAGACTGTAAATTCAAGGGTTGTCTGGACTACAGAGCAAAGGTGTCTCATCAGACCAAAATAAACAGGTATCTGATGTATTGCTGTGGTGAGCCTAATTTTAATCACATTGCAGCAATATAATAGTTGGAATGCTGAGTGCATTGTCTGGCTGTGCAATCCCATTTTTATGTTGCCAACATCAATGCAAATATATTTGAGCTAGGACGAGTAGGTGGCAAAATAAGAAAGATGTGTCCATATTCCTTAAAGGAGATGCTGATATTTCACAAGCTAGAAAGTAGAAAGTCCAGATGATAGGTCCAGGGGAGTTAGAGGAAACTCTGAGGAGCTCAGTGGAAAGGTGGAGTAGCCAAAGAGAGCAGTGTCAAGCAGCCTACGCCATGAGATGCTTTCCATACGACATCCCTAGGTATTTTGGGGTTTTCTTGGTTATTTAGTCCTTGAAGATATTTAGAGGCTGTTTGAATGGTGAAGGAGATGCTTTGGCCCCTGGGGTCCTGACCATCTGAAGATTCTGCATGGGCAAGACTCCCAGACTTTCCTAAGTGGAAATAACCAGAAGAGACAAGGAGAAGTCTGAGCAAGTATGGGGCCCTTGTGTGTAGAAAGCTCATTGCTTCTACTTGCTACGACGTAGGCTGAGAGGATAGGAACTCCACAGGGATGCTAAGAATATCCTCCAAAACCAAAGCAGAGGGGCTGGAGAGTTGGCTCCATGGTTAGGAGCACAGGTTGCTAGAAGACTGGTTTCCATCCCCAGCGCCCGCATGGTGGCTCCCAACTTTCTGTAACTCCAGTCCTAGGGGATCCCAAAGTCATCTTCTGGCCTCCGTGGGTACTTAATATATGTGGTATACAGACATCCATTCAAGCAAACACTCATGCACATAAAATAAAAATAAGTAAAAATATCTCAAAATTTTTTAAATAAAAAATAAAATCAGAACAGAGATGATAGTTTTGCCTTCCACAACACAGTTTGCCTCTGGACATTGTAAAAGCTGGCAAAATGTTAGAGCTGCTTCAGTATCATTTAAAACTAGACAATGGTAACTCCATATCCCCCTGAATGCAGAAGCTGGAATGCTGTTAGGCCAATACAAGGCAAAAAAAAAATAGAATGTTTGCAAGAGCGTGCTAAAAGCAGAAGCTGTGTGCACAGCCTCTTGTCTCCCCTGGGAGCAGCCCTATGCCTGTAGCAGGTGCTCTATGTCATGGGCTTTTGTACAGTCAGCTCTTTTTAATCCAGTTTCTGGTTCATCCCTGAGGGCCTCATAGTGACAGGATGGTATTGGCTCTCATCAGTTTGATAAATGGAGTAGGGATACAGCATAGAGAGGGTGATGTCTAAGCTAAAAAAAAAAAAGTGACCATCCAGCCAGGCATTGGTGGCACAGGCCTTTAATCCCAGCTCTCTGGAGGCAGAGGCAGGCAGATAGATCTCTGGGAGTTTGAGGCCCACCTGGTCTACAGAGTGAGTTCCAGGACAGCGTCCAAAACAATACAGAGAAACCCTGTCTCAAAAAACCAAAAAAAAAAAAAAAGTCACCATCCAAACAAGGGATGCTAGTTTTACTAACTGATAGTGCCTCTCCAGGGCCAAGTTCTGCAGTTAGGATTATTAGTTATAATAATAATGCAGCACCCGCATTAGGAGAGAAAGGTGAGCACAGTTCACTGAGGTGCAAAACAGTTATTTCTCATTCTCTGAAAGGGAACAAAACCCAACACTGAGTCAACTGTCAGTTCAGTCTTCTGAGAGCTACACCCTGGGAAGCCCCAGTACCTTGAGATTTCTACCACATCCCTGGATGTAGAAACAGGATATTCAGGGCAACGAAAGGGAATATGGGAATTACCACTCAGAATTGGGGCTAACTCCAGCCATCCTAGTCAGGCCATAACTGTTTCAACTGTGACTTACTTGTCTCTGCTTGTGCTATGACGTATTTCTGCTACAAATCCTTTCTTCTTACCCGTGCAGGGAGGAAGCCTTGAAGCTGCTTCCATCCTTCTCTCCTAGGTTTGAGTGAGGAGCCGACTCCCTGCTGGCCCTTCTGTTCTTTGTCTCTCAGGGCATGTGGGTAAAGATCTGGGGGGCAGGGAGACCTTCTGGCACCACCCATCGTTCTGTTGCCTGTGTTCTCAGAATTCAGAGTTTCCAACTCCGAGACCCGGTTCAAAGTTCTGAATGAAGGCCTTCTCTCCTCCCTGGTACTTGCCTCCAAAAAAACCTTCTAGCCCAGCTGCAGCTTCCTGAGACTTCACCCTAACTCTTGTCTTCTCTGTTGATTTGCCTCTGGGAAAAGTTGTAGCTAATGGATATAGAGTATGAATAACTGATGATTTTTTAAAACAGTTCTAAAATAATTGTGCATCCCAGTGACGTATGTTTGGAACGGGAGCATGTTCAGGTGTGTGGTCTGGGCTATGATTGGCTTGAGTCATTCCTGGAAATAAGAAGAAGGGGGTATGAGAGTGGGAATGTTTGTGATCCTTGAGCCCAATTTTGAAGAGACAGGGAGAAAGCTATCTTTATAAGAGGGAGACGCCCCAATTTGAAACTAGGGAGATGGAGACAGTGTTTCTCTTTTTCTAAGTTTCTGCGCCCCCACTCAGTGCCACACAGTACACATTTAGTGCTCAGCGTCACCCAGTGTACCAGCACCCAGCCTTTCCTTCCTCTCCTCCACTCAGAGGGTGATTTATCATACCCATCTCGAGTTCCTAGAAAGTGCTGGGAAAGTGTTCTGAGCATCTCTCTTGGGTGAATGGAGCTAAGTTCTTCACAAGGCTGTGCACACAACCAATTTTTTTTTCTCAGAGAGTCTGTGAGCACTCTGCTGGCCCGCTGGCATTACTACTCTGGTTCTTGGGTCTTTAACTTATGTTCTCAGAGTTTCTCCATGTTTTGTGGATGGTTGTGCTACGTGATGGAGACACCTCTGTGTTCTTGAACATAGAAGCTTTTGGAGGGGGCAGCGATTTCTGAGATCAGGATTCCCACTCCAGTGGACATTGTCTCCTAAGGAGAGGATGGGACAGGAAGCTTCATCTCTCTACCAGAACTCTTTAGGAACAGAACTGAAACTGCTTAACCTATTATCTTTTTCTTCATATTTTACAACTGGGTTCAGAGTCCTTACTTGGACTTCATACTTGGGTGGGTGAGCCTTTCTCAATTACTGGACACCTCAACATAGATATTGAGTATCTACATCATGATTGTGTGAAATGACCTTTCTTAGAAGCTTCAAGTACTAATCCTGAAAGCCTCAGTCAGCCTTTGTAGCCCGGAGCTTCATGGTTCTATGATGTGTGCCTTTGAAAAGTCCACAAGGGCCAGCGAGGTTGTTCAGTGGGTAAGAGCACATGCCCCCGAGCCTGAGGATCCGAGTTTTATCACTGGAACCTACATGGTGCAAGGAGAAAACCAACTCACTCAAAGTGACCTTTAACTTCTACTTATATGCAGCAATTCCCCATCAACATAAATAAATGCAATACAATTATACAAGAAAATAAGCTACATATTCCCAAAATGGAAGTGGATTTTTGTCTCAACCTGAACTGTTAATTAGGGCTTCCCACATGTTACTAAAGCTACCAGACTAGTTTCTGAAGGCTACACCCCTGGTTCCCTGTGGGTGTGTCTCCTTTAGCTGGATCTTTTCCATTCCATTTTTTCCCTTCGTAAGAAGCACTCACAAATGCCTTCCCAAAGATTGATTCTTGCCATGTCAGTCCTCACAGATTTCAAATGCTCACATGTAGTGTGATGGCCAGATTTCCATGTTGAATAAGTAGGTAAACCTAACTCTACCTCTTTCTTTTATCTGTTGCTACAACATTCCTCCCACTTTCCTCCATTCCTCCTCATCCCTTCACTTTGAAGAAACTCCTTTCTCATTTTGTTTACATTCCTGGCAAACAACGGTAGGTGGCAGTAACATTTCAACTCAAACGACATTCAGGGCACTCCACAAACTGAAGTGCTATTCAGCAGGAAAAAGCAAACTGTACAAGCTAACGGTGAAATTGCTATTTAAAAAAAAAAGCCTAATACATGTAAGTGCAAGAATATGCTTTAAAAATAAACAGTATATTTCAAACACAGCTCACAGAGGGGCCATCCATGGATGTGTTTTGCATAGACAGTCTTAAAGATGGAGTAGTAATGAGAAAGGAGACAAACGAGTGGATATTCACTTCAAATGAAGAGCTCATCAGGGTTGTGATGCACATTTCGAGACTTTTACCTCCTTGACAATGCCCATCTCTGTGCTCCCCCCACACACACCCCACTCTTTCTCTGCCCTTCCCCTGTGTTGGGAGTGAATGTTACCTTTGATGCCCTCTGGCTGTCCCTGAAGGGGTTTGTGACCACTTGAATAGAGTGTGTTTGTCTCTCTCCTCTCAATGCCACTTTGTGTGGGGCTTAACTTTCATCTTCGCTCTCATTCTCGCCTGCTCTTTTATGGTTTGTGTTTTGTTCATTGTCTTAGAGAAATGAGCATAATTAGAAGGAACAAAAGCAAACAAAGAGGGGTTTATGTAGTTGATAGAGACTCTCAAAGCAAAAGAAAAAAAATTTTCCTGCCCTGTTTTCCTTAATTATAGATGCTCTGCGGACAGAGTGATGGTGGCAAAGTTGTCCCTTGGCTCTCTGGCTCACTGTTTCTCACCAAGTCCTCAGTGTGATGCCATGGAGTGGTTTCCTCTAGGGATGGGCAACACAGACCTTTGATAGAAACTCAAGTGAGGAAAGCTGTTGCCTAGAGATAAGAATCTGTAGTACAGGTTCAAAGTACATTAAGCCACACCTAGGTTTCCTTGATTTAAATGGAGGTTCTTGCCCATAAAGCAAGGTCTGGACCCTGCTAATTCACAGGGTAACAGAGGAAAAGCAAACCTGGCATTTCCCCAGTAGTAAAACAGAGCTTGAAAATGTGCCTGGAAAGAGTGTCTTATGCGAAGTTGGTTTCCATTTGAGACTTCTTAGGTGTCTCACAAGGAACCAGAATACTCTCGTAAACGTGACACCCAATAGCCACACCCAGATATGTCTGTCTGAGTATTCACCAGGGGAAGAGAGTGATTCTATGCGATGGGTTTTAACTGCAAAAAGTTTGCATTCTACCAAAGTGTGAAAGTATAGATGAAGAGAATTTAGAGAGCTCTGAAGGCTGTTGTCAGGAAAAGGAAATAGAAAAAAAGAGAGAGAGAGCCAGATGGGTTGGGCAAGAACATGGAGAGTTGATGAGCCAGATAAAAACTTCTCCATGTGTGTGTGTATGTATGTATATATGTATGTATGTGTGTATGTATATTGGTATTTTGAGACAGGGATTCTCTGTGTAACAGCCCTGACTGTTTTGGAATTCACAGAGATCTGTCTGCCTCAGCCTCCTGAGATCAGGGAATAAAGGCATTCAATGAATAGGATGTGTCATCAACCCAGTCTTATAGAAATCATTTTGTTAGTTATAGTCCTCACCTGGAAGGTAAAGAGCAAAGGCGCGCACGAGAAAGGAATACTAATAAAATCCGTGTGCGCAATAGTTCTCAGTATATGGGCATATGGGCTGTTTTATTCCCTGCTTTATGCCCCAACTAGCATCTTACCACTAAGACGCCTTATCCACAGTGTGTTGAGTGGTGTATAGGGGCAGTGCAGGTGCCGGCTCACAGCAGCTGCTTTTGTTTATAATGTTGCCATACTGGACCAGTCTGTGAGTCTATAAGTAGCTCGAGTTCTTCTACCCCATCTACAGTCTGTTGTGTTAGGAGATTATCTTGGTATTTATGGAATATAGTTTCCACTTTATGTCTCAGACTAGGCTTTCATACCCGTCTTGTGTATTTATTTTAACTTCATCTCTCAATGTGGTGGCCCCCTCCTTGTGATGGTCTCCCAGCATTCTGATGGTTCACACATGTTAAGTATATACCTTGGGGATGCTGGGAAGGAAGACAAGCATTATTTTTGTAGGTAACTCTTGTTAAATACTAATGGAAATGTGTGAGTAGGCTCCTAGTATTCATCCACTCTATCCTCTTTGACTTCCAGTATCTAAGGGAGGAAACGGTGCATGTAGCCTGAGGGAGGACCAAGCCGAAAAGCTATGGATGCCACTAAATGAAAGCTATGAGATGAGAAGAAAGTGAAACACTATGTTGAGCCTTAAAGAAAAAACAGAATTAAGATACTGTCGATACTGTCACTAGAATATATACCTTTATAAATCTTACAAATTTAGAGCAGCTCAGGGGAGATCCCACAAGTTCACATCCCCAAAACCTACTGCACAGCATCATGCAAGGTTATGAAGACTAGAGTAGCCGTGACATCTATTACTGCAGCTCTGAGTTCACTGACGGAAAGTGTTGGGATGGCACAAGAGGCACCGCACTTTTAAGGAACATATGCCTTCATGAATTTAACCCTCTTCTGCTATTGCATCTTGCTGCTTTGCCCGTAGGAAACCAGACATGAAGCTTTGAGTGTCCTTAAGCCTTGTGGTTGATCCACATGTAAAGCAAGAAGTTTTGGATGGAGATTTGTGGATGGACGGCAGTTTAAGAAAGGTCTTTGGTCTTGTGTCTTGTAACTGACAGAGTCTAGATCCAGAAATGTCCAATACAGTAACCAATGGTTAGTATATGTGTTAGGTCTCATTCCCTAAGATTCCTATTGCATCGAATAATCATATAGGATTTAGTACAATGACTCATTACAATAGCATATAGTTCAGCTGTTCTCAGCCTGTGGGTCACAACCCCTTGAGGGATGTAATACCTCTTTCACAGGGGTCACATATCAACTATCTTGCATATCAGATATTTAGATTATGATACATAGCAATAGCAAAATTACAGTTATGAAGTAGCAGTGAAATAATGTTATGGTTGAGTGTCACCACAACATGAAGAACTGTGTTAAAGGGTCTTAGCATTAGGAAGGTTAAGAACCACTAATATAGTTAGATAATTTCAAATATTCACACATTCCTGTTGAAAATCTTGATCTCGGTGAATAAATGCAATCCATAAGAAGTCTAGAGCTATTACCTACAGCCTTCAACACAAATTTGCTTTTTTAAAAATTTGCTTTAAGTATTCAAACATTTTATTTTGCTTTTGGATCTCTCTGTCTGTTGCTTTTTCTTAAAAATGAAGTAAAATAAAAGAGGTACTGGTCAATTGTATGATCCTCTACCTAAGAAAGTACTGTATTTCCCTGGAGCATCTCTGACATGGCTAGCGGTGCTATCCATCAGAAATTGTTCTGTTTCCATGGTTCTTAAAATCCTTCTGGACCCTCCTCTACAGTGTCCCTGGGTCTTCAGTATAGGAGCTGAATGTGCTCAGTGGGGCTCTGCACCCCATGGTCACTTACTTTTTGTAGTTGACCATTTGTGGATCATGTTCTTTACCCAGGATCCTGCCAAGCAGCCTGGTAACCTCCATAGATGTGGGTTATGGCCTTATGAATTGCATTCCAGTCAACAGACTGCAAAGGTTCTTTCCCTCCAATTTTGCCATCGTTATTGCTATTTACATGTTTTGATGATGAAGGCCACTCTAACAGGAGTAAGATCTCATGGTTTTGGCTTTGGACCTCCATTTTTCTGATAACATAATTCTGAGCATGTTTTTCCTTTTTTTTCTTTTTTTGTCATCTGTGTCTTTTGAGAGATTTCTATCATGATTTTTTTGCTTGATTGATTCTTGTTTTGCAAATATTTTCTCATTATACATTGCAGATTTTATCCTTTTATCAGATCATTTGCAAATACTTCCTCATATTCTGTGTTATCTCCCAGCCTGTTTGTTGTTTCCTTTGGTGTGTAGAGATTTTTCAATATGATAGGATTCCATTTGTCTGATTTTGCCTTTGTTTCTATTTCTTTTAAGGTTCCATTTAGAAAATGTTGCTCATGCTGGTGTCATGATACTTTTTGTTAATACTTTCTGTAGTAATTTGTCTTTTTGGGACCTTATATTTATGTCTTTAATCCATTAGTGTTGGATTTTTAAAATATGTTTTTAATTAAACACATACTAGTTGCACATTTATGGAAATTAAGTTGACACGTATATAATTTCATTCTTTTATGTGCAGATTTCTAGTTTTCCCAGAGTCACTTACTGAAGACTGTCATTTTTCCATTTGATTGTCTTGATTCCTTCGTAGCAAGTCAGTGGGGTGAACTATGTATCTTTACTTACGATCTTTATTCTTATTCTATTCCACTTCTATGTTTGTGTGTCTGTTTATATAGGAATTACCAGCTGTTTTGCTTACTATATCTTTAGTAAGCAAATGTATATAATGTATATAAATTTATTTTTTTACATTTAAATTAAAGTAAAATTATTTCACTTAGCCCTAATCAGCACCTCCCAGGTCCCATGTCTCCATGTCAAATTGACAGCTTCTTCTTATATTTTTTTACTATTGTTACATGTATATGTGTATGTATGACCAAATCTATAAGTGCAACTTGTTCATTTTGTTTTTGTGTATATGATTTCAGGGCTGACCACTTTGCTAGATAACCAGTTAGGGAACTCATCCATGGAAGAGGCTCCTAATTCTCCTTTTCTAAGCAGTTATTAGCTGCCTGTACTTCTTTATTTTAAGATGAGACCTCCTGAGAGTTTCTCCTTTCTGTGTTAGCATGCCTATTGGTATTGCTGTTGACAAAGTCTTGTTTATGCATCCATGTCAAGGAAGAGCAGTATGCATTTTAAAGTCAGGTGTTGTGATGCCTATAGCTTTGTTCATTTTGCTCTAGATTGCCTTTGTTTCATGAGCTCTTTTTTGATTTTATATTAATTTTAGAGTAGTGTTTACAATATATGTATAAGATGACTTTGGTACTGTATTTAATAAGTAACTCAACTTGTATTGCCACTAACATGACATGCCTTTCTGTATATTGTGCCTTCTCCACTTTTTATGCTAATTTTATATAGTCACAGTTTTCTGTAGAAGCCCCCCTTTTTTCTGGAGAATAAGCTCCGCCCCCAAGACATCAAGAGATACTGCCTAAAACTTCCTTTAACATGTATTTTTACTTTTTTAAAAATTGCTCTAAGGATGCAAACATCTTTTGTTCTGGAATCCTTATGTGTGCATTAATTTAAATACAAATTAATATAAAAATTATCAGCAAGATGGCAGAATACTATGACATTTTAAATTATTTACCTCTTATGCTACTCTTCTCTTTACCATGGCAACAAATAGGCTCTTCTCTCCCTCTCTGATTTACTAGTCAAAGGCTGTGCTCTCTTTAGTCCCCATGGATTCCCTGGTCATACATTGCTTTCTGCAATTCTCAAAGGCTCTATTTCCCTCCCAACTCACCACTCTGTTCACTCTTTCCATTTTCGAATGTCATGCAGATTGAGTAACCATTCGTAACTTCATGACCTCATCTTTTTTGTGTGTTCTGCTGACATTTGGATTTTTTGAGGAGCTATGGTGGCTTTTTGATTACTTATGATATTTTCACTGGGTAAGTTCTTCCCAGAACTTCTGGCTCAGGGTAGATAATTGTAGGAAGGTTAACTGTGGGTTGTTCATTTTCAGATCCTTTTTTTTTTAAATCAGTACTCTGTTTTGGAGTTTGATCTAATGTCTCAAGAGCAGGGCATCTCAGCTCAGAGCGAGACTTTCTGCCCTGGCCTTGTGGTATATATTGTAGCTGTGTCTTTACAGCTTATTAAAATCATGACTGTTCTTGTGACGTGTAGTCCAGCTTTTACTGTATTTAGTACCTCTTCTTCATATATGGTTGTTTAGCTTGTAAACATCTAGATTACTAAAAGATGTTTTTATTGGTTTCCACCCTCATTATTTTTCATGGGTTTCAAAGAGAATAAAAAACAGACACTCTTATTTTTCCTTCTTGACATGGAAGTGTAGCAGTAACACTTGGGTTTATCTTCTCTCTATTCACTTTAGATCATTCAAAAATAGAAAGCAGAACGTGTGACTTTCAAACATTGTTTGTATTTATTTTAGAAAGTCAGTTCCAGACACTTGAAAATTTATGAGCTCCATATGGAATGGCCTTAACTCCCCGAGTCATGGGCTTTATCATTCCTTTGCATTCCAGCAGTACTGAGTTATTTATGTTTCTGATAACGTCTATGAAATTTCAGTTCTGCTTGCTTTATATATGATTGCTTCTGTCTAGAATTTTTCTCTCACTTACTTAATGAGCTCTTATTAATTCCTTAAAGCTGGGGCAGGATGGTTTTGACCTTTTGAGTTTGTTTTATTCTTAGGGACGTGACCTCTCTCACTATTAACCTTGACTCACTCATTAAATCAATGTGAATTAAAAGACTCCAGAATGAATGATAACAATTTAAGTTTGATAGAATAGAATAATAAATTTTAAGTGTAGTCTTTGAATTCTTATTTTGGTCTTGGTCTTGTCTTATTTTTTTCCATATGTTGTATTTGAATGAAATAAGAATGTAAATAGTTCCAAGCAAGCAATTAAAAAATAGCACACACACACACACACACACACAAACACAAACACACACACACACACACATATATATATATATATATATATATATATATATATACTGTAGATAATAATAAAGGCTAGTGATTAGGGAGAGGGATTCTACATCTTTGAGTTAGTAAATGCTAGGCATAGTTCACACTGTGAAGGTCACTTCTAGATCTGAGATTGTGTACATAGAAGGGTATTAAACAAGTTCAGGACCATATCTGTCAGGCATGGTGGGAGAATAAATAGAGAGTTTTACTGTGTGCCTCAACTGTCAGTTCAGCTGTCAGAAAGAAGATTAAGCCCTGGAATTCAACCTCTATTTTAAAAATAACTGCTTACCCTTCTCATTGCAGGATATTTCTTCTCTCCTGACTGAGTTCTCTGAAACTTTGTAAGCC
This sequence comes from Mesocricetus auratus, assembly GCF_017639785.1. Lineage (NCBI taxonomy): Eukaryota > Metazoa > Chordata > Mammalia > Rodentia > Cricetidae > Mesocricetus > Mesocricetus auratus. The sequence goes on from NW_024429200.1 coordinate 5,062,201, forward strand.
CATTTCCAGCCTAAATGGATGATGTGCTTGTCTCTGTAGTATAGTCTAGTGATGTTTGCAGTGAAAGGTGAAATGCCAAGTGAGGGTTGAAATACTCCATATGTCTTCAAATTCCACAAGTCCAGGGGTGTGGGAGACATTCAGCCACAGAAATTCAACATGACTAATCCTTGCAAAACACTCTGAAATGGATAGTTCATCTTCTCTGCCTGGCCATACCTCAGAATGCATCCCCGTGGGATTTTAATGGAGCCATCTGGATTTTTTCAGATTTAGTATTAAATGTTTTTCAGAAAGGCAGAAAAAGACTGTGTTTCAGAGCTCCCACCTGAGACACTCAGGAGACCATGGGCATGGGTTTCTCTTTGTTCTCGTTCTCTGTAAGAAATTAATTGCAAATATGCGTTTGCTTCCTTTTCATAAAAAGACAGAAGTGAAGATGTTAGTTTGTTGCTGACTCACTTTTCATTTCCCAGGAAACTTCATTAGTGCATTTATTTCCAATCTGTGTTCTTTAGAATCACCTTTTAATTTCATTTTACCTTCTATTCAATGTACTTCCCACTTATTTTTTTCCCTTCTAAAGCAGATTTTGGTATCCTTATTGCTGGATGTCTTGGGTATCTTTTGGCTTTGAAGATGCTCATTCCAAGGCTCCTTTTCTCAGAACTGCGATGCAGACAGTTCTCAAGGTCATTTAATGGTACTATGATAATGTTTGAAGATCCCTAAAATATATCTTATTCTGAGAACCAGGCTGCTGGTACTGAAATACATTCAACTCAACAAATGTGAAGCAAGGTCCAATTTTTTCTAATTCTGATGTGCTTCTACATTGCCAGGAGGTAATTACATACAAAGACCAATGTGTGGATTGCACAAAATCTGGGAACTTTAAGAGGAACATAAATCAGTTTCAACAAAGGAGGCTAGCTGTTTCTTGGGTTAGTTATTTGTCAGTTTCTGCTCATCATTCATCTAGTTTATTTGTCTCTTAAACACATTTTTTCCCATCAAGTCTTTGGACTCTCTCTTTCATGTGCAAAATTCTACTTGAAAAGGCTCATGAAATGGGTTAGCACTTTGCACTAACAGATATCTACATTTTCTTTCCATTACTACCGTGTGTGCAACCATTGCCGTGTACTCACATAATAAAAAGTTAAATTGCTCATCAGGAGATCAAGGGAAGCAGTTGCATCCTCAAGTTGTTTAACATTGCTTTAACAACTATTATATCTTTGAATGTGTATCTCCTTTAAAGTCTCTCTCTCATGTCTCATGAATATCAATGCTAGGTTACTTTGCTTCTTGTGCTATCATCTTCCTTGTCATGGGTTACCACCCTAATGGTTCTGATGGACCAGCTATTAAGAGAAAAGGAGAGAGTGTATCTACAGGAAGCATGGGATTTCTTCTTTTTACCTTTTAGCTTCTAAGAATTCTACATGTATTTCTCATCAGTTAGGCCATCACAAGAAAGTCTGTCCTATGCTCATGCAAACATTAAATTCAATGAAAAATGTATACAAACATAATGATAATTGTGCATTCATGTTCTTTTACTTCTGTTCCATTTTTAAAATATCTAAGCATGCCCCTATGTGCATAAAGTTTAGCACACATTTGTGTTCCTGGATTTGTTCTAGCTGTTTGGCCTAGGTTTCACTTGGTAACATATTTCAACAAATTCTCATTCTTTCAAGATAAATTCAGACTTAATTAAAATTTTTTTCAGCCCTGTGAAACCGTGCCTAACCTGTTCACATTATAGTAATCCATAATACTCAACCAATCCAGATAATATAGAAGTTGTATTAACTAGAATATCTTTTATCAAGTATACTAATCACATTGCCTTCTATACTGAGTTTCTCCTTAACTGACTTTTTATTACGGCTTATTTATTATTTTTTATTTTATGTGATTGAATGTTTATCCTGCATTTGTGTATGTGTAGCATGCATGTGCCTGGTACTCATGGAGGCCACAAGGTTTCAGATCACCTGGAACTAGGTTTAAGGATGGCTGTGAGTCACCATGTGTATGGTGGGAACCAAACCTGGGTCCTCTGCAGGAATATCAAGTGCTTTTAACCACTGAACCATCTCTCCAGCCCCAACTATATAATTTCTGTAGAATTATTTGTGCTTATTATTATCATTATCATATATCAAATATTTACCATGTTTATATTGTCTTTTTTAGGTCACCAGTCTCTTCAGAAGATCATGGTAAGAACATGCCATTTTTATACTAAATTATGCACTCAAAAATTTGTCCCTGGTCATAACACCTCACTGTCAGAGAAGAAAATTATTAAGGAAGTCTCTCTAGGATGTTGATACAGTAGTTTGGTGTGTGTGTGTGTGTGTGTGTGTGTGTGTGTGTGTGTGTGCAGTTGGCAAACACTTTTAAAAACATGATCCACAGAAGCCAAGTCTGATATCTGGTATTATTTTCAAATCCCTTCTAACCATTTTTGGTTGACAAGCATTGTGATGTCAATGTCTTCTGCCTGGTTTCTGTCCAGCCATCACAAACGTTGCATGTTTTCTAGGTAAGCATGTGTTTTCTGTAAGTCTGATTTCCTCCTCTAAAATGAGGATATGCTATAGGAGATATCTCCCAAGTCCCTTCCAGACCTTGAGGCTGCATCTTTGCACAGCCGCTGGCAGAGTGCTGTACATCTGAGATGGAGCGGTTCGGCAAGTGAGCAAGCTGCTATTTAGTCGGTGTGAAGTCTTCTTCTTTTAAGAGACTGCCACTTTACTCAAAGGACAGGATGTCTAATTATGTCATCTCTAACCTTTGTTCACTTATTCCGGCAGTTCTCAAATTGTTTGTCAGGTGGCTATAATGAGCTCATCATATCATAGGACGATGTTTCACAAACACCGGTATTCAGGATTAGCTTACGGCTTGTTGATGGCTCTCTTTCTTGGACTTTTAAGATTGTCCCATAAACATAACCCACCCCTGTAGATTACCTCTTTCCAATTGACTGAGTATACATACATAGCACCTTTCACATATAAGATGCGACAGATCAAAAATCGTGGTTGGCTTTTTGCTATTGTATTTGGAAACAAGGTCTAAGAGGCCTAAGGATAGAATCTTCATCTTCTTCTACTGCTTATTGTTTTATCCTCCACCTTTCCCCCATTCCCCTGTCAATTACCCGCATTCCAGGTGTACGATTCTGCATCTAATTTCTGGATCATCCCATTTTTAATTTTTATCTTTTTTTTTTGCATCTTCTGCTTCATTCTTGCTGTTCCCTGGAAGGAAATGACTTCTTTTTGTATGTAGATGGTTTATGCTCATCTTTTTTAAATCTTTCGTGAGAGCTTTCTGGTACACTTGTTGTGACATAACTTTTCCTAAGCATAACACATGCATCTGAAGCTTCCCTTAGTTGGCTCTTCAGACTGAATTTCTTTGATATAGTCCCCGACAGCAAGTAAATGTTTAAAAAAATGTATTTATTAAGTGAATTAAATAAGGAAATGGAGAGGGGGGTCTCCTCCTGCTGCTACATTATGAAGTCTGTCCTAATATTGGAACAAAGTTGTGTCATGTTCTCTAAAAAATTGTAGGGAAAATTCTGTTCAAGGCCCATTAAGTGTGAATTAGGTAATCAACCACCTAATGGTAAACCGTTATTGCATGTTATTTTGCTGATTGTTGCTTGTATGAATAGGATTTTGATTGTATATTTGTAAGTCCTTCAGCTTTCATGTCCAAATGATAAATTAGAAATGTGTGTTTGCCTCTATTTTGAACTATTTTTACCCTTAATAACCTTTGGCTGTTTTTGTTTTTCTATCCATAAGAGTGCAACCTCTATTCAAGGGGCAGGGTTCTAAATTAAAGTTCTTAAGGGGTTAGGAGAGATCTCTAGGTATATGTCAGGGCCCTTCACAGCTGTGAAAGACGATCCCTGCCCAAATAACATGCTCTTAGAAGTAAGAGTATTTTAACAGCTATTAAATGTGATTAGTTGAGGAACTACTGTGCAAATTAGATGAGTATTACATTTTGGCAAATACAAAAAAATGCATTATATAGTTATACCTCTTTGTCTCCAGCAACTTCTAAAAATAGTTTAAGCATGTGTGCTGATTTACCTATGCCACCTAACTGTTCATCATCTACTATCCTTAGGGAACTATTTTTCACATGTTTCTTTATTGCTATGATTTTTACATGTTTCTTTATACTACTCCACACTGTGTGCTTCCTTACCTTTATGTGTTTTATGAATTAATATTTGGGGTGGCCATCATAAGACATCTTGAGTGCATTTGTCTGCTGGAAAGACATTGCAATGCATCTGTGAGAGAGGTGAATCAAGATTTTCCAATTTACTCTACAAGAATTGAGGCTCACTGGCAAATGGATCATGAAACCAGAATATAAAAGCCTGTGCCTCTCAGTGTTCTCTTTTGTTCCTTTTCCACCAGCCATCCCATTTCCTTCAGTAGTCACTGCTCCCTTCGGCTATTTCTGAAACAAATTCATTCTCAGAGAAATCTGACTTAGGAAGTCCCATAGCTCTGCTGTTTCCCATCCTTACAGGTTCGCTTCAGAGATCACTTGGGTGCCGCCATTCCACTCCTGTTCTTTTATTCTGCTTGTCCGTGTACTGGGGTTCTTCATACCTGCTCTGTGTATCATCTTCATACCTGCTCTGTGTCATCTTCATACCTGCTCTGTGTCATCTTCATACCTGCTCTGTGTATCTTCATACGTGCTCTGTGTATCTTCATACCTGCTCTGTGTATCTTCATACGTGCTCGGTGTATCTTCATACCTGCTCTGTGTCATCTTCATACGTGCTCTGTGTATCATCTTCATACCTGCTCTGTGTATCTTCATATGTGCTCTGTGTATCTTCATACCTGCTCTGTGTATCATCTCCATATGTGCTCTGTATATCATCTTCATACCTGCTCTGTATATCTTCATACCTGCTCTGTGTATCATCTTCATACCTGCTCTGTGTATCATCTTCATACCTGCTCTGTGTATCTTCATACCTGCTCTGTGTATCTTCATACGTGCTCTGTGTATCATCTTCATACCTGCTCTGTGTATCTTCATACGTGCTCTGTGTATCTTCATACCTGTTCTGTGTATCTTCATACATGCTCTGTGTATCTTCATACGTGTTCTGTGTATCTTCATACGTGCTCTGTGTATCTTCATACGTGCTCTGTGTATCTTCATATGTGCTCTGTGTATCTTCATACCTGCTCTGTGTATCTTCATACGTGCTCTGTGTATCTTCATATCTGCCCTGTGTATCTTCTGCAGAAATAAGCTTCCAGCTTGTTACAGGCGCCCAAGCACCCAGTCGTTATGTTCTTCTATCCAGGCAGTGTGAGAGGAAGTGTAGCTCGGTTAATGTTAGCTCCACATAGCTTAGAGGTTAAGTGTGCTGGCTCATGCACACAACCCCAGCTACTCGGGAGGGCAGGAAAGTTAAAATTGGAGGGCCAGCTCAGAAAATTTAGTGAGTTTTGTTGTCAAAACAAACAAACACACAAACAAATAGAAAGTCAAGAAAAGTTTAAAACTATAGTGGCCAACAGAGAGAAGTCTTTTAACTTTATCTATAAACATTAATTTTTCACTGGAAACCTTTATTTTTATATCAGGCCAAGGAAGAACAAAATGTCCATTACATAATTTGACTTGTAGTCCCCAAGTAAAGAGTGGGTTCAGGATTGGATGAGTGGTCATACAAGATTGCCAACACTAGGCATGGATGGCACATACATTATTTTGATATTCATAACGCAGTATTAATGTCTTTGAGAGTAGAAGATAAAATGTTCTGAGCACTTACCCGGAGCTGTGCAAGGACACTTTAACTGCATTATCCCGTTCCATTGTTATTAGGTAACAGCCTACAATGCATGCATCATCCTAACTCTGTAGCTGGGGAATCAAGTCCATAAATATCTGGCTTGATATCACATAGCTACTAAGTGGGAGAGTTAATTTAAACCCAGATTCAATATCCAAAGTATCTTTCTGTTTTTTCTTTTAACTTTACCACATTTCTGGGAAAACAAAGAAATGATTGTCAACATTAAGGTAAATTGACAGAATTATTGAGAGGGGAGAAAAGTTCCTTCCGTCTAACAAGAGTTTATTTACTGCTGTGTAAGTAATTTCTTTTTAATGACAAAAGAAAACCGAATAAAAAAACTAACAACTTCTCCCTCCTGCTGGGAATGATTTGTCCCAGTAGAAAAAGTGAAATACCGATGTCACATTTTCTCATAATTAGTTAGCTGAGTGAAACCGATGCTGCAGGGAAGCCTGCCATGTGACTCCCAGGGGGAGCATTATGTTTTAATGCAACATCTGGAAGCTGGAGCCCCTCTCTGTCAGAAGATAAGGTTGACTGTGATTGATGGCCCTGCTCTCTGAGTTTCCTCTCCATTTAGAGCCTCACACTTCATCATCTCAGTTGTGACTGGAGTCACCTCTTCCAGTCCAGGCGGCTTCTCAAGCTCTATAAGCTCTTGGGTCCCTTTTTGCTCTTTGCACGTTGGTTTTCTAAGCCTATCAGAGTGCTGTTCCTAGAGCCATTACCCGTGTGAGCACCCCCAAAGGGCAATTTCCAATGAATGTCTATCCTGGTACAGAATGGGGGAGAATCTTTGCCAGCCATACATCTGACAGAGGATTAATATCCAGGAAGAAAGAAGGAAGGAAAGAAAGAAAAGAAAGGACTCATTTAAAAAATGGGTCCAAGACCTGAACAGAGAATTTACAAAAGAAGAAGAAAAAATGGTACACCATAAAAAGCATCACTAGACTCTTAAAAGAAGACCAGTAAGCTACTTGATTCCCCAGCAGCATCCGAGTGGCCACCCCTGTTACACGCACACGCACAGGCACACAGGTGCACACAGCTCCTTTGGACACGGTTCTGTTGCCATAGTAAGGATCAGACAAGGACGGCAGTGACCAATCTGGAAAAATGTAATGACTATAGTCACAAGCATCAAATCTGTGGGTCAGGCTTGGAGTTGACTGTCCTTTATAGTATTGACAATAACACACCTTGTTTGTTAATATGGTACAAAACTCTGAGATATCAAAATCTATTCCTTGTTAATTCATTTTTCTGGGTTTTGATTTTGCTTTCAGTTTTACATTTATGTGTGGGTGTGGTGGGTGTGCATGAGCGTGTTCATGTGGTGTGTGTGTATGTGCATATCTGTGTACTGCAAGGTACAAGTGGAGGCCAGGGAACAACTTTCCACTCTGTGGTTTTCAGGGATTGAACTCGGGTTGTCAGGTGTCTTCACCTGCTAAACCATCTCATCAGCCCTTAACTCATTTTTCTTCTCTTTGTATGTGTGGTACTGTGAATGAACACAGGGACTCTATGTGTGCTAGGCTAGTACCCCACCACAACCTGTATTCCCTGCCCTTTGTTTTTATATCCTACTTTGACTAGGTTGACCATGAGCTGACTATATAGCCCAGCTAGGCATGGAATAGCAAACCTCCTGTGTTCGCCTCCTGAGCATCTGGGATTCTGGGGCTGTGCTATTAGGCTCAATCATTTTTCTAACATGAATATAAACATGTATGCATATGAAAATAGTTAACACATAAAAAATAACTAAAGAAATCATTGTGAGCCATTTCCTAGCTTAAAATGAAAACTTATATAATTTGAGAGTTTCAGGTTGTCTGCCTTTCTGACTGTATTAACTTCCCTATGTTCCAGAGTAACTGAATTTTCCTCCTTGTCAGTCATGTCATTTCTTTTTTATTTTAATATATATAAATAATATATATTTTATTTAATATATACATATATGTGCATATATATGTATATATATACATACCCCACATGTGGATGTATGTATGTTTGTACATAGAGTTTTGCTCACATTAAATCCTTTCAAGATGAATCAGGATGTATATTTTTCTGTGATTTGGTTTGAACCTTTGCATTTTTAAAAATAGTACTTTATTTGCTCTTTGAAATGTTCATACATTTATACAATGTGTTTTTAGCATACCTTCTCACCACTACCTCCTTCCAGCTCTTCCTAGAGCTCTTCAATATTCCCCTTGCAACTTCATGTCCTCTTTCTTTATGTTGTTGTTAATATAATGAATAACCCTGAGTGAAATTAATTAGTGCTGGCCATAGGTGTGTGACCATCCAGTGGGGTATGGACAACATAACAGAAGAAGCCATCAACTGACCACAGCTCCTTTGTTAAAGGTCTAAGGATGTGGTTTCTGGAGCCCACTCCTCTCTCAAGGATGGTATGTTTACTGGCTGGATCTTGTTGTGTAGGTGGCCACAGCTGTTATGAGCTATTATGTGCACCCTCCATGTGGTCTCCAGGAGACTGCATTTCCAAGCTTTCCTGCCCATCCCCCAGCTCTTACATTCTTTTTGCCCCTCTTCCCAAATGTCTCCTGAGGCTTAGATAGAAGAGGAAATGCTGCTATAGATGATCCAGTCACATCTGAGCATGTACAGTCACTCATACTCAGCACCTTGACTCTACATAACACTACCCATTGCAAAAAGAAGCTTGAAGTTGAAAGCATCCCAGTCTGTGAGTACAATAGGTAGAAGGCATGACCACTTAACATGACAGCAGCAATAGATTGCACCTAGGTCCCTGTAATTTCCCAGTCATGGATTTTGTAAGTTGAATCAGATTGTGTAAACTTTTGTGATTCATCTTTGATGTTGTCATGGTTATCTTGTTCATTTGTTACATGGTATATTGTTTCTGCTAAATAAGTGCACAGCAATTTTATAAGTGTAATCTGCCATTGATAAATGCTTATACAGACTACAGAGTTTTGGTTTTGGAAAATACTACCACTATAGATGTTCTTTTCCACACTACTTCTGATATTCTTGTGTGAGAATTCCCCTAATGTTTAAGACCCTCAATGGTGATGACTTAGTTAGATGGTAGATTGTACATATCTTCAGCCTTTCAGGTGAATGGAGTAAGTGGTCATTCAAACATGTGCAGACTCTCAATGGCATTGACTTAGCTAGGTAATAGATTGTACACATCTTCAGCCTTTCAGATAAATGGAATAAGCAGTCATTCAAACATGTGCTCTTGGCCTCGGTGGATAAGTGCTTCCACTGACCCACCCAGCTGATGCTTGAAGTTAATGAATTAAAAAATAGTTGCCAGTATCATGGTAGTGTGACCTTGAAACTTGTGATAGAACATATTTTGTGTTCAGTAGTTACATATTGGTGGAGCATCTTTTCATGTATTTATAGGCTAATAGTGTTTGTTAATCTATGAAATGCTTCATTTCGTTATTGGCCTAACTGCTCTCCCTTTGGATTATCTGTTTCTTTTTCTTTTTTAGACAAATGATTCCATAAACATATTTTTGAATGTTATGGATACATTTTTCTTCTCTCTGTTATGAATTTCCTTCAGCTTGTGGGCCACATTTTAAAACTCCTTTGGGTTTCATCCAATAGACAGATGCTCACTATTTTAAAATATTTCAAATTATTATTTTCCTGTAGTTGATGTCTTTTGGATGTTTTAAAGAATTGCATAACGCAAAGTTAAAATCCTTATTGCATTCTAAAAAAGTGTAGTTGCATTCTTTATCAATTTTGTGGTTTAGTGAGAAATAAAGATGCATTTTCTTTTGTTATTTTTTTGTTGCTTGAGAATTCATATAAGCATATAATGTGTTTTGACCAAAACCACCTGTTTCTTTTCCAACTCATCCAGTACCCCACCACCATTTTTCTCTCACACATTCATGTATTCATTTTAAAGTCCAGGGGGTCCACTTACTTAGCGCTGTCAGTACGTACATGTCCCTCTACTGGAGCATGGGCAGCCTTTGGGGGGGGGAGATTCATATGTGAGAACACCTATTTCATTTATTATCTACTTCCTTACTGGTTTATAAAGCCAGTTCTGTCTTTTTGTCTTGTCCTTTTTATTTTTATTTTAATTCATATTTTCTTACTTGCTTTTAAAAAGTAGAATAATTTTTATTAGATATAAAACATCTAATTTACATAGCAAAATTGCAAGCACACATACAGTTTTTAAAACTCTGCAAAATTAAAAACTATGAAAAATTCAAAGAGAAAAATTACAAACCAACCCACATAAATATAGGGTTGATAAAATGACAAAATTATATGAACAAAAAGTTGTATGCATCATAATAATCAAAGGGCTTGGAAATTATGGAATACTTTCCAGCTGATCACAGAGAAATTATTGTTACTACCATAAATCTTTTTTTCATGCCTTTTTGGTATTTCATGCATGTGTGGTATATTTACATCAATTTCATCCCTCCCTCTCCCCCAAATACTCCTACTTCCTCTCAAATTCATAATCTCTTCTTTCTTTAATTGTTGTTATATGTGTGAATCTGTGTACATAAATATACACATTGTATACTCTCTCTCTCTCTCACACACATACACACACACATATGTTATGAGTACAACCTGAATCTATTTACTTACAGTTAGTGTTTAGAGCTAACTGCTTAGGGTAAGAGGATCTACCAAGTGGCTCAACCTTGGAGAAGACTGATTCTCTCAGCATTTACCAATTGCCTATAGGTCTTCAACTAGGAGTAGGGCTTTGTGAGAGTTCTCCCTTCCATGCTGGCATGTCAGTTAGTGTTGTCATTGTGTGGATCTTGTTTAGGTGACGTATGGTTGAGATTTTATGGGTACAGAAGACATTTTATCTCAGAGGGCCTAGTACTCTGGCTCTTACAATATTTCTGTCCTTTCTGCAATGTTCCCTTAGACTTAGGGATCATGTTGTAGATATATCAATTGAACTTGAGCACTCCATGGTCTATCCATTTTGACCAGTTGTGGATTTCTTTTTTTTCCGCAATGATCTCCATGTATTGTAAAGAGAAGTTTCTTTGGTGAAGAGTGAGAGCTGAACTCAACTGTGGGTATAAAGATAAGTATTAAGAATGCATTTAGAAAGTATACTGGTTTGGGAGCACAGCATTACCACGTTCTCTTCTAGAGTCCATGATCTCACCAGCCACAGGTAATTAGCTAGGTTTACAGAGCCAGGCATGGAGTTATTCTTATTCAGTAGATCTCAAGTCTAATTAGATAGCTGTTGGATACTCACAAGAAAGAAATGTCAATATTGTAATAGATTTTCTCAGTTGTTTTATTGACCAATATGTTTATTACTTTTTAAAAGGCTTATTTATAATATATACATCAGTGTTTTGTCTTCATTTATCTATACACACTTCATATGAGCCCATGGAGGGCATCTGATCCCATAGACACTTGTGAGTTACCAGGTGTGTGTTGGGAACTGAACCTAGGTCCTCTGCAATCTTGAAATCTGAGCCATCCCTCCAACCCTAACACACTTATACCCAAACTACACTGTTTTAGTTGTTCTGACACTGTTATGGATCCTAAAATCTGATAGAAGATAAACTCACAGATTCCTTCAGAGTAACTTAGTCACAGTAGCCTTTTTATTTATGTAAAATTTAAAAGCAGTTTGTAATGTTACGTATTAAAGTTTCATGATCAGTCTGGAGAGTGGCTTGGCTCAGTAGTTGAGTGACTGTTCCAGAGGACTTGAGCTGGGATCCCAGCCCCCAGGCCACCTGGATCACACTGTATGCAACTTCAGCTCCAGGAGATCCAGCATCTTTTGGCATTCACAGTCACCTGCACACAAGTCACATGCACAAATAAAAATAAGTCTTCAATTTTTTCATGAATATCACTTGAATTTATAAATGAGAATGGAGAATAGTGATATCTTTATGACAAAAAGCCTTCAGTTTCTAGTTGTGTCTCTTTACATTTAATTGGATATCAGTAGTATTTTATAGTTTCATCATCTTCTATTTCTAGACACTTTATATCATTAATGACACTTTATGTGTTGTGATTTTAAAGTTGCATTTTCTAAGTGATTTTTTTATTATTTTGTGTGTGGTTTTTTGTTTGTTTGTTTGGTTTTTGTTTTTTTCCTGGCATACTGCAGTGTAGTTGACTTTTTTTTTATTTTTTTGGTTTTTTTTGAGACAGGGTTTCTCTGTGGCTTTGGAGGCTGTCCTGGAACTCACTCTGTAGACCAGGCTGGCCTCGAACTCACAGAGATCCGCCTGCCTCTGCCTCTGCCAACTGAGTGCTGGGATTAAAGGTGTGCGCCACCAACGTCTGGCTGTAGTTGACTTTTAAAAGCTTGTGTTTGTATCAAGATTCCTGTTAACCTTTAACTTCATAAACTTTACATGAAGGGCCAGGGTTTTTTTTTTCTATTTTTTTATTTAAATTAGAAACAAGCTTTGTTTTACTCCCTCCCCTCCTCTCCTGAACCCCCACTAATCCCCTATCCCCTTTCTACTCCCTAGGGAGGGTGAGGCCTTCCATGTGGGAATCTTCACAGTCGGTCATAAAATTTGGAGCAGGGACTAGGCCCTTCCCTGTGTGTCTAGCCTGAGAGAGTATCCCTCTGTGTGGAATGGGCTCCCAAAGCTCATTCATATACTAGGAATAAATACTGATCTACTATCAGAGGTCCCATAGATTGCCCAGGCCTCCTAACTGATACCCACATTCAGGGGGTCTGGGTCAGTCCTATGCTTCTTTCCCAACTATCATTCTGATTTCCGTGAGCTTCCCTTGTTCAGGACAGCTATTTCTGTGAGTTTCTCCAGCCTGGTCTTGACCCCTCTGCTCATCATTCCTCCCTCTCTGCAACTGGATTCCAGGAGTTCAGCTCAGTACTTAGCTGTGGGTGTCTGCTTCTGCTTCCATCAGCTACTGGATGAAGGCTCTAGGATGGCATATAATGTAGTCATCAATCTCATTATTGGGAAAGGGCATTTAAGGTAGCTTAGATTGTTAGTTGATGTCATCCTTGTAGATCTCTGGACATTTTCCTAGTGCCATATTTCTTTTTAAACCTATAATGGCTCCCTCTATTATGGTATCTCTTTCCTTGCTCTCCTCTATTCTTCCCCCAACTCAATCTTCCTGCTCCCTCATGTCCTCCTCTCCTAACTCCCTCTGCCCTCCTCACATGCTCCCAATTTTCTCAGGAGATCTCGTCCCTTTCCCTTTTGCCAGGGGCCATGTATGTCTCTCTTAGGGTCCTCTTTGTTTCCTAGCTTCTCTGGTGCTGTGGATTGTAGGCTGGTAATCCTTTGCTCTATGTCTAAAATACTTACATGAGTGAATACATAGATAATTCTGTACAGGTAACATTGTCAATAAATATTGAGAATTTCAGTCTACTCTCTCCTGTTGTTATGCTTTTGCATGTAATTTTATGTCCCTATCCACACTGATGCAGAACTGAATAGGTAGGTGTTGGTATGCAGTATCATTGCTGATGTTGTGAAGTCACTATGAATGCCATCTATAACTTCTGCTAAGTCGACAGTTTAGTGCTCCATGACCTCAGGGTAGGTGGTAGCAATTTGGCCATAGATATTTGAAGGCTTTTCTTTCATATTCAAATTTAACATATAATGAAGATTTCACTCATTATCTTCTTCTTCGTCTTGTTGTTTCTCCTTCACCTGTTAACCTCATGCACCTCAGTAATTGTTCCCCCACCCCCGCCCCGTGGAAATCAGTATCATATTCATGATAAGAACGAAAATCTATTAGCATATTTATCTCCTTTACATGGTGCTAGTTCTCCATTTGCTAATGATTTATCTGACATCTGTGTTCATGGGTATGATTGGCTTTTTAATTTCTTTTACGTTTTTCTATTTCCATTTATTGGTGACTAATGCTTGCTCCATCAAATCAATGAGAAATACATTATCTTTTTCTAACCTCTGAGATAATTCACCAAACCCTTGAGTCATCTACTTCTGGAATACTTTACTTGTCCTCCTATTTTTATTTCACAGACAAGGAAAGTAGGAGATCCCAGGCATAGTTAATAAGTTTAGAAGAAGGATGCAGACTCAGGCAGTTGGGATCCAAGACTGACTCTGAATCAACTCTCTGTACAGTGTGTCAGCAGCTGAGCTTGCATCATCAGGATTCTGTTTCTAAAACTGAGGTATTAGAGTTCATGTTTGGTGGGCCCTTTTCTTTAAAGATGAAGAAGTGCTCCTCTTCATATAACATGGCACTGAAAAAATTCCATTTTCCCATCCCCGAACTTCATAATTAGGGAAACAGGAACCTCATTCCCTGCCAGTAAGCCTCAGATTTGTTGACATATAGCTTTTCCTTCAGGAACTAGCACAATAAAGGAGACACCCTCATGACTAGAAGAGTGGAATAAACTGAGGAAGGAAGCTGCTTTCCCCTTTCCTGTGAGTGGAAATACAGATGGAAACATCTGCAGCCTTGAATTGCCTTCTCGGAATAGCTTACCACACTGGCCTCCACCATATGCTACCTTGCAATGACTTTGGTCTAGCTGATGCCAAGTTGCTAGAGGATATTTTCCCCTATACTCGGTTTTCTACCCTTTAATCTCCCATTGGTTTTCTAATTAGGTTCAAACTTTCTAGAGCTTGCATTTAGGGCTGATCTCAATTTCGTCTCTGTTGCTTTCATGAGTAATTTCTATTCCTTTGCTTACAGACACCCCCTGGATCCCAATTCCCCGGGGTTCATTCAGCCATATAACTTCTATCACCTTCTACTATTCCTCTGGAAGACCAGCTTTGTCTTTTATTCTGCATTATCCTCTGTACTTATTAATTCCTGTGTGTTGGAGCCAAATCCAGGAGCCTAAGGACAAACAAAGATGAATTTCCCTGACAGCTTAAATGCTTGGGCTTTCTCCTTCCTTATTCTTTCACTGATTTTTAAAAATGTATTCCTTTAAAATATATTTCCTCTTGAGCGGTGTTTCACTTCATTGACTCTAAGCCCAATGAATAAAGACATTGCCCTGTTCTCTGCAATGCCCTGGCACAGAACCGAATTCCTCTATTCAAGCCTTACTGTTAAATTTGCTACCCTCTGTGGTGTTGGCAAACAGAACCTTCCAGGGCACATCTTTGAATCCCGCTGCAGCCTCATTAATGCTGGTCCCTGTGGTAGAAGATAGGTCAGCCCTGGTCCTTTTCCAAAGAGATTCAGTTACAAATGCACTGAGAAGATGGCCTTTTGCAGTAGTTTCAATGGGCACTCCCCAAAGGCTGTGTGAAAAGGAAGAAATAAAAATGACAGTGCACCCACCCGTATTGCTCCTTTTTCCCGAATCCCTGGAAAATAGATTATCTGCTTCTGATTAAAAATAAAGCAAGGGAACAAAACAGCTCCCATCTAGAGTTCCCCAAATCTGGTTAATGTTATTTTGTGTGTGTTCTGACCCTACTGTGCTCCCCCCTCTCTGCTTGATGGTAAGCATATGATCCTTTTGAACCTTTGGGTTTCTTTGGAGCGCTTTGTTGGCGATAATTATCTAACTATCTGTGAAGGGCTGATTATTGAGTGTGCTGTGGGAGGGGCAGGCGTTCTTTCTCCTGATTGATTCACAACAGTGCTGTAGATTGCCTTCTGGTGCAGAGGACAGTTAAAGGAATGTCTGAAAATAATAAAGAATAAGAAATCAACAGGAAGATGGAGAGTTTGGAAGGGTAGAGCTGGCCTCCTGGATTGCATTTACGTGGAAGGATGGGATCAAAGACCACCAAATGAAGTGACGTGTCTGACAACAAATAGTTATCATAGAGCCTGTTACCCCCATAGAAAAGTGATAGTTAATCATCATATGTCAATAAAGCATTTGTTAAAAGACAAAAAAAAAGTGAATCTGGCTTTTCTAAAGAAAACGTGGGTTCTCTGAGCCTTGGATTGTATCTACTTTTTCATTATAATAGAAATGGAGAATTAACAGTGTGGTTATTTACTGAGATTATTTATTTAAGGTTTTTATTGTATGAAAACATGTGCATTGACATGTTAATGTTCAGTATAGCCATGGTTCTAGGTTGACACAATGGCGGTTGATGTCATGTATTCCTCAATGAGGATAAATGTCATTCTGTTTCTGTTCTTCCTTGTAATTTAAATTCTTAATTCTCTATGAAAACCCCAATGTTCTCTACCCAAAGCTGATTTACTAGAAGATATTTTCCTCTTGCAATGATTAAGTTCCCTGAATCATTATGATAATTGAGTGGAAAAAAAAAAGAAATAAAAAGGAAAGGACATGACTGATCCTAGGTGAGGTGAACAGGGTTTATTATAAATATGTGGGAGAGTATAGTCAGAGGCAGGGACCCCTGGGAGAGTCCAGAGTGGACATGACCAGACTGAGCTGTGCCAATGGAAGAGGGGGAAAGGAGGAAGAGGGTAGCCAGGTACAGCAGCCAGGAGGCCCAAAGCTATAAAAAGAGCAGGTAACCCAAAATGGTTCAATGATGTAGGGAAGAACAGCCCAGCCCCTGGACTGGAGAGCTCAGCCTAGGAGGCAGAGTTTGCCAGCCAGAAGGACCCTGCAACAGGTAGTTACTAAGGTTTGTGGGGGGACCTGAAGGACAGAGTCTTCATTGATATGTTAAATAGGCACCTTAGCCATTTGTCCCAGGTTTGAAACCTAACAATAATTAGTTGCAACATATTAGAATGCATAACACTATTTCAAACAGTACCTAGTAGAACGCCACTTTAACAAGATTGCTCTAGTACTTTG
This sequence comes from Mesocricetus auratus, assembly GCF_017639785.1. Classification (NCBI taxonomy): domain Eukaryota; kingdom Metazoa; phylum Chordata; class Mammalia; order Rodentia; family Cricetidae; genus Mesocricetus; species Mesocricetus auratus. The sequence continues at coordinate 5,078,892 of NW_024429200.1, forward strand.
GAAGCATTTGTTTTGTTTTGAAAGAGAGTTCCATGTAACCCAGGCTATCCTGTGACTTGCTGTATAGCTATGAAAGACCCTTTCTCCTCCTTCTATCTCCTCAGTGCTGGGATCGTATATATGTACCACCATGTCCAGCCTTGGCAACATTGTTTGTTTGTTTTTTAATCAGTTAAAATGTTTTTCTTGCCTGTGTGGTCTGTTGTAACTATTTAGGCTTGAACTGTTTTGGTTAGAGATAGATTCATCTGTCCAGGCCTGCAACAAAATCATGTCAACTAAATGCTTCTTGAATGACTTTCCACAATGCTCCTGCAAGTCCTCTAGGCAGGTTTAGGTGTTGTAGTATTTTTTAGAATGTTTTTTCTTGGCATCCTAAAGCATCCACTGACCAGACAGCATCACTGCTTCTAATACTTAGGAATATGTCCCGTTCATCATTATGTCCCATTTCTACCTCGGAAAGGCAAAACCTGGTATGTGGAAGGTACTAAGAGGCTTTAACTTCTTGAACCAATCGTGAAAACGTCTATTTAGAAGGACCAGGTGTGGTTGCCTAATGGCACTCCTTACAGTCAGATAAAGGAGAAAGAGTATTACCATGCTAGGGAGCCAGGCTCTTTAGTAAGCCTCTCCTAGCCTGGATACACACCCTGGTTTTATTCTAAATTAGCTATGTGACACTGAATATGGTTAATGTCAAGGCATGGAAATAGAAGGATAATAATTATACATATATCTGATGGGTTTAGTGAACATTAATTAGATTAAGTAATAAAGGTGAGGCTTCTAAATTAAGCCTAACAAATAAAATGCTTGCAAATATTAAAAGAAATGAAGTACAACAGAGGTCATCAATGTTCAATAGCCAAATCAGAATACACTCCTTTATTAAGTATAGCCCCTATGTCCTACTTATATGGGCTTCCAACATTAATTAGTAAAACCTGTTATTTTACATATTTCCAGGACTAGACATTTCCTTCAGGTGACAGCCCAATAGGCAGAGGATGACTTCTGTCATTGTAAGTAATGGCTAGCCACGTGAGATTTGAAGGCAGGGCAGGCCAGGATAAGTACAGTCTGAAGAGGAAAGAGCCCTCCATAGGGTGGACAGTCCTTAACAAAGCATTCACCTTCGTTCTTGGTTTCTCCGTGGATCAGGCTGCGCTGGCTGTCTTGAAAGTCCCCTTCAGCTTTGTGTGTGCTTGCCTCTAAGCTAGAGAAGATCAGTGATGCGACACATGAGGGAAAAGCAAGCAGGACACCTACAGGTGCCAAGGCAATGCCTGTGCTTATGACGGCAAGCCACAATGCCGCTGCAACACTTCACTATGGAGAGGCAAACCAGCTTTACCAGTGCGTGAATGCTCTGGGGGGCTTCCACACTGGTTCCTTCCACCTGCCAGTGAACAATACCCACTCCTTCCTGAGACAAAGTAAAACCTGTTCCGTTTTAAAAGGATAATTTCTGCTCACTTCTCATTGGGGGACAGGCATTTTCTGCTACCTCTCACCCTAGCAAGAGAAGGAAATTGTTTGGGCCATCTGGCCAAAAATTAAGAGAGCTGTTGTATCATCTGCATGCACAAAGAATCTAAACCACCAGTGTCCCTGTCAACTGTGCTGTTCTCCTTTGTGTCCCTCAAGTCACCAGACCTTCCTCATCTCGCACCACTCTGCCCATCTTCAGAAAAGCACCTATGCTACTCTTCCTCGGCATTCCGATTAACCAGGCACCGCTCGGACCTAGATATTTCAATATATTTTGTGTGTTTTTGACTTTTAGGAAGAGGGTGATAATCTTGGCCATGGTTGCATTATGGCAACGAAGTTCCTGGGAGCTTTACGTGGTGGGAGAAGGGACTCCGGGCTCCAGCCTCTCACTTAATTTTGCTTGTGTTTTGTCTTCATCCCTTGGACACAGTTTTCTCAGCTCCCTTTTTTCCTTCCTTCCCCCGGCCCTGTTCTGAGTGCTTTCACTTTTTCAGGTGATGCACTTTCTTCAGGGTTCTGTGTCCGCCACTCTCCCGTCTTCTCTGCTAGAGAAATCCTTGTTCTCCTGTATAGCTTCTTCTTCCGACCAGGCAACTCTGCCCTACAAGGCTGCTTCTCTAATGGCCTGTGGACACATTGGGCTGTGTGGGAATCCAGAGGTTAACTTTGTCTATCTTTTCTTTCTGAAGAATGTTTGAGTTCTCAGGAAGGATGAAGGTCCAGTCTTTATTTCACTTCATGGCAACTGGCCCATGAAATGCAGCCCTTTGCGAGTGTCGCTGATGACTTCCTGCTACTGTTAAGTCTAGCTGATGTTTCTCTGCTGAGCATGCTCAGAGCTCGACATTTGTCTCACTACTCTGGTTTCTTAGGCAAATTGTTGCTTAATCAGCTTAATACAAGGTAACGAAGGTCAACAATTGATTTTTACATTTCTCAAATTAGATATTATAAATCTTTTTCCTCTTCCAATGACTGTCTGTCATGTGCTTATATGGGGATAGCAAAAATATATATTTCTTTACAGCAGTTGCAAGCACAAATTACCTCATCTGTCCTTATACTGTTTTTCAAATTTGCGCAGTTTTGTATATATATATATATATATATATATATATATATATATATATATATATTCCCAACATCTTTTTCTGATAGTAACTCTTATTGTATTTACTCCTCCTTGGTTTCATTTTGGTTCCAGTGAGGGATGTGTTAGCACTTTTTTTAATGCCTCATTTTAGAGAGAGTGGCCAGCTGTGTTAGGGACTGATAAGGCGCTTAGTGTACAACCTGATAGCCATTTGACCCATAAACCTATAATCTCTCAGAACTCTAGAATACACTCTTACTTGAATCCTGGCCTCAAGCCCATTTCTTTTCCCCTGAAGTGTTGATGTATGGTCAAAGCCAGAAACCATCTATCCTTTTCAGGCTCCATCAGCAGTTGGTTCTGAACCCACCACATGCATACTTTTCTCAACCTGAATTCCTTTTAGAGGTCTGAAGGGCAATGTTAAAATAGATCAAATAAACTCACGGAGGCCAGTCTAAGAGAAGGGACGAAGCCTAAGTCCCAGTTCTACTTGTTATCAGCTCTGTAAAAGTCAAGAGGATCTGTGGGTCAGTGCAGCCTCCCCTGCTGTGTAGCACTTTCCTCTCATTAGTGAGGCCGAGCTTTATTTTATTTTAATACTCTCACTCTCGGGGTTATACCTTTCTCATCCAAATGACTGCAAAGAAAAAATAAACAAAGTGACTCAATTTAAATTAAATTCTCTCAACGTTATGGGAGGATACAGGAACTTCAGAGAATACTGGTATTCCTTTTGTGTATCTTACCCAAATTGGTTTGCAATATGCTCAGCGTCTCAATTTGCATTACTTCATTCAAATGTTAAGAAAGAAAAGAATGTTATTGTCTACCATAATTACTTGGAATTCATGAGTTTTATAATGTACCATAACTAGGTTAAGTCCTTTAAAAATACAAAAACCCCTCTCAATTTGTACAAGCTCAAAATTAACTGAGCAACAGAGTTAGTGGAACTCTGTGATACTGATGCCATGAATGGATATTCTCTTCTAGTTGAGGGGTAATTGGGCACTTACATCAGATGGTGGTATGGTAAGAGAAAAAAAGTAGTGACCATTATACCCAAATACGGTACCATTAATTTATCACTAGAGAAAGCATTCAACTTGAATGCTAGTTCAGTTGTAGAGGTTGGCCAGAGGGGAATTTTCAAGAACCCTGCTGATCCCTCTTGTGATTGCTGTGATGTATTTTACACAGCTGAGTGAAGCTAGCATGCTATGAGTGGCGAAGGGTGTGTGCTCCATTGGCCTTATAACCTACAGAGACTTTTGTGAATTCAGGGCTCAAAGCAAATTATTTAATTAGTTAATTAAGATCCAAGGCTAACAAAGTAACACTCATCGTTGACTTCACATAGAGTTCTGGTTTGACTCCTATGTAGATATTTCTAGTCTTGAAATCTTTGGATACACCAAATAAGCAAAACTAAATTTTCAAAGAGATGTAGAAAATCTTTGGGACTTGGAAATTGACTTGCAGGTAAAAACATGCCAATGGAAAAGGCTCCCTCCCTCCCAGCCTCCCTCCCTCCCTCTTGACCTTTTCCTTTGTGGCACTGGGGAGCAAACCCAGGGTCTCAAACATGTGAAGCATAGACACTAACACTGAATTAAATTCCCTACCCAGGTGGCCTTTCTTTTACTTCCTGTAACATCTTCCACAGTTCTTAGTTAAAAGAGAAGTGATAACCAGGTGGACCACTGGCTATGGGGTCAACCACATACATACTTAGTGCTTACTAATTTCCCATACCATGAAGTTTTCACAGAAAGCTACAGCGTCAATAAAGTAAGGGGATATAAAAGCACATTATGCATACCTTTAGCTTAACTGCAGTGCTGGAATTAAACACACAAAATAGCTAACACTTTCACAATAACAAAATACCAAATGAAGTGCTGCTAGGAAACATCTGGTCTCTGCACTGTTTACAGCCAGTTCCAGTGGTGAGTAAAAGGAGTGAAGGGCTTTCCAAAGAGGGCACATTCTGGTCCCCTGGCAGCAAGGTAGAGTGTTTCTGCTGGAGGGAACACTAGATGCTTGCACTTCTATTTTTGTCCAAACAGAAAACTTCTTCCATGCTCATAGGGGCTTCAAAAGGATTGCTACAGCAGATGGAAAGAACCCATATACACTGTGCATGCAATTACTAGGAGCTGATTGAATTTGAGCATTAGCTCTATCATTAGAGAGAAACGGAGCCTATCTCTGTTTCCCATAAATGGTTATACACTCTGAAGTAGATATGGCCCAGGGTATGCTTTGGATCCAAGACCACGGAACTATTAGACGCTGCTAATGTTTACTCCCTATAATGCGGGTGATGATGAATGGCATGAAGTATGTGCTCTATATCTTTCAGACAGTATTTCTTCAACTATATAGCACAAGGACTGTACCAGTGGTTCTCAACCTGTGGGTCGTGACCCTTTGGGGGATGAATGACCTTTCCACAGGGGTCACCGAAGATCATCGGAAAATGTAGATATTTACAATTACAATTAATAACAGTAGAAAAATTTAGGTTATGAAGTAGCAACAAAAATAATTTTATGGTTGGGGATCACCATAACATGAAGAACTGTATTAAAGGGTCACATCATTAGGAAGTTTGAGAACCAATGAACTATACTATAGTGAATGGAAATTTTATTGGAGGATAAAGGGGGAAATCAGAAAAGTCCTGTCTCACACTAGTGATTAAGGAGACACTAGGGTCAGAATTTATCTTGAGCTAAATTTTTAATTCAATCAACAAGTACACTAATTTATCCTGTTTTGAAATTACAAAGCATAAGATTAAGAAAAGTTAATATAGAGTTTAAGGACCTAATTCCTTTGGTGTCAATGAAAAATGAATGATTGATGGATTTAAGACAAATGCCAAGTTCACACTTGCCTCAATCAGATCACAAGTATATGTCACCCTGTCCCCTTAATCAATCACTATGACATCCTGTTTGGCCAATGGGAAGTCTGTACCATCAGCTTCCCCAAAGTCCACTTCTCTAGAGAGATTTCTCCACATAGCTTTTCCTGTATATACTCAATCAGAAACACTCTGTTCAATTTTTCTGTTTGTAAGTAGCCAGTGATAATACACAAAAAGCACACTGAAAGCTTAGCTTGCAAAGACTGGATTTAGGATAATAATCAATCATGGCAAAGGTAATCTAACACACACTTAATGGTATGGACAGCCACTGTGAGTTATGCTAATTAGGCCTAAATGGGAAGCAGCTCAGTAAAATGATTGCATTTAATATTATTTTACATAGATACACCGAACAAGTCCAAGACTTGAGTGTTATTATAAGAAAAGCCATGAATCTATTTCAATAGATCTGTTTTTCTCAATGTAACTTCTGTACATTAGCTCTTATTATAGAAAGAACACTTGTCTCATAGCCTGTTCAATCATCAAATATTTCCTTAGGCCCAGAATAAAATGCAGAAGTCTTTAGAAATATCTGATTTCTCCTTTCCTCACCCCATCTTGGACTTGTTTGGTGTGTCTATGTAAAATAATATTAATTGCAATCATTTTCCTGAGCTGCTTCCCATTTAGTCCTAATTAGCATAATTCACAGTGGCTGTCCATAACATTAAGTGTGTGTTAGATTACCTTTGCCATGCTTGATAATTATCCTAAATTCTATCTTTGCAAGCTAAGCTTCCACAGTTTGTTGCTTGTATATTGTGACTAGCTTCTAAACAAGCAGAAAAATTGACCAGTGTTTCTGTTGAGTAAATACAGGAAAGGCTAAGTGAAGAAATCTCTCTAGAGACTCCTGGTGCTGAATGAATACAGGGAATGTCTGAAAACTTCATCTCCACACCAGACTGAACAAGCTCTGTACCTAATATTCGCCTTGGGTCTGCTCCTCATTAAGTGTCTCCATTTACACAAAAAGAGGTTGAGTTAAAACTATATATTGACTTTACTGTTTAATAGGTCCTTTGTTTTAATTTGGGGGCATCAGGGTCCAAGTAGAAAACAAACCAACCAGCACACTATGGTGAAAATCACTTGACCCCAGAAGAGAGGGGGGGACAGGAAATAATTGAAATGACAGTCATGTGTACTTTTGATCTTTTGCTGTCCGTGAGGCACAGGAAATGACAGTTCATGTCCTACGCCCTTTGTTTTACATCTGTCAAATAAGAGATTGCAGACAAAGACAGGTAGATGTAGAAAGTTTCTACTAACTGCAAATTGTGATCCTTGCTCTAGACAGGGACATGTTAATTTATTTTTTATTTTTTATTTGGTTTTACGAGACAGGGTTTCTCTGTATTGTTTTGGAGACTGTCGGTCCAGCCTGGCCTCGAACTCACAGAGATCCACCTGCCTCTGCCTCCCGAGTGCTGGGATTAAAGGCGTGAGCCACCACAGCCCAGCTGGGACATGCTCATTTAAAACCATGTACAGCTTTCCAAATCCATGGTTATGACTCAGTGCAATCAACCAACTTACCTTTGAGATTGTCATGCATCGTCCTTTGTTCATCCTTTGTCCTTTTATTTTTTTATACAATACTTTTAAGCATTTGAATGGTTGCTGCCACGAGGAGATGATAATGAATCAGGTAATTATATGTTACATTTAAGACTGAACAATAATTAGGGATTGTATATTAGTCTTTTAAAAACATTCTTGTCTGGAGGGTTTTGATTTTGTTTCATATAATATATGCAGTTCTTCCATGTGATTTTTTAAGAAATGCATCAGGGCTGGAGAGATGGCTCAGAAGTTGGGAGTACTTGCTGCTCTTCCAAAGGAACAATTTTTGGTTCCCAGTACCTGGCTATATTGAGTGGTTCATATCCACCTGTAACTCTAATTATGGAGGTTCTGACACCCTCTTGTAGCCTCTGTTGGCCCTGCATTCATGTGCAAATACCAACACATGTTTACACATAATTAAAAGTAAAAATAAAAAAGAATTACAAGCATATTATATGTGTTCCTTAGGCACATTATTTATGCTTTTTATTCCTAACTATTTTTGTTGTCAAATCAAGAATTACAACTTAAACTTTTCCTTCAGAAGTAACCATACACCAAATTGTTGGGTTATAAATTTCCTTTATCTAAAATGTTTTTCTCTGTGGCCAGGTTGAAAATCATGAGTAAGCATCTGTATTCTGTTAAGTAGATTTTGCCATCGTGAGTTCATTTCTGTTCTAGTTTCTTTCTGTTGCTGTGGTAAAACACTTTGACGAAAAGCAGCATAGGGGAGGAAAGATGGGCTTCTTCGGTTTGAAATTCCATCACTGAAGGACAGTCACCCCTGTGAGAATGATTTAGGCATCTGGGAACACCATATCCACATCAGTCACATACACAGAGACAGGAATTCATCCATGCTGCCTTCTTACTGCTTGCCTCCCTATGTTCAGCTAGTTTGTTGACTTTTTATAATTTAGGGCCCTGTTAATGAAATGGTGCCACCACCGTGGGTCGGGTCAGTCAACAGTCAAGCCAAGGGCCAAATTTACCTAGGTAATTTCTCAGCTGAGACTTTTTCCAGGTGATTCTAGTTTATAGCAAGTTGACATTTAAGACTAACCACCACAGTTTGCATAGCACAGTGTCAAAATATTCTGGTTTTGATTTTCAGTTTTCCATGAGAGAACTGAATCTTGGCAAGCTGATTTGCCCAGGACTGTAGCTAGCTAAGGAGTAACACCTGAGCAGTCAGAGTCCCAACATATTTACAGTATAGGCTTTCCTGTATAAAGTCATATCTTATTTGTACTTTTTGATTAAACGTAAATTCCAGGAGAGAATGAATTTTGCTTTGTATGTCACTATATCCTCATTATCTTAAGCAAGGCCTGGCATGAGGGGGTCATTAGGGCTCTAAATCAGTTACTGCTGTTATAGCAAAATGCTATAAGTTGCATCAATAAGGAGCATTAAGATTATACCATTTTATTTCTCACGATCTAGAGTTTGAGCGGTCTAGGATCTAGGGGCTGGGAGATTTCATGTCAAGGCTACATCTCTACTTTCTGCATTGTGACATGCTAGAACATCACAGAGATGGATGCTCTGTCCTTCACCCATGACAGAGAAGATGGAGAGACTCAGTAGCTCTTTGGTCTCTCTTTTATAAGGGCACTAATGTCTTTCACAAAAGCAGAGGCTCATAACCCAATCACTTCCCTAGAGGATTCACCACCTACTACACAATGTTGATAAAGCTTCCAGGTAAATTTTGGAGGGATACAAATGATGTAGGCATTATTTTCTCTTTTTGGGGGCTCTCAGTAGTAGAAGTCATATTTTTCTTCCATGTGGGATGTCTGAGAACATCCAAGCTCTTATGAATTCAGGTTCACAAAGAATGGCTGTGAGAAAGACAAGTTCCCTCGAGGCAGTCTTTTCGTTCTGTCTTGAGATAAGTATGGATAACCATTTTTTGAAGGTATGATATAATGAGAAAAATAACCCATTACATAAGATGGACTCGACTTACCACCTCTAAAAATTCTCTCCATTCTTTTCCTATCTTATTATGTAGGTTCATACAATTTATTTTTCCAAGAAACTTAGTCATCTACCCAGTAGCCTTTCTGATATATTAAAAATTGAAGTTCTCTTTGCTTCTGGAAATTTGAAGCATTCATTTCTGCTATGAAGAATCTATATGAAAACCAAAGAGGAAACTCAGAGTTCAAGAAATAAAGAATAATTCTGTAATCACAACAGCTCATTATTTTGTTTTTAAGCCTTATCTTTCACAAGGTTATTTCCTGGAGTTGAATATTAATGGACTCTGGCTCTCTTTATGTAGAAGAGGCCTTAAACAACCGTGTTCATAAGGAAGGACATTAATCAAGGGAGAGAAGAGAGCCTTGTTTCTAATAATGTTTGCATAATAGCTACCCTTGGGTGTGTTGCTTGGCTTAAAATTAGTAACCATGCTTTCTGTATCCAATGCAATGGAAAATAATTGTGGTTATGATTCTGTTATACAGTTTTCTATGTATTTATGGGGATATCAAACCAAGAGGCTGCTGAAGACACACGGAAACAAATAGCATGTCTCATGAATGATGTAGCATAGAAGTTGAAATGGGTCCTACATGGAGGATTGGGGATAAAGGACCTAAGACCTAGTCATGACTCTGTTCTCAGAAGGAAGAAGCAGGTTGGCCACTGGAGGACATTTGGATGTTCCTGTGATTTGGTTTTAACTCTTCCATTGCTTCTTACCACCTGCAAGAGGGTAAGAAGTATCTAAAAAGGTCCAGTGCAAGTACCTAATCTTGGCATACAGACATTCACTCACTTCTTCGGCCTGTGAAGCTACAGCACATCTGATGTGGGGCTGCCCTCCATGCAGAACTCTTTGCAGCTTCCCTCAAGTTCCATGCTTCTGTTCAGATTCTTCCCTCATCTTCTAAGGACTTTCCAAATCTTCTTTGCCTGTCAATTCTACTTATCAAGCATAGTGGGTTTAAATTTCCCATCTTCCACAAAATCTTGCTGACTGTACTGCTAGCGGCAGGTCATACCCACCCTTTCCTGTTGATTGATCAGATCACATCTTTACACGGACTTTGCCCTGGGGATTTCCTCTGTTGTCTTGATTTATTGTGTCCATGTGCCAAGTTTGGTTTTACATAAATGTTTAAAAATACTGACATCACCTTCTCACAGCTTTCTCCTTTTAATGATCACTTACCTTCTGAGAAAAGTTCTATAGGATCTTGAAACCATAAGCCATGCTGCTGTTTGATCCTCTGAGTGTGGGTTCATAAAGGGTTCATTCTTGTAGTTTTGCTTGCTTTATGTCTCTTGCAATCAGGACAGTCCACTGGGAGCATTCCTTTTTTTTTTTTTTTTTGATTGTTTGGCATTTTTCTTATTAATTTATTTTTTTATATTCCAATCCCAATTTCTCCTCCCTCCTCTCCTCCTACTTTTTCCACTCCCCCTACTCCCATCTGCTCCATGGGAGGGTAAGGCCTCCAAGGGAACATTCTTCAGTATGAAAATCCAAACTTATTTGTTCCCCCAAGCTGATTGCTAATATTTTTTCTCAACGTCCCCTTCCCTGTGATCTGTTATAGGGTTTCTGTCCTGAAGGAAACCACCACCTCAGGGCTCCTTGATCTGTCCTTCCCATCTGAAATATGTTGTATTAATAGAGATTCACATGTGCACTTTAAGGCCAAGTTTACCTTAACAGAAATTTTCTTTTGAATGCTCTGTGTGTGTGTGTGTGTGTGTGTGTGTGAAGTCGCAGAAGTGATGAAAACAACCCCCTCTATTTATTTATAAAGCCTTTGTAAAAACTTAACCCTCACAGCAGAGGTTAACATTACAACTGTTGACCTTCTTTGCCAAGGAGAGAAAGAAATGCCTTAAAATGTTCATGTTCAGCAAATCACACAGAATTATTCTTTAATTCACGACTGTTTCCACAGTACAAACTTATCAACAGTGTTTTCTCCCACCTCCTGTGGGTGTCGTGGTGCCCAGTAGAGCTCTACTAACAGTGAGTTCAGTGTAGCAGTGACAGAGGCCTAGATGTAGGAGCATGCGTTATGGTTCTGGCAGGCCATTATAGTCTCTGTGCCAAGTGCCACTTCTCTCCCAGTGCCAAGATCCTTATTTTATAAAACAAATATTATAAAACAATATTTTCATAGGTTCTTTAGAGATGCAGATTCCTTTTCTGCTCTATCAGTTTCTCTACTTCTTGCTTCTGTTTTTATAAAATAATTTTCTATTTTTATGTCATGCATGTTACAATGCATTCCTATTTCACTCACCTCTGCCTACTCCTCCCACCCTCCAGTCCCTCTTCCTGCCTATGAATCCATTTCCACAGCCTTGTCCTTTTACATTGCTTGGTGGCCCACTGAGTTTTCCCATCGCTTTCTTTTCATTCGGGTGAAAGACTAACTGGTGAGCCTCTGTGTTGTGTGAAGGGATTTGGGTTCACAGGATGGTTCAAAGCTAAGTGTGCATTGCTTCTATAGCTTGTTACAGAAGGGAACTTAGCCCTCTCCCTCTCTAGTCCTACACATTTTCCCCTATTCATTCCATGTTAAAGCAGCCACCCTTTTTTCTGCCTTTTCTGTAGGTTTTTCAAAGCTTTTGTTTTCTAAGATAAGGTACTCAGTCTTTAGCACTGAATGCCTTTGTTTACTGAGGAATCTTAAATGTGCAATAGAGAGCCAAGTGGTAGCGCTCTCTCTCTCCCTCTCTCTCTCTCTCTTTCTCTCTCTCGTGTGTGTGTGTGTGTGTGTGTGTGTGTGTGTGTGTGTGTGTGTGTGTGTGCACATTTAGATGTCAACCTCAGGTTTGGTTCTTCAGGAACCCATCCACTAGTTTTTGAGGCAGGATATTTCACTGGAACCTGGGCTTGCAGGGTTGACTGGGCTTACCCAGTAACTTGCTCATCTCCCCTCTATTGTACTGGAATCACATGTTTATGCCACTGTGTCTAGCTTTTTTATGTGGGTTTTGGAGTCAAACTCGGGTTCTCGTGCTTGAACAGCAAGCACTTTCATGAATGAGCTATGGAGCCAGCACTGTACTCCTTGTTTCTTGATACACACTATTAGACTTTAATTTGATCAAATTGAGCCATTAATTAAATAAGAACAAAATGGCACTTTGTAATATAAACTTAGTTTTTCTCCTAAAGCTCTGTGACTTGAAAGGCTGAGCCCATTGTTTGGATAGTTTCCAACTTGATACATCTCATTTTCTAAACGCATCCTATCTACAACAAGTAGCTCACTTCAGGAACCATGATTGTCTTTAGATGTACACATACTTTTTCCTTTTTATTAACATGATTTTCTTGTTTATTTTCTATATCCTACTTGCATAGACAATTATAAATTTTATTTTTTTTTCTTTCTAAAGCTACATGTATCTCACAAATAAGTTAATGAAGACCTTTAGGCTTATTTCCATCATGACCAAACATGATTATTCTCCCCAGAACACAGCTGAAACACTGACTTCCTCTTCTGTGTCTCCAACCCTCTTACTGTCCATGGCAATGAGTAGTCACCACTTCAGTACTCCCAACTGAAATTACTGGAGAGATACTGAATATCCAGAGAACAAAGTAGAAAGACAGAGAGAGGAACCACAGCGATTAACCCTTCCAGCTAGCCCACAAGGTCTAGACTTCCTCTTTTGCAGTTGTGGAAACTGAGGTTCATGGGATTAAATGGTCTGTCCATTAAAGTCAGAGCTATAGTGACTCCAGATTTCACATTATCTTTGTAGTACCAGGATGAGATGGGGGAAGGAGCTCAAGAAAGTGCTAGAATCATTGGCTCTAGGGAAGGAAAGGCCTTGAAGAAGGCAATTTCACCTGCTTTATGAGGAATCCCTGATTTCTGTGCCCAATATTACTTCTAAATATGGAGGCATTCATTTGTAAATTCCCATTGAGAGGGTCTTCTACTAATGAGACATCTCTCTTTTGTCTTTCACAGCAATTTTGCAGGCAGTAATAACTGGTGATCTTATGAAGGTAAGCTATCTTCCTACCAAAGTGTTGGCGATTACCTCTCCAGATTTTCATGACCCGGTCCATGAACTACTTCCCCTATCAGTGCTGGATGAGTAGAGAAAGGAAAGATGTTCTTTTGAGAAATGAACAGAGAGAATGAGGAGAGCCCTCACCGTACTGCATCTCCTAACAGCAAAGGAGAGTGGTAGAATTCCCTAATCTTGCCTTTGTTAGTTCAAGAAAAAAAAGGGTGGGGGATGTATTCCTATGATACAATGCTCATATTGCCTAGAATCCCTGTTCTTTACAACTAACATTTGAAGAATTTGAAGGCTTCTTTTCTAGATGTGTTTGTGAATGAATACATATATAAGAATGACCTGGGTAATAACCAGAAATACATGTACCAGCTTGGAGTTTGCACCTGCTGATATAGTGGTCTACTTTAGAAGTCACAGCAAACTGAAAAGGGCAGGCTAGTCCATTTTGAGTATTTCAATTTGTGCTTGTGTTTTCTGTTGAATTTCATTCACAAGGAAATAAATAGTCACCACCTCCTTGAAAGCAAATGTCAGTTCTGAGGCTAGAGTGCCTTGTTTCAGATCTTGCCCCTGTCATTCACTCTGTGCATGCTTTTGTGCCTTTAGTGCATTTTCTCAGGGCCTTGAATTCTTTATCTGTGAAGCAGGGTTACTGGTATTTCTTTCTTGGTTTGTCATAAGACTAGATGCAATCATACGATAAGGCTGCCAATACTGTTCCTGTTGCATAGAAATGTGCCTGAATTGCTGAGTTAGTCTTGCTATATAGTATTAATATGGTTTTTTCTGACAATGTAGTTATTAAAATATTGGCCTTATGTATTCTGTGAGTACTCTAAAAGTACTCTAATTATTCTAAATATTGGGTTATTTATGTTGGGGGCTCATGACTATCTATGAGTCCCTGTGTAATTCCAGTGGTGTTGGTGTGTTGTGTAATGGCACTGGTTGTTTCTGAGGGGCCGTCTTAGTGTTTTTATTGATGTGAAGAGACACCATGACCATGGTAACTCTTATAAACTGAAACATTTAATTGGGGCTGGCTTACAGTTCAGAGGTTCAGTCCATTATCTTCATGGTGGAGAACATGGCGGCGTGCAGGCAGACACGGTGCTGGAGCTGAGAGTGCTACATCTTGCAGGCAACAGGAAGTCAAATGACTGACACGTCGAGGGAGGTCTGAGCAAAAGTGATCTCAAAGACCGCCCCCACCGTGACACACTTCCTCCTACAAGGCCACACCTCCTAACAGTGCCACTCCCTTTGGGGGCTATTTTCTTTCAAACCACCACAGTGGAGGATATACACACCTTTCCCATCAGCCCAAGTTCAGTACAGATTGAGATACCAAAAGCTGTAAAAGGAGGCTGAGAATTACTTACTTTTTCCTCTTCTCTTTTCTCTGCCTAGAATCTTACCCTTTCTGTTTCCCCTTCCCTTTCCCTTCCCTTCCCTCCCCTTCCCTTCCCTTCCCTTTCCTTCCCTCCCCTTCCCTTCCCATTCCTTTCCATTCCTTTTTAAGCATCCCTATTGAATAAACCAAAGAATACCTGTTCTACATTTTCACCTCATCACTAACAGAAAGCAACATGAGAGACAGAGTTGTCTGCATATAGGTCAGTTGTAGACTCACTCATATGATTCTGACTGCACTGCCTGTACTGTTTTCCATTGTACTGTCCAAGTGGGGGCGTTTATCCTGAAGGGAAGCCTCATGCTTAAACAGGATTCCTGGGTGTTCATGGTCATTTCCCTTCAGTGGGCTAGCCAGCACCAGTATACAATCCTACAAGGACTTACCTAACTTGGATTCTGTGGGAAGCAAGAACAACCCCTGTCCTTGAACACCTCTGGTCCAGTTTGCAATCTGTAGCTCTTTCCTTACGCTTTTATTATAGGCAAACAACTCCCCATATCCTGGCTTATTGCTACACATTTAAACATATTTCACAGACAATTGCTTAAAGTACAAGAAATCACTGTATCTTCCTGGTTGTTCTGGCACACCCTACATTATAATTATCCTCAAAACATCCGAGGAATGACTCAATAATACCTCATTTTAATAATGAGATACAGAGAATGATGAACTTTCTTTTTCAGTCTTTCTTTTTGTGTATATAGTTAATCTCTCACCTTCTCAATTTTCTTTTGCTTCCATCTTGCATGTAGAATGCATTATACATATTAAATATTAAAAAGCTCCATAGGAGACAGACAGAGATACACACACACACACACACACACACACAGAGGGGGGATGGGAGAGTAGACTCTAGGAGTTCCCATGCACTGGGAATATGTAACGAATAAATTAAATCGCTAATGGGCTGACTGTTAGTCAATGTGCAACCTTCCCAAAAGGCAAGTTCACGACAGCTGATCCCTACTTGGTCTGGATCTGTCTGTACTGCCATCTTCATTGGATCTGGCCACAAAGACCCAGTATCATCCATCACAGGAAATTGTGGCAGAACACAGCAAGATTCTCCTTTGGCTCTCCATGTTGCTTCTTCCTGTTCTCTTGCTCTAAAGTTTGGAGATACAGTTTCCCATAGCTTCCATCCTTCCAGCACCTTCTTGGTCAAATTTCTAGATACTTTTCCCCAGCTCCTTTCCAAAACTCTGCTTCTTTCCCGGGTGTCCCTCTGCCGGCCTCATACTGTCTGTGTCCACAATCAACCCTGCTGTTCTTCGTATAGAATTTGGAGGCCATTGAGACTGGCAACTGAGTCATATTATTATTGCTTACTTGTAAGTGTTTCTTGATACTTGCTTACTTGGTAGATTCATCTTTATCTTCACATAATCTATGAGAAGCTTCACCAAGGTTCCTAGTGTCCTGATTTTCCACAGTTTGGAAAACAGTGACACATTCATACTTTGTATAGAATTCGATTCTTCATGAGTTAGGTCTACATCTTCATTTACCCACCTCACTCTCTGGTGGCCTCATTCTTACCACCGGCTGTTGTCATATGGACACAATGACAATCACACCATCATTTTGGTTCTCTGTATTGCATGATCATCTCTTGCCATGTTGGGTGTGCACTGTCTGATTCACAGAAGCTATCAGGATGAAAAATGAACCCTCCCTCTGAGTGTGTGCCTGCATGCACATGTGTGTGCACATGTATGTATGAGTGCTGTGTGCAGGAAAATGAAACATTTGGTAACTGTGTTCATGACATGTCAAAAAACAACTAAAGATAGAGGGAAGGAGCCTAAAGGGCCAGAGCCAGGTTCTTCCTGCTGCAACAAATGCTGGATGGACCTCAGGAGATTTTAGACTTCTCCCCAGAGTCTGGGGCTCAGAAGAGGGGGAAGAAAGCCAATTCAGTACATTCCTGTTCGCTTGAGCCATTTGATACCCACAGACTCTTTCCGGAGCTACATGAGACATCGACCGTCTATGCGAGTGATGAAGGGGTGGTACTTCATCACTCCGACTTTTCTCTGTGTCCTCTGAGGCTAAAAACATTTGTGGTTTACTAAATGACTTTTCTGTGTGGCCTTGGAGCTTTTATCCCCATTCTGGGCACTGCTGACATTCATTCCCTTGTGTTTCTTCCAGCTCATAGAAAGCTATAAGAACGGAGGCAGCTTGTTAATTCAGGGACCAGACCACTGTTCACTCCTTCACTATGCAGCTAAAACTGGCAATGGGGAGATTGTGAAGTACATCCTTGACCATGGTGAGTAGACAACCTACCAGGGACTGCTTATCCAAGAAATTCTAGATAGTGTTGTCTATATTGACACTCAACTAGGAGATCTTCACAATGGGATACTCACCAATTGTTTCTCTGACACTCACTGATGCAGGTGGGCCATCTTATCCAAGCAATTAAAACAAACAAGTTTTATATCCAGATTCAGGAAGGGAAAACTTTGGGGAAGTAATTAATTTAAAAATTAAAAGGCTCTAAAATTGGTTCATTGCTGGGTGCTGTGGTGAATGCCTTCAATCTCAGCACTCACCACTGAGCTATCTCTCTAGCCCCTAACTTTAATTTATTCAATTAACTAAAATTTTTTTATTAACCAAATACAGCCAGGCATAGTTGTATTTATTTTGTAGAGCTCTTTATAAATTAACTGTTTGGGCTCAGCTGGGTAATCTATATTTTTGGGTAATTCTTCTGCAGATTCCTGCGTTTGCTCTGCACCATTTTTCTAGTTTCTTATTATTTTTGTTTGCCTCTCATTTGTGTTTTCTTCCAACTCACGTTTCGTTCTCAGGAAAAATTCACAGTACTGCCTTGTCCTGTGTGACTGCCCATCCTCCCCTCCTGGAGTGCATCCTAACTGGTCCTATCTGGTGGCTGGCTGACCCCTCCCCCCCAGACTGTGTACTAACCAGGGACTTCCAGCTTGGTCTTAGATCATTCCCAAGATTGAGAGCTGACGGTTTAACCTCTGTGAGCCCAATGGAAACAGAATTACACATAAGGAACACAAACCACTCTGCTTGTCATGTTTACAATGTGACTAGAGATAGAGAAGAGCCGGAGGGGTGGGTGAAAGGAAAAAGTGCCTCTCTTGGGGGTGTTTAAGGTTGAATAAGTGAAAGTGTCTGTCTGTGAGACCCAGGTCCACAGAAAGCCTAGGCAACTTTCTTGGAGCATTGATGCTGCCTGCTTACCTTGCACAGCCACCAAGCCATCTCTCCAGCCCCCAAGCCTACTTCCTCTGCACAGGCATTTAGTGAGTAGATTAATGAGTCCTCACATCCCTTTGCTTCTCCTTTCATGAAACTGGGGACCTTTGCATTTTTCCACTCATTCCTTCCCTCCTTCCTTCATCCTTTCGATAAATCCACATGGAGTGCCTAACAGGAATTGCCTGCTATATAGGCTAACACACTCAAATATGCACTCAAAGAATGCATTAAGCCTTTTCAAGCAATAGCAGGCTGGGAAAGAAAACACAATTAGTGTGCAAATAAATTCAACGCAGTTGAATGCTTCATGTATTAGGTCTGACTATAAAGCCATGCACAGGAAAACACGGCTACCATTTTTCAAGCTCATATGATATGCCAGATGCCTGTACAGAATGCACCATGTAATTTAATCTTTGCAAGGACCTTGTAAGGTAGATATTAGACTGCCAGTCATTTGAGACTCTCCCTCCTTTGTCTTTCTCACTATGAAGAGTTTGCTTCAACTCTTGGCCAGAACTATGGTGCAGAGGATGGAAGGAAGGACTGTGAAGGTGAAACGTTGGGCCCTGGAGAATAGCTTCTACCGTAGACTAGGTAGTTCCATCCCGCCTGTCCTAGAAAGATGAACTGTGGTGCTGAGTCTGTTGTAGGCATCATTTGCATCTTCTCTCCTGACCATCCACCTGCTACACTTCAGGGGAAGAGTTGCAAATCAAATAGTGGCATGATTTCTGCTGCACATATACACCATAGGTTTATTCTGTTTCCCCTGGTAATTTCTCCAAGACGCTGATGAAGAGCAGAAGGAAATTTTGGAATATTGCACATGGACACGAATTAAACCACGCTCATCTATAGACATTTTCTTTTAAGAAAAGTGCTCAGGATTTGCACAACGTTCAGAAGGTGGCCATCTTATTCAAGACAGAATCTTTCTTCATAGACCTGGCTAGCCTGGAATTCGCTGGGCAGGCTGGCCTCAAATTGGTAGCAATCCTCCTTCTTCTGTCTTTCAAGTACGGGGATGAGATGTGTTCTCTGTCACTCCCAGCTAAACTGTGCATTTTGAAATCATAAACTGTCTTTGTAGAACCATTCACCTCTCTGAAATGATAGGAAGCCCTGAAGTACACAGTGTTATTCAGGCTAGGAAGAGATAAATGGAAAGTATTACCCTTGGCATACTTGATCCTTGATATTTTATGAGCTCTTTGTAGACTAATATCATCTCTTCTGACTTGGTAATTATTGGAGAATAACAGGGATGTTTATGTATGCTGAAAATCTCTTGACATTCATGTATATGTGTATATGCACATATCAGCTTGGATCACATCTCTCTAATAGCTTCAGATAATAGAAATCCCACAGGTTTTTCAAAGACCTTGTTATGGGGATGCCACCAGGGATGACTACTCAGACATAATTTAGAGTCAACTGAAAGTCTTTATCACAGCTAGCTGGGACTACACCTGGGTATTTGGGACCTAAGTGTTGCCCCAAGCATTTGGACCAATGGGGCTTTTAAAGGCAAAAGCCACATCTTAGCATCTCATTCAGCAGCTGCAGCAAGAGGTTTGCACAAGCAAACAGTTTAATAGAGGCTAAGTTAGCTGGGGTATCTTGGTCTCAGGTCCTAGAATAGAGGTGGGTAATTGACCACAGGATTCTCCATCAAGAAGATCAAGTTCTAGTTAAACCCAAAATGGCCTCAGCAAGACTATGAGATGGAGGAATCTCTGTAGTGCTTGCCCTGTCTTCCAAACATACTCAACCCTTACTGACAATGGTAACTAGGAACTGCCTTTTCAAGGTACCCAAGTCATATTCTGCATGGTCCCTTGAGTTGGCTCTCAGCTCACAGCATCCTTCTTGCTCTGAGCTTCACTCTGCTCTGTCCCTTCATAGGATGCTTAGGGAGAGGAGAGTGACCCACAATCAGAAGGACACCTTCTGATCCAGATTCCCAAGAGATGAGTTAATCTCAAGCCCCAGCAATACCGTTTCCTCCAGAGGGCTCTTTTTAGATGGCCGTGGGCTGTGGGCTATGAGTGGGATGTGTGGTGCGTTCTGAGAAAGCCATAGGAGGCGTCTTCCTTTGGACTTCTCTCAGTTGTGCAAAACACTGCTTTCTTTTATTGGAGAAGAAGAAGAAGAAAAAAAAGCTGGAATCTGGGCACTTGGAGTCCTGAAAAGCAATGGGAGGAGGAAGAGAGGAAGCAGTTCCAGAGACAGGGCTGAGCTGTGGACACAAGGATTCCAGCAGGGACTCTCAGTGGTTCATGCTTTTCAGCTCCTTTCAACCATCATTTTTACTGGCTGCCTCCCCCGAGTTCCCCCCTTCCAAGACTTTTGTGTGGTTTTCTTCCTTCACTACCCAGAGCATTTTGCTCTTTTGTTTTTATTCTCCCCGTGCCCACCCCGCTGCCCCCTACTGCTTCCTCAGATAGAAACCCCGCTCATGCATTTCCTTTTTATTTCAATGGGTTATTTTGTCTTCTGTCCCGTCTTTCTTTTCTGATGTTTTTAACCCCCACACTTCTTTTTCCTGCCTCTGGTCCCAGAGAGAAAGGACGACCATCCCGCTGAGACAGGATGACAGTGCTGTTAGCATTTCCCGGTGCCAGCTCTTCCACATCTGTGCAGCCTTTGTCCTGCGGCAGGGGAGGATTTGGAATGGTCTGCTGGCAGCGTCAGGGAGACTAATGGGAAATGAGATCCTGGGAGGGACCATGGGGCAATGAAGGAATAGCAGAGGGGATTTGGATGCATTGGTAGGAGGCAAATTAAAGAATACATGCTATAAAAGACCCATCATCTATAATGCGTATGCAATGCAGATGATAGCATCATCTGAACAGGAACTGGAGTGGCCAATGTAAGAGCTGCAGGGCAGCAGGGCTTCAGAAATTTCCAGTACTTTCCACAACATTCCCTGTCTCACTCTGAAAGACATTTTGCTACGTTCTGCATTCCCCAGACTTAGTCTGAATTATATATATACATATATATTATATATGTGTGTGTGTGTGTGTGTGTGAGAGAGAGAGAGAGAGAGAGAGAGAGAGAGATGGAGAGAGAGAGAGCATGTGTGCACACGCATGGGCACATACATATATAACAAGTACATGTATATGTACCTGTTTTGGCTTGAATATACAGTGTTCTTCACAGGCTCATGCATTTTCACATATATGAATATGTGGTCTGTAGTTGTTGGTGGTGTTTTGAGCAGTTCTGAGCCTTAGGAGGCAGAAGAGGTGACGCTTGACGGTAAAAGGCCAGCCTTGTGCTCCCACATGCCTCCATCACCGTGGAGCATGCTACTCCCGACACCGTGCCTTCCCAAACATGATGATCTGTTCTCTCTGAAATGTGAGCTCATAACATCTGTCCTCTCTTACATTGCTTCTCTTGTGTATTTTGCCACAGAGACATGAAATGAAACTGGGCACCATTCCTCGATTTTCAGACGTTTCCCTATGTCCAACAGCTTTTTGAATCCATGGTTCAGCTATGGGTATTTCTCTGAAGAAAAAAGGAAAACACCTAATATTTATGGGATCCAAAATTGTTTTAAAGCACCACTCACCATTTGATTTTTTTAAAAAACTGATATTTGAAAAAAAAAGAACACAGTAATCCATTGTTACCAAAACATTTTGTTCTAGATGCTAAATGTAAATTCTTACAAGTCTACACAGTAAATTTTCCTATCTCCATTGCACAGGGAGTTAAAACTGAGGCACTACGAGGTGGCCAAGGTCATGCATGTGTGTGATATAGTTTCCGCCCTCTGTATTCAAAGGGCTATGAGCTCAGGCATGGATAAGAAGCCACAAGACATGGCACCTGCACTCTAATGTCCTCTGCTGAGTTCCAGTGGCAGTATGCATAGGATTCTGGAAGAAATGTGAAGATTTCATAGAGAAATTGGCACTCTAGACCTTCAAAACAACTTCACACGTATCTTTTGGTATAGAATAACTGTAAGAGAGAGTATACCCTAGAGATGCAATGATTCTGTGTTAAGTACTTTATCTTGCATTGATAAAAACCTTGACAGGATAAAGAATTTGGGGGCTTACAATTCTAGATTGGAGTCCATCAGAGAGGTAAAATGAAGTAACATGCGTCAGGCATACAGGCTGGTACAAGCAGCTGAGAGATTGTATCTTCAACTGCAGGCATGAAGCAGAGAGGGCAAACTGGAAGTTGCAAAGGCTTTTTAAATCTTGAGGTCTGCCCTCACTGACTGCCTCCAGCAAACTTGTAACATTCAAACCTCCCCTAACACCACTGCCACCTGGGGAGCAGGTGCTCAAATGCCTGAGACTAAGGGGGACATTCTCATTCACACCACCATAGATTCCTTCTGTTTAGCGAAAAGAATTGTGAATTGTCTACTGACACTTCAATGCTCTTATTTCAAATTCCATGGGGAAAACGGGATAGCATCCATAATGTGGATATTCACATATATAAAACAATTCCAAGTCCAGCTTTCAACCACTGACCCATTAGAAAAATACAGTTCTGTTTACTTTTTTATCATCTTTCTCTTTTCTTTTATTAGTGAGACTCATATTAACAAAAAAATAACAGGTGCCATTTTTTAAAAACTCATTTTATTTTTCAAAAGAAGTTGATGTGGGTTTTGTTGATCTTTTTTATCTTTCTGGTTACCCATTCTGCAAGTTGTAAGTCAAGGTTACTACATAGGTCAGCACAGTGTTAAAGCATAGCTCTCCAAAGGTCAGTGCAGTACTAACCAGGAAGGAATGATGTTCTGAACTCAGGTGTATTTGGCATTGACTCTTCTGGTGTCTTTGCCATGCAAACATAATCCTTTAAGGCAGTGGTTCCCAACCTTCCTAATGCTGCTACCCTTTAATACAGTTCCTCATGTCATGGTGACCATCAACCAAAGCATTATTTCATTGCTACTTCATAACTGTGTTTTGTTATTGCTATGAATCGTATGTAAATATCTGATAGGTAGGTTGTCTTATGTGTGATTCCCCCAAAGGGGTCATGACCCACAGGTTGAGAACCGTTGCTTTAAGGATCAGTTCTAACAATGACAAGTAAATGTGTACTGGCACTTTTTTATTCTTCTTTCATTCATTACATCCTATCTGCAGTTTCCCCTCCCTCCACTCCTTCTACCCCCATACCTCCCCTCCCCCCAGACTTATTCCTCCTTCATTTCCCTTTTAATAAAAGTAGGCCTCCCAGAGATACTAACCGGATATGGCATAACAAATTATAGTAAGTCTAGGCCCAAACCCTCAGATCAAGGCTGGGCAAGGCAACCCAGTAGGAGTAAAGGGTCCCAAGCCCAAGGTCTGCATGCTTAAACACAGCTCCCTACTCCCACCTGGAGTGATCTGTCTGCTGCCCTTCCCTCTCCTTCATTGGCTGTTTGCTTGCCAGTGTTTGAAATGTTCTTTAATCATCCAACTGTCTGTTTGATGGAGGATCAGGGACATTAGGTTAATTACATCAATCATTTTAGAGTCATGCACTAATACTGAAATGGAGTCCCTTTAGATAGGCTTTAAGAACTCAAGTGCCAGGTTCCAGCACTGGTGGCTGGTCCTCTTACCTCTGCCAGCTACAGAAGATTAAAGGAACCCCTGAATAACCCCAGGTAGTCAAAGGCATGCCCAAATCAGACTGGATTATCATTGTGGGATAACTCAGAGCTATAGTTGTGATGCTGTGGGTCAGCACGATGGAGAACCAAGTGCTTCTTTTCCTTGTCTTCATCTTTACATTGTCAAACTATTACTGTCTTAGCCCAATCAACATGCTTCAGGGTTCCTTATCGCATAGAGCCTTTGACCCAGCAAACCTGGGAACTCACTGTGTAATGATGGGAATACAGCTGCCAGGTGCAGGTGTGCTGCTGTGTTCCTGGAATTTCTCTCTAATAAACAGCTTACAAGGCTCTCGGAAGATAGCAGGGTCTCCCTCGGTGGAAGATCAGGTGCCATGATCCTCTTGCTCCTGATCTTGTTAAGGCTCTCCTATCAGACAATGAGTAACCCTGAGTGCATGGATCTCTAGAATTTGAGTCAACATGTGACTTAAAAATCAAGTGGGAGTTAGTGGGCCATTATATGTCACCTTCTTTCACTGATGTTGCAGTGTTTTGACTTAATATGGTCAGCTCTAGTGTGCCCAAAAGCACTATACTCTACATTTTATGAAGTCCTTATGGTTTCAGGCACTGTTGTTAAATACTTTAGATCATATTAACTTATGGAAACTCAAGGTGGGAGGTAAATGTTATCATTAATTGATTCATAGAATTATTGATATAAAATTTATACAATTTAGAGTCAGGTAGAAAGAATAAAATGATTCTTACACTTCAGAGATTTTGGAACAATCCATTTAAGGAAGAAAAACATATAGTTGAAAAGCAACCATCAGATTCAGAGAAGGGGTTAGGTTTCTTTTGTCAGATGTCTCTTTGGAGGGCCTTGCCACAGTTGGGCTTTAAGGAAGATTTCAGTTTTAAGTACAGGGTCAGGAGAGGGAAAGCTATCATGGATAGGGAGATTGGGAGACAGGCTCTCAGAGTGGGAGAAATCCCGAGAAATACATAGTGAGGTAGGGCATCACTAGTTCAGCTTAGGTGAAAAGGTTGAACCTTATCAACACGTTAAGGATCAGGAGTTCGAGGAGGAGGGCCATGAGTGTCATCTAAACACTTGAGAGTCAGGACCAGATGGGATGTGTGGAAACTTAGTGACATATAGCAGTCTCTTTGGCAATGGCTTCTGCATGCTAGGTGCATTCTACACAAAGATTCAAGGTGACTTAGATCTTGGATGACCACGAGAGTCACAAGGATTCTAAAATATCTCAACTATTTCCTGGCCAATGGCAATCATGGTTAGAAACTTGTAGCCTCTTCTTCATTTCCTTTCACGTTATACATAATGAATAATTTTCAGGGATAATGCTCTCCACCAATAGAGGTCACAAATCACAAGGATTGTGTCTCTGAATACTAAACTGCTTAGTAGCAGAGCCATGTTTGGCACCCCGAAGCAGGGCGTCAAGTCAGTCAAATATTTAAGCATTTGCTTGGTACCAGATTCTCTGCCCAGTACTAAGGGAAGTCATAGTGGTGAAAAAGCACAGGGCAAAACTCTCAGAGGTTTATTAGTATCTCAAGGGACAAAAAAGAAAAGAAACAGAAAAACAAAAACAAAAACAACTAAGCTGGTGATTTTAAAATAGATTGACAAGTGTCATGTTGGATAATGTGATCAACAATCTCCACTTAGCTAGGATAATCTCGATTTGGATGATAATTTGTAGTACTTGAGTATGACAAATAGGGCCTACACAAAAAGGGTAGGTGTCATATAGGTAGGGGGTCATGTCATCTCAGAGGGAGCTGTGTGGAAGAAATAAGTCTAGCTGTTACCTTCAGAGTAACAGGGTGAGGGATTTCATGGAAGGAAGTAGTTGTCAGGAGGTAGAATGGTGAAGATCCCAAACAATATTTATAAAAGAAGTGAATTAATTAGTAAACAGACACTGAGAAAGAGAAAGGTCAGCTCCTTGTTCATTTGTATTCTATCACCCCACCCTGGAAAAATATCATGCAATGGGTCATCTACAATCATCTGACATGTATGCATGGCAGTAATTCAATTTTGAAAATGTAATATTTCAAGGAAGTAGACTTTTATCCTATAGCCAAAATGTAGGTGACTTTTGTGTGTCTTCACTTTTCTCATAATGCCACAGAAGGCCCCTTCCAGAAGCTGGAGAATGAAAAAGACCCAAAACCCATTTAACTGTCCCTTTCTTTCTACTGAGACAATTGTTTTTCAGTTATTATCCTCAACTTCATTGAGAAATAATCTTGATTCAGTGTGTGTGTGTGTGTGTGTGTGTGTGTGTGTGTGTGTGTGTGTGATGGGCATAGTTGATGGTTGACCTACACCTGCATGTGGGTACAGTCACTTATTTGGACATCAGAGGAAGATATCAGCTGTCTTTCTCTACAGCTCTCTGTATTGCTTCCTTGAGACTGGGTCTCTTACTGAACTTGGTTAGGCTGGCTGGCCATCAAGGTCCTGGGATCTACTTTTCTCTGCCAACCTGTGCTGAGGTTACAGGTACACAAGGCCATGCCCAGGTTTATAAAAATTTGGGTACTGGAATTTTGAACTCAGGTTCTCTTGTTTTCACAGCAGATGTGCTCATTCACTGAGCCATCTCTGTGCATATGGACTGATGAGTTTGGGAAACTGGCGACAGAGAATCCTCTTACCTTCACTTGGTCTTATTATTTACCTTGTCACCAACTTTATCTTTTCAGTTAGCCTTTCTTCATCATTTAAATTATTGGCCTATAGATTTTCTGTCAACAATTAGTTTTACAATCTATTTTAATAGCTTGCTTTTTTGTTGTTTAGGACCTGCAGAATTATTGGATATGGCAGACAGTGAAACGTGAGTGTTGCCTTTCATTATGTAGTCTGAACAGTTGTATTCAAAGCACGTCTAGTCCATGAGGCATATCAGTTTTAATTTCACTGATTAAAAGCCCACTTTAAGCTATATTAGCAGTTGTGCAGAGGTAGTAATCTGATGCATAAAACAATACAATAAAAAACAATTTGTATTGTGATGATTATATACACAGTCCATGTGATCACTGTCATTACCTATATCACCCAACCAGCAAGAGACTTTTCCAGTGGCACTTGGACTGCTGACAATAAATAAGTACATGTATCATTATTGCTACCACACGCAGCATGTTTTCTCATCTGGAGTTTGTGAGAAAATGAAGCACCCATGCCTTACGACATCTGCTGCATGTAATGACACAAATTCTGTTAGTCGGTCCCTGATGGAACAAGTCATATACTACCCCTGGAAAACTGGAAACATAGTTACTCAAGCAGTTACAAGTTCTTGGATGGTCCCCAAACTGAAAATGTTTGTTTTGGTTGTTTTTTTTTTATTCTTCTGGCATCCAAATAACTACTTTTCCACTAACAGGAATAAGAAAAGATGAATAATTAACTCTGAAAGCCATATGGGGACCAGTAGGGAGTTTTAAAGAAGTCAAACAAAGGATAAAGATGAGGGGGTTTAGAGAGGAGTGAACTGGTGGTCAGGGAGTAGATATGGGAATGGATGGATAGAATAGAGGGAAATGGAAGTGATACAGCTATGAGCTGCTGGACACAAAACCAGCTACTAATCCACAGAGATGGCTGGTGTGGTTGTAAGTGGGGTCTCCATTCATCGTGGTTTGGCTTCTTTGTGGCTGGCATTTGATTCGCCATGAAACATGTTAGCATTAAGCATCTTTATGCCTTGGGACTCAGAATGGCCACATTCTCTTCACTAAGCCCACCTAACTAATAGACAGATGGGGGCAGGTCTGCTTTTCCTTGCCCCTCCCGCCACAGAGAGGCCGGTCTCTGGTGTGTTGTCTACTTGGGAGAATTGGGGCCTGTGAGTTCTGCTGGAGTCTACAAGAACCTCTCCGCTGTCCTTTCAGCTTATAGATGTGACACAGTATTTGTTGAAGAGCAGGAAAGAAGACAGCATGGTTCTTCAAAGTTGAATCCTCAGGATAGACTCATGAAGGCCAGAATGGCTTCTACCATGTTGGAGGGACAGGACTGTGTGAGCTCCACGGAAATGCATTCATGCTCTGCCTCAACTGTTTGGACATATCAGTACAATTTTACTCAGTATCCATGAGTGTATCCTAAATCCAGTAGTAGCAATTTAAAAAAAATATCATCAAGCCACATCCAGTTTAGACAAGTGTCTAAAGTTAGATACTAGTTCTGTTAATGAGTAACTTGAAGAATTTTCAGACACCCCAGACACCTTCCTAGCATGCATGTATTCTTCAGGCCTAGGACTCAGCTCCTCACAATGGAGGAGGCTAAAGAGCATACAGTGTCAGCAACCAGGCAGGATAAGCCCCTCACCTTTCTGCTGCCTCAATTACCTCATCTGTCTCCAACCCTTGCCTGGTTTCTTAATCTTTGATTTAGGGGCGAGACCGCACTGCACAAGGCCGCCTGCCAACGAAACCGGGCTGTTTGCCAGCTTCTGGTGGACGCAGGAGCATCTCTGAGACAGACAGACTCCAAGGTAACAGGATGAGTGAGTGCAAGCATCCTCCCACTGCGAGGGACTGCATGGCCTCTGCTTGAGCCTGCAGCACAGGCATCCTTTCTGTGCTCACGGGAGGGCTGGAGCTTTGGGAAAAGGAGGAAAAAATAGAGTGCCTCCTTTAGAGAAACTGCAGTTTAAATGTAGAAGCACAAAGGGAAGGGTGTGTGTTTGCCTGTGGTACTTTATAAACCTCTACTCGTGCTAAAGGAAGAGAGGGGACTCGTGGTGTTCTAATGAAACACCAGAAGACAAGGGGTGGGTAAGTGAGGAGACCCAGAGGGCAGGGATGCAGTGCAGCGAATGTCCTAGCCTGGCTACTAGAAGCATCTTTAGGGTTCATCTTTAGCACAAAATCTAATGTAATTTAAAATCTATGAGTTGCATTGTTCTATGCCCAAATACCAAGTGATTGTCTACTGGCTGACTCCCCAGATGGGGTACTTCAATTTGAGATGGTAACGGCCATAACCCTGATATATCCACATTACTCTGTATCTATTTATTTTTAAGTGCATGTGTATATGTTTATGTTTGTGAGTATATGGATATGCATCATGTGTTCTAGGGCCTACTGAGGCCAGGATAGGTGTCAGATTCCCTGGAACTGGAGTTGCAGATGTTTGCGATTTACCATATGGGTGCTGGGAATTGAACCTGGGGCCTCTGCAAGAGTTTCAAGTGTTCATAAGTGATGAACCATCTTTGCAACCACAGTTACCTTTAGTCTTTCAAAATCTTTCTATGTGTTTTCTTACATTATTCCCTAAGTGTCAACTGTAGAAGTTAGCATGAGAGCCACTATTATTGACAGGTCTGGGAGCAGAAAGCCGGCGAAACAATGTCTGTTTCCTGGTTAACTCTGTTGACTTATAGCCTGATTCTTTCTGAGCCAGTCAGCCCTCCTAATTTAGAGACAGTACCTCACTGTCTCAGTAGGACAATGTGTTGACAACAAAGATTAACAGAATTCCCTGCCCTATGCTTTGATCACAAATTACCCATAGGAGGAGGGGAGAACCAAGAAGAGTCTAGCAGAGCTGTATCTGGTGCCATCCTCAGCAGATTCAATTCACAGAGAACTGCCAAGAGACAGAGTTGATGAATGGAGTATGGGGGGGGGGAGGGTCTTGTAACTCAGGGGAGTTGACCAAAGATGGAGACAGACAGACAGAAAGACAGACAGCCATGCATGCATGCATGCACACACAGGGGCACACACACACACACACACACACACACACACACACACACACACACAGAGAGAGAGAGAGAGAGAGAGAGAGAGAGAGAGAGAGAGAGAGTGCCAATCATAGGAGTCAGTCTTCCATCCTGATAAGCACTTGGAGTTCTGAAGGACTTTGAGTAGACTATGAGGAAAGGACCATCATTAACTATGTCAAAGAAGAAATTTAAGGTATTAAGTAAGGACAGGTTTTGAACAAGTAACTATAGCTACCACACATACACATAGAACTTAGAAGCCTGGTCATTGCAGTTGCAAACTCCATTAGATTTGGAGAACCTACATTTGTACAGTCTGGGCCCTAGACTTTTCTCGAAGGATAGCAAACCCTGTGACATAAGTTGCCTCATGAATGGACCTTTCATTCACTTCTAAGCCAGCTACATGACATGGAATTACTTTGGCATCCCTGCTTTCTAGGTGCCTTAGTTTCTCCCTAGGCCTATCAAACGCACTTGAGCTACAGCTTGTTGTCTAAATAATCAGTTACCTGTTTAGACTTCTTCCTATTTTGAATTATGTAAGTACATTCTTTTTTCAAAATATAAATAACTCTGGTTTTATGATTATACACAGAAAACTAGCAATATAGAAAAGCACACAAGAAAAGTCACTTGAAATCCCATCCCTTAGACCTAAATATGATTAAATTTAATCTCTGTTTACATGTAGGTATGTCTGCTTGGCTCTCATTTTTAAAAACAGTTGGGGTCTTATGAGACAAGCTACTGAACATCATAACTTTCCATTCAAAATTATGTCCTATAGATCTTACCACATAGTAATATAGCTGTACTTCATTCCTGTTTTCAGAATCCTTTCATCTTACCATTATGTAACACGGTGCCAGATTAAAGCTGAACATACTTGGGAATGAAACTGTTCCTGGCCCTTTTAGCATAGAAGCAATATCCTAGAGACAGCAAAGAATTCACTGCAAACCACTTGGGTTCACTTCACCCCACTTCTCTGAATGTTTGGAAAGTGGGGATGCCAGCTTTTTCATTATCAAAGTAAAGGCAAGGTGGTCTACTATAATTGTATAAAAATGTTGGAGGAACCCCAAGCTAGTGATTTAGTACTAGGTGCAAACTAAATGAGCGAACTTTTCGGGAGACAAGTGTTGACACGAGCAAAGGAGGTACCTTCTCTACGATCTGTGAGTTATCGCTCTTGCTCTTGGCTTCCACTAATTTCTTCCCAGCGCTTATTGAAAGGGAACCTTGAACTAGAAGCATGATGTTCTGATTCCCTGTTTCACTCAGTCTTTCCTCCTTCCCCTTTTGAAAAGCACTGGGCTTTCAAACTTCCCGCAATGCAGTTTCTCTCCCCAGTCTCAGGGAAACTCTGTGACTTCCTGTTTACTGAGAAGTATCCACTGCCACTGCCCTTATTTGCCAGCACACATTTACATAATCCTGATTATGGAAGCAAATAGATTTGAAAGCATCTCGTACACTCTGAAGCATCAAACATGGAGGGATTCATCATTGGCTAGCCCATGTCTGTTATGTGTGGTTATTATCTTACCCCAACTACTTGTTTTTCTTCTTTTACCTGTAGGGAAAGACACCCCAAGAACGAGCACAGCAGGCTGGGGACCCAGATCTGGCTGCTTATTTAGAAAGCCGACAGAACTATAAGGTCATTGGCCATGAGGACCTGGAAACTGCCGTTTGACCCTGGTTGACAGGCAAAAAGAACTCGTGCAAGCGTATTACCTACGCCCTCCCAGCCACTGGGCAGCTCCCCTGGAAGAAGCTAATGGAATCCATATCCGCCTCTCTCCTGCAAGGATCTATCTGAGACCACACTACCAGGTTTTAAGGGCTACCGGGATGTACAACAGGACATGATAGCCCGTTGAGAAAGAGGCAGGCTACCTGGAGATTTGTGGAGTACACGCTCCACAAAATTTGATCCTTATTGCTTCCAGCAAGTAGCATGAACTTCTGTGTTCACCTGTCTAATTTATTTTAACGATTCTGAGGATGTTCACATAAATGGCACTGCCCTCTCCTCCCTCTCTGCATTCATCTTTCCCCAGTACCACATAACCCTACTGTAATCACCCATCAATTTAGACAATCTACTATCTCTTCTCTTTGCTTTCAGTCTTCCAACCACAAGGTTGTCTGAAGGTCTTTGAACCCTCCTGGATGTCTTGCAGAATTATATCTGTAAAACCACTCCATTTGCAGACTAAATATACCAAGACTAGTTAGTGGCTTTGCATGCCTCCTAACCCCTCTGGTTTTTATCACATAGGAGCTGGGTAGTGCCAACTTGTGTCCTCCATCTACGAGGTATGGTGAAGCAGCATGGGCGCTGTCTGTGCTTGAAGTACTTGAGAGAGGTTTCCCAGGGAAGTTGGGCTTTTGGTAATAGGAAGGACTGGTTCAGCTTGGGCTGTTTGTACAGCTCCACACTGCCTATGTGTAGTCATCTTTGCCTTCTGCTGTAGTCAAGATGAGTCAAGGGGTCAATGAAGGCCCATAGCTAGTCTACAGAGCCATGTGATTCTGAGTGCTATTTCAAAGGTGGGGTTGGACTTGTCTAGGACAGTGGTTATAGGGAATGGAGCATTAAATGTTTAATCCTAAGCTTTTTAAAGTGATAATAGAAAGAAGTCTAACTGACTTGAAAAAAAATAGCAAAACTAAAAGTAGCAATGTATGTTACAACGATATACTTTGGTAGGAAAACAGCCTTTGGCATTGTGGGCTGAGGCTAATCACTACAGGCGCAGGGATACAGTGGTGAAAGGGGGGCTCATGTTTGTTTTTCTAAGAGTTCAGTTTTCATGATGTCGAGGAAGGCTTGACCCGAGGACCAAGCCTCATTTCAGCATTCTGTAGTCAGACTCTCAGGATGTCTGGTCCCTCCTAATCTGTGCTTCATCTGTGACGTGTTAGGTTCTGAGGTCATGTCTGATGACCCTATTGTCCATGTATTTGTGTGTGGGGGGGTCAACTAAGCTCTTTTCCCTACTTTATTTTCTCCTGTCACAAGCTTCTTATATAAGCCACTGTGGCAGAAATGTTTCATGAGACTGTCACTTCTGGTCATGCCATGGATCTGGAGGGATCAGGTAATAAGGAGAAGAAAACAAAATCACTTTCTTTTCAAAACTCTCCTTGGCTTAGGTGTAGGTCACAGATACAAGTGGTGTATCTGGGGGCTTTTCTTTCTGCTTCCTTCCATTTTTCTCTTGAGTACAGGAGAATGTTTTCCTCTGTGTTTCTGCATGTGAACTTTAACCTCACTGTCCAATGGAGACACAGCGTTCATCAGAATCACATAGCATCATTTTGAAAGGACAGACATGGTGTACCATGCTAAGTGGAAGCAGGCTTTGAGTAGGTAGGGATTTCATTACCAGAGACTCCCTATAGTCATTTCAAGATCAAACTTGGCATCATTCCAAGCTGGGGGGAAATGGGTTGTTGGCTAAGAGTAATGTGTTTCTAGGCATCCATCTCAGAACTGGAACTCTCTCTTGGATTTTACAGGAAGGGAGAGCAGAGGGTCTGGACTCGATTGTTTCCAGGAGCTGCAGTCACTGGGTTTCTGTTAGGAGTGTTTCAGTTGTTGGGGCTGTCAAGGAAATATTGTGATGACAAATATAATCCCTAGAACGGGCTGGAACCTGGCTTCGAGTGGAGCCCTCCATCTCCTAGATTGCGCCAAACAGTTGGCTCAGCAGTTGGTTATCCAGCTGGCCACTGCCGAGACATGGGACGACTGTATTTTCATCAACCACCATCTCACATTTCTCAGAGAATGCTTCAAAACGGCCAGAAAAAATTTAGGAGAGACGTGCCTATGGGCCAAATTCAATAACTCCATAAGACACACAAATCCCTGGCTTGAAAGTAGATGCAGTGCTGACTACTGGAAAGGTCCTGATGCTGTAGAACTTTCCCCCCTCAAAAAAAATAGAAAAAAAAAATAGATGCCACATGATTGTGGAGGAGCAATATACATGATCCATCTCTGGAAATAAATTAGCACCTCTAAGACTTGGGGTTTCAAAAGCAACGTGAGCGTAGATGTCACAGATTTCAGCATTAAGTCTACCTCCTGTAGGATATTTGTTTTTAGTTATTTGTTGTATGTGATAATTGTGAGCATTAGAAAGAGCTAAAGCCATGTGGTCCAGGAGTGTCTGCCTCTGCTTAAGTATCTAGTGCCTCATTAGTGAGCCAACTGGAGGTACAGAAGAAAATGGTACAAACTTTCTCATAAAAATACGTACCTATGGTAAACAATTTTTATGCATCCCCCTGGGATTCTGTTGCAAGAACAGCCAGCCTAGCTGATTCTCCTGGATCCAGTCCCTTGTGCTGTGGAACTGTCTTCTTTGGAATTCCTCCTTAAATTAGGCTGGTGGAAGGATGAAAAATGAAGTGCTATTAAGACAGAACTCCAGAGCTGTAAAGGTAATCATTTTAGTAACCTTGTATTATGCAGACCGTGAACTATTAGCCCAATTCTTGCCCCTACTGCATTCAGCAACAGAGACCAGGAGAGGATTAGTTAGCCTAGAAGGCTTAGTAGTGTGACTGGGAATCTTGCCTTGAGATTTCTGGTCACCCCCATAGAGGTGTTGATTGAAACCCAGTGGGAGTTCTAAAGCAGAATTCAGCTGCAGCGACATTAGTAAGAACTGGTGTAAGGCTCCCTTGTCCTGCTGCCTTCTTGCCAGAAACTGCCCAGGCAGATTTGTCTGGACTCTGAGATGCTCAGCAGGGCATTGCTATCCACTGGGACCTAGCAGAGACTCCTTTGCCTAGTAGATCTCTGAAATGTACTTACTAGAATCCCTAGGATATTTAAGTCTAAGAAAATAAGGGGTGGCAGTTACATTTTATCACACATCAGTTGTATGAGCACACATTTAAGGTGTGGAAGTAGCACACGCATTTTTATAAAATTTCTATTTAACTCCACAGGAAGTACCACTTTCAGCATGAAGGGATTGGGTCCTCTGCTGGTGTATCTCGGTACCCAGCAAGAAACACTGTCAATGTGGACAAACATGATTGCTTGTATGTTATGTCAGAAATACCTTGCAAATATACACACATATCTGTACATGTACACACATATCCATCCATACCTAAATAGAAATGTATTTATTTGTATACATATATGGGCATATATGCCATATTCACATATTGCATATGTTTAGAAAAGAAGATATTTTGAAAGCATGCAAGTCATCTTTATGTGTACAGTTAACACTAGTAGACAATAATTGGTACAGTAACAGAATTTCATTTAATTGTTATTTCCTCCATTCCTGAGCTGGCTTCTCTCTCTGCATCACTGTAGTTGTACATGGCATTGGCTATTGTCAGAGTCATACCTTCCATGATCAGTAAGTCTACTGATTATTTACATGTTGCTTTCCATGATGCGCAGGACCAACCTTAGCTCTGTGGATTGTCTCTTTTTGGATCTCAAGGAAGTAAAGGAGAATTCTTTCTTCCATGATCCCCTCGCTGCTTTAAAGCTGAGTTGGTAAGATCAGCACCTAGTCTGCTTTCCAATGTTATTTAACTAGAGCAAGCTATTGTCAGGAAAGGGTAGATGCTTGGGTGTGGTCTGGGGGTTGAAGCAGCTTGTCTTCCAGTAGGAGAAGCTAATTAAATCATGGAGCACAGCATGCTGTTTTATTCAGTTTTGCTCTTTAAAAGTAAAAATAGAATTTTGTTAAAATGGCTCATCATAACCCCCAACTAAGACTGCTAATTGTTCTGTGCAAAACCAAATTATATTCATGTTAGGAAAAGAAAGACCGTGTATTAAATTAACTATCTGAACACACTGTAATGAGTATTTAGTATAAACTCCCTTCTGCCCACATCGCAAAAACCATTGGCTTTCAATCTCTTGGTGTTTCTCGGCACTGAACTTCATATTCAGCTGATAAAATGACCTCTTTCTATGTTCCAGTCATCTCTCATTTTCTGTCCCCTAGTTCTCTGGCTGAGAGATTTCTAGCACTTCTGTCTATTGCTTTGTTTCACAGCTGCCTAAATCTTCTCCAGACGTTATGATTGAAATATATCAACATGAAGTTTCCCTCTGGGGCAAGTACCCTTCTTTCCCAAAGGACAGGTACATGCCTACTGACCTTGGCCATTCTATAGAATTACAACAAGTTGATTCATAGAAGCAGTCTGTGAGGTTTAATTTAGTTTTTGTTCCAGTCACTTGAGAGGTCACAATCATAGATATTTCTTGCATTTCATACAGTGTAAGTGGCATGTGCTTTTAACATTACCCAGAGGACAGGATTATATATGGGTTATACTCTTGAGAGCCATCTGTGGTTTCTTAAGGTTGTTAATGCCATTTAATGAGAAACCTAAAAATAGAAATAAGCAAAAGATACCATACTGGACAACCCACTCATCCAGAAGATTGAAATTCATTACTCTTGTCCCAAAGAGGAGTCAGAGAACGACCATAAAGCTTTAAAGCAAATACTTTACAGTAGAAATTTGAGTGTTGGTTGATGTGTTTCCCCAGGAAGCACTCATTATACATACATTCAATCATGCTCATCCAATAATACATTCAAAAACCCATCATATTTGCAAGTATTTCAACATTTCTTTCAAAATATTTATCACTCACTGTGATGCAGACACCACAATAAGAATATTGCTATCTATGAATGCAAAGGATAAATGACTTCCTTAGCAGACAGGGAACAAAGGACAAACTTAAATAGTTTGTTAAGTTCCATGTGTTGTATTCAGGGTACCTCAGCATGCCCTGAAAGTTCACAATGGTCTTTGTTATTCTTGTTACCCTTTGGCTGGCATAATTTACTTCTGTGCAGGCAAATGCAATGGTATTATTTTATATTTCCAGTTCCCTGGAATCCTGGTAATGTTCTTAAAAATACAGTTGAAACTTTGGCATTAAAATGAAACTTAGAAACCCAACTTAAGTAAAGGCTAAGATTTATTTAACACAGCTCTCATGAGCTAACCCAGGAATAATAAGCAGAATTTTCAGTGGGTTTTGATTAAATGTAAAGAAGATGAAGTATGAGTTGCCAAATAGTGCTGTGGGCACCCGTACAGAGTTACAAACTTTCAGCATCTGGAAACATTTAGATTGAGGGTATTTGACCATCTTTAGACATGTCACTAGTTAGGATTTGTGATCTGAAGGGCTGCAAATTAGATTGTCATTTTCTTTACCTCACTTTGAAAACGGCTTTGTCCGGAGGCAACATTTGATCTTAAAAATTAACGAGAACTTTAATTTCTTAATTAAAATATTGCTTTTCACATGAGGAACTGTGGTCTTTAGTTCTCATTTAAAAAAATTAAAACCAACTACACACAGATTCGAGAACTCAAAAAAAGGAAAGCACATAAGGAGATAAAATTTTAAAATTCTCCTGAAAACGTTTTGGGTGTTGATGAATATTCTTGGACACTCTCAAGTAAAGCCTTATTGGAAATCTTGCCATTCTTCCAATATGACAAAGTGCTGTGACTTGAAGTTCTTAGAATTAACTGTAATCTAATCACAGAAAGAAATCCTGCTTCAGAGACACTTTGGAGCTAAGTAAATGTACATGAAAGGCATCATGGCAAATCCCTTGGCTTCTGGTACCAACATCATAGTTGCAAGGAATGAAATACAGACCCAGCGGTGGGATAGGCTTTCCCTCTGCTTCCATTGTTTGAGCACCTGGGGGCCACTGGTGTCTAAGTTGGCTGCCTTTGGTAGTGGAAGCAATTCGGACTCTTTCTTTTCTCAGCTTTTTATTGAGAGACACATGTGGCTTACAGTATGAAGTAATTTAAGCAACAATTCAAATACTTTTTATTAAGGACTTCCATCAGGGTTTTTAAGTCAGTGCTCTGTTAGTTTGATGCATTTCGACACTTCTGAGCTTTGGTATCTAATGCAGGTCAGATGTTCTAAACTGGGTTACAGCATAGTGAATTCAGCCTGTACAGTATCACACAGTGATAGAGTCCCCACTACATAAGGGATCTGTTAAAATTACAGACCAACCTGACTGACTATGTGCTCTCTAGGAAAATAGTCTCCCACCAGTACCTCCAATGCAGTTTTACATCTGTTGTTCAGATATCCATGATACAAAGGTTACTCCATGGGGGAAAAATCTCCCTGAGATTCCATAACCAAGCTGAACAGAACCAAGAGAGACCTTAAAATTAGAATTCTAGAGTTTGTGTTATCAAGAGGCATTCCTATGTGGGCATGGGTAAATTCAATGCAAAGAGCTGGGGTGACGATTGATGATTCAGCTATTTTTGATTCTCTCTCTCTCTCTCTCTCTCTCTCTCTCTCTCTCTCTCTCTCTCTCTCTCTGTGTGTGTGTGTGTTTGTGTGTGTGTGTGCGTGCACTCCCATGAACACACATATATAAATGAAAATACTATTTTGCCTCCTTTGAAGTCTATTATTGTTTCAGAATGCTGTACCAAATGGTATTGATAGTGGCCCTATCATTCAAGGCATCATTCTGTTTATGGGAGGGTGTAGGTGCAAAGTTCATCCTACACAATCACATACATAGATGTTCAGACACATATGGGAAACTATGCTGTGCTTGAACTGGAAAGAATAGATAACGTTCTCCCATTCAGATCTCATATTCTCCCAAGATTGCCTATAGGCAGACTGATGAATTTATAATAGGATATCTGATCCAAAAATAAAAAAGGCAATGTTAGGTTAGGAATAAAGAATGTCCAAAGGCACCCCCATGGAGGGCCTCACCCTCCCTGGGGAAATGAAGGGACATTGGGGGGGTTGGTGGGAGGGCACGGGAGGAGGGGAGGGAAACGGAGAGGGACCTGGTATTGACATGTGAAGCAACGTTGTTTCTAATTTAAATTTAAATTTAAAAATAAAAAATATCTAAAAAAATAAAAAAACAAAATAATTATGTTATGAACTTTTCAACAACAACAAAAAAAGAATGTCTAAAGGAGACTGGCTGTTTGCTGCTGTCAGATCCATGCTCTAGGGGACAAACAGTGTGCAGATTCTAAGCCAAGGGGAGAAAAGATCAAAAGAGGGGTGAACCACTTGTAGCTGTATTGTATAAGGCTTTTCATTTATGGACATTGAATCCAGAAAAATCAGTTGGGCTTCTTCGAGAAACAACATGTTTTTTTCAACTATTTCTTCTAGTACTTACATGAAGATTAAAGTCAGCTCAGGGATCATAAGAAACTCAATCCTTAATTGTGAGAGATCTTGGAAAAATGTTATTTCCCAGGTTTAGTTTTCTATTATTTTGGCTGAAGTAAACCTTAGAGCCTGTTTGCTCCTAGGTTCCTAACAAATAGATAGCAACTTTTTTGGGGGATCAAAGGCATTTTTTCAAAAATTATTATTCATTATAAACATAGCCCAAATTCGTTGGAAGCAGAAATATTGTGATTTTAAATATTTGTTCATTCTCTGTCTGTGTGTCTCTCTTTCTGTCTGTCTGTCTCTCTCTCTCTGTCTCTCTCACACATACACACACACATGTGTACGCGTGCTTGCACGCATGTGTGAAGAAAGAGGGAGAGAGGGTCAGCTCCCCAATCTGAAAAAGATACATATTTCCTTTGATTCTGAAAGTCATAGTCACAAGTTAAGGAACACACACACGCGCGCACACACACACACACACACACACACACACACACACACATGCGCGCGCGTTTTTCTT
This sequence comes from Mesocricetus auratus, assembly GCF_017639785.1. Classification (NCBI taxonomy): domain Eukaryota; kingdom Metazoa; phylum Chordata; class Mammalia; order Rodentia; family Cricetidae; genus Mesocricetus; species Mesocricetus auratus. The sequence goes on from NW_024429200.1 coordinate 5,117,846, forward strand.
TTCTTTTCCTTTTTCTTTTTCTCTTTGTTGCCCTTGTGTTTGGGGCTGGGTCTTAGAGAAGGACCTGAAATGCCCATGTGTTTCTGGCTATAAAGAAACAGAGAAGCCTTTCTACACCTCTCTGTGACCCAATAAGATGTAAACTCATGTCAATAGACTAGTTTTTCTATAATATTTTTATTTAAGGAGATTATTGTCTTAACTGATCATCTTCCCTATTGTCTACAATGGTGATGCCTAAGTCCTAGCTTCCTGGATTTCTGGTTGGGATTGGGTGGGAACGTCAGTGTTCAGATAATTAGGGACCTGTAGTATCTAGGGTTCTCCTCTGAGGAAGGTTTTACAACCCCATTCTCTCTTCTCTCATGCCCCACTCCTTGTCTTCAGCTTGGGAAAGAAAAATAAGAGCAGAGTTATAAGGAGAGACAAAAATAAATTTTAAAGAGATTCCCAGGTGTAGCACAAACAATAAGATGACTCTGGTATTAGCATAGGTTCTCATGGCAATTCACAAATAGCATACACACTCATCAGGCATTGTCCTCATGAAAACCCAATGTAGAAATCAAACTTTTGAGTGGCTTCAAGGAGTGTTAGCTGGAAGTTTCAGTTTATGCAGCTCAGTAGAATTGGATTGAATGTGGAATTTACAGGGGAGATGGGGCAACTAATGGAAGCTGTTTGTAGTAGAACTCCCACAAGAGTAGGATAATGTTTGAGACTTTCTTCAACTGTTCACAGGCTAGACTCAGTCACAGATTTGTGTTGGCCCATAATAAAGGTTGAAAAGGAAAAGATCAACTTAAAGAATTCCATCCACAAATTTAAATGTACTTTCATGTTAACTATTGAGATAGTAGACCTTGTTATTTGGGGATATAAATCTATCCTTTTTCCTCTTTAAAAAAATGATGGATCTGAGCTGTTTACAAATCATCTCCGCTAAGATGAAAGCAAAACAAAAATTACAAAACCCAAGGAAATGACAGTCCTACATTGATTTGGTCTTTTGTTTAAATTCATGAGCAGTTCTCACAAATGTGTTCTTCAGGTTCATGGCGTTTAAAATATTTCTCATCTGATACACACAACACCTTGTGTAATGCATCCAAATGTCTTCTTACCTTCGGGTTTTACCATCAGAGACATTTTTCCTTTCCTGCCCTGCCCCCACACTTCTCACCGGTTTGACTGAAGCATTAACCCATGCACATGTATGCTTAATTTGCAGTGTAGCTAGAATCTTGTTGCTTGCTGATGTGCTATTTGTGGATTAGGAAACAGTGGAGCTTCTGCTCCAGGGAATGAAACTGGAGACTTTTAAAAACAGAATGTTGCAATGCAGTAGGATACTCTGAAAACCAAGTACTGAAAAGACAGGGTCCAAATCAGCCTCATATTTGCTTGCTCAGCTGTTTTTTTGTTTGTTTGTTCGTTTGTTTGTTTTTGTTTTTTGTTTTTTTTTTTTTAATTTGCCAATGGTTAAGTGGACTACCAGGAATGCTCTGTGGCCCACAACTGTTTGAAAGCAAAGAAGTGACCTATGAAGCATTAAGTGGCTGGTGTTGCCATCAGAATCGAAGTGTTTGCTGTAACTTGATTTTCTCGGGTGAAAAGGCTCCTAGGCATTCTAAGGACCATCTAGGTAGGCTGTGGGTGGGTCACTAACAGAGGCTACATGTATGTGACGAGTTGCAGTCATGTTATAAAGGGCTCGTTCGTGCTTTCTGACTCTGTCCAATTACACCCAGAGCCATGCCACTGTAAAGCTGGCGGCTGCAGGGTGGGATCCCCCCGGTAGTAGCAGCTATGGCAGTAGAAGGGGAAGTTTTATTTCCAGGTAAAGTGGAATCCAGATACTATGAAGTGGAGGGAGGGTGGGAGGGAAGGGTGGGTTGGGGAAGGGAAGAATGGAGTTTTTTTGTAATAAAGTCACAAAGTATTTTCCCTAATTTTCTCGCATTTCCTATTTATATAAAGAATCTTGATCACTGTGTTGCTATACAGAGATTTTCAATGGAATTAATTTGGGGGTCTGAATTAATCTCTGAAAAAGAAATTGACTAGTTATACTTACTTTTTGGACACTTTTTCTGTATTGTGAATTGTGTGGAAATGTACAGAATAAAAATGAAATATAATTGATTGGTTTCTTTTCTTTCTAGTTCATAGTACAACAGTTTAATTAGTTTTTGTTTTTAGGTCAAAAGGTGAATGAAGAGTTGGCAAAAAAGGATCCTAAATAAGGCAGAAATATTTTGAAAAATTAAACTTCTGCTTCTATAATGCACTCACGAGGTCAGGTTTACCTTTTAGTCTCAATTAAAATGTATTATAAAAGAATCATTGTTACCATGTTGAACCTGAGGTATTGAAGACCTGAGTCCCTGAAAGATGAGAATCAAATGACACAGTTTCTAATTACAACTGCCTTACAGACTGCAGATTGTTTGCAGCAGTGATTCGGGGAATGTCAGCTCCGGCAAAGCCTGGCGGCCTTCAGGGACCGGGTTGGGAGCTTAGGACATAGAGGAAGCTAGATCTTGGTCAGAGGAGTTTGAGAAAAGAAAGAGTAAGACAGAGAGCTCCACAGACCTGCAGAGACTCTGCTTCAAGTTTCACTGGAGGGCTGCTGTACTTATATATGTGTGTGTGCGGAAACAACTAAACTTGAAAAATCTGAGAGGATTAAAAGCAATAGTCAGCAATACTCATATAAAGCTGAGAGAGAGTATGCCAGTTGCCACTAGCCACAGAGGAAGACCTCAGAACTGTAGGAACCAGGAAGATAGCTCCTCAGGTAGAAGTGCTCACTGGACAACCTTGACACCCTGAGTTCAAACCCCCTGTATCTCCCAAAAAACAAACAAACAAACAAACAAACCCTGGTGTGGCTTTGCATAGATCTATGTTCTGTGCTCTGTGGGGTAGGAAGTTCACCGGAGCTTGCTGGCCTCCAGCCTAGCTCAGTTCAGTGAGAGACCCTATCTCCAGGGAAGGAGGACAGAGCAAAACACCCAACATCCTTCTCTGGCCTAAACATTTATGGGTAGGAGCACTTGCTCTCCCCTAACACTTACATGTACCCTCACCACACACAGTAGTTTGATATTGTTTTCTTGTAATTAAAATTTGCATCAGTTCAGAGATGGTTTCAACTAGATACTTATTTTACTCCTCAACATCCCGTTTCCCTGCTTTTGGCAACTGAGTATTAGATGTGAGGTATGCATTTTATTTTCTTCCATGGTAATGAAGTTCAATCACTCAAAATTATTTTTTCACAATTTTAGATGTCATTTTCATGACAGGTTAAGCTTTCATTAAGACTAAGGTCCAATGAAATAAATTGTCTACTTGCATGTCTGAAAATGTCTGCCTTCTCCTTTCCTGGGGGTTTTTCTGTCTTTGAAATTCTAGATTCAGCATCGTTTATCATTGAGGAATCTAGAGAAGCTGACTAAGGAAAAGAAGGTCCCATACACTTTGTTAAAAGCCAAAGCTAATTGATAAGTATAACAGACTGAAATTAGAGTCTGCTAACAACTGAGGCCAAACCTTACCGAGGAGAAAACTATACTACAGAGAGTTTCGATTTTTCTCAAGATTACACAGCTACCTAGTGATAGGAAGATGTCCCCAGAGCCCCTGGAATTACCTGCATCTTTGCACATCACAGTGCATGTGCACAGGTTTTGGATTCCCCTGCAGGCTAAAGAGGAAATCAGGCAGGGCAGGCTGTTGTGACCCAGAGCATACCTGGAGACCAGCCTCAATACAAAGAACCCAGGAATTCTCATTTCTTTCCGTGACTGTAGGGATGTGAGGCAATCTCAGGGAGCTTTCTCAAAGGTCATCTTTGAGCGTGAGATTCATATGAAAATGGGAAGAGTTTCAAAGTGCTTACACTGAAAGCTCTCAGTTTGGAAGTCTCCACTAACTCCCAGGACAGCCAAGACTACACAGAGAAACCCTGTCTCAAAAAACCAAACTAATAAAAGAATACTTTTTGAGTGGTATTTGTTATATAGTGTTCATAATCGGTTGGTATTTTTAAATACTAATGTCATTTAGATCAAATGTCTATGGAATGAAGCCATGAAGCCTGGCTTTTGGTTGATGGCAGAATCCTTGAGGTGTGTGTGTGTGTGTGTGTGTGTGTGTGTGTGTGTGTGTCTGTGTGTCTGTGTGTGTGTGTGTGTTTTATGTGCACTCATTTTCAGGGCCAAATGTTGCTGGGTTATTGGCACTACAAGCCATCAGTTCAAAGGCATGAAGATAATTTGCTTCGGCATATACAGATGGAAAGGACTTGAGCTTACATAGAGCACAGATGTTCAATGGCTGTTATGTCTCACAAGTACATTAAGGATATGATAATGATACAAGGAAGGATGTTTCTCCTTCAAGGATCAATCTAATTACGTAGTGGGGTTTCTTCTCTGCTTGGCATTTAACGAGTCAATATGGACAGCTCTGAGGTTGGCCCTTATGTTGCTGATTGCAAGCTAAGCGAACTTTGGCACATACCACCCTGCTTCCTGAGCCTCAGTTTCCTCTTTTGGAAATAAAAAAAAATAACTTCAATCAAATTGAGTTGGTGTCTTCATTACATGATATTGGGTGGAAAAAAGTTAGAATATAGCTTTGCCTTAACTCTGTGTAGGGTAATTCCAATTAAACTTACGCAAGCACACACACACACAGACACACACACACACACACACACACACACAAATGAAAATACTAGATTCCATATGGCTTTTCAGACATTCTCACTGTTAGCTATCCCCTTACCTCCTCATATACCCTACCCCTGCACCCCTTCCCTACTTAAGCCCCTGATCCATTATTCACCTTTCCCTTTATGTATTATCAGTGTCCTACTATCATAAGTTGCCAAATTAAAAACAAACAACAACAACAACCAAACAGTGCCAGGTGTAAGATATGTCTCATGAGAGGTGGTCTGGAGATCCTCCATACCATACATACTAAGTCAATGTGTTCTTCACTGCCAACCAGGGCTTGATGGTAAAAGACCCTATTGCTGAAGACACCACACGCATTAGTCACAAGGATATGGACATGGGAAAATCAAGTCAGTACTGACCAGAAATCTCCCTCCTTACTGATTAGTTCTCACGGTGCAAGAAGTTACTATGTAGGTTACTGGGGGGGGGGTGAGGAGGGAATCATCAATTGTCTTACCGAGCTCTGAACATTGTGATCTGTAATAATAACTAGCCTGGCAAGATACGGCCATGGGTGCAATAATAGCACACGTGTTAAGTGGTAACCAGCTTCTTTCTGATTGGATTTTAATGCATGCTTTACTGGAAGAAAAGCATGCCTCGTCCTGTAAATCTGGCCAAGAAATCCTACTGGGGAGTTCATAGGCTAAATGGACATAGTGATGGGGAAGTTCTGGGTATATGTCAATAAAGCACTGTTGGCCAATAGGGAAGCAAGATAGGTGGGACTAAGAGTCGAGGAGTATTCTGGGAAGGAGAAACACAGAGAGTCACAATGTAGCTGCCATAGGGGTAAGAAGTCCGGACCCTTTTCTCTGGTAAGAGAAATACTTAGATGGGTTAAATACTTAAGTCAGAGCTAGCCAGCAAACAACAAACCAATAGCCAACAGCTTCATAATTAATACAGCGTCTTGTGTATTATTTGGGGACTATAACGCGGCAGAGTCTAGGCGACTGGTGGGGAAAAAAAACAAAGTGGCTGGCAAGGAAAAGGCTTCACTCAACAGACATAGTATCTAACTGTGCTCTAAATTCACATCTCTAGACCCATAAATAAGGAAGCTCTCAGACATCATCAGAGATGTTTCTCTGTGAAGTGAACTGTAGTTAATGTAGAAACTCACAACTGGTCAAAGTGTAGAGAGTAAGTGTATGTGAAATGTTCAGTCATAAATAGGACATCTAAGTCATACCCTTTTCCCATAAGGCTCAAGGACCATTTTAGAAAAGGGGGTAGAAAAGTCAAAGATGGCTAGGGTCAACATTGTGTTCAGAACTTGGTAGTACCACTGCATTCATGAACTCATTGCAGCTGTGGTTGCTTGCATAAAACCTGTACAGGTTAAACCAATTAGCATCCCAGAATGCAGGTGGATCAGGCTCCCTGGGTGAGGAGCTCTTGACAATTGGTGGCTTCTGGGAAAAGGAAGAGTTAATGTTCTTTTCAGAGTATGATCCCTGGTAGGTTGCCTTGTTCTAGTAGATGTCCCTACACCACTGAGTATCTGAGATGCACAAATTGGATTTGCTAGAGACAGAGAGAGAGAGGGGACATTAAATTGTGGGGCTGGGGTTGGTGGGGATGAATATGTGAGAGGTTAGAAGGAATATGACCAATTTATATTTTATGCATGTATGGAGTTCCCAAAGAATTACTAAAAATATTACTAAAGAATACAGCTTTGCATATTCTACGTGCTCAAAATTTTATCCATAAAATACCTTGCAAATGACTACACTGGTGAACTGTGTGTCACATCTGGAACATTGTTCTGAGCAGGGAGGCAGAGGACAGGCAAAGGGAAAGGGGTCGGGTTGCTTTTGTCCTGGAGTCAGTTTACCCAATCCTCTGTGTTTAGACGTGAAAGCTGTAATCTGACTAAAGCCCTCAGTACTTACATATCTCTATCTTGTAAAAGAGCATGCTCCTTTCAAACTTAAAGTCATGCCAACTTTGGCAGCAGCAAATAAGGTTATAATTCAGAAGACAGGGACAGAAAATGGGGAATAAACACCCTCACAGTTTTGAAATGGAAATGGAAAATTATTAGCTCCTTCCAAATGTATATTCCTATGACATCAATTTGTGGCCACCATGGATGTAAAGGGAAACCACTGTCCTAGCCCCTGGGGAATGAACACACAGACAATGCACATTAACAATTTAAGGTCTCCGAATATGTTTATTTTACAGTTGTCTTTTGTTAAAACTGTGGCCGTGTCTTCAACTTCAGAGGGCATCAAGCTGAGGTTGCAACGCTTCTCTCACAGTGGAAGGGTCTATCCTTGCCGGGGTGACTGCCACCTGTCCTGCTCAGTGCTAGCTCAGTTGTGGCTTGTCCTGCTGCTGCAAATCTTCCCCCTTCTCACACACTCGGCTCAGTGCACAGTGACACTGAGTGAGTTCTGACTCCTCTGGGTTTACAGTTTGGGGTGCTTTTACAGAAGTGGTGGGGAAAGGGCTTCTCCAACTCACATCAACGGTTCACCATGAGGAGCATGGTGTAGCTATATGAATCAAGCCCTTTGGGTGCCCCTGCTGCTTGGACTGGAAAACAGCTTACGGCTGGTTTCAATTATCTTCATAGAAAAATCAATGGAAAGCGGTTTGTTCTGGCTCAGTGAGCTGCCGGTTCCCTGTGGGGAGAGGTTTCAGCCATTCTTTCTTCCAAGGATACACTCGTTCCCTGACACAGGCAATCAGGATAGAGACCTGTAGCTTTTCTCAGTAGCTCTTGCAAAAAAAAACTACATTTCATAATCATCAAATGCAAGATACCTGTTTAACGTACCAGCAGATTTGGGATACCGAAAGAATGGAATTTTGTAACTTTGACCTGAGTTGGACTCATATTTTCCACTCTGCTTTTCTAATCCCCAAAGAAGTAGGGAGTAAATGCTGAATGAATGATAACTATTATCATCTCTGGGGGTCTCAGTAGAAAAGCATATTAGTCATTTGATTTAATAGGTACACTCAAGGAAAGGGATTTCTCAGAAATTTATTCTGTATCTTACAATTTTGTCTGTGTTCAAGAGAAGCAGATGCTGTCTGTAGAAGTCTGTTTTACAAACTGGACTCAGGGGCATAAACATGGGTCTCAGATTCCATGTGAGGTGTTTCTGAAGGTTGATGGTAGTTTTGTGCTTCTGTTACGTGATTTTCCTGGGAAGATGTAAAAAAGAAAATCTATCCACACCAAACAAGACGCTAACGGCAAGCAAAGGATTCCACTCAAGTTCAGCTTAACAAACTTACTGGAGTTACTTGTATGAGTATGGATGAAGCCTTACTGAGAGGACTATGTATGTCTTAGTCTCCTCCTGGTTCTGTGATTTAAACACTATGGCAAAAGCAAGTTAAGGGAAAAGAGGGAAGTCAGGGCCGCGGAGTTGGTGGCATCTGTCAAATTGCATCAAGAGCTGTAGATGCACCAAGTGCTTACTGCTCAACTCCCTCTCCTGCTCATAGCCCAGGTTCCCATCGTGAAAACAGCATTGCTCATGGTGGTTAGGTCTTCCCTCCTCAATTACAATCAAGACACTCCCCCACGGATATGTTTAGAGTCTTACCTCCAAGATGATTCTAGATTCTATCAAGCTAGCAACACTCGAATATCACGGTGGGTGACTCCAAAGCAGCTAGTTGCATTACCTTCTCAGTCCCATGCTGGCACAGGTGACAGCCTTGCAGAAGCTCAAAGATGGGAGTTCCATTGTCTCATAACCTTCCACCTCCCATAAACTCTAGCATCTTCTAAGACTACATGCAGGATGGGGCAAAAGGAATCAATATCTGGAATGATCTGGGAGATTCAAATGACCCTCTTTCCTCATCTAGAAGGCAGTATTAACAGCCCTACTTACCATTATCATAGATTTAACTAGAAGTGCAGTTTTTCTTCAAACTTATTTCATTGTCATGACTATGGACCTAGGTTCTCGACAGGCTAACACAGTAGTCCCTGCTGCATGGTGGTCAAGGTTTTGCTACCCACCCAGAAGAAACAGATCAGTATAACAGACATCATTGAGTCCTAATTTTTTGAGATTGAAGTCTGGGGTAGACCCCTTTTGTGGTGATTTATTATTTATGATTTATTGAAACTTGCCTGAGGGTACAGAAAGGAAAGCCAGCCACACTAGTTAGCTATAAAAGCCAGGCAGCGGTGGTACACACCTTTAATCCCACCACTTGGGAGCTAGAGTTAGACAGATATCTGTTAGTACAAGGCCACACTGAGTTACACAAAATTGATCCGGTCCTAAAGAGAAACAGCCCATACAAAGATGATCTCAGCACTTGGGATCACATGCTTTTAATCCCAGCACTAGGGAGGCATAGCAAAGGGCCTTATGTGGAGATTTATTCTCTAGACACTCTGAGGAGAGGCAGAAGTCTGGGGCTTTGGGTTTATCCTCTTTTGGTGATGGGACTGGAGCTGGTACAAAGCTATTGATGGATCCTTTTGATATCATCCCTTTTGGAGCCCAGTATCACCACGAGGAAGTGTAAGCCAGCCTCACAGAGAGATGCAATCAGAGAACGATGCCTAGCCAGCCTGTGTCTGTTCTTGCCATCCTAGTTGTGGCACCCATCACATGAGTGATTGAAGACGCCGTATGGGGTGTTCATGTTCTACCACACAGCAGCATGGAATCACTTTTAATGAGCTTTGCTCACAATGCACACACAAGTAGATCATGATTTTTTTCTCTTTATACACTTTTGTTATTTGAAACAAGATGTCGCTATGGAGTCTAGGTTGATCTTGAAGTCATTACTGTCCTACTCCAGCCTCCTGAATGATGGGTTACCATGATTTCTGATCTTTAAAGCTATCAAGTTAGTCAGCATCTTAGTGTCCAACTGAGGTGACAATTTGTGATTCATTCCTTTATGTTAGTAGAACTGCCTAAAAGTATATTACACTCCTTAACTCAACCAATAATTTAATCTGTGGTATTGGAAGATTTTCAACTATGCTGTGTAGTCATGGAATAACCGAAGTGGAAAGTCCTCACACAGCACTTATTCTGATTTTAAATTCCCTAGTTTAAAAGTGAAGAAAAATAGAACCACCTAAAGCCCCATAAACTCTAGAATGGCTAACATAGGCACATGAGTTACATTCTATGGGTCTCACCCGTACCTGCCATGCTGACGACAGTGGTTTTCAGGACTGTTATGGAGGCAGAGCAGTCTTAGCAACATGTGGACTACAGAGACTATTATTTCAACATGATTTTGTTGTTCGTCTTTTCTCCTAATGTTAATCTAAACGTCTAGATCCATAGTTCTACCCATGTTCTGATAAGGAAGTTTTTGAGAGAAGAGGGGTGGGGGGAAGGGGAATGGAATTTATCAAAAGCATATACATTTTCTCTCCTCATCAAAGCAGCAGTTGTGTTTGGCAATTGTTCCACAAAGCTTCGGTAACCTCAGATTTGAAGGCACTGTTGAGAACTCGTTTTATATTTTCAGAGAATTCTCTCTCTCTCTCTCTCTCTCTCTCTCTCTCTCTCTCTCTCTCTCTCTCTCTCTCTCTCTCTCTCTCTCTCTCTCTCTCTCAGTGTGTGTGTTTCTGTCTGTCTGTCTTTCTTCACATATCCCTCTTTTTCCTTCCCTTTCTTACTTTAGGACCACTTTTATGATACACTATTGAGGTTTGGAAATGCAATTTAATGTGTATTTCATCACTTGAGTTGATAGGCCAGTAATATTGTAAGGCAACATTATACAAGTTCATATATTGGCAAAGAGGCATAGAAATAAGAAAGTTTCCATGGCATAGAAATGTCCATTTTTTAAATATATCACTAATCAAATTAGTTTCCATTCAAACCACTTCCTATTTCTGACACTACCATCTGTCTTCATTCTCTCACTCAGGTCTGTTGGCCTGTCTATCACAGCTATTTTTCAATGTGCTATTATCCTACCAAAATTATGTAACATGAGGAAACTAAATTATAAATAAATCACAGACTTTTTTTAAAGACAGGATCATGACAAGACACTTTCTGTGAAGAGAATGGTTTCGATAACAATGACGAAGAAATATGTCTGAAAACTTGGCTAGTGGTTCATGTATTATGAATATAGCGATGCAAAGTCAAATGTAAGATGAGGCATATTATTTTTCTCATAAAACTTTGTAGGCCAAACTGAAAGTAAAATGTAAAAGATAGGTTCACATTTGGTTTTTTAATTTGAGCTAATAATCAGTGTGTATTTGCAATTAAAATCTAAATTTATTTAGCAGTATAAATTATTTTAGTTTTATTCTCCAATATAAACACCACCAACTGCTATGAAAGTTTAAACTCCTTTACAAATATATATATATATATATATATATATATATATATATATTCTCTGAATAGCCTTGGCTATCCTGGCACTCGCTCTGTAGACCAGGCTGACCTCGAACTCACAGAGATCCACCTGCCTCTGTCTCCTGAGTGCTAGGAGTAAGGGTGTGCCCCACCACCAGCCATCTTATTTTTTAGCTCTATTTATCCTTAGACAATGAAACCTTCTTCTGCATATAAGTTGCATTATGTCTTACATTTAGAGCTTTGTACAAAAGACAGAGAGAGATGGTCACTTACTGAGTGTCCTTTAAATCTACGATTTTGGCTAGGTATACATTATGTTAATTTAATTAATTAATTGATTTACTATTTATTTCTCTCTGTGTGTATGTTCACATGTGTGTCATCACATCTATTTCATAGGAGATCAGAGGACAATCTTAGGCACCCATTCTTGTCTCCCCCATTGATAGTCTCTCTTGTTTGTTGCTGGGTGTGTCAGGCTGACTGACCCATGACCTTCTGAGAATTCTCCTGTTTTTTCTTGCTATCTCATTGTAGGAGGGCTGGGATTACAGATCTGAGCTACTGTGCCTAAATGTACATGGGTTCTTGGGTTCTTGTGGTCTGAACTTAAGCCTTCAAACTTGTGTGGCAAACAATTTACCCACTGAGATTTCTTCCTAGTACCTGTATTTATTTCTTCATTAGAAATTCTCATCACAACTTTCTACATGGTTGTCAGTAGTTTCTTTGTGTATATGATGAAGGCACTCAAAGTCACTTGTAGGAAGTGAGTCAGCTCTTGTGTAGAAGAGAAGGAATTACAATCCTAAATTGGTTATTGATGAGGCTTGATTAGAACCTATGGAATAATCTCACTTTTTACTTCAATTTTCAGCTCATTAAAAAGTTAACATTTGGCACTGTGGTGGTTCAGTGTAAGGGCACCAACTGCTCTAGTTGAGGACCTAGGTTCAATTCCCAGAACCCACATGGCAGCTGACAGCTGTCTGTAACTCCAAGATCTGACACTTTCACACAGACACACATGCAGGCAAAACACTAATACACATAAAGTAATGGTACATACATTATTTTTTAAAGTTAAAATGTATAACCTGGACTCATAGGGGTTCACAGAGACTGGACTGACAACCGGAGAGTCTGCATGGGACTGACCTCTGTTGTCACAGTTGCTTACTAAGTCTCTTGAAGTTCAAAGAAATTAAAAATGGAGCTAAACAATATGAGTTCGGTATTACTATAAATAAACCTCAAGTAGAAAAAGTTTGTTTGGTCTCTGAGAAGAGATTGCATAATTAGCATATGTTCATAATTTTGTAGGGAAGAGCATACATGTGTCACACACCAATTGTAGCAGATGTGGAGTTTAGGCTACACTGAAGTCTTTAGCACACATGTCATTTGCCCATTTTCCATTACAGAGGCTGCTAAAATTCATCATTGATGTACTCAGTATCTTTGAAGGCAAGAATACACATGACCCTGTTGTTGCTGTATACCATACATGAATGGATCTTCCAGAAAGTTCTAGTAGATTCCTTTTGTTATCCTGAAAAGGGGACATTGACAGATAAACCTTCCACCCTTACCCCTGCCCCAGACATCTCATAACTATAAAGAATAGAAAATAAATCCTTGAGACGACCAACCAATTCAAGCAACCCTCCGCTTGTTATATGGGACATTGTTAGTCAGGTTATGCCATTTACTATGTAGCTGAAGCATCTCTAACTATCTGTAAAGATGGAGTGCACATTTGGGGTATGCTTCTATCATCTGAAGTCCATCATTTTTTAATGTGTCAATCAATGTAATCAAATCCATCCTATTGCTACTTCCATCTGCCCAAATGCACCAACTGCCAATCACTCATCAGCTAGGAATATTCACTGGCTTAATCTTCTGTAGGTTTCATGAATACAGTCATAGCCACTGTGAATTCATGCATACACTGGCCTGGTTAATGACTCGAAGATTGTCTCCCAGAAATCTTCTACTGCCTCTGGCTCTTACAATCTCTCTGCCCCTCTTCCAAAGTTTACCTCTGAGCCTTGAGGAGTGTGGTTGTGATAAAGATGTCCGATTTAGAGCTGAACACTCCACAGTCTCTTGTTCTCTGCACAATGGCCAGCTATGGGTCTCTGGATTAAGCCCTTTACTGAAAACAAAATGCTTCTCTAATGAGGACTGGGAGATGCAGTCATCTGTGGATAGAAAGATAAGCATTTGGAGGGCAAGTGGCTATTATGTCCATTTATCAACAAAATAATTCTTCCCTAGTAGAGATGATCTTTATAATCAAATTGTTACATGGTATGGCAAAAATATAATGAAAAATTATGAAAAGATACATAAAAGGGACCAAAGTACAATTTTGATAAAATCTGGTTCAAACCCCAGCTTGATCTCTTGGAGGCGTGAGATTCAATATGAAAACCCAGGTCCATAAGTTCATTATTTTGTAGACATGTGAGGGTGGCATAAGGCATCTGTAAATTGACTCCTCAGTTCCTGAATGATTAGAATAGTTTCAACTTCTTGTTATTAATATCCCTAAGTTTATTGATAAAATAAACATTCAATTTTATAGTAATCTTGACATAAAGTTGAGGTTTTCAAGTTTTTCTGGAATTTTTTAGATTTATTTATTTTATTTGTATGTGTGTGCGTGGGTGTGTGCATGTGTACGAGACCTGTAAAGTCAAAAGAGGGCCCCTGATCTCTTAAAATTGGAATTAATGTTTGTGAGCTTCTGTGGGTGTTGGAAAGAGAACCTAACCCCCTTAGAAGAACAGCTAGTGTTCTGAATTACTGAACCATCTCTATACCCTCCTTTCAAATGTTTCAACAGACTTTGTTTGTATTTGCCTTACAGATTTGTTCCTTTCTTAACATAACTTTGGTACTTTTTTCTGACTTGTTATTTCAATTAGGCAGATGAAATGTCAAAATTCTCATTATACTATTCTTTGAAGATGAAATCAAAAGTGTTACACGTAAGGAAATTTGGGACCAAAGGCTGCAGGACAGGAGTATAAAATTAGAGGCAGGTACCCAGTGATACACATGTATAAACAACACCTGTATAACTGCAAACCGCTGGATGTAGGGGAGCAATTAAGATACCACTGACCCTCTGTCTTAGTCAGTGTTCTGTTGCTGTGACGAGATACCATGACCCCAGCAACTCTTATAAAAGAAATGGTTTCAGAGGCTTGGTCCATTCTCAGCATGGCAGGAAGCATGGCAGCACACAGACAGATATGGTGCTGGAGAGGTAACTGAGAATTCTACAGCTAGATCTGCAAGAAGCAGGGAGAGACTCTGGATCTAGCTTGGCCTTTTGAAACCCCAAAGCCCATCCCTTAGTGACACATTTCCTCCAACAAGGCCACACCTCCTTCAACAAGGTCACACCTCCTAATTCCTCTCTAGTGGCATCACTTCCTAATGACCAATTATTCAGATATGGGAGCCATTCCTTTTGAAACCACCATGCCTGCCTTCTTACACATATAAACAGAGAGTCCAACTCAAGCAAGATCAGGAAAGAATATTGCCAATGTGTTAAAACAAAACCTCAGCAAAATTAAAGATATGGAAACTTCAGCTTCTGAACATAGAAAAGCATCTCTGCAAAAAGTGATTGCTTATTATAAAGATTATTAAAAGAAGTGCAATGGTGGAGAATACAGGGCAATTGGCAGAAAAAACAAAATGAAGTTGTGCACTTCAACCCTGAACTAGAAGATAGCCAAGATAGTTTGTTCAACACATACGTGGTTTCTCCTTCTCCAGTTAATTTTGATATGAGTTAACTGAAGAGGTAACCAAAGAATGGTTACCTCCCTAACTTGGTGTGCTGGCTAGTTTTTTGTCAATTTGACAGAAGCTAGAATCATTTGGGAAAACGCAACACTGACTGAGAAAATATCTCCATCGTTTTGAGCTGTAAGCAAGGCTGTGGGGGCATTTTCTTGATTAATGATTGATGTGGGAGGGCCCAGACCAATGTGGGTGGTGACATCCCTGGGCTGGTGGTCCTGGGTTCTATAAGAAAGCAGGCTGATCAAGCTGATGGGAGCAATCAGCAAGCAGTTTTCCTCTGTGGCATCTGTATCGGTTCCTTTGCCAAGTTTCCTGCCTTGACTTCCCTTCATGATTGACAACAAAAATGTGATTATGGTGCTTCATAAAGTTGTCATGACTATAACCATACTGTAGAGACTAATTTCCTCAATGATGTTGGCAAGGTCGCAGACTTGACCCATATTCATCCATTCACATCCACCCACTACAATTTCTTTCTAAGAATACTATGCAAACAATGGATCATCTGTATACACCGGCCTGGTGCATTATTTCAATTTTGACTTCTCTTTTGCGTATATGCTGAGATGAAAAGGGATCTATTTAGGCATATATATGTATACACACATTATATATTATATATGATATATAGATATATACCCAACCTTTGGTTCTTATTTATTTCATTTTTTCAAATTATCATGTATTTCATATCATTTTCCCCTTTCCTTTCCTCTTCCAATCCCTCTGATCACTTCCATGTACCAGCTTCCTTGGTTCCCTTTTAAAATCATGGCCTCTTTTCTTTCCTTTTTCCCTTTCTTTCTTTCTTTCTTTCTTTCTTTTGATGTTGCTTTTTTGTTTGTTACCTTGTTTTTGAGACAGGGTTACTCTGTGTAACACCCATTGCTGTCCTGTAACTCACTCTGTAATCTAGGTTGGACTTGAACTCACAGAGATCTGTAACTGGAGGTTTTTTTCCCACCTGCTAGTTTCCAAATAACCACTTAGAGGTTTGATATTAATTATAAATGCTTGGTCAATGGTTCAGGCTTACTATATGCTAGTTCTTACATTTAAAATAAGCCCATTTCTCTTAATCTGTGTATCTCCACATGACCCATGACTTACCAGTAGTGCTCTGGTATGTTGCACCTTGGGCAGCTCTTGGTGTCTTCTCGACCCCTTCTCATCTAAGTCCACTGTTCTGCCTAAACCTATCCTGCCTATCTATTTTCAAAGAGCTTTTTTTAAAAAATAGCACTTACTTAGTTTTTATTCATAATCATAAACTTACTTCTGCAATTATTATTAACCAGTGAGAACAACATATATTCACAGAGTGCAGAAAGACATTCTCCATCAGAGATCCACCTGCCTCTGCCTCCTATGTGTTGGCATTAAGGGCATGCGCCACCATCACCCAGAAAAATCATGGCTTCTTTAATTGTGCGCGCGCGCGCACACACACACACACACACACACACACACACACACACACATGCTTGATATACAAATATAACATGCTCGGTCTTTTTGGTGTTACTTATGTGTATATGATGACCACTTGGTATTAGATTATGAGTAATTAGGAGGTCTCATCTTTAGGGAAGACTATTTCTCCTGCTCTGCTCTCAGCATTCCGTAGTGGCCTGTAGTTCTTTATGTGTGTATTAAGATCCTTGAGATTTCCATGTTAGCATATCTTTTGATTTATTTCTTCAGGTCTTATTTGGATAGCCATAATGTTGAGCTATCATGGATGAGTCTTCCCAGTCATATCTGGAAGACATACTCTCACTGCAAATTTTCTGGGTTTTTTTTTTTTTGGCTCTTATAATATTTCTTCCCCCTCTTCTATGATGTCACCTGACTCTCAGGTACAGGACTTGTGCCTGAGGTGGATCAGCTGGGGCTGACTACTCCACAATCATTTGGTCTGTGATTTCACTAGTTGTGGTTTTTTTGTGATGGTCTCCATCTGTTACAGTGAGACGTTTCCTCAATGAGGGGTGAGTGTTATACTTTCTTGTATGCATAATGATAAATATTTACAGTGCATCTAGAATTTATGCTTGTTTAGTAAAGTGACAGTTGTAGGTTCTCCTCTAAGATCTATGACCTAATTAGTCATGTGTAATTGTCTAGGTTTCTAGTACTAGGCAGCATTTCTCTCCTGTTGAGATGGCCTTTAGACCAATTAGAGAGCAGATATGAATGCCACTATTGAACTTTAGAGTTCTTCTGCCTTGCTGTTTGTCATTGTAGTCATAGGTATTACAACTGCTCAGGACTCTTGTTACCTCCCTGCCTTGGAAGCTTGCATAGCACCTTCTGGTACAATGGAAAGCATAAGGTCTGATACCATTCAAGCTAATTCTCAAGAAGGCTTCATCTTGAGTTCGGTGTTCCTGGTGTCTTCAGAAATAGGTATTTGCCCTCAGTCTCTGGGAGACAACCAGGATCAACAGCAATAACCTACTTTGGTTGTGGAGTCTCTTGGTTATGGGGTTTTTGTTAGATAGTCTTTGACTCTTGATGGAACAGTGTCAGTTCAAGTGGCATGATTTCATTTAAGCTATATTTGTGCATACATAGGCATATATAGTATATGATATATAATTAAGGTTTGTGTATGTGTATACACACACATAAATATATATATAACTTAATTTTAGGTACATCATTATTTCTTGGGCTTTCCCAGACACCCATAGTGTTATTTTACACTCCTCTCTTTCCTGCCGTATTGCCCTCCCCTTTCCTTCCCTAATTAAATGCTCACATTTTATCCATTTCCCCTTACAAGTCACTTGTACCCTGTATCTCTGTCTTTAGTGCTACCCTCAAGATCCCTTCTTTACTTTTCAGATTTCTGTTGCATTTAGAGTTGTAATGACTTTGAACCACAGTGTAACCAACACTGTACAAGAACTCTAAGGAATAATAGTGGGTCTTGTATCTGTTCTCTAATTGGCCTAAAGGCCAACTCAACAGGAGGGAATTTGCACCTCCACCACCAGCTTGTGTACTCACATTTGAAGATTCAGAGCTGAGAACCACAGGTAAGAAAGGACATGTGGCTTTGATCTTTCTATGCCTGAGCTACCTCTCTCAGTATAGTATTTCACTGTCATTATCTTCAGCATTAGTCAAAGATGTCAGTGTACACAAGTTCACTAGGAAACTGACAGGAGTGTTAGAAATCTGAATTCCAAAAATAATTAATATCCACTTATAGTTTTAAAGATGCAAAATCAGAAAACATTTTGCCATGTTACATCATCACAAGATCTGAAATCAGAGGAGATTGCAATGAGATGAGTCCTTTACAAGTCCATTATTTTTTTAGTACTCTAAGATTGTATGTTGTAGCCAACCTAATTCTTGGAAAGTAAGCTCCTCCCCAAACTATTCTAAACTAAAGTTAACAGGTTGCAAATTATGTGTGCTCTGTTTTTAAAAGAAGAATATGAATTAACACAAGAAAAAACCACATTCAGTTCCCACTAAATAATTCAGTGTCTCTAATGGAAGTCAGATCCAATGTCTTCTCAGTGGATGAGCGTTACCCAATATTAAGGTAGCAGCTCAAGGCTGGTAGAGAACAACAGCAAAGCATAAGGTAATATAATGTTTTAATGATGTTCATAGTCTCTTGGGTGCTTTCTTGACATGAAGTTCCTAGCTTCCTGAGTCATCTGTCTCTGTTGTGAAGAGATAGAGTGAAAGGAAATCAATATTTAAATGTGAAACAGCCAGAAAGTTCAACAAGGAGCACCAGTAATAACAGGTTTGTGTATGTGTTTAGCCTTTCAAAAGTGCCTGGTCTTAAGAAGACAGAGATGTCCTAAGTAAACATCTCATTAGGAATCAAACAACCAGGTTTGCTGAACTCAGAAGGAGCTCACTCAATCTAGTAAAGAATATTCATGTGAGACTGTGTCTAGAGATTTCAGCAATAGAATGAACTGTTGCATAAAGTGGAGTGTTGTTCTCTCTCTCTTTTGCTCTCTCATTCAAAACAGGAAGAGAATATTGATTTCCTAGTCTTGGCCACCAGCCCCACCTCTTCTCACCATAAGTACTGAGATGAATGAGATTGAGTCTCTCAAAGCACTAAGCAGTCTTCAAGAGAGTACCGCCTTATAAATTAAAAAGAAAAAGAAAGAAAGAGAGAAAAGCTGTATTATTATGGGGTAGAAATGTTAGAGAGAAAGTTGGAGCTCTTATCAAAGGCTGTTGGTGCCCCAACATTTGCTGTCAGCTCTGAAAAGGTGGCTGTGAAACTCATTGTATCCAGTCCTGGTTGGCTTTGGGCCCAGCATACAGTGGGATTTCTGGCCAATGGCCCCTTACAGTGGAAAGGCTGGCGCCTGGCCCAGGGATTAAAGAACTTTCATTTCTTTGTCTCATTGATATTAGTCACAGAATCTCCCTTTTCATGCACAACTCAAACCCATGTGGGGTGGAGGATAGAAGCAGAAATTGCTGCAAACTCTGAGCTCTTGAGGTCTCTAGGGCTAAGGAAATTGTCCATTTCCAACTCACTTATGCAACATCTGTATCTGTTTTGTTATTCGCATTTATCAGGAAATGGATAGCATGGCATGTCCCTGAAAGAAAAATTGCTTTATAGATGTTAGAAACCATAAGTTAACCTTGAATAAACAAAGAAGTCAGGATATTTAGCTTCCCCCCTTCCAATTTCCTCTCCTTCACATTCTCCTTCTTTAATGAACTAATAACTATCCTGAAATTTCATCTCAAAGAATAATTTGGTGAACATAATTTGTGGGCACATTTCCTTCAATCCCTGTGTGTGTGTGTGTGTGTGTGTGTGTGTGTGTATGTGTGTGTGTATGTGTATGTGTGTGTATGTGTGTGTGTGTGTTGTGTCTTGTGTTTGCAGTCTTTTCAAAAGGCCACATGTAAAACATTTGTTGAGAGAGCTCTAGATTCATTGCACTGCAGACTCCAACCATGTAATGACATCCTAGAGGCATATTCTGTTCAAATCTTGGAGAATGCTCTACTTACTATCATAGGGTAAGGTTTGGTTTCAAATAATATTATGGTCTTAAACATTCATATATTGTAGAAACTGGAAATCATATTCAAAATCAAACTGGGACAATGAATCACTAGCCAGCAATTGATTTGAAAATAAACCACAGACTTCCAACATACCATCACCAAAGAACTAAACTTTCCATTTCTTTTCCTGAGTCCCCTAAACATGTTTAGGTAGAAGAAAAAAAGATTAATGACTTTAAAAAAGATAAAAATTCAGTACATATCATAGTTTTGCTTGTTTTCATTTTATGGCAAAGTTGCCATTAGTTGGAAAAACCAGTTAACTTGGGCATGGCATTTTCTGGCACCAATGGTGAGATACAAGAAATCAAATAAGAACACACAATTCAAAATCAATTACCTCAATGGTTCCAGCTCAGCATCTTTTGAAGTGGGAACAATAATGTATTCTTGTGGATACATCTTCTCTAAAGACTTCTACATCCTTACAGTTATGAAATCTCCAATACCATATTCACTGGGAAGGTAAAGATTGCTAGCCTCACATGTTAGATGGAAATGAAGGCCAAGAGCCATTGGTTTTCTACTCAGAGTTGGAAGTTGTTCTAGAAACAGAGCAAGCAGACCTGACTGCTCATTTTTGACCCCTTATCCTTGTGTCTCAGTCCTTCCAATTGACAGCCCTTTGTTTGAGTCAACAAATAGTGATTTCGAGAAGTGGTGTAGGTACTGTTGCAGCTCTATGGGGCTGGGTCATCCTGGAAACAGGTCATGGTGAGTGACGAACTTGTCTGAAGGCAGTGTGAGGTAAATGTAGTTGGTCCAGAAAAACCAATGACTATAGAAAGCAACAAGAACTTAGGAGGCCAGGAAAAGCATGCTGTGTTCACAGGCCACAGGGTAGTGTTAGCAGCTTTTACAGAAATGATAGACTGGGGGCTGGAAAGAAATATGTAAGGAAGGAAGGACCAAATTTTAGATGATGCTTTCCAAGTCTACTTTCTTGATGCTTTAGACATTTAGACTCACAAATGGAAGGATGACAGGATAGCGGCACCTTCTTGCGTTTTCACCCTCTTAGGCTATCTCCATGTTTTATACATGTGCCAAATCTGCCTTTCTAAATACGATTAGCATTAAGTCAATCTGGAGTTTGGAGTACTCCCAGGTCTTTATGGTAGCAATGGTAAAGGCAATTTCAGGACCCACTGAGAAGTGGGTGTCATAATGACCCAAGTTTGCACCTCCATCTGCATTCCCTATGTGGCTGGAACAAGTCTCCTTTAGTTTTATCTAAGCTCCAGGGTAAATGGTTTTCTTTTTCCTTTTTAATGGGTGAAGCATTTTCTTTTGCTTAAACTCATAAGCATTTGTTAGTAATGCTACTTGTGTAATCTTGTAGCAACTATGACCTGTCACTCAGGATGAACCAGTCCTGGGACACAATCTTAGATGTCTGACACAATCAAGTACTTGTACCCTTGATATCTGTGCTGCTTGGTTTTTTGTTGTTGTTGTTGTTGTTTGTTTGTTTGTTATTGTTTTGTTTTTCAACCTGATGCAAGCCAGTATCATTTTGGAGGAGGAAATTTCAATTGAGAAAACGCCTGTATTAGATTGACCTGTGGCAATTCTGAGGAGCATTTTCTTGACTATTGATTGATGAGAGAGGGCTCAGGCCACTGTATTAATTGTTATCCCTGGGCAGGTGGTGGTGAGTAGAATAAGAATGCAGGTCAGGGAAGCTGCATTTCTCCATGGCCTTTGGTTCATGGTCAAGCATTCCTTGACTTCAGCTCTTGAGTCCAGGTTCCTGCCTTGAGTTCCTGTGTGGTTTTGCTCGGTGCAGGACTATATAATATATACAATGAAACAAACCATTTCCTCCTCCCAGTTAGTTTTGGTAAGCATTTTATAACAGCAACAAAAGAACAAACTAGGGTAACCATTCCTCCTGGTTGACTATTAATTTACTGGCTGTTAATGTTTGACATTAAAATCTAGTTTTTGAAAGGAATAAATAAAAGTGAACGGCTAACTACTTTTGAAAGTTACAGAAAACAGTTTTTGGAAAGGAGACTGTGTATGCCTAAAATGAATTGACATCAAAGCATAATGAATGAAAGAACTCCAACATTTAGCTCACGCAAAGCGACATGAGTGTTTGCTTGGGCCTGCCAGCTGGGACTGAGGAGAAATGATTCAGAATTAGCAAAAAGTCCATTGAAGTGGCAGTTACATAGGACATTTGTCAACAGCCATCAAACTATGAAGCTAGAATACTTTTGAATCATAAAGGACATGTTACTTGATAATGTGTACTCTTTTTTACATGTAGTCCCTACTCATGAAATGTTTGGCCTGGAATTTAGTGTGATAATTAAATAAAAAATGAGCAAACAACAACAACAACAAAAAAAGAAAAGCAACCTTTCTATTACACCTAACCATGTACAATCCAGTTAATCTATTTCAACTATTCAGCTTCATGATATTGTGACAAATGTCCTATGTAGCCACCACATCAATAGACTATTTGCTATTCCGATCGTTTCTTCTCACTGCCAACTGACAAGCCCAAGCAAACACTTAGTCTATTTTAGCCACACAGGTTGAAATTTCTTTTTGTAGACTATCAGACATTAGAGTCACATTGCATGTGTTAAGTGTTGAAATTCTTTCACTCATTTCATTAGGTTCTTAAAATTAATTCATTTTGTTGTGTGTGTTAGCTATTTCTTGTGGGGTAATATTTAATGGATCTACTACATTTTAATGATACATTCATCAGCTTCTTGTTTTGAGCTCTGATGAATAAAGATGCTTTGTTCATTTATACACAAATCTTTCCATGGGATATATTTTTCTCTTGAACAACTACCTAACAGTATAAAGTCTGATGTGTCTAGAAAAGCCTGATTTCATGCTAGATTCATGCTTAATTTATGAGAAGCTGCCGTACCGTCTCTCAGAGTTGGTTATACTTGTTTTGCATTCCCACCAACTCTTAGGGTTGGCAGTCTTTAAATTTTATCTCTTTGCTTGTAAGTGTAGTGGTAGCTCACTGAGGTTTTATTTTGCATTTCTGAAATGGATCAAATAAAATTAAGATATTTTTCAGGCACTTATAGACATTCATCTATTTTCCTTTAAAGTGTATCCAATCCTTTGCCTAGTTTTTATAGCATCGAATGGCTTCTGATTGTCAAGTTTTATGAGAGATATTTTAAAATCCTCAGGTTACAATTTTTGTCAGGCATCTATTTTGAGAACATTTACGTATGTTTTCAGAATTGCTTCGTTATTTTTAATGGTAGTTTTTAATGTGTAAGGATGTATGTCCAAGCGTTACATGCATGCCTGATGCCTATGGATATCACAAGACATCAGAGCCCCTGGAATTGTTGTTACAGATGGGTGTGAGTGGCCACTCAGTTGTTGGGAAGAGAACCTGGATTCTCTAAAAGAACAAGAGCTATTGACCACTCAGCCCTCTCCTCAGCACCCCCCGCCATGGTCTACTTTGAATAAATTTTTCTCTCTGGTATAAAACCATCCTTCTTTCCACATGTGCATCCAGTTCTTTGGATACAATTTGTTGCCAATGCTCCCCCCCCATCATCAAAGTGTTTGATTATATTTGCACATTGATAATTTTTCTCCATGGATCTACTTTTATACTAATGATTATTTCAACTTCATAGCAAGACCAAGGAGTGGGAGTCTTTCACTCTTGTTTTAATTTTAAAAGATATGTTGTGTGTATTCTGTATTCTTTGTCCTTCCACTCACACTTGGCTTTGGGGCTATCATTTTCTATTAGAATATACAGCAGAGGCTAAGAAGATAGTTCAGTTGGGGAAGTGATTCCCTCACAGATTTAAAGCCGTGGAACGCTATACCCCTATGAAAGCTAGTTGCCGTGACAATCACTTGTCATCCCAGTGCTGAGGAGGTAGGAGTAGGAGAATCTCTGTATTCATTGGCCAAGACATCTAGCTGAATTGGAAAGTCCCAAATTCCAAGTAAGTCCCAAAGAAAGATCTTGTCTTCCAAACCATGGTGGAGGGCTACTGAGGAGTGTCATCTGTGGTGACTTCTGGCTTCCACACTCATGCATATACATCTCCCTGAACACAAACACAAATGCATTGCACACACACACACACACACACACACACACACAGTACATTTGAATTTTGCTTTCATTGTCTTGACTCTAAGCATGGAAAAATTTTGTAATTTTGCTACTCTGAATTTTTATTTCTATACATGAGGACTATCTTTTTTTTAGATGTGCTAAAATTTTTCTTGTTAAGTTTTGGGCTTTTGTGGTACATAAGTTTTGGGTATATTTCACTAAAACTAGTTCCAACTATTTCATAGTTTTGTTGCACATATTTAAATATTTCATTTCCAGTTGTTCACTGTTACAATATAGAAGCAAATATATATTTTTTGGCTTTGTTTGTTTTTTTCCAGACAGGGTTTCCCTGGGTAGCTTTGGAACCTATTCTGGAACTAGCTTTTGTAGACCAGGCTGATCTTGAACTCACAGAGATCTTCCTGCCTCTGCCTCCCAAGTGCTGGGATTAAAGGCATGTACCACCACCGCCTGGCTGCATATTTATTTTTATGTTATCTTTTCACTTATTTGGTGGTATGGTAGATCATGCCAAGGGCATCACACATCCTAGGTCAAGCATGCTGACATGAAGCTATGACTCACACCACATCACACACACTATTAGTCTTTATCTTTTTCTTTTAAAAAATGTTCTTTGCTATTGAAAATTGCATACGTGTAATCAGTGGTTAACCATATCTACTCTATTCCCCCATCCAATTTTTCCCGTATTGCCAACACATTCCCCTATTAATTTAGTGTATCTTTGTTTTTTCTACATATAATTCACTAAGTCCAGTTGGTGCTATCCCAACGTGCATGGCTATGGGGCCATCCAACCCAGCATGGGATCCTTTGGACATCCACATCTTTTACAGATGATGACTGAATCTTTCTTTCCCAGGATCTACCAATTGCTATTGACTCCTCAGAGATTATCTAGTCCACCTGTGTTAGAATTTTGCCTGGCTTGATCCCGTGCAGATAATCATAGCTGCTGTGAGTTTGAGTGCAATAGCCATGCATGTCCAGAAGACATTTCACAGCCTTCCTGCCCATCTTTCTCTTCTTACATTGTTTTGAGCCTCCTCTCCCGTGACGTTACTTGAATTGCATTTGAGTATTTGATACAGATGCCTTGTTCAGGGCTGATTACCCAGTCCAGTGTTCTCAGCACTTTGGCTAACTGTGTCTCTTTGTTGATTGTTGCACACTGCAAAAAATGATGCTTCTCTGACCAGGGCTAAGAGCAGCCCAGGTCTGTGAGTATCCACAAAAATATTTAGACAGGATTTTGATGCCGTAATCATCAAGCAAAAGAAGAGCAACAGGCTGTATCTTTGGGTCTATGACCTCTGAAGCCCTGGGTGTTTGACTAGGTTTACATTACCAGGCATGAAATTCCCTGTTGTGGATCAGGCCTCAAACCAAATCAGAAAACACTTAGCTACCCTGTAATAGTTCAACTTACTGCACCTGTGGTCATAACTTGCCTGATAGTCTGATATGGCATAGGTATGATCCCAAACTACTACGTAAGACCATTAGTGTGTTTCCTCCTCCAGTAACTGGCATAGCACCTTCAGGCACTATGAAAGTTAGCCAGTGGGCAGAAAGTTTCCTGGTTGTTTTGAGGCTGGTTTCTCTAAGTCCTGTAGGCAGAGTATGTGATATCTTCAGCAATGGTGTTTTACTGTGTAGCCATGGTGGGAAACCCAGTGCAATGGCAGTAGCTTTATTTTTTTGGTTTTACAGACCTCTGGGGCCTCCCTGACCAATAACTCATAGGGAGGTATCTCATGTCTTGAATGACACTGTATAAGCAGAAAAATGCTACATCTTGAACTTTTTCTGCTTCTGCCTGCCATGAAATGCAGTGACAATTGCCTCACATTCCTGGTGACATAAGACTGCTCTGTCTTGTCTTCCCTGCCATGATAGACTAGCATCCCCCAAATAGCGGGCCGGATAAACCCCTCAGTTCAGATGCTTTTGTCCAGCACTTTTCTGTGCTGATGAGAAAGATGACTACTGCAGGGTAGTCTATGGGGTTGGATTCTCTGTGTCCTCCTGATAGACTTCCATGAACACCCCCAGTCTGAGATAAAGGCGATCCTACTTCCTTTGATTCACTTTGCCCCTTGTAAAGCTTCATTAGCTAGAATTGCAAGTACAAAATAGTATGCAAATAGTTAAAAGTGAAGTTTTTGCCTCGGCTTTTAGACGGAAAGCACCCACTTTCACTAGTTCTAAACATTGCACTCATTAGAAGGTTTCCATAGCTTACCAACATAAGCATATTAGTTTACATTCTAGTTATTAAGACTTTTGGCATAGAATGAGTGTAAAATTTTGTCATATGTTTGCCAAGTATGTAACTACCTAGTCATTGTCTTGTTGATATTTTAATAGGGCAAACTGTATTTGGAATTTCACATAAAATCAAACTTCTTTATTCAAGGTTTTGTGCTTTATAAATTGTTGATATTGATATTAATTTTGGCTGTTATGTTCACGAGGGATTTTGCTCTGTGGATTTTGTTGTCTTATAATGTGGGATCTGGGTATGGAGAGGTGACTTTTTTGGTTAAGGGCCTACATCAAAAGCACAAGGACATTCTCTTGAACAGCTCAGAACTTACACAGGAGCTGAGGGTGGTGGAGCATTCGTAAAGGCCCAGCCCAGGATGAGCAGAGAAAGGTGAATCTGTGGGGCCGGAGAACATAACTGAACCACTGAGCATCAGGTTTGGTGAGAGGACTTTTCTCTAAAACTAACAGTGGAGCATGATCAAGGATAGACCACCAGAAGTGACCTTGTTTCTTCATAGGAAAGTACATCACATTCACATGTATTCACATGTATGTACACCCCAGTGACAAGAACATATACCACACACACACAGAAAGAGAGAGAGAGAGAGAGAGAGAGAGAGAGAGAGAGAGAGAGAGAGAGAGAGAGAGAGAGAGAGAGAGAGAGAGAGAGAGAGAGAGAGAGACTGGGTAGTATTTTGGGCCAGATTATTTTTTCTGTAGGTTTTAGTGTTGCCCTGACGATATGCTGTTCTTCCATGTTGCTTTGACAATCTGAAACCTTGTGTCCACAGTTTTCACCAAGAAGGACAGGCTGGAGGGCATGTACTCAAGTCACTTAGATTCAGCAGGGACTGGTGAGGCTTAAATATATTAAATATAGACTAAATCTAATCTTTCTTTTTCTTTTTCAGTCTTTCCTCTTCCTCCTTCCTTTGTTTTTAAAAACTAAATTTTTCTTATGTAGTTAATTCCAGTTAATTAAGTAGTTAAGTTTCTTTAGTTAATTTTGTCACAGGCAAAAGTCTGATGCATACAATCTGCTTACCTGGTCACCTAGCCACATGGACAGTGCTAGCAAAAAATTAGAAGCAGGATTTGGGAAGGAGCTAAGCATGTTTACAGGAATATATATCTCTATAGGTGTTTCTGGGATAGCCTTCAAGCTGTGATAGCTTGATGACTTGTTCTTTGCATTCCGGGGAGATGGGAGAACTGGAGAATGGTGAGCAATAATCCAAACATCCTGCCAAGTAGAGTGTAGGAGATGCGTTGCCCGATTTTTCATCCATTTCCTCCACTTTCCAAAGCCCCTGCTAGTGACCCACCTCATTTTCAAAACAACTGTAGGCCATGTTACAGTTTCCCTGATTTCAAATCACCTTGCATTAATTACATATTAGCCTGCAACACGCATGCAGGAGGGTCATTAATTTCACCTGGAGAGGATGAGCAGGGCCCAGAAAGCCATGATTGTAACTGCTGACAAGAGCTTTGGCATGCAAAGGATTTGGAGTCAGTTATTCTCACAGCAATGACGGCCTGGGTGGGGGTTGGGGCTGCATTCAGTCAGTGAGTAACTGCAGATCCTCCCACTGGGAACTCTGTCTACTCTTGTTTTCCTGTGGTGTCTTCGTGGAAGCTGAGGGACCCTCTGAAACCAGTCAGGCTTTGTCATTCTCAATGGCACTGTGTCATCTGGAGTAAGCTGCAGTTGCTGACATGAGGTGATCTGAACACCCAACCCCCCCTTGCTGGGAGTGCCCACCACTGAGCCTCTACCTTTCTGCTAAAACCCCAGCCCACTCAGGTGGTGCCCTTTCCGCTGCCTGGTTTGCTTGGAGGTTCTTCTCTTCACTGTTCAAATGTCAATTTTCTCTAGCACTGTTTAGGTCATTGCTCAGATTTTCATTCTGAAGTTTTCTTCCCACATCAGTATTTTTTTTTTGTCACGTCACTAATCACAGCGTTTTCTCTTCTGTTTAATTTGTCAATTAAAGCAAACATCCAAGCTTTCTGGATGTCAGTGTTTTAACATTTTTCTTCAGAATTCTATGCAGTCAAATATTTAAAAGCTCACCAATGACAGTCAACTGAGTGAAATGGCTAGAAATCTGGCATCAATATTCCTATGACATGTGGATTTGAGGTTGGGCATCGCAGGTGCATTAATGATGCTTTAGGCTTAAAATATTGACTGAATTAAAATAGAACTTATTGCATTTTTTATAGATTTCAGCTTATGGAAAAACATACTCTTTACTCGTTTACATTTTCAGAATATTATGGTAAATAACATCTTACTGATTTGGTTAGCGCTAATCTCTTTGTTACAAGAAAGCCCTGTTTCTGCTTTCCAAGTGCTGGAATTATAGGCTAATACTTGGCCACCAACTTTTATGTGGGCACTAGGCATTCAGACACTAGTCCTACCTATATCTACACAGAAAGCACTGAAGTCACTAGGTCACTGAGACAGGCCTGTAGGGTGTTTGAGTAGTATTCTTGGCCTCTACTTACTAGAGGACTCACTATGTGGAATATGTCACATCTTCCCCCAAGCTGTGACAACTGCTATTGTCTCCAGATATTATCAAGTGTCTCCTAGAGGATAACATTGCTCCAATTTGAGAACCACAGATGTAACTGATTTTCACATGTACCTCTTTAATGAAATGTTTTATTTTGAAATGATTAATGAAATAGAGTTGACATCATGAGAACCTCTATGGTTGCTTGACCAACTCCATTAATAAACACCATAATTAATCCAGCGTGGTTCACTAACTGATAGCAGCGTATGCTAAGTATAAAGATAAAATTAAGGGGCAATAAGGAGAAGGCTTTATTCTGGAATATTCTGGAATATTCTTAGAACTCTATGACTGTAGAAACGTTGAGGCATTTCTTACAGAGAAGGGCTGGCAGAAACAAATCCTATGAGTAGTTTATAACATATACAGGTGGAAGCAGATTGACTGGGAAAGGAAAATGCCTCACTTGGAGTCTGTCTTGAGGGAGACCTGGGTGTTTTGCACACGGAAGGGTAGGGTAGTTGGAGAATAGTGCGTTAGGGAGATAGGCTACTTCCTCCTTTACAAAAAAAAAAAAAACAAGACCAATGCACTAAAAAGGTCTACTCTTGCAGGGTTAGATCTTTTGTTCCCAGATGACTCTTCCGCATTGGTACAGTAACCAATAGAAGAGCCCAGGTCCTGAAAACAACCTGCCATAAACCAGTGAGTGGCTCAAATTACAGGACAGGAGTCCTCCTAGGATAGGAGGGTTCCAAAGGCCATGGGAATCCATTAGACTTTTTAAGTTGAAGAGGTGTAAGGTCAGAACGGAGAGGAATTGGAGGTATTTTACAGTCTGAACATGTTTGAGCAAGTTCGCGTTTTACTCCTCCATGGTTTTGCATCAAGTTTCTATATGAGACTCCACACAGAAGTCATTTTATCCTCTTCTTGGTTTAAAGATCTCAGAAAGCTGGGAAGCCCACCCACCCTCTGAGTTTGAGCCAGGCTGATTATCCCCCTATGTACTTTGCCAAAAGCGTGTCACAAAATGGGTCTCTGGAGGCACCAAAGAAGCCAAAAAAGGAAAATCCCCTAAAGGAAAGTGACATTTAATTGGAAAATTTCAGAGATCTGTCACTCCCAGTGACAACCCAGAAGTACTTTGCAGGTTTGTGACTGCAGGTGGGCTGTGACTGGCAGCTGAAGTTAGCTGGACTCCCTGCAGGGAGGACCTTCAGGGATGCCAAGCAAGGGGCAGCTGCATTAGCGCATACCCTCGGAATATCATGTTTTAAGAAGAAGAAAAAATAAAGTGTAAAAAAAGGCCATCAGTTTTCCAATTTAGATATCCGACTCGATCAGCCGAGGTATGGACCCGTGAGAGGAAAAAAGGATGGTGCTTGGGAGTTTGTGAAAGAAATATTGTGCTGGGTGGATGCTAAGGACAAACAGTTTTATATCCCCTCGACTTTCCGTGCGAATCTGTTTGGGGAAAGACTGCCCCCAGAGTAGCCTGCTTTTCATAAGCTTCCCAATCAGATTTCGGGGGCAAAGCACTCCCCCCTCCCTCGCACAGCCTGCTTCTTCTCTCTGCCGGCTCCTCTCCACCCTCCCATTCTCCATTTCCCTCCCTGGCAGGGTGTAATTGAGTCAAGGCAGGATCAGGTTCCCCGCCTTCCCGTCCAAAAATCCCGCCAAGGAAGCCCCAGAGCATAAGAAAAATCCAAAGTGGAGAGAGAGGAAGAAAGAAAGCACTGAGTCATCCATCCAGAAGGGGGGAGAGCGCACGCCCAGGCAGGAGCAGCAGCCAGCAGTACCTGGAGTCCGCTGCAGAAACCTCGCCCGCACTGTGCAACAAAGGCAGGGAGGACATCTGCAAGCCAAAGTAAGTGCAAGGCACCCTGTGGATTTCTCCAAAGGGTCTCTGGTGAAGTGTGCCTACCCCCAGGCCACTTTCCTGGCAGTCTGCAGTCCACGGGGGGTTGGGACCTGAGAGAAGCTTCCTGGAGTCTGCTAATAGGACTGCTTTTCCAGACGGACTTGCTCCAGAAGGCAGACCAAGCAAGGGAGATATGGGGGATGAGTTCGGTCAGTTAGGGTGTGTTGGGAGGAAAGCAGCTTTTGTGTTGTGGAGTGTGCATGGGGACCCGCATTCCTGCTACCTGCTGGAGCGTGCAAAGTGCGGGAGAGGACACATTTGTGCTCTTTGTAAACCCTGGAGCTTCGGTGGGTGTGTCTGGCCCAGTAGGCAAGAGAGAAAGACTAGGAAGGGTGGCCCAGCAGGCAGCTCTTTTTCCTACCTCTGCTTCTCAGGTCGCCCCAGAGCTTGCCATCAGCTAACTGCTGCCGCTCTAGGTGTGGTACATGCTAGGCGGCCGGGGCCCCTCCTGTGTCTGCTGACAGAAAAAGCCTCTCTCCAGGATATCCTCCCTATCCTGCCTGCCCGCCTCAGGAATGGTTCTAGGAACAGCTCAGTCCAAAGTTTCAAAGACGCTTTGAATTCTACCTTTTCTTGGAGGGCCAAATACACTAAGGGGCCGCCACATAAGCACTTACATTTTCAATGTCGTCCAAATAAACCAGGGGTGTGGTAAAGACTAGTTTGGCAAATACCCAGAATTTCTGAGTATTTATTATATCAATTAAGTTGTAACATGTTTTGAGAAGAATCGTATCACTTTCTTTGTGCATAAAGCACAGCCTCTCCTCCCTTCTCACACACGCGTGTGCACGCGCACACACTTCCGTGGGGATACGATGCGGCACGTATATACAAGAGCACACTTTTGGTTTACACAAAGCGGGAGCTGCCTCATTCCTGTCTCCCCTTTAACGGGGACTTTAGGAGCATAGGGGCAGACTGGGGCCGTGGAAATAGATTGGGTGGCTCTGCACAATTTGGGGGAGAACAAAGTAAGAAAGTTCAGCACCTTTTCTCCTGGAACTGCTGGGCGTTTCTTTTTCTCCAGTTGCTTAAGAGAGTGTGCGCACGTTGGAGGGAAGGGCCCGGGAGGCACTTTAGGAACTACCAAAGGAAAGCTTTTGAACTAACAACATAATGGAGCAATTTCGTGATCCCAGGCAAAGGTGGAGTTGATGAAACAGCAGAGCCCATTTTAGCCCTTTGATCATCTGGGAATGAATTGTTTTGTGGGAATATTAAAAGGTAACCAGAATGAAACAGAAGGGAAGTCGGCCAACACAGAACAGAAGGCTGGTGCTTTCCAGGTTCATTACGTCCCCTTTAAAGTAAATTATGTGCCTTCGAGGCCTAGTCATTAGAAACACTTACAGCCCAGTTAAATGAGAGGGAATTAGGGTGAGTATTGTCCCCCACTCCACTTTGGGACCCGAGATTTTTTCAGACTGCCAGCAGTGGTTGTTTGTCATCGAAGTTAGAAGATTTTTAAAATCATTTTATTTAAATACTATTCTTTTGAACTATAAGAAACTTCAGAATGTAAATTCTCTGATTAGAATTTAAGTCTTCAGAAGAAGGCACTCTGTCTCCGGATGCTCACAGACCCAGGACAGCTTTCTCATTGGTGAACTGCCTGGATATGCAAAGCCTTCCTCACCCCACCCTGCCAACACACAAACTGTAGCCCCTGTAGATTCTGGATTCAAGCTGTTTGTTAGTGGCCCGAACCCTTTCTGTCCTCAACGGTAGAGATGTGAGATTCGAGAGAGGCAGACCTACTGTTTACATGATGTTTCCACCATCTGACTGCTAAATGATATCCCACATGGTATGATAGAATATGTTTGACTGAATATTGTATTGTGTATCCTGTATAATATGCAATTGTCTGTCTTCCTGGACCCCTTTTTACAATACTGGGAACCAAAACCAAACTCATTTAGTGATAGTTTTTGTTTTCATTTTCATGTCTCTCTCTGTCTCTCTGTCTGTCTCTCTGTCTCTCTCTGTCTCTGTCTCTGTCTCTGTCTCTCTCTCTCTCTCCCTTCCTCCTTCCCTCCCTTTCACGGATGTCCTGGAACTTGCTCTGTAGATCAATCTGACCTCAAATTTACAGAGATCCACCTGCCTCTGCCTCCAGAGAGCTGGGATTAAAGGCATGCACCACCATTGTCTGACAGTTTTCACATTCCTCTTTTTTTGTTAATTTTTTTCAATCCAATGATCTGGTGTGCATTTTCACATAACCTGGTCACTGAGACTAACACAAGACCCCTGAATAGTTTGCTTATATCAGCAAAGTTAATCGTATAAATCAAATATTAGTTAATCTTAGAAGTCAGATATTTCAGGTTTAAGGTTTATATTTTCTCCCAGAGATACTCTTGACTTCTCATCCTGGTGGCATTCCCACTCAGCGTTTGTGGTGTGGGGATTTTATTGTTCCTCAGTGTGCTCCCTGGGACACTGAGTTTGCCTGATTTGTATGAGATGGTGTGATGTTAGCAGTAGGTTGCAGCCAGAATTAAGGTTATAAATGACAGTTTGCCAAACTCTTATGTTCTTAATATGGCAGCATGGTGGCAAGGGACTTGTCCTTGACCCTTGCATGGCTGGCAAGGCCCAATTGAGACTACCTGGGGTAGTGGGACAGCAAGTGTGATCCGTATTGAGTTCCCCTGACTTACCTCGGAGTTTGGCTCACACCGGATCATCCAGCTGGGCAGAGCCCTGTGCTGCCTCTGACCCACGCTTTGCAGGTAAAGCTGAGCAGGATGAGGAACATTCTCCCCTCTGGAGGTCTGTCCAGTGAACGAATGGAAGCTCGGCTGTGTCCCCTGGCCCAGGCCACACTTCCTTCCTGGGAGCGAAGGTGAAGGAACATTTGGATATGGGCCTCTTCTTTGGAACCCAGGGTCAGTTAGCTTGAGGAGAATTTGGGCCTTGCCTTTCCTTTGGGAAGTCTTGGTGTTTGCTGGGCCATTTTTTCTATACGCGACAAGCCAGACAGCATGCTGTTTTTACAAACTTTCTAGATCAGTAGCTACACCGTGTCTTTTATGACCATGTGAGGGGCTTTTGGTTAAAAGGGTCACTGCGAACGAACACTACTCAAGGAGATTGTGACTATGGTAGCACGTGTGGGTTTGATCATGCAGCTCACACTCACCATGATTTCCCATGGGTTAAGGATAGGCAGGAATAACGCAGCATAGTCAATAGTTCACGCCTGAAACACTTTGAGTAATAGAATTTAATTTTTCCTAGTGTTCTTTGTGTTTAAAGTTTTGTTTTGTTTTGTTTGTAGTGACCTTAGCTAAAGTCCCATCTCAAATAGGAAAAGAAAATTCTTAGACTCCTAAACTCCACAAATACAATAATAACAACAAAAACTGATTGCTTTCTATTAATTTTGAACAACACGAGTCCCGGTAACTGACTCCAGCTTTGCGATATTCTGGTAGTAAGCATATCAAATCACAAATCCACAGGCTTTAACCTTTGGTTCACAAGCCTGTCTGCTAAACTGTTAATTTGTGAGATGCTTTATTAGAAATTCATCTAAAACAGATTCCAATCAACCACAGTCCATTTATTTACTCCCATTTATTTACTCTGGAGAAGACAGCGCTTTAAAAGCCACAGGTGGTTTCATCCAGTGCAATTCACTTTTCTTCCTATGCTTAGTGCCCACCAGCCTGCTAGCCCTGCCCTCTTCTGATCTCCGATCATCCTGCCTTTCAGTCCCCATGATGTGTCAGGATCCAGGTTTCCCCGCAACCTCTTTGAATACGTACCTTCTCACCTTCTTTTTGGCTTCTCCCGCCCTCAGTTTCCAAATACGGACACTGACTTTAAAAATCGCTCTCTTCTCTCTGCTCCTCCCTTCCTCCCTGCTCCTCCGTTCCCCAATGCTGATCTAATCCCCGGGATGTCCTTTACCCATTCCGCTTGCTGCACAACAAACATCATGTTTTGCTACTGATACCATCCGGCTTCCAGAGGACACATCTCCAAATCTTACTTTACTGGTTTCATTTCAGAGGATGTGTAGATCTGCAGGTCCACTCCTCATCACCCTCCACCTCCTTTATCCTTTGCATTGCCGTGGGTCTGACTCTTGGTTGCTTCTAGAATTCCTGCTCTTCTACAACAAGTTCAGTGTATTATTTTCATCGCAACTCGCATCTAGCTATGAGGCCTTTGCATCTCAGAATTTCAAACATTTACTTTTCCCTATATTTCTGTCTTTGTGTAGGCTGAGTAGGGCATGCTTAGAGAAAGAATATGTCTGCAACAGAACAACTGTCTTCAGCTCCATGGCTTAGATTTTCCCCTCTGTATCACATATGACCATCTCTCTCTTTTTTTTTTTTTTGTTTAATTTACCTCCCGTTAGCCTAGCAAATAAAACCTAAGTCATATATATATCCCAGAACAGTCCTTGTCTTCAGTGTTCTTTGGATTAACTTGATGTATAAGCCTCCTGATGCCTGGGGAGCAGCTCCAGAGTTTCTGTCTTAAGAGATAGACTCATATAACCAGGGTATGTGATGGGGAGTCTGGAAATGGACATCAGATGTAGGGTCCCTCTTCTCATCTTTCACGTTCTTTTCTCCAATGCTCCCCGCATGGCACTTCCTGATTCTTAGACTAATCCCTTTTATTTTCCTCAATCCTTGTCTTTTCTCACTAAATGCAGTTCAGAAATTGAGCATGCTCAAGGCCTGGGAGATCTCACAACTGAGCTCTCCTAGGATACTGACTTTTCCCATCAACGTTTGGAGAGCATTTCTCATGCAGGGGACTCCCAGTTGAAAGCAGAGCCTGCAAAGGTTGGCATGAGCCATGGGTCCAAGTCCCTTCTAGACCCCTGCTGCGGAAGGCTCCAGTACAGACGAACGAATAAAGGGGTGGATCGAGAGGCCGAAAGTTCACAACGGTCCCGTACATCGTCCGGTGTGTGCTGAGGAATGTGTTATTAGGCTTTTTCAGCCTTGGGGATTTCTTTGTTTTCCTTCTTTAAGCTCAGGAGTGAGAAGGCTGGTGAAGCACTCGGTGGGTGTACCACTCACAAACTGTAAGCCATCCTGCTGAACACAAGGTTGTAATATTAAAGCCCACCTAAGCAAACCCAGTCTTTGCCGTGCCCCGCTTGTGCGTCTATCATTGTCGTTTCCACAGGATGCCTAGGGATGGCCAAAGACGCCAGAAGGTAAGTTTGATCCAGTGAAGCGAAGAGAAGGAAAGATGTGTGATGGGAAATGCAAAAAGGAAAACCGAGTCGCAGTTTAAAAAGGAGTGAGAAGACAGTCCCCCCAAAAGGCTACGGTGAAGGGGGTATGGTGTCTTTCATTACACGCCGGTGTTCTAGCTCCTCCTCGAGAGTCTGGAAGGACGGGAACTACACTTTCAATTGGTTATTTTCACCACATTTAGGTTTTTAGAGTCCTTGGCACACTACAAGTGCCACTCAGACTTTCATGTTCAAGCTAGCTGCCCAGAGATTTCTTCAGAATGAAGGCGCTGATACCCTAAATCTCCTTAGGAGCCGTGCATGTTCAACGACTTCTGGCAGCTCTTTGACCTGCAGAACTCACTTTGAAGAACAAGACATCTAGGTTTGTGTGGCAAACTATTCTTTAGCCATAACGTTCTATACATTACATGGATAGCTGAATAAAAATCACAAGGATTCTTGGTGGAAACCTTCTTGCTACATGCGCAATATTTGTGCTTGTGCCTGTCTCTTCATGTCCAGATAGTTCCAGTGTTTGCTTGCTTCTCAATGTTGCACAATCTGCTATTGACTCAGCTGAAGCTCTTGTACAGTCCAAGTGGCCGAGGACCATGCACAGGGCTTCTCCTGGTCTCTGCTTCTGTTGTAGTCTTCCTCTGCAGAGGAAGAAAAGGCTCCAAGTGTTGTCTCCCCGTTTTCCTTTAAAACTTACTACAGGTGTTTGCTAGATTTTGCCCCCATTATTGAAAGTCTATAAAATATCAGACTTCCTTAGCATTATTCTCATCTGGATCTGGACATCTATTACATCATGCTCCTGTTCTCTTCTGTATCATAAGAGAAGAAGGGCAGAAATCATCTTTCTGTGTGACATCTCAAGAGACTTTGGGGTGTCCCGAGAAAAGGCAGCCCAATTTAAATCAATAGCAATTTGGTAATAATCCTTATCATTTAGAATAAAACAAATAGAAATTACTCAAAGACTTAGAACAATGTTTTTGTAATAGTCTACCTTGAGTGCTGAGAGTGGACACTGCTATGTAGTCACAGAACTTTGCTTCTGATTGCAGAAACACTTTAACATACAGTTTAACATGCAGTGTCTCTGTGTGAGAGTGTAGTGGACAGCTGAATGAGTGTGCCCTACTAGTAATGATTAGAATCGTTGACTTAAAATTAAAAACACCCTAAAACTCTGGGGAATCTGATGTACTTATTCACATTCTTTCTTTTAAAAAAAGCCCCCTATCATAAAACAAACTACCCAAACTCTGTATACAGTTGGTCACTGTATTTCTTTAGAAGCACCTTAAATGAGGAAGCCTGATGATTCTGCAGGAAAGACAGTCGGTTAATTCACTAATTTCAAACCAATTGCATATTTAAATCTTGGAAGGGTACCATAAATTCTGTCTCCCCTTCCTCTTATCTTTCCCAGTTTCCTAGATATTTCATTATTGAACAGTGTCTGAGAACATGGGAAACATCAAGGAGATCCCAATGTAGGTCAAACCTGAAAGTTGATTAATTTAAATCATTTGAAATAATTTTTCACTCTATTTCTTATTAGTAGAAAAGCAGGTATACCTGAAGAAACATGTTTTTTCTGTTCTAGAAAAACATGTTCATGGTACAGGTTAATCAAATTTTATGAAAAAAACTTATATTTTGAATATATATCATGTATTATCACTCTGGTAAACTTTTACAGTTTTTTCTGGTATAACTTAAAAATAGTTATATGCATAACTGTGTGCCTGTCATTTCTATCAACACTGTAATTGATTCATGCAATGTTTTAATAGGCATATACCCATTAACATGCACATTTGTTTCCACCAAACGAGCTAATTAAGGTGGAAATTCAATTTGTTTAGCTTAATATGGTTAAATTGGAATCACAAAAATGCTTGGTAAGTTATGGATTCTTATTAAAATGATGGAAATAGAAAAATGCAAGCCAATATCCCACATAATAAACAAGAAGAGTCTCTTTCTTGACCAAGGATAGTTTGTTTAGATAGAAACAAATGATCTTGAGGAATTAGCATGTACCAATCCATGGCCAAGCTGCATAAACAGTGTGTTCCATTTTCACTGAAAGGACCCTTTCCTTGTAGTCAGGAGAGAATGCCTCCCTAGGGAAGACACAGCTGCGTCGTCCCTCCCAGGACTCATCTAATTCCTCAGCTGGTCCCTGGAGCCTGGGAAACCTCTGAACTGTTCCAGGGTTCCAGGGTGGGTCTAGCTCACTGCAGGTGGGTAGGTTCCACGGCCAGCAGACCTCTTTGATGCCTGTTGCTCCAGGGCTTGGCAGCCTTCAGGGGAATTATTTATTTGCTCTGTTATTATTTGGAGTGACTAATGTACAATTGGCTCTAGTTGAAAGTGAGTTGGATCAAATTGGGATTTGACAACCACATTGTTGATCACAGACGAGGGGGGAAAGTCAAATGCCTTTCTTGTCTATGCCAGTATTAGGATTCCCACCAACTTTAGTCCCAAGTGGTTTTCCCTCTTTTTAAGTAGTGTTGATGGTGAGGAAATGATAGTTTCCCTTCTGATATGTGATATCTGGGGATTTGAAGATGCAGTTCAAGGCTGTCATAAATGAATTTGGTTTGGAGGTGTAGATCAAAAACAGTTCAGCAGAACAAATGGGTAGATGTGGATTTCTAAGTGGCTCTGTGGGTTTCTAATGAGTCATTCTCTTGCTAAAGTGGGAGCCATTGACTTCAAAGGCAGCACAAAAAAATGGCTAAAAAAAAAAAAAGAAAAAAAGGGAAGAAAAGTGAATTTGAGCAGAGGTTTGAGGGGAACATCCAAGAACGGGAGAACAAGCAGCTTTAGCCTGCAGAAGGGAACTTCAGACCTCAGAAAAGTTCCATTTAAACAGTGTCGAAGGTTCTTCCATGTGAGACATACGACCGAGAACATGCCATGGTGTTCTCTGGGTCAGTCTGCTGTGCTTGTTGGGAAATTTCTCGGGCTCTGACTTGTTTTGCTCACTTTCCAATCTCCTAGCTCCAAATACCTCTTGCCATAACAACCCCAGGAAACTGTGCTCACACTGGGGAGCAGTCCTGTCCTTTCCTTGATCTTCCCAGAGGGAGTCTTTGAAGACAAAGTAGTGTCAGCTCTGCCTGTAAAAATTCCTACCTTAACCAGGACGTGTACATCCTAGGTGCAGGATCCAGAGTTGGAGACCATAGTTCTTGAAGGCACTCCCCCTCTCAACCTTTCCATCCATCTGTGTTCCCCCAGAGCCTCACTAAAGATGACTAAGTGAGAGAAGAGTGAGGGTCTCCCTCCCCGAACTGCAGCACAGAAGGGTCCCTTTCAGCCCAGGGCTCAGATGTACATTGACCAATTATCTTTCTGGCTTTGTTTTATGCCTTGACTTGTATATACCAAATGTAGTACATAATGCTAGTTTTTGCTTGGACAGTTTATCAAATATTCAAATATAACTATGAAAAGAAAATATAGCTCTTTTATCTTCTCACTTCAAATGGCCTCCTTCCTCAATTTGATATCCAATATCTATGCCAAGGCACAGCGACTTCATGATTATCATCCACTAGACCTGGGTATCAGCACCTGGAGAAGGGTTCAAGAGAGAAGGTGTAAGCTTTCTTGTTTAGCAAGGAATGTCAGCCTAAGAATTAGAGCCTGTTTATCTCAAACAGGAATAGATTTTGTTGCCTTTGAAACTTGATATAGGATGGCTTATTTTGACCCTTGGCAGCATTTAAACAAAATCACACTTTGGTGAGGATATTAGAATATTTGTATGTAGTCTGCATCATAACATGGCAGTTACATTGGAGAATTTTAATGTTTTTTTAATTTTTAAAGATTTATTTATTTATTAGATATACAGTGTTATGCCTACGTGCGAGAAGAGGGCACCAGATTGAATTGTAGATGGTTGTGAGCCACTATGTGGTTGCTGGGATTGAACTCAGGACCTCTGGAAGAGCAGTCAGTGCTCTAAACCTCTGAGCCATCTCTCCAGCCCATATTGGAGAACTTTTTAAACCTGAAAGGAGCCTTGAATTCTTGGGATTGGAGGTTTAGGGAAGCATGCATGTCTTAAGAAGGTTTTAAAGACAAGTAGTAAAGTTTTCTCTAGGTGTCGGTGGAGAAAGGATGAGATCAGTTTATCAGGCACATTTGTCTTTCACAGAAATGAAGATGACAGAAAACTTAGGAAGGAGGGCCACATGCAACTGAGACTCAACCAAGGTATTCACTAGAAAGACAGAATGTGGAAACATGACTTGGTGTTTCCTAAAGAAAATTCACAGATGTCAGGATATATCCCATGAGACAGCATCTAACTGGAATTATTTCTACTTGGAGGTTTCTATATGAGGCAACTTCAATTGTTAGATTGTGTTGGATGTTAAATATTTGTATTTAAGGAAATCACTCTGCCAAGTATGAGCCCCAGTGGCTACGTATTTTAAAGCTACATTTCATTATGCCTACCACATGGTTAGCAGCGTGTGTGGACTACTTTCAGAATATCACTGCCTGAAACTAGAATGAAATTGACACTCAGTCTGCTCTGGTTATTGGAAGACCTAGGATCAACCCTTTATGTAGCTTCTGCCTTCGCCATTCACTCGTTTTTTGTTGCTCGAGTTGAAAACTGTGGCCAAGGTACTTATTTTCTTGGCATCAGATTTTTTTCTCCTGGTTTATCCTCTGTGCTACACTCAGCCAGAGCCCAGCCTCCTACTACTAAATAAAGACAATTGTATCTGACCTTCACCTTGACCATTGCCAACCCTGCTTTCCTTGCTGTACTCAAAGTAACCACCACTAGATTTGAAGCATGGCTCCTTGGCACTGCTAGGGCAGGAGTGGGTTTTGTCTCTTACCATCAGATAACTCTTACCACCTTGACTTTTTTCTTTATTACTTTCTATCTTTCTTCCTTTTTTTGAGCCCTGTTTAACAGGTAGTATTTACTGAGTGATTTTTCTATAGTGGGTAGCATGTTATTAGAATCTTTACATTAAGTTCTGGGCTAAATTCTTCCAATAACTCTTTGGGATAAAGGCTATACCCACCCATCCAATTAAAGGAGCTCAATCTCAGGTTGGCTGATCCATAAAAGGTGACTGGATATGGAATTGGCATTGTAGTACAAGCTCTTCTAACACAAAGACATTCAATACCACACTCATCTGCTTCCATCCCCCATTCAATGACAGATATTTGAAGTATTTTTAGTTCAATACTCCCTTCGGCTTCATAGCCAGATCCAATAATAGGCTCTCACACTGTTAATTTATTTCTAACTCATTAAGATTTGT
The DNA here is from genome assembly GCF_017639785.1 of Mesocricetus auratus. Classification (NCBI taxonomy): domain Eukaryota; kingdom Metazoa; phylum Chordata; class Mammalia; order Rodentia; family Cricetidae; genus Mesocricetus; species Mesocricetus auratus. The sequence continues at coordinate 5,159,239 of NW_024429200.1, forward strand.
AGAATACAGTACTGAGTTATGAATGTTGCCGTTAGCTGAGACCTCCCAAATTGCACATTATTGCATATGGTTTCATTTCCAGTTGTTTCCACAAGCATCAATTTGCCCAGAATGGTGGTTTCACCATGACTGTGTTGAAGAGAGGACTCATCTGGGGCTGATGGCAAGAGAATGTCTAGGAGCTGCTGCCTGACCCTCTAGCTAGCTATCACCTGGCTCAATTGTTGGGCTGCTGTATTCCAGCCTTGGGGGGAGGCTACAATGCTGTGTTTGTTTGTGGATGAGAGTCCCTGGCTTTGATTAGCAGCAAGTTACAATGCAGCTGAACATACAATGGGGACTAAAGGATGGGGAAAAATCCTGCTACAGTTTCCCATTGGAAAGCATTCACTGTCAAGCTTGGACATCCAACAGTGGGGCATGGAGGCTGGGAAAGGTTAGGCAATGAATTCTCCACGCCCTACAGCCTGTTGTGTGCAACAGGGTCACTCTGCCCCTCAAAATGTCTTTTATGGTTTGGGTTGGAGACTATTATTAATGAAGTTTGAAGAGGGGCAAAGCGTGGAGGGCTGGCAACTATGAAGAAACCCCAGGATGACAGGAAACAGGGGAACGTCATTGAAAATGATATACCCACCACAAAGGGCAGGACTACACAGTTAATGGCATCGTTAATCTGGCTGCATAGAAGAGCTTAAAATAGCCAGAGCCTTATTTCAGTCAATAGAACAAGGACATAAGAAGTATCTGTAAATTGAAATACTTTTTGACTGAAACATAAAACATTAAAATTGTATATATAAGGCTCCATGTGATATCTTCATACACAGATGCATTGTGTAATGTTGAAGTTAGATTAAACATACTTACATCTTCAAATACCCCTTCTTTATGGTGGAAACATTTTGGTTCCTTTATTCTCAATTTTTGAAATACATAGCACATTGTTGTACTAAATTCTCACCCCATTGGGCAGGAACACATCAGAATGGACAGTGGAAGGTTTTATTTGACATCACAGATAAAGTCAGTGGTTTCTGAATCCAGATAACAATTGCATTTTCACTCCTGTCATGGAATTAAATCTTAAATCTACCATAAGCACCCCTTCTTCTAGAAGCTATATAACGAAGTATCTGCTTGAAGAACATAACTCCAGGATTATGTGGAGAGGAATGCTTCAGTGTAACAAATGTTCTTCCCACCAGCCTGGTCCCAGAGCTGCATCAATCCCAAATAACATATAGAGACTCTATCAGTTACAATGCTGTCGGCCAATGCCCAGGGTTTCTCATTGACTAGTTCTGTCTTAAGTATTAACCCATAATTTCTAATCTATATATTTCTACAAGGTCTTACCTTACCAAGGACACCAGCCTCATGTGTCCTCTCTTCCAGGGATCACATGGCGACTCTCCACTCTTGACTACATTTCCCAGAATCCTCCTTGACTCCTAGTCCCATCTCTTTTTTCCTTATTGGCAAACAGTGCTTTATTTATCAATCAATAAGACAAATTATATACTCAGAAGGACTTCCCCCATCACTTTAGTAGACAGGATTTTCAACACACAGAATATTTGTCCAAGCTATTGTCCCTTTTATAACAAGACCTGACCTGTTATTGCACACTGTGGATTCCTAGTGGAGACCTCATAAGAGAAAAAGAACATGTGTTATTAGAAAATAAAATCATAAAGCTATTCAGTCAAGGCTTTCAGAGGAGGAAGACCTTTTCTCTGGGAGAAAAGGGAAGCTGAATCAGGAGTAATATTTAAAACAAACAGCAGAATTGCATTGCACACAACAGAAAGGCAGGAACAGAAGATGTGTTAAGGGCATGCTAATGGTTTTTTACTTTCTGAAACATGTATTATATGATATTGCTCCTCTTGTAGGGGTTCCTTGGATCTATGGACTTTTAAGAAAGCCCTATAGTCAGGTCTAGACATCGGATAAATATGAAACTTCCAGAAGAGACTTGGTGACATAGGAGAGTCACCTGTCACTCAGATGATCAACTTTCATGTGCTCTCTGAATCGCTCGTGGAGATGTCCCTCTTCCCCGTCACTGTCCACTTTCCTGTTTCAAATGAATTTTCTTCTGATAGTCATATGTAGAGCCATTACTTCAGCAGCCAGTGTGGGAAAGAGATCTCTCAGGAAATTCAGCAGTGGAATGTCAGCGAAAGCCAGACTATTAGGATCAGTAAGCACTGACAATGGTGTGCAGGATAAACACACTTGAGGGTTCCAGGAAAGACAGAAACAGCCCTGATCCTCTTGGTTGAAGGGCTCCTGTCATGGGAGGAATCCCAGCAACATAGCCCCCATTTTGTGGTGGACTTTGGCTCCTCTACATGCCCTGTGGGGAATCCAAGATGTTCCCCTCTTTTCTCCCATTTTCTTCAAACCATTCCAGGTTCTTCCCTCTCTGTGAGAGCAGGAAGACAGGGACACACATCAATTATATTTTTTCTTTCTTAAAATTTATTTGTCCAGCTTGGTTAAATGGAAAGAAAGCTCAGGAAGTAAAATTTGTCTGGGATCCAAGCCTCAATTTAATCTTGATTCAGGAGGGGCAGGAAGTATCCTGGGGAAACATATTAGACAAGACATTTTGTAAGAAAGCTACTTAGCTTGGTATCTATTATATTTAGTGCGATTGCAGATGAAAGCCTTTAGCCAACATTTCCTGGTCCAGGAAGGTGAAATAATAGATTTCATTGAAGGATTTGCCTCCTTGGTTCCCTTGAATGAAGCAGCTTCCCCCAGGGCGGGTCCACTAGAGCCTAATTGTGAATCTTCTATCTGTACTGATCACATTCATATTTCAAAAGAAACTTAAACTTTGTTTGGATTTTTCTTTGATGAAATTCACAACTAATGAGAATACATGATACTGCCATTGTGAAAATTATTTTCCTATATCTTATCTCATTATCATCCTTAACAGTTTCTATGAGACCAGTTTGATTATCATCATCTTCCCTACACATTAGAGTAGTGAGGTTCTGATTGTGCAAGAGCTCCATGTAGAGCTACTGTAAAAAAGTGAGGGTGAAAGTTACCTCACCTACCCCATAAGCTTTTCTGGGAGTAATTATGATGGTCTATAGAGAGGGTGTGGCTTGAAACATTGCTGGCAGAGCTCATTACCATCCTTATTTTTTAAAATTTTATGTGTGTGTGTGTAAGCACATGTGCATGTGTAGGTCAGAAGACAGCTCTGTGGAGTTAGTTTTCATTCTACTCTTGCTTGGGAACCACAGAATGAAGTTGGATCATCAAGTTTGCATTACTGGGTTGCAAGCACCTTGAACCAATGAGCCACCTTACTAGCCACAAAGCACCACTTTTTAAAGAGCCGTTTAGCTGGCCATGATGGCATACATGTTTGATCCCAGCACTCAGGAGACAGAGACAAAGGCAGACAGATCTCTGTGAGCTGGAGTCTAGCCTGGGCTACATTGTGAGGCCCAGGACAGCCAGGGAGACCCTGTCTCAAAAACCAAAACATGACAAAGAAACAACAACAATAACAAAAAGAAAACTACTGTTGGGGATGTCTTCTCTTATTGGTTGATGAATAAAGCACTGTGGCCAATGAGGCAGGAAGGTAGGTGGGACTAGGAGACAAGGAGGATTCTGGGAAATGTAGGCAGAGAGTCTTCATCATGTGAGCCCTAGGAAGAGAGGACATGAGTGAGGCCTCTCTTCAGGAACTAAGACCACATGGAAATATTTAGATTAATAGAGATGGATTAATAATTAAAACACTGCTAGCCAATAAGAAGCTCGAGCCAATGCCCAACAGCTTTATAACTAATTTAAATATCTGAGTGTTCATTTGGGGCTGACACAGCTGTGGGCACAAACTAGCGGGAAAGACCTCCCATAACAAACCACCACAAACCCCAAAATAAATAAATAAAGAACAGCTTGCCTACATTAGGATCTCCTGAGGTATATCACTATGAATTCATTTTTAAAAGTGAGATCTTAGGAATACTCATTTAAAAAATGATTTTTTTCTTATTTTGGGGATTATGATATAATCATATCCTTTCTATTTCCTATACTCCTTCAAAACCTTCTCATATAACCCTCTTTGCTGTCTTTCATATTTATGGCCTCTTTTTTCATTAATTGTTGATACATGCAAATGCTTGTTTTTAGTGCTAAAAGATGATTCATCAGTTGTTGGGTTTGAGAGCCTCTTGTGTGTATATACGTTATATATTCAGGATATATTTGTATTAAAAATAGGGCCTATTATAATATGAACAACGTTCCAGAATGATGGGAAGTAGGTCACAGGTCTAGATTAGACTAAACCAGGTCCTGACTTTTCAAGCCTCTGTGACTTCTCTCATGGGGATTATGGATCCCGGTGAAAAGACCTCCAGGTCCCTTGAAGCTCTTTGATTCCCAGACCAATCTCTTGCTTCAAGCACTCTGATTCTCTCTTCTTCTTGCCCCCCCTTGAATTACTGTCTGTGTCTAACACAGAGGGTCTCAACTGTGGTCCCTGGCGTGATGTTAGGTCACCTAGGAGCTCATTAGAGATGCAGACACTCCTGCAGTCAGGAACCCCTCAGATGGATACAGCTACACAATTGTTTCTCACATGTAGAGGGCCTAGTTTGGTTTCATGGAGGCTCCACAGCTGTCGCGGGTGCATGAGCTAACTTGTTGGAGCCCATTCACTATGGTGGGATGCTATGTTCAGCCTTAATGCAGCAAGGAGGGGCTTGGTCCTCTCTCAACTTAATGGGCTAGGCTTTGTTCATCCCCATGGGAGGCCTTACCCTGGGGGAGGAATATATGGGGCATAGGCTGGGGGGACGTAAGGGGGGAGCAGAAACGGGGTGGGAGGGAGAACTGTGATTGGAATGCAAAATGAAAAAACAATTCAGACTCTCAAGTAGCATCCCAGTCTCTGAAGGTAGGGCCAGAAAGTCATGCTTTGGTTAGTCCTCACGGTGCTAATTTGTGAGAAAATTAGAGAACTTGTGATTTAAACACATGATCTCACCTAGTCAATGCCAGTGAACTATGCATAACTACTAAGATTGCCATCCTAAATCTAAGCTACAGCTGTGTGTGAAGGTCTATTGCTGTGTGTCTTAGGGAAAGGCCTTAGGAAAGGCTATTTTTCCTTCCTAAAAGTCACTTCCAAGCCTCAGAACCAATTTTCCTTGTTTCTAAAGTAGCTTATCCCGCATATAAAGGGATAGCGGTCACTTGGAATCTTTGGTAGGGAAGTGACATTTTTAGTCACTGGAAACCTTTATTGTGCTTGTATCCATTACACAGCTGAATTAGTTGACACTAGTTGCCTAACAACATAGTTCATGCTTTAGTGTATGAACTAAAAGTAACATGTAGATTTCCCTAAGTCAAATATGATTTGCAGTCACCGGCCAATCACATCCTTTAATTGCCCACTCATAGTTGACCACTGCACATCTTTTATTCACATTAGGCACTTCTTATCTCCAGTAATACACTTATAAGACATCTTTTCAGAAATGGGTAATCCAAAGAAATTGGCCAACAGGAATGGAAGTGCAGACAAGAAAGGGGAAGGAACTGAACAGGAGGTGGAACTCAAATCATAAAGGGAGTAAGATTAAGTGTGAGAACACAGGCACCGAGTCTGTCTGAGAGATCTCTGTGAGCAGCAAGCACACTTCACAAAGACAGAAGACAAACTGATCCATGCAAATGGGGAACACAGGCCTGACAAAAGAGAAGAGGCTGTTCCCAGTGAACTGAAGCTGACAACAACAAAAAATCACTTTAATGGGATTTTAGTTTCTATTTTGCAACATTGAGAGAGTGAAGAGTGAAATGTTGGAAGCTAATCCAAACCTAGAAAGGTATCTAACAGTTTTCCAAGGAAGAAAAAAGCAAATCTTAGGTGCTATATTTTTTTTTCCACAAGAGCAGGAAAGTAATCTACTCAGATCAGTCCTGTTAAGTGTTTTCAAACCTTCAAACATGATTGTTTATGACTTAATAAAGCTTGCCTGAGGACAGCAGGGGAAGTAAGTACTACTTTTTCTATATCTTAGTTTCTCTATCTGTTTACAAATATCAGCAATTTAGTGATTGGACACAATTTTTAATAGGTCATAGATCAGTTGTAATTTCCCCAGCTGATTTTTAGAGCTGCTTTCTGTGATGTCTGGTTAAATGATCGTTTCTGCTGCTCCATGTAACCGTGCACATTAACAACTTCCTGTGGTGGGTCTGTCCATATGTCACTCCTGAAAAGAATCAGATTGAATTCAGGTTTATAGTTTTTAAAATAGAGTTCAGAGGCCACCAGCAGAGCATTTCCATCCATTTATCTACCCATAAACTATTTATGGAAAGCTCTTCCAAGCCTCAAGGACACACCGGTAGAAACATGGAAGGCACCTGCCTTCATTCTTTGTAGATGAAAGGCAGGCACACACATGACTGGTCAGTAGGAAGGACTGTCACAAGAATAAAAAGAGTAAAGAGACAGAGGGCCTGTGTGTGTGTGAGGGGACAAAGAGGCTGAGGAAGGAGAGGGTGGAGAGGTTTCTCAGTCCCAGTTCAACGTGTTTCCATTTCTGGGATGAAGTAAAAAGCAAAACAAAACAAACCTACAACCGTTAATCTCATATTATTTCAACATGGAAGCTTAAACTTCTTATTTTGGATTTTTATTAAGATGCTTTTATAACAAATAAATAAATATCTGTTAATATTCAAAACACCATTCACCTAAAGTTTATTTTGAGTAGACTTTAAAATCAATTAATTTATAAATAGAACTTTAAGACTATGATAACCTTTTCATAATTTAAGCATTCAAACATACTTTTATTATTGCTGTTTTCACATATTTAAATCTAGATTCCCATGTTTTCGTACCAAAAGCCATGGTTATAGCTCCCCTAAGATGTGAATGTTAGACACAACTGAGATGAGAAGAGAAATAGACAAAAGTCACTCACACAGTAGTCTATGTGCAAGAAAACAGCATTGGTACAGATAATTATCAATTCATGTGAAGAATATCCCTTATCCCCAACCATCTGAGAAGTTGTTGGCCGTGATGAACATTAGCAATGTATGCAGAAATTTCACCCTCGCTAATCAGTATTTTATAATTAGCAGCTGGATATGAGCAAAGACAGTGATTTATCATTCTGGGTGATTATCTATGGAATAGATATATGAATTTTGTGGGAGAAAAAAATCCAAAACAGTTTTAAAGCTTCAGAGGAATCCAGTCCATATTTGATTGAGAAGATGCTATTCTTATAAAGCAAACATCTCTTTGACTCTTAGCCAAGCTGTGAGCAGGTGGAAAGCCTGCCCTTAAGAGAGTTTGATAAATGGTATCAACCTCCAAGTTAGGGGCTGACAGCAGGAGGTGACCTCGAAGCTGCTTTGCTTGTTTAGCTGTACACGGGTTATATAATTCACTACCACCGAGAGCGGGAGAGCGTAACTGACAATGTAGCAAGAGAGTCCTAACAGCTGTCAAGTCATTGCCTTAACTGTCCATTAGTCTGGGTGCTCTGAATGGGACACTGGTGGGCACAAACTATTCTGCGGGAATACTCATTAGAGCAGTTTGCCTCAAAGCTCACTTTGAGTCTGAAAAACACAGCTAGAACTCATAGCAGAGAGTGTTCCCCAAAGCCCAGCTTGCTCTGCGAGAAGAATGACCACATCAGGGTCTGTGGGAAGGATAACAAGGTACCCTGTGGGCTGGTCCCACAGTGAGTTGCGTGACCAGAGAAAGCGGAGAGCTGGTTTGTGAAAGGCAACTGCAGTTAGGATTGCAGTTCAATTGACAAGTGAATGTCGGAAAAGCGGTAGAAAGTGTATAATGTGAAGTTGAAAATAAAAGAAAGCCTACAGAGAGGTTTATTTATTTTTCTCTATGCAGTGTTCAGAGTCATATTTCTCAACAGTGTTAGACCTCTTCTGTCTAAACACCTTTGGCGATGCCCTCTACCTTTTAGAACCTCCCTCAGCAATTGGTTTAAGGTTGATACTGAGCATGCATTCCTAATCTCTGTAGAAGGACGATGCACCATGGACTAGTCGTGCAAGGGTGGGTGTGAAACTTCAGGAGAAAACCAGCAGTGCTCCACTCCTGAGGAGTGTGAGGAGGTGCAGTTGCAGCTGCAACATGGCAGGTTGTGTAGTTAGAGAACGCACTGCTCATTCAAGACACGGCTCTGAACTGTGCTGCCTCATCCCGAGATGTTAGAGCCACCCCCCCCCCCCCCCGTGCCTTCCATGGTTTCTAAAGGCTAAGTGAGAAGCATAGCTTTTTTTTACGGAAAGGAATTCACTGAAGTGTGTGGGCGAATTTCAGTGAAAGACGAGGAGAAAAAGAAAATGTAAGACTATTTCATACCGTTTTATCCCCCTATGGTATAAATCCTAGCAATACAATCGAAGGTGCTGAGTGTTTTGTTAAATATGGGTGTATTGTGTTTACGTTTCGGGAGTAGCAGGAACATCATGGGCACATACAGATTGTGGCAAGGGATCTTACAGCTGTCGAAGCTGCAAGCCATTGCTTTTGTCTTTTTTTTTTTAACGTCACAGGATACAGACGCAAGAACTCTTGGGTAGTGGGATATGAGAATGGGTAGACCAGGGAGGCCAGAAGTTCAGAAGGTGGACTGAACCGCCTGGGCCACTTAACATTCCGTTTGACCCTTGGATGTCACAGAATCCTCTAAATGCTGCTGTGAATGTTGGCAGTACAGGTGTCCTCACCACATGGGGAGCAGGCCACATGCCTGGCCTCTGTCTGCAAATGGGCACAGGTCTCTTATGCAGCCTCCTCCCCCTACTCCCAGTCACCAGCTCTTGGCAACCTGTCCTTATTCTCACTGTGCAGGTTTGAATGCCCTTTGTGGCTACCAAGACACAGTGTGAGCATCAGGCAGATTCTGATGAGAGGGCAAAGCAACCCATTCTACCAGGCAAGACATCACACACACACACACACACACACACACACACACACACACACACATACACACATACATACACACACATACACAAACATACACACACACTCACACACACTCACACACACACACACACACACACACACACACACACACAGTGAGCTGAACAGAGATGGGGAAGCACAGAGGCCTTGGGAAAATGATGGAGACATTTGATTCCAGGTCTTTAAAGCACCTTGAATCAATGTCAGATTTTAAGCACGTCCCCCAAAGATCTAAGTAATGCTGCCTCTGGAGTGTTAAGATTCTTGACAACCGATGGAAGGGAGTCAAGGCTTCTCTTTGAAATACTGATCATTTGGGGGCAGAAACTCAGTTAAATGTTTCAAATATATTATTCCATTATTTCCTATAGGAACTTAGGAAAGAATGGAGATTAATGAATCCCGTATCAGAGATAAGCACATTGACACTTGTGGGTGTTAATGAAACACTGTAGGTCTTAAAATAACATAGCCTACACTCAGGAAGTATTGCTGTTGCTCTAGAACTCATGTAGTAGCCTATTACATGAAGTCAAAAGGAAAAGAGAGCTTAACTGTTACTGTGTTGGACTGGTGAGTGAAAAAAATAGTTGCCAGGGGGTGTGAGTAACTCTGTAGGAATATCAGAGCGGGAGACATGGCATTTGAAGTTAAAATGCCAGACAGTAAACAAGGAAACCTGGATTCTCGTCTTTGTTATCATATTGACTGCTTTTATGATGATGTACTTTATCTTGCTTGAAACACGACTACTCTACCTTACAAGGAATTCAAGGGCTTTGCTTTGCTTTGTTTAAATTAAACTCATTTCTCAAAATCTTCAGCCAGTAAGTAGTAAAGGCTAAAGTTGAATTCAGGTTGTCTGTCTCCAAAATCTGTGGTACCAGTGACTTCATGATAAATGAAAGTCAATACCCCTGGGAAGGAACAAGTTCCCACCACCCACAAAAGCCTGTGATCATTTTTCCAGTTACTTGTTAACTCACTACATACACATATACATGGTCTATCTCTAAAAAGCCTAGGGATACAAAATTAAAAGGAGATCTAGAGCCTACCATTTGTTACCTTAAAATAAAAAGTAATAATAAAGAAATAGCAGCATTTACAAATGTCTGCATCTACAGCCACAGAGATAAAGTGCTCCATGGAAGACCCCGGAGTATTCTATCTGACTTTCCCACTTTTGGAACTATCTGGAATGGCTGACTTAACATTAGGAGTAAATGAAGGGTATGTTCCTCAAACACTTTGCCCTTTTCTCCCACCCTCTACCACGAGCCTTCTGCCACCCACTGACCTTCTGTAAAGAAGGGGCCATCTCATCAGGAATATCTTCATATACTAATGTTGTCTTCATCTGTAACTGCTTGAATTCTCAGGGCATTGATTCATGCCAGCTTTGGGGACATGTACCATGGTAACCAGGGTTTCACTTCATTCTTTTTCCTTCTGCAAAGGTTGTGATTTATTTGGTGAAGGTCTCTATTTCTTTAAAAATTATTTTAGAAATTTTACTTTAAAAACCTTGCAAATAAATAAATAACACATTCCAAAATAAACTAGATCCAAATTCTGTATACATCTCATTGGCCTTCTGGAGGGTTAGGCTAGCCATTCTGAAACTCCGGAGCTTCACAGTGGATTTTTCCCTCTCAGGAGTTTAGTGCCTTTCCCCAACAGCACCTTTCACCTTTCATAACTGCCTTGTTGACATATTGAATGCCCTATATATAATTATCTTTACTGTATTTAACTAAGGTTTTCTTTCAAGAAGACTCTATGAAATCCACAGACAAAGACAAAAGAAAATGAAAGCACTAGGTACCTGTTAATGCCTGCATTGATGTGGGACTGGAATATTTAGCGGTTTCTAAAAATGAAAAGCAAGTGTGTGAAGTTTCTAAGTTTCCAGGATTTCCACAGTAGAGGCCCCTAGGTATGTGAGCAGATGATGGGGGATTACTACACCAGGGCCTCGGAGATTTCCATACTATACAGATGCACACACCACTACCTGGCTAGGTTAGTTATTTTTTTAAAAGGAATTTAGATTTAGAAGTACCGGGGCATTACAAATTTTTGTTCAAAATTCAATCACAGATTACATGGGGAGAAACAGACAACCAAAATCATATTCTGATTCCTGCACTGAGCAGACCAAAGGACAGAATGATGGATGTGTGGAGACTGGAAGGGGAAGGGAAGCAGAGCCAGAGCTTGCACACCTAGCTGCTGCTGGCTCTCCCCTGCTTCTCCAGGTCTCCACTCATCAAGTCACCGACACCCTTAGAACAGCTATAAGTGACGAATGTGCTTCTGACTAAGACTGCTGTGCATGTGTGGAAATGGGGATGCAGGGAGGAAGGGAGGGAGGAAGGGGCAGAGAGAGAGAGAGAGAGAGAGAGAGAGAGAGAGAGAGAGAGAGAGAGAGAGAGAGAGAGAGAGAGAGAGAATCAACCTGAGAACAGCCCCACATCCAACAGGGAGGCTGGGCTTGGGGATAGACAAAGCAGCTAATTGTGAGCAGTTCCACTAAGGGGCCTGGGAAACTCAAGCACAGAGGGGTGGCTGTGACCCATTTGGCACTAGCAGGGCTGGCCCTGCATATTTCAGCACCCTAGATGGTCAAATACCTGGGGTTTCTCATGAGTGCAGCCCTGTTCTTGGAGATTTATGACATTTACCAGATCTGGCAGCCGGCTAATCTGCAGGAAAGATAATTCTTTAAGGGGCCCAGCGTGCAAGGCAGGGCTTCCCAGGAGGGCTCTGGTCCCCTCCTTAGTTCCATTCAAAGCTTGGACAGTTTGGCCACAATGAAAGTGCTGTCTGAGGCTGGGGAGTCGGCTCTGTGGGTTCAGTGCTTGCTATGTATGCAAGCTTGAGGACCTGAGTTTGAAATACCAACTCCTAAGTATAAAAGCCACTGCTGCGATCTCAGCACTATGAGGTGGAGAGAGGAGATCCTGGAGTGTGCTGGCCTGACAGTCCAGCTGAAATAACAAGTGTCAGATCTAATGAAAGGCCCTGTCCCAACAGAGAATAAGGTGGAAGAAGATGGCTGATGTCTGCCTCTGAGCTCTACACATGCAGGGACAAGAACATCTGCACGTACTCATATGCACACAACATGAAGTGTCTCCCTCCCTCTCTCTCTCTCTCTCTCTCCTCTCTCTCTCTCTGTCTCTCTCTCTCTCTCACACACATGCACACACGCATGCACGCACACACATACACACACAGAGACAGACAGACAGACATAAGGTGTTGTTGCTGTCCCCCGATACCTTAGTCATTTCTCAAGCAACCCTTCTGTTTGAAAGGAGACCTTGACTTGTCTTAGTAAAACTCTCTCCGTGGTGTCATGGGACACATGCGATCATGGCAAAAGCTTTGCTGGATTCCTTAGGCACAACCATTTATCCTCTAGTGGGGCTTTCTTTGATTTGTGTTCTCTTAATATTTATGACGGCCCTGTATTTCAAATTACAGGGCAGAAACGGAAGCCTGGGGTAAGGTCCTGTGGCTCGTGTTCTGGGCTTACACAGTAGTGGCTAGAGACAGAGCTGAGCAGCCACAGTCTGAACTCAGTCAGAGCTTCTGGAAAGAGCAGCTTCCTAGGGCATGGAAACAGACAAGCGCTTGAGGCATGGAATGGGAATGACAGAGTTAACTACCTTTAAAGCATGAGGGGTGTAAGGGATGGTTTAACCCGGAGACTCACTGACTCCATTCTGTCCCGAAGAGGTTGGTCTCTAATGAGGGGAGGTCCTCCATGTGTTTTGTTAGTCACCTAGCTGTGGCAGACTGTCCATTAAGGGAACCAAAAGGAAACTCAAAGGAACTTACAGCTTTCACACCTCTGTCTTTGGTCTGGATCCAGCTAGCCTGGCCTTTCTAATCATCAAGATCTTTCCATCTCACACAAATTCCTACCCTACCCATGAAAAATTGCTGAAATTAAATTTTCTTCTTATAGTTGTAATTTTCCAACACATGCATGTACATGTACATGCACACATACACGCACATGCACGTGTACACGCACACACTCCTAAAACATTGCTTGGCCTTGTCACACTCTTCTGTGAGGTTCCATTGGTCTGCTACCCATCATTCCTTCCATAATAGCCAAGGACAGCTGCCATCTCTTCTTAAAGCATGTCCTTCCTTAGACTGGTTAACACAGTTACCTACAGGTGTGAACCTGTCTGACTGTGATGTCATTCCCTTGCATAGTGTTAGAATCCTCTTTCCCATCAGCAAATGGTCCTACACTAGATTTTCAAGTCAAAAGAACAGCAGAACCTATCACTAACTCCCCTCTTTGGTGGTCTGATTCCACATCTGTGGTAGCCTTTCTAGCAGTACCAGCCAAGAAATAAATCATATCATTCTAACAGGGGATGAGCATTATAGTTAGCAAGGTGTGAAGTTTTCAGTTACACATAGGACAAACACTGCCACCACCATTATTGAGCAATCACAAAGTATCTTGAGTAGGATGGGTTTGGACCTGAGAGAGTTTGCGTTGACTTTAAAGCCTATTCAATATCCCAAGACACAGGCCATTCTTACAGCTCTTTTTGCTTTGCAATATACACCTTCAATTGTGCTACAAATTTATTGCACATGTCTGCATTACATTGAACATAAGCATGGACTGGAGATTCTTGTTCATCTCTGCCAGGTGCCCCAGGGCCTATGAAAAAGTTCCATAATACACAGAACGCAGTAATAAGCCATGATACATTGCTGGATCTGCTGTAGTTAACACAATACTTATGTGCAGTCTGCTCCAGGAAAGCTGGTCTTGGGATTGTATCATTTAGGGCATTATGTGGCCTCCTGAGCATTTTGGTTATGATTCATGGCTTAAAGCTGAGCTTCCATAGATATTTTTCTTTCTTTTTTTTCTAATGAGATTTCTCCATCCTGCTCAGACTGTGGAATAACACAACACCAGATAAAAATAAAGTAACAGCTAAAATAAGCGATCACTTCCCCCCTGCTTTCCAAATGTTATTCCTCGGCTTCTGCTCATAATCCAGCAGCCAACTGAAAGGGGCTGAGTAATAAGCAGTAGCTCAGGCTCAGCCCAGGGTGATTATACAGAGGACAGGTTCTATTCCAAGAGAGTGTAGGTTTCTCCTGGGTTCCCAGTGGGCTAAACAATGCTCCTAGCCTGGCAAACAGGCCATCTGTAGCAATCAGATCTTATAATTTTGTTGGACATGGAGAAAATCTTGTCTCACTAATGATCAGAATTGTTGATGCATATAAGGGCTGAAATTTATTCCACCCTTTGGCAGTTATGAAAAATTTGACTGAGAGCAGAATTTTATAAGGGAAAGTGTGAGTACAGATCAGCTCTTAAAAACTGCACACAGAAAAGTCCCCTGTGGACAGTCCCATCCTTGTGAAATTGAGTAGGGAATGGAATGGTTCCTAGAATTACTGGGCAAGTTGAAAAATGTATTCTAGTCTGAATATCTGGGGCAGCTGAAAGGGATGCATGAAGAGAGGGTTGTACAGCAATGACTGCCTGTGCCATAGTCAGACATTTGTCATTCAGGATGATACAGGAGGCTGCTGGCTGAGGTGAGATGACATTTTCCAAGCACTGGAAGGAAAACATCTCTGGATGAGTTACAAGGCTATCAACAGAAATGCTCCCTACAGACAAGGTAGCCCCGACACAGCTCCCGTGATCTGCCTTTGTCCCCTTGGCACTGGCTTTTCCAAGTCTTATAGGTACATCTGACTGGGTGCTGTCACCACAATCTCCTCCCAGATGGTCTGGGAAATATGATCACATGCTCGTAACATGTTTCTTTTCTGCTGCCCTTTTGTTTTTCATTTGCTACTTTCTGGAAGAGCAGCCGTTGCCAGGCATGAGTTCCTTACTTCTGGGATACAGTAACTTACAAAAGCAACCTTAGGTACTAGCTCATGATTTAAGGGCACAGTCCACCATGACGGGGAGGTCACGGCAGTGAGAGCCTGAGTGAGCTGGTCACATCCCATCCCATCAGCAATATTCAGGAAGCAGAGAGCAATGGATGCTGTTGTTTAGCGAACTTTTTCCTTTTTAAGGAAGCCTGTGCCCACATTTCTTTTTGGGTCTCTCCACCTCAACTAACTAGATAATTTATCATAGTTACACCGAGTGGCTTCGTTTCTAGGTGATTTTAAATCCAGCCAAATTGGCAGACAATATCAACCAGGTTGGCTTGGGAAGGCAGATGTCTGGGGGTTATCAGAAAAAAATATGTTTTTGTAGACAGGTGGAGACTGTAGCCTGCCAAGATGGCTTGGTGTCTGCAAGATGGAAGAGGAAATGGGAGCCAAGTGAAATAAAAAAAGAGGTTTTCCAAAGTACAGCAATGAAACCTCCAAGTATTTCTGTTGTATATAGCGTATTAAACATCATTGTAGAACTATTTTTTACAGTAACCACATGTTAGAAGTTAAAAGGTAATCCATTTGCTTTGGTTATATCAACTAATGTATTTTATACATTTGTCTTATACAAAGTTGTTTTAAACTGGAAAATAACTATTCCAAAGTTAAGATTGATTTTTTTCATTAAATACACGTTACAATCCTCCTTCTTGGATTATTTGGTTTTCACTTAGACTAGATGTTAAAAATGTATCCAGTGATTCATAGTTTCTATTTTTTCATTAAATATGTGGGTGGGAGTGGTGAGAGAAATGATAAAAAAAATAAACAGTAACAAATTTCCAAAAGGTCAGTATTTAAATTAGATTTAAGATGAGGAAGTTTGGCTCAGAGACTTACTCACCCTTAAGCCTCAGGCAAAGGAGGCAGAGGGATGCAGAAGCCACCCAGGAAAGCCTCAACACATTCAAACTCCTTTGGGCATCTCCCCATCCTGGTGCTAAGCTTCCCATTTGTTTATCTCTACTTTTTACCTCGCTCTTTGTCCTAGGTAGAAAGCAAGTGAGGCACCTTCAAACAAACCTCTAAGCCACATATGCCATAGAGACTCCCTAACTGAGGGGGACAGAGTTATTTGGCTACAAACATTAATTTATAGATATTTTCATTGGAGAATGATTCAAATTTTGATCACCAAAGAAACAACATCTTTCTCTATGAAATGAGTGGTTTTCATGTTTGACGACTGGCAGGGTTTGTAGAACTCTTCGCCCTTTCATCACTGCAATTTATCCTTTATAATGTGGCAGGAGTGGTGGGGGTGGTGAGGGTTATAAACTTAAATATTTAGAAGTCATTTTGACAATATGGTCATTTGGTAAACAGCAATAGTAGATTCCCCCTGGGGCCTATGATCTCCTTAGTCATGAGTTTTTGACCAGTTTACAGTACCAGGCATGAATCCCTTCCATGGAGTAGGCGTCCTTTCCAATCAGAAAATAGTTGGTTACCTGCATAACTATGGTGACACTATTCCACCAGCGGGCATAGCTTGCCTGGTCTTGCCTGACAGGGCCATAGTGTAGTATGCAGGGTTTTGCACTGGATAAGAGCATTGGCACTCAATTCCCTCAGTATCAGTGCTATTTTAGAACAAGACCTCTTTGCCTTTGTGTGATAATGACATAAAACACTATCCCCAGGCATCTCAGCCCCCCAAGAAACTGTATAACATCTCCATTTTGCTCTCTACTCCTGGCTCCATTTAAGTATCTATTTTTGACTCTTCCCTTCCTTTTTGCTCCCTCAGTCCCAGCTTCATGTGACTTTTTAACGGTCATGATAAGGAAACTTCTTGGTCTAGCATTAATATGATCTTCATTTGAGCCAGTCAGGTGTCAAAATACCAGTGTCAGGATGAGGCATTACATGTAGAGCCCTACAATGGGTTATGTCTTCTGTGATTTAAGTCCATAGGACACTGTCTATTCTTCAGGACACTTACTGAGTGGGAGTCATCTTATTGATCTTCAAATCCCAGCCTGGAAGCAGCTTGGCATAAGCAATCAGGAAAAGGGAATTAAGCAGATGATCAATCCTTTGAGAGATTTTGGTTGGTCTAGGTCAGGTGATTTGAGAAAATTCTCACTACTGGAGGGATGTATGTATACATGTGTTTTGCTCTATGAATTCATGATCCTGTGACATAGTCATGTGAAATAGCAAGATTGGTTCTGTGCTATTTGTTTCTTTTTTTCTTTGTCAATAGTTTCTTTCACTCTTCTTCTTTTAAGCAGCTAGGAGAAAGGATAATATAACCTTGAAAAGAGAGTGGTTATTGCCCAGCAAGAATGAAATTCATGACTTTTAAATAGTAATAAATTAGAAGCTTCCAAAGCTATGAGGACTCAGGGCATAAAATTCATGACAATAAACAATGAATTGGCTCAGTAAGAGGTAGCTCTACCTCCCAGTGGATGAAATAAAAATTTTATAGGCTGAAGAGAAGCAGGTCAGAGAGAGAAAATTCACAAAGGCATTGCTGGGTCCCAGAGTAAGGACCCGGCGACACTCCTTGGGGCAAAAGGAGAGAGACTGTATAACACCAGCAACTTCAGATTCAGTGGTCAGCTGAAGCGGTCTCCTACCTCAAGGACATAGCAATAGCCTTCTACTCGGTCACACAGCCATCCACACGGAGCAGCAGGGGTAGAGGACGTCACGCTGGGGAATGGGGGGAGGGTTCGTGAGCATGTCCTGTCCTTTACTCTGCTGTTCATCAGTGACTTTGGACTCTTTCTTTTGGGAAATGTTGCTGTGCATGGGGCATGTCTACCATGTCACACACAGAAAACACCAAGCTGAGCTACCTCTATTGAGTGTATGCAGTCTGAATTCTTAACCAGGAAACAATGAATGAAAGGAAAAGAGAGTACTTCTGAAAAAAATATTGTCAATATATAATTAAGTCAGCTTTCCATCCAGGTAGTCTCGGAAAGGTCTTCCCTATGTTTGTTTAGTGATTTACTCCAACACAAAGTACTCAGTGAGCCATGTATCTAGTTTGAGAACCTAACTAATGATACACTTATGCCATATTATGAGCAAAGACCTTTCCCATTCCCCAAAGAAACACATTTGAGGAATGAAGGGACTTCCCAAAGCTGTATCCCAGAGGTTCAGTGTGAGACAATGCCAACAAGGAGAGATAAGGTAAGGAATGAACTCTCATGGGGGGTCGAGACTCTCTACAAGGAAGATATTTAAAATATGAAGCTTCATCAAAGCTCACCATTTAAGTTTGACATTCAAAATTGCTGGCTCATGTGCATTGATACTTACACTGAATTTCAGGTTGTCATCTGAGGGCTGACTGCTTGTGACATGTATGGAAAACTAGAACCAGTCATTGTGAGGTTTGAAACTGTGTTTTTATAGGAGGAATTTAAGGCCCTGGAAAGCAATCCACTTATCCAAGACTTTGTGCTAGCGACTGGCAAGGCTGAATTCAAGATGGATGTTCCCAGTTCTCAGTTTTGTGACTTTTCCCCCATCATATTTCTGCCTACCCCAAAAGTGGGACACTTTGTTCACAAGTGTGATCTTGAGAAATCATAAGCCAGATTTCATGTCGAGGAGGTATTGAGATATCTGAATAGTCCAGGAGTTGTGGAGCCAAGAAAAGCCAAGTATACACCAAGAAAGAGGTAAATAAATTGTGCATGCATTTCCAAGTCTTCTGGAAGATAAAAAGTCAGCTACTTCTGTTATCCTTGGTCTAGATTCTCCTGCTTCTATTAAAAAAAAAAAGGCAAGCTTAGCTGTATTGGCTTTGGCATTATTTTCAAAGGTCTTCTTTCATTTCCTAGAAGACCTCATTTATTCCTAGCTTTCCCTGCTCCCAGGGGATGGGAAACTCAGCCAGGGCATCTGATTTATGTAATTAGCCTTTCCTGAGTACGGTTGGCCTCTCACTCCCACACGAGGTGAGGTGAATTTGAGGAGAAACACTCTTCCATTATTTTGTGTCCTCCCCTCCCTCCCAACTCCAACTCTAGGCCTGAAGCAGAATTGCCATGGAAAACAGTGATTCCGGAATCCAGCGTGCTCTCACCTGTCAGAGCTTTCAGCCAGGAAGACTTAGAACCCATCCATTTCATTATAGCGAACAATGAGGGTGCCTCTGGTAGAGCTCTCACCCAAATCCCCATTTAAATACTGAAGGGAGGGACAAAGCCCAGTGTTTCTGCGAAGGGCAGATTTAGACTAGATCAGCTATGGAAATCGGCACTGGCTCACACATCCAGGACCTAATGAGAATCTGGCAGAGGCCCAAAAGGAACTGAGTCTACTTGGCTGTGCATTTGAGTTCCCATTCTGATGTTTTTCATGGGAATCTGTAGAGCCGAAGGAAGGAGCCTAGGAAGCAGTACAGGCAGGGACAATCACAAGGCTTGGCTATATGTTCATCTCAGTCTCCTTAGTGTGGAAGCCTCTGATGGCTCCTTCGTTGATGGATTCTCCCACACTTACAGACCTGTCCCATTTTGTAATGTTTGGGGTGTCTAATTTCTCAGCCCCTGACAGAGATAAGCAAATATGCTACCTAGGATTCAGTGAGGTTTCTATTTGAGTTCAGTTTTTGTAAATTTGCAAAGTTTACTGTCAGCCTCTTGATTATTCCCCTCCAATCAGAATCCATCACCTCCTTCCTCTCTATTCTTATGCTTGAAATCTGACAGTTCTAGAAAATGCAGTCAGAAAAGTGTCAAGAGATATGAAGGGGAAGAGGAAAAATGCAAGCAGACATTTAGGACCCGTGCCAAATTTCTTGCTAAATAATTTCAGAATTCTATGTGAATGTGACTGGAATATGTCAGTGAGGAAGCAGGAGGACATGTTTCTTGCAAGCATAATCCCTGCCCACCCATCATGATGTAAATGATGTCTTTTTGGTGTGGGAGAAATAGACTGAGAAGCAGTAAAAATACCTTCTCGCTGCAACATATTTTATCTGGAGCCTGTGGTGATTACATTGACTTACAAAGAAGAAAAATCTCTTTAGGGTATTTAAGATTTTAAAGGTAGCATTCGTATGATAAACAAAACAAAGCAAAATAAAACAAGAATGGGGTTCTAGATGCATAATGAATGCATTAGGGAATGCCTATGTCATGTGGAGGAAGAGGAATTAGTCATAACTGAATAGTTATTGGATTCTCCCTAGATTTGAGTTCCATCCGATTTAATGCTGGAGACTTCTCTCCATTTCTGACACTCTTCAATGGAAAGGAAACGTGTGTGTGTGTGTGTGTGTGTGTGTGTGTTTATTTTTCCCTTTAGTTGTTTGTTTATTGCCAGGCTCTGTGCTATCAGCAAGTTGTTCATCTGGACAGCCAGATTTGGGTGACTTTCTTCAATTATTTTTTGATTCAAGGCATACAGAAATGTTCAGCCATGCAGGGTGGTAGTCAGGCTGTTCTAGCTATGGTAACCGGCTTTTGGATATGTAGAAGTGTTTCTTTGTAGCAGTACTGGACTTTCTCAACTTCCAGCCCTGACTCTCTCAGCAGGTACCTCCGTCCAGTATCTGCCAGCTCCCACCAACCAACCACATTCAGATTCCCTGCTTTTTCCTTGAGCGTCTCTGAGATGCATTGCTCCTTTTGTTGCTGCTGTTTTGTTTTAAAAGAAGGGGTGCTCCAAAAGTCTGAAACTGCTGCCTCCTGAAAGATACTACTCTTAGGGAAATCTGTGATACACTGTTTTTTTTTATCTTGAGCTTTTGCTTTGGAGATTTGCAGCTTGCACTCCTCACTAACCTCCGTCGTGCTCCCCTGCCTCTCTTTCCCTAACATTCGTTCTCTTTTCGTCCTCCCGTAGCTCGCCTTTCAGCCAATAGACCATTCTTCTTCACCTCCTGCTTATTGATGAATGAGATTCATTCATCTTCTCTGTCTCTTTGGGGGTGGGGCGAGGTGGTCTGTGAATAGCTATAGACTGTGCCTGCTCCCATTTTTCCACTTCACTATTCACTTCCATGGAGACAGAGCTGCCGGGTGGGAGGCGCCGGGGTCGAAGGTCAAGAGTGATCACCTTTTGAATTCAAGCCTCTGATTTCCACTAGGGATAACATATTGTAGCCCAAAGAAGCTGGGCAAATACTTGTCCCTCCGTAGGCAAGCTACAAAGGGAGGGAGGGAGAAAAGGAGGAGAGCATCAGAGAA
Source organism: Mesocricetus auratus (assembly GCF_017639785.1). Classification (NCBI taxonomy): domain Eukaryota; kingdom Metazoa; phylum Chordata; class Mammalia; order Rodentia; family Cricetidae; genus Mesocricetus; species Mesocricetus auratus. Next base: position 5,180,395 of record NW_024429200.1, read on the forward strand.
AAGGGGAGGAATGTAAAAGCCAGGGTCAGGTCCCATTCTCTGCCCTGGTTTCTGATGGTCTCTGGGGACTTCATGTGGGAGGCACAGTGCTTGTAAGCACTCTGTGTCTTCTCAGGGGCCGGATTTGGCACAGACTGTGCAATCCCTGCGCATGAGTAAAGCCTTCTGTCTAGAGACAACTTTATTAAAAACAGTGTATGTGGTAAACTGTTGTTCAGTGTTAAAACTATCTTGTGAGGTAGGCTTTTGCCTTGTGAGAGTCTTCAGTGACTTTCTAAGACTCCATTTAAGCTTACTTTTGTGTGTGTGTGTGTCTGTGTGTGTGACTCCTGGTTAAAATGCAAGAAAATCTATCAAAATAATCAGAGAATGGAACATACTTGCTTTTGAATTGCATGTGGTATTTTAACATAATTTTGGCAAAGAATGAATTAACATCAAGATCAAATAGAGTTTTTCTAAAGACTTTTCGAATACTTGGTCTCCATTTTATTTTTCTTTCTGTCCCCAGCACAATGGTCTGCAGTGTCCCACAAGTGTGTAGAAAGGATGAATGATGAAGAAAATACACTTCAAAGTTTTTCTAGGCCTCTTAAGTGTTTTCTTTGTCTTAAAGAATTATGTGATTCCTTACAAATAATCCCACTACAAATAATTTGTTACCCTAGTAACTGTTAAAGATAACCCAAGTAACTTTGTATACCCCAGAATTACACTGCAACACTTTCATGAGACTTCTTATTTTATTTGGGGAAAGATTTTCATTGTAACAATAAAATTTTACTTTCTTAAAATTCAATATCCAACCTGAGTCTATAATGAAATAGAAGGATGGTACAAAAATGGCTATTTTAAAGTTAAGTAGCTCATCAGAATTACCCCGGAAACAGAATTTTCTCTTCATATACTGTGCAAGAGCAAACCTCAATATGAGTGATTAAAGAAACCACAGCCACAGGGCAGGCAAATTGAAGAGGGCATACATCTTGTAAACAAACTCTTCAAGTCAAAGGCTTTTAGTAGAACCAGAGCCATGTACAACAACATGCCACCACAGCAAAACAACAACACACAGTGTGGGTGTTATGAAGCAGAGGCATTTCCATGCCCCATGCAGCTGGCCCATAGAAACACTGCCTTATTGACATTATTACAATAAATACAATGCAATGAATAGGCACAGACATCAAGTACTGTTTTCACTGACGCCATACAAGCCGTAGTTATTGTTCCATGAAGGATCTAATCGGCAGAGTGGATACAATTTGAGTTATTCTGGTCTTTTTCTTCAAGTGTAGGCCAGCATTAAATAAATAACAACTTATCTATCCCGAGGCCCTCCAAATAATACAATGAGATCATTACATCAGGAGTCCCTTAGAATTATAGAGGCACCAACCAGGTTAAGCACAAACTGGAGACCCATATTATATTCTGCTTTCCCAGAGTCCTGATACTGGCTGCAACAACACTGTTGTATGCTTCGTCAAGAAATGTTAACCTAGCAACCTAGCACTCGGGAGGCAGAGGCAGGCAGGTCTCTGTGAGTTCGAGACCAGCCTGGTCTACAGGGTGAGTTCCAGGACAGCCTCCAAAACAATACAGAGAAACCCAGTCTCGAAAACCAAAAAAAAAAAAAAAAAAAAGAAAGAAAGAAAGAAAGACAGACAGACAGACAGAAATGTTAACCTAGGCTAGGCAGGAGGGTGCTGATGGCCCCCATAGGCATCTGCAGGTGCTCCATGTGAAGTCCATTGCCTCCTCTTCTGACAGCCTTGCTTCCCGTCATCCACACACTCTTCTGTGCTTTTCTCCCATTGAATCGTACCTGAATGTTAAACCTGTTCATTTTGACTTGAAAAGCAACAGATGTTCTCCTCTTTTTAGCAGTTAAATACCGTGTTTCCACACAGACAGCATTCGGGCAACTCAGAATCAGAGGACATGGTTTGTTGCTTTTGCATGGTTTCTCATTATCCGTGTCAACTCCATGATGACATTCAGCTTCTTTGTGGATTAGATTCTACCTCTAGAAAATGGGAATAATAAAAAACCAGCCTGCTTGTAGAAGAAAAGTTTCACAGGTAAGCACTGAGCTGAAACTCCTGAAGCCCAGTTGTAGAGAAGGAGGAGTTATGAGCAAAGGAGTCAAGATAGTGTCGGAGAAACCCACAGAAATGGCTGACCTGAACAAGTGGGAACTCATGATTTCCAAACTGACATCTGGGGAACCTGCATAAGAACGAATTAGGCCCCCTGAAAGTGAATGACAGTCAGGAGCTTGGGGAGTCTGTGGGGTCCCTGGCAGTGGAACCAGTATTTATCCCTAGTGCATGAACTGGCTCTTTGGAGACCATTCCCTATGGAGGGACACTCTTTCTCAGCCTAGATACAGAGGGGAGGGCCTCGGTCCTGCTCCAAATCATGTGACAGACTTTGATGATCACTCACCCTCTCTGAGGCTTGGATGGGGGTGAGATGGGGAGATAGAGGGGGGAGTGGGAGGACAGAAGGGAGAGAGAACTGGGATTGGTATGTAAAATAAGATTGTTTTTAATTTAAATAAAAGATTAATAAACAAGTCAGCCTGCTTATGTCATAGAATTGGGATCAAATATGGAAATGTGCATAATTTCTGCTTGTCTATGTAAATCACAAAGTATAATTTCTTGTACTGAGGTCTCTTATGGTCTCCATGACATTTTCATTTTACCAACATGATAACTATTTTTAAGCTAGGAGTAGCGATACATGCCTGAAGCACAGAAGGATCTGTGGCTATGGCCAAACTCAGCCATTAGTGAATGCACGGCCAGCTTGGCTTATATGAGACCTTGTCTCAAAACCCAAAACAGAAAAAGAGAACAACAAAAACAATATAATTAATTTCTTCAAAAGAACAGTTTAAAGATTAATTAAAAATGCAAACTATAACACAGTTAGCAAACTACTAGGACAGACACATAAACACACACACACACAGAGGCTTTATTATCATTTTCATGAATTATCTCCAATTTATACAATAGGAGTAAAGAGTTTTAAGGCTATCTCTACCTTGTTAGATCTTAGTTCCCAACTATCCACATATATATTTGTTCATTATGACATGAAGTTTAAAACAAAGCTATGCAAAGCATACCTCTGTTGAATTTGAAGGACAAGAAACCTCTTAGCATCTCTCCTGTTTGTATGAATCAAACTTCTAGAGGACCTCACTGGCCTTTGGCTATGGAAATCTAACATGGTGCTTGGTATTATATAGTCTGCCTGCCTTTATACATACAACTCTCAGCCTGTCTTGACGTCCTTGAGGGGAAATATGACTTTGATTTGTTGCTTCTTTAACTGAATTAGCAAATACATACAGTGTTTATCCCCTTTTCAGCATCTACTCCAGGCTTTACAGGTTGTTTCACCCCTCTACAGCCTGACAGTGTTCACTACCACTTGTCTGCTGGTAGGTTTGTTGTACTTACAGAAGTCCTGGGGCCACCATCTCTCTCAGCTGCCATTGAGTGTGTATGTGTGTGTATGGGATCCTCTGAGGAACTTGGGTCTTCTCTTCCTGCAGCCTTCCCTGCCACAGTCTCTTCCTGAAGTCATACTAGACAGTTGTGGAAACCACACATTACTGTATCTTGCCCTTTGTGCTTTTTTTTCTGTCTGGAGCTCAGGCCTGACTTTTTTTTTGTAATTAACCAAATTGTATTTTTAGAGTCTGTTCGCATGATATAAAAAACGGAGGAATGAGTGAGAATTCAGCTGAAGGTGTAGATGGGCGAACTAAACGCATCAAAGGATGAATTCCTCATGAGATGGCGCAAATAAGTCAAACAAAGTCTGGGTCGTGCCCAGAGTGATGTCTTCAGAGCAGGTTTGTCACCTGGTCAAGGTAGCGTTCAGGGACTGGAGAAATGGTTCTGTGGGGCTGCACTGGGATTCAATGAGAGAACAGCCAAGTGAGGTGAATAGAGATCTACTTCCACACTTTTATAGAAAATCTAGTGTTCACTGTATTCTCCCTGCCAGATTAGGAGAGCCCTGGTCTGAACGAATGTAGGTCCATGCTTTGCCTCTGCATCAACAATGCCTGTCCGTCCTTTCAAGGTGTCCCCAGGCCTTCACAGTCTTTGAAAAGCCCTGCTTGCCTCTCCTTGATTCGCAAGAAGAGACCGGCCCTTTTTGAGTATGCCCTGGTGACTTCTGATTTATTGTCAACTTTTTCTCAGTTTCCTCTCTCAAGGAGGTCTTCTTGAAGACTGATACCACACTGTCTGTTCTGTTTCTGCTGCCTAAAGTAGTAAGTAACACTCACAAGAATAACTGCATGAAGAAATAAGGGACACATTGTTTTATTCTTCTGAGAGAGCTGATGAATTCTTATGATTTTAAAAATTATTCTGCTGGGCTGAAGGTGTCAATCATGTGTGCTTTTGGCCTTATGTCTGGTTTAAAGAATGTAAAATTCTGTACCTAATACAGTAAGTTATAAACACCTTTATATTGTGAGTTTCAATGTAATTATCTATCTTTTCTTCTGTCTATTTATTTACCTGTCTTTGATCTTTGCTCTTCTGAGAAGAGAAGGTCACATTGCTCTCATGGCTCTGGCAGACAACTCATCCCTAACTTTTGTTTTTAGGCACAAACGTAGAAGCCTTGCTACAAAAAGCCATGGGTACTCCATGACAGGATCCTAAAACTTAGATTCACTGGTGAAGGTTTTGGAAATTTGTATGGGGGGTGCTAAAATATTGTGTATAGGGCACTAAACTGAGCCATTTATGATCTATTTAATAAGTAGAGCTCTCTACTCAAAGGTCACTGTGTTTCTATAGCCTTATCATCATCTCCAGGAGATGCCAGCTGACCACCTCTGGGGGCCAGTTCTCAGGCAGGGAGGGGACCACAGACATGCACTCCTATGATGCACCTTCCCTCCTGAGGGGTAGCCATGGAAACCAGGCATCAGAGCAGATTCTCCACTGAAGATAAAGATTGAGGATGTGATGGGGTTATATCTACACACCAGGGCATAGTTGTGGTCTTAGTGACAAATTCCCGCTTCCACTTTGGAGATAATCCACTTCGGAGATAATTGCTTCCTGTGTTTGGTGATCTCTTCAAGGATAGTGTGTGTGTGTGTGTGTGTGTGAGTGTGTGTGTGTGTGTGTGAGTGTGTGTGTGTGTGTCTGTGTGGTGTGTGTGTGCGTGCGTGTTCTAGTAGTTTGCTAGCTGTGTTACGGTTTTATGGCTTATATTTTTAATTAATCCTTAAACCGTTCTTTGTATACATATGCACAGGCTGACTAACTGACATCCTTTATTGTACTCCACTTTTACTTCAGACAGAATTGCCCCCTCAATCTGGAGAGCACTAGTCTGCCTAGCTAGAAGCTCCAGGGATCAGTTTGCATCAGCCCACTCCCAACCCTGCACCAGCCTTTACATGAGTGCTGGGGATCTGAACTCAGGACTTCACGATTGCACAGCAGGCGCTTTACTATCTGGGTGTTTCCCCAGTTCAGGAGTCCTCCCCTTTATCCAGCATACCGCATCCCATGAGTGAGGGGCCACAGTGTAACTTACTGTGGACAATTCTGGTGTTGTTTCTTACAACCCTTCTATACTTAAGATGATCTCTTAAAAACTCAGCTCTTCTGTTTGAGCTTTAATACTTAGCCCCTAGTAGTCCTCTGATAAAGATAAGATGAAGTCCAGGCATGAAAACAAAACATTTAGTGTTATGGCAGCTCCCAAGAGAAAAAGAAACAACCAAAATTCAGCAAATGACAACTAATTTTAAGAATGTAGTTGAAGGTTTTGTTACAGTTTAAAAGCATGTAGAGAGGGTACTAAATGATCTTCAGGCTACTAAAGAATGGCGATAGCTGTGTCTATGGCTGATGAACACTGTTCTGCCTGCGAGGCTTTACACAAGGGCAGTGTAGACCCATCAAGGAGGCATGTAGGAAAGTTCCAAAGAACTTTTTTTTTTTTTTTGATTTTCGAGGCAGGGTTTCTCCAAGGCTTTTGGAGGCTGTCTTGGAACTAGCTCTTGTAGACCAGGCTGGCCTTGAACTCACAGAGATCCGCCTGCCTCTGCCTCCCGAGTGCTGGGATTAAAGGCGTGCGCCACCAACGCCCGGCTTCCAAAGAACTTTTTATTAACCCCAGAGTCATTGAGTTTCTTCTTTTGTACTCAGAGTTTAATAAGGCTTTTAGGAAGACTTTGAACTTCCCTAATTTCGTCTAAGTAGTCTGAAGCTCAAGCCTTCCTTAGAATTTGAACCCAGGAGGAAGTGTGTAAGAGAGTCAGGGCTGCTCTCTTGCTCTAGCCTGGTGCTCCCAACTAGGCTTGGTGCCCCCAACTAGGCTTGGAGCCTTGTCATTTCCCTGATTCTCCGGACACAGTACTGATCTTGCCCCTTTTCTCTGCTCACCAGCTGAGTGCTAGATAACAAGCAATAACAAGTGTTGTTTTGTTTTGTCATTTTTCAGATTCCTTCCAGAGACCTCAAGCCCAGGCAGGGAGCTGAAGGGGTTGGAAGGGAATTGGATGTTTCCTGCTAGGGAGATGAAGGAGTTGGAAGGGAATTGGATGCTTCCTGCTAGGGAGGTGAAGGAGTTGGAAGGGAATTGGATGCTTCCTGCTATGCTAGGAAGGAAACCCACAAACAATCTTTCTTCACAGTTGAAGGCCACTGGGCCAGGTAAGAGGCAGGGTACCTGTGACAACAATCTGTGCTCAATAAGGTATGAATCACCCAGAGGCTGTTCCTAATTCCTTGAGGGGGTGTGGGTCAATGTGTCTCAAGTGCCAGCCGTGGATTTTGAAGCCTTAGTTACAGTAAAAAGTGTATTGCTCTTTAATTACCAACGTTTTCATAACAAAATCTCTAGAAGAATCAGAAAATTTGGAACAAAAGCTCTCACATTTAAAAGACTTATAGTTGACTGGGACATATTCTGCTTAGTGGATAATCAGGACTCAGTAAGTTTTTGAAGAGTTCAGGTTAGTATACAGTTAAGTTAGAAAAAAAATCTAAAGCCTATTATGCTCATCTAATAAATATAGAGTTTAGGATTAGTTCAATCAAAATTTAATAAAAAAATTGGATTAGCACAAACTGCAGGATTTTGGGAATTCATGGTTGCAAACAATGGTGTTTTTCTGTTAAGGAATTCTTATGTGCACTTAAGGTTGCCTGTGAACTTGTGTCTTCCTTTTGCCTGCTGCTAGTCCTTGCTTTAGTTATTTCTGCTGCCATTCACTAGCATCGATGTTTGAGATCGTTCTCTGCCTTCTGCAATGTGAGCTTGTTATATGGAGGCAGTGGTAGATAGCGTTGGTGAAGGGTACAGGTGGTGTTTACCTAGCCTGGCCCTTCTATGCCTTAGGTAGCCCTTCCATAAAGCTTAGTTTTACTTGGTGAATTCTGATGCATCCCAAGCTAGACTTGCTCACCTTCTCTGGGCTTCTCTGAGTACCAGGAGGTTAATATTTACTGAAAACATAAGCAGGTTCCTTTGCCACCTGGCTTCTGTATGACCTTGGCCAGTGGAGGCACTGCCAGGGGATAACAAAAGTTGGAAATAGGTAACTCCGACTCGTTAGTTGCTCTGGTCAATGTTTGTAAGTTTCCAAGGTTGTGCTACAGGTTACTCTCTCCTTATGCCTCCTCTGTCTGGCGTCTAAGAGTGCTCCCTTCTGCTTCCGCCTCGGACTTAAAGGCTGTCAGACCTGTTGTTGTTGCCCCACTCAGTCAGGCCACTCACGCATCTCTTCCCAGTGGCGCTTCATTCTTTCCACAGGATTTTGAACAATACTTCAACCAAAACCTCATCAATGAATCCACGGGGAGGCACCACCTGCTCTCTGCCAAGGCTCTTCTTCTTAACCTATTATTATTTAGGTAACTTTCAGACAATTCAGACCAGTGTTTATTCCCTGCTCTTAAAAATCGTTTCTGCTTTTAGTCACCCCCACCTGTGCAAAGCTCACACCTTGCATCCCATAAAGCCACAGCAAAGGCAAACCTGACTATATTCACTGAGAGAGGGGATGTTGGGTTCTTGGGAATGTAGACAATGGAACTTCACTGTTTCGTAACATACTCCATTTCAACAAATAATTCTACTGTTTAACATTTTTCTATATGGCTGTATCTTATGGAGCTTCTTGAAGTCGATCAACTTCTTTCCATTCTGTGTAATTTCCTGAGTTATAAACCTCTTCTTACATTGGAGGATATCTGCCTTGATAGAAATGAGTGATGCTTTGGGATACTTTCTGTATGTTTTGTACATTTTAGACAGCAAAAAAACAGCTCAGCTTTCCACAATGTAGCAACCTTCCTACAGGATGATAAAGCAGAAGAAGGATGTCCAAGGGCCTCTGATCTGCCTTGATTTTCAGTGTCTGATGGAGGCTAGGGATGTCGGGACCAGCCCAAATACTTAGGAGAATAATCATGTCTCTATGTTTCCATATTGTGTCATCATGGGCTAAGTGCTCTGGTGCCTGGTATTGCTCAGCCAGAGGCTACACAGAGTGGCTCTGTTCAGAATCTCCAATGTCCCTCCCACACACACCCACAAGAGAAACACTGCAACAATCAGCTGCAGCACAGGCAAGGTGAGGGCTTTGTCTTTAATCACTAGTGTTTCAATGACTCGTATAAGTGTTCATTGGAAAAGCAGGTGATATCAAAATAATCCCCCAGTATCTAACAACTGGGAGAGATGTGAAGTGCCAAACCAAAGTGTCCTCGCTTTTTTACATATTTCTACTGCGTGTGAACATACCCAGGACTTCGGTTGTTAAGTCTCCTCTTTCTTCATCAGCCTTGTGGTTGTTTTCACTAGTTTTAAACTTCCCTTTGAGCTATTATTGTTGGTTTTAGAATTTCCCTGGAATTATGGAATTCTGACAATTTTGACCATTTCTGGTAGCTTCGAGAAGTAGTCATCATGATGATTATAGTAAATACTAATGGCACGATGGACCATGGTATGCCATGGTTGCACATGCTCACCTCGGTGCTAAGTACCGGAAACAGATGTCGGTATGCCATGGTTGCACATACTCACCTCGGTGCTAAGTACTGGAAACAGAGGTCACATGTCACTTCTACGTTTACATCTAAGGAGACAGTAACTCCGTAGGACTTACTTGATCACAGTATGCGATGATTGTATATACTCACCTCAGTGCTAAGTACCATCTGAAACAGAGGTCACATGTCACTTCTACATTTACTTCTAAGGAGACAGTAACTCCATAGGACTTACTTTTCTCTTCATGCTGCAGCAAGTGAGGACTCTGTAACCAGAGGGATCTGGCTTTCGGGTTCACCTTTGCAACCTCTCAGTAGCATCATGCTACCTATGCTTGTCACTCAAGATACAAGTGACTCCTCTAGAACAGAAAGAGGTATGTGAGTGACTGAGGCAGCTTATATTCCAAAATCCCTTCATCCATTGCACCACAGTATTTTTTGAGGGGAGGGGTGTGGGCAAAGTCCCCTTCAGTGTGGTTAAATACCAGCTAATGGAAAAAATGATACACAACATAATTACCATGTGTGATCTTGTTTTATTCTTGTAATCACATCCAAAAAGAATAGGTAAAGTTAACTTTAATACTATGTTATAATGATGTGTTTTACCATGGATTCAATATATAAAATAAAGTATTTAAAATACCACTTTAGAGTTAGAAATAATTATGGAAGACAACACCAGTAACCACAATCCAGTGATATTATGTAACTGTTTCATCTTTGATTCTAATTCAGGCATTCAGAATTGTACTGATTGGCTGATTTAATGATCTTTTTCAAGTTTAAACTTCTTAAAACATAAATGAATACAAATATGGTACTATGCAGTCATTTGTATTATAGTATCTTTGGAATTTGGGTTGGTTACCACATGTTTTAGTTCAGATTTGCAACATTTCAAGTGTTGACAGTCATTAAGGACTAGTGGCTATTTTATTACACAGTGAGGCTCTAAGCAATCAGCTAGGCTCCTAGTTTATGTCACTGTGCTTGATATACTGTCATGACTGTCTTCTTTGAGAAAATGTGTGTGTGTATGTGTGTGTGTGTGTGTGTTTATAGTATTTCTGTGAAAGGCCAGGTTTTATAAAGGAAGAAAAAATTTGAACATTATCTATTTGTATTTAAGCTCCATTGAGGTAAAAACTGAACACACTCAACTTTTCACTATAGCTCAGAAGATTATTGATTGAATAAGTAACTGTATTGGGGGTGTTTTCTACATTCTCTTTTGCTCTCACTGTCTCTACATCTGATACACACTTCAATGCAGTTTTCACTTCTCACTTTTGTGGACTTAATAGCTGCAAATGGCCAGTGACTACCATGTGAGACAGGTGTTATCTGGATTATTAGGTCACAAGGCTAACATAAACATCAACATAAACCACCAGGTGATGTCCCTGGGAGATTTCTCTTTCATTGCTTACCAAATTCTCTAGAAGATGTTGTATTTGTATTTGTCACATATGCAAACTAACATTCTTATACCTAGAAGCACTAAGAAGAGAAAGTCCAACACAGTCAACAATGGACTTTTCAGTAATGACAATTTGGCCAGCTTTCTGACGGCTGGAGTAGGTGACAGGGAAACTCAAAATTAGGCCAAACTCTCTTGGTGGGGCGTGAGATGTCCCAGTGGGAAACAAGTGATCCTGAGTTGGCATTTGATGAGATACTTGACTGCCAAGCGAAGTAGCCGGCTATTAGCTTTCCAAAGGAAAGTCACTCTCAGGAACTAGCCTGGTGGGCACAGTGACTCAAAGGGCACCATACCCAAGCCAAGGAGAGAGGGCACAGAAAGCAGCACAGCCAGTGGGCCCAAAAGTAGGTCTGGATTCACTTGGAACAGTGGTTCTCAATCTTCCTAATGTGATCTGTTAATACAGTTTCTTTAATATAGTTCCTCAGGTTGTAGTGACCCCAGCCAAAAAGTTATTTTCATTGCTGCTTTACAACTGTGATTTTGCTACTTTTATGAACCATAATTTAAATATTTGTGTTTCCTGATGGTCTTAGGTGACCACTGTGAAAAGGCTGTTGACCCCAAAAGGGGTTGAGACCCACAGGTTGTGAAACGCTGCTTGGAAGAAGCACTAGCCTCTTCTTAAGTTTTGTACAGGACGCCCTCATGGGCTGGTGTGTTTTATGGGAGTTTCTTCCTTGCTCCTCTCTTTTCTTTCCCAAGGGCACTTGCATATGCATTTTTGCATGTGTATTTTCTGTCTCAAGGATATTTGCATGTGTGTTTTTTATAGAATGCTATTATCACTTTGCTTCAATTAATGATGCTTCACCATCTTAGTTTTCTTTGGTTTTTCGAAGTTCCATGTACAACTTAGAATCACTTTATCATATTCCAAAAACAAACAAAAAAACCCTGAAAATGACAGACAATTGCTAAGTAGTTTTGAGAGGACTGTCATTCACAGCACTGAGCATGCTGACATGTGGATATGAACAGGGGTGAGAGTAGCATATGTATTTCTCTTGTTTTTTTTCAATAATAATTTCATTTATTTATTTACAGAATGTTTGAATAATGTTCACTAACTTTATACCAACGTATTGAATTTTGTGATAAATGGCTTCAGGATTAATGTCATCTTAATTATTTGATAATGGAATATTATGCTACTTCATATGTTAAAATCTTATTCATCACACTTCAGATGCTAAGTTACTGGTTCTAACAGGAGCTGGGCAAGACTTTGATATCTTTACTTAGAATATCTCTCCTTCAAAAAACTGCTACTTTATTTCTTCTTTCATTCTCCTTTGTCAATAATTTCTAATATTATTGAATTCAGTGTGAATTAGCATTTCAAATTAATTATAAGAAACTGAACATTTACTTTATTTCCTAGTACTCAGGAAAAAACTGTTTTATTTTATAAATACCTTGGTTAAGTAAGACTCCAAAATATTCCAGTATTTCCTACTTGTTCCATACATAAACCTTCTCCCATGTTTTTTATCAGACACTAATCCTGTTTAAAGATTAGTATTATAATAGATACTTGCCATTAAGGGCTATTAATTTTTCGTATTATTTTTATTTTTTCTATTAGTGCCATAAAATAAATGCTTTTTAATCTTTGCACTATTGAAAGAAACCTTACTTGGTTATTAAAAAATAAATTAGGACACTAAAAGGGAGTGTGGGAAGATATTTCATGGTTTGTTACACTTTGAGACGAGGAATGCAAAATGGAATTATATATGGCAGCTTTGTCAAAATGAGTAAGTGTGCCTGTAAGTTAAAGACTGAAATAATTGAATTATTTTGACAGGATTAGACCAAAGGACGCCTTCCTTTCTTTTTTTAAACCTTAAACTGATTGCGTTATTTCACATTTTGATGAATAGTTTTTGTTGTTTTAGAAGGTGATTACACTGTATCAAAATCACCACCCACAGGCCCTAAATAGAACAGTCTCCATCTATGACAACAGACAGAAGTAATAATGTCCATATTCACTGTAACTGTTCAGGGCAGACCAGGATTTTTTGGCTTCTTGTGAATCCTAGTTTTGGTCTTTAGATCTGAAGGATTGAAGAGAGTAAATGACATAGAGGAGATGCTTTCCCACACATGACCTGAGTAAGGGAGCTACATTTGTAAGTGTATCAGAGGAACCCCAAATATTTTTATCTCATTTCCTTTGCCTAGAAATTTAAAGGTGTCAATGAGCGATTGGAGACATTTTCACAGCTCTCAAGGGAAAATGAAGGAGAACAATCTGCCTCAGCTTTCTTCAGATAGAGTTTTGGGGACTTGGGAGTAGAGACAGATTTCTGTGAGTCCAGGCCCACCCAGGTCTACTCAAGAGTGAGTCAGTCTAAAAGAGAATTATAGCTAACACCTTTAATCCCAACATCAGGGAATTAAATAAGACAGAAGCAAGGTCTCAGAGAGGTGTTTATTGTCCAACCACACTGAGGAGAGGCAGCAGTTTGAGACCTGTTGAGGAGCTCCTGCATGGATCAGTCCATTCAGCATGAGGTAGAGGTAAGAAGCTAGTGGCCAGCTGCTTTGCTTTTCTGAACTTCATCTTGAAGTTTGAACCCTAATATCAGTCTCTGGGTCTTTTATTTTTCATGCTACACCTCCCAATAGTTCATTCAGCTATGGATTAGTCTTCTGATAAGGTTAGCACCATCAAGGTCCAGTCACTTGTCACTAGTGCCTGCTGCTGGGTCCAGACTTTTCACATTCAAACAATGCCACCAAACCTCAGATTGCTGGTACTGAGTTTCTCAAAAAATTGGTAGGTTGAGAACCTTTCAACAGAGATAGGTAGACAGACAGACAGACAGACAGACCGACAGACCAACAGGTAGATAGAGCACATTCCTAGACACCCCTCTACATCAAAGCCTGTGGCCAAATGCCTCTCACATTTTGAATTTTGAGTTACCGTGCTGTTGGTCACAAGATTTAGATTTAATGGCTTCTTGAGGTTGAGTCAGGTCCGCTCAGATCTTCTTACCTATTTTACAACTGAAATATTTAGAATCTTGTCTGTTACTGTGAATAACCTATAGCAGCTCTTGTGTTAGTGATCAACTGAACGGCAGGGAGAAGTTTAAGTGTTTAGAAAGACAGGATTCTGTGTACTCTGTGCCTGGAAGTCAGGCTGCTTTGCTTTCTGTGATTCAGAGTCCTGCTTTTTCCTTCAGAAGAAAAGAGATCATTTTGTGTAAAACTCACCCAGATGTTCAAGGTACATTTCAACTCAAACATTTCAATTCTATTATAGTCACTCTGTCCCTCCTCTTATTTGTCTTCAGAGGACAAGCTTAGGAAACAGCTAAATCAGCTTCAGATCTCTATTTTACCATCTCCTGTGTGAATGAACTGAGCAACAAGTGCAACTTGCTTCAATCTCTACTTTCTATGAAAAGGTGATGATATTGCCTATCTTGTAAGTCTTTTAAAGCTGTTTAAAAACTATATACACTCAGTACTAGAACAACACCTGCTTATACTACAAAAGTAAATAGCAATCTTTGTACTGTTGGCACGGGGAGGCTCATGCTATTATGAGATTTGCCTTACTTTCTTTTGTTAGCCTCTTACTAACTCACATCCTAGGTGACAGGCTAACAGCTTTTAGCACTTTGCTGAAAATGGCATTAAAGAACGCATTGCATATTATTTTAGTTTCTTCAGCATTGATGGGTCTAAAGTTTCCAAAATCTACAGAAGACTTTGCTTCCTCCAAATAAGCAGCCCCTTCCATTCTAGTGCAGATTTGCATTTTTGATTATCATGTCTCAGCATTAAATCTTAAAACACTTCTGTCTTTCGATAAAATTAAAAGAATATATTTGACAAGGAAGGTGTTTGCTTTTCAAACTGCATGCTCCTAGAACATGGTCAGATCTTTTTAAGGCAGTAACAGTAATTACAGATCATGTTTAACAATACAGAAGAACCTGTTAATGCCACCATGTTCCGTAGCACCGGCAACACATAGAAAAAAATGAGTTTGATGTCAGCAGGGGTTCTCAGTTTCTTCTAGAAAATAGTCACCTGGGAATACATGGTATTAATGTTTGTTTTTTCACAAAATTGCTGAACGCCAACACATCTAACAAATTGCTTTCTCATCACAACTATTTCTTAGTTATTATTAAATGACAACTCCGTTATCAAGACACATTTCAAAGGCTTTTCCTCAGTCAATCATTATGTTCTGAATTTTACCAAGCTCTAATCTCTTTCCTGCCTTAAAAGTTCAATTTACACTATTGAGGTGAGAGTCTCCAATTATGTAAATGTACTCTACCATATTCCTGGCATAATAGCCAGGGAGGTCAGATCCTTACTTCAATTACATTTAGAAGAAATGGTCTCACATAATCAACCTAATCTAGAAAGGATCAACAGTTGACATTAATTGTCATATACCTTTAATAATATGTAAAATATTCAAAATGAAAAGCAATCTGATAAACCCTGTCTTTAAAATGGACTGTTTTGTAAACATTTTGTGAACATGTATCATGTAAAACTTTTAATTCAATGTAATATTTTGTCCCATGTCTCATAGCTGCTTTTACAAGTTAGTATAAGATTCTTGTGTATTACATAAAAATTTAATATGTTTGTAAAGCCATTTGGATGATATTATTAAACAACTTCCAGTTGATGGGTTAGAAGCTTAAGAATCAATTTAGGGGCACTTTTCTTTCTTAGTTCTTTGGGGGGAAAAACTATGCATCTTAGAGCAAATCTCAAATGACCCTAGGAAAAAAGGGTCATCGTCATGTCAACCCAATAATAATTGTAAGGTTTATACTAGTAATTTAGCTTGGGCTATAGGATCTATGGCTTACAGGGATATTTTTCTAAGTCACTTGTATAAGTTGTCTGTTAACAGCCAGTTCAAAGACGTACTATAAGTGGAGGGTATTCTGTATGTGGGATTCCAAGATGGTAGGCAGAAATATTTACTAATAAAATAACAAACTTTGGCCACCATCCAGGGACAAAACAAAACTTAGTCAATATATTGCTTTGTAAACACAATACCAGATTGAGAAAAATAATGATTATTAATTAGTACTCTAGTAAAGTTTGCTCCCTGTCTGTCTTCACTATTAACTAGCTGTGTATTGTTTGAGTCTTTCAACTCATCTTGAATCTCATAGCTAGCTGACTGAATATTAGCAATGTCTGCCACGATTATTTCAGTTTTGGGAATTCAGTATGGTAAAATGAGGTCATTTAGCAAACAGAAATAGCTATTGATAATTTGATTCTATGAAATATGGAAATGCAATTTTAAGAAGAAAATTAAATCATATCTATAATATTTAAGACACATCAGATCTTTCAGTTTTAACACATTAAGAACCTTCCTTCAAATATTCATGTCTATATTTTCTCAAAAGAATTGCAATAGATCTATATTTTATTACCCAGTGCACTAACTTACATTCATGCTAGGGATTTGCTGATGCTGATAAATGGTTTTGTGACAAACAAGACTTGCTTTTGAAAGGCAGATGGTTCCCTTTTGCTTCTTGTGTATTAATTTCATTTGCTTACCTACAAATTGAGCATGACACCATGCTACCACTCTGAGCTGTCATGATCATTGAGGTGAGAGAATAAGAATCATCCCAAAGAAGATCTCCATGTAGGCTGCTATCAGAGACCCTGCAATGGAGCCAAGACTTTAGCAACCCTAGATACTGGGGTTGGTGATCTTACGTCACTGAGTATTAAGGTTTTTAACAGTTTTGTTGTAGATTGGTTTTTCTAATGTTGAGTATGCATATTTTCTTGTCTTGTCATTATACAATGGCTTATTTATTTTTATTTTTATTTTTTTGGTTTTTACGAGACAAGGTTTCTCTGTGTTGTTTTGGAGGCTGTCGGTCTAGCCCAGCCTTGAACTCACAGAGATCCGCCTGCCTCTGCCTCCCCAGTGCTGGGATTAAAGGCATGCGCCACCCCCGCCCAGCACAATGGCTTATTAAGTGTGTTTCTTGATGATCTCAGCTGACACAGTGAAGCCAGTACTGTGAAGGTAGTAGACACTCCCTTCAGAAGATAGTGGGTTATTGGAAATGTCTATTGGTTTCCCTTTAATTTTATACAGATGTCAACATCCTTAGGCATGATATCTAATCTTCTTTAAATTTATTGCACCCTTGAAAACTGGGTAGCCAAACAACAGAATTTACACATGTATTCAAAAGACAATGAGTAAGACTAAGCATAGCAGCATGTTTTTGTTGTTGTTGTTGTTGCATTGGGTTTGACTTGTCAGTCTTTCAAATTTCATTCACTCATTCATCTATTCAGGTGCTTTCCTGGCAAAAGGACTAGAAAGATTATATAGAATATTGCTTCTTACCTACATGTATTTACAAGGTTTATTAGATCCTATTTAAAAACATTATCTTATGATTATAAGATCCAGATTAGCAACAGTTACACCTTTGAATTGAGTTAGAATTAGTACCTGCAGGGTGATAATCTCTAATCCATTAGCATGTGGTGGTTCCCTGCTGTCCCAGTGACATCAGACATGTTATAAATGGAGTCAATTCTGTATCCCATTGTCTTTCTGTGACTTGGCAGGAAGTCAGCCTCATTCCTCTCTGAAAAACAGCAAATGAAAATTTCAGATTACAGTTCGATGTAAGGAAGAACTTTCCAACACTGCAAGCTCCTTAAAAATGCCAAGGATTGGATTGTTTTTCTGTTTTGTTTTCCACTCACATTTCCATTTACACACATTAAGCGTGTACTCAAATATTTGCTATAAATAAGTTGATTAGATTTATCAATTTAAATGTGGCTAGTTTAAGCATTTTATAGCTGCCTTGTTAGCTTCTCATTGATTTATTTCAGGTCAAAACCGTATGCCACTGGGAATATTGTTACTATTGATTCTATTGCCAATGTGACTCCAGATATATCCCAACATCAATTACCTGCACGTTGAACCAGAACTCTTTTCATATCATTCTGAATATTAATAGCATTCTTTAAAGAACAGATTAATCTCCTCAAGTTTAGTTCTGTAGAATAGAACTAGGCTCATCTAGTTTTACATTATAATTGTAAAATACAGACTTCACTGTTACCCTCAGATGCTTATATTGAGAACACTTGTCCAGTAATTTCCCAAAACCAAGATACCTGGAAACAATGATGTCATTGTTTAGACATTTTCTCACAAAAAAACAAATTTTGTTTGGTATGAATGAACTATTTTGATCATTCTTCACTAATTTTCAACGGTCATTGCAGCCATGAACTTGATTATTTCTAAGGAGAAGAGAAGTCAGTAAATGGGAACATTTGATGCTTCCAAAGTAAGAGTGACTCAAGCTTTTTCTTCAATGGAAACCACTCTTCTTCTGATTTTCTGCATGGTTCGGGAAGCAGCTCACTCTCCCATGCTATATGAGATCTGATGTTAATATTCAAATTGGTTCAGCTACTCTGCACGCAGCAGATCCTTCGGTGAGAGGAGACTGTGACTCTGTATGGGAGGGAGTAGGGTGGTGGGAAGGAGGTCCTTGTCACCATGTATGCAGAAAGCGTTTCTAGCGCGTGGGGTCAGTAATTGGAGACACCATCCTCAATTGTCACGTATCCAATTTCTAGTGCGTCTCATTTCTAGTCAACATACCACTTTTCTCGGCCATTGCCAAAAGCATAAAGAGGAATTCAGAGAATGTGGTTGAGACAGTGGATGGGGAGCCAGAACCCCTACCAAACGACTGGGACAATCCAAGGTTTAAACTGACCCGTGGCACACTCGGACTACAGATGTCAGTAGGTCCCTAATGAAGTAAGCCTGCCAGGTTTCTAACAAGGTCTTCCCCTTTCCCAAAGCAACACTGCATAATCAATGAAGCCTTTCCTTGTGTCCTGTCCTTCCTCTCCAGTTCTTTATTTTTTGTGATCAATGAGCTCGGCCTGAAATGAAAGCTAGAGTTGTATGAGCTGAGTCAGCCGGAAACAGCAGCTGAAAACCCTGCAAACCAAGAGCAGCAGGGTCCAGCTCTTCCGCTCTTGAAGCAGAGGCTAGCTTCAGTCCAAACGGCTCCCTGGGCAACTGCTCATTTATCCCAAGGTTTTGTGCCTGGTATGGAAACGGGCATTCGTAACCCAATATTTGCCAACAAAGCCAAGGAAATACACATCCTCACCTTGTGGTGCCTCAGTACCCATCTGGAACCTTCTGAATACTGTGGGAACTGCATGGGAAGGAGTTTACAGCACTTGTTGTGTGGCAGGGGCTGGGGGTAAAGGCTTTGATATTTCCTGCTTTACATAACTAAGCATAGGACAACTACTAGAAGTGATTTTAGATGGTATGGACAGCAAGAATCCACTTTAGTACCTATGATACAAATCTTATATATGCAGATAGTGCATATATAAATTCATTTAACTCTCATCTTCACATACACAAACACATACAGAGGAGTTATAAAATTATTTATAATTTTCAGGCAATGTTTGCCTTATATAGAAAATATTTAGTTGAGTTTTGAAGTTTGAAGAGTTCATATCTGTTCAATGAACAACCATTAATATAAGATAGTTTTGATTTAGACAGTGTTTCTTGGCTTCTAGGTACTGTGTGGCACAGCTGAATTACAGTGGTAGAAGGACTTAAAATACAGTCAATGTGGCATTTGGGAGGTCTTTGAGAACTAAAAAGGTATAAGAGAATAGGTTTCCCAGTAGTCAAGGGGACCAAGTGCCAACTAAGAGAGATCTTGCCATTAAACTAAAAGAAAACTTCAAGTCAGCCTTCTAGGAAGTATTGAGAAAATATATAAGGTGTTTACCATAAATGAATATGAAGAAAGTGTCTCACTGTTTCTGCTAATGTTTCAAAGAGGTCTAGGCATTGTAGATATACATACATACATATGTATGCATGCATATGAATAAATGTGTATATGTCTGTATAGAGCTCTACAGAATTTTTATTGGCCCATCAAGATGGCTCTCTGGGTAGAAATGTTTGTATATAGTCCCAATAACTTCAGTTTAATCCCTGGATCCCATAGAATGCTGGAGAGAACCAATTCCCAAGAGTTGCCCCCTGACCTCTACATATGCCTGCATTCAAGTGACTGTACATGCATACAGACACAAATACAATAAATGAATATTTAAAGGGAGTTTTGCTCAAAGCAAAGCAAGCTACTAGGAACATTTCTGTCCAACTCTTAATATAGACCTGTTTGTATTTTTCTGTAGGTAAATACCAAGTTGTTAAGGTGATTGTTGATTATTTTGTAGATATGTTTTTACATTGTAAGGAAAACTTTCTTTGCTAGCTTGAATAATAACTGTGGATCAAGTTTATCACGCATTTGTATACATTCTAGAGGACTCTAAACGTATCACCAGCATACTTCAGTATCACCAAGTATGCTCCAGGTGTAACTTCTTCAGGAATTACGAAGAGCAACTTTCTTACTCACAGATAGGCACCAAAGGATAGCACAGGCTTAGAATTAATGGCAAGCTGGTCTCACAAAATTTGTGATACTTGTCTAGGATAGACACAGTCTTGTCTATGTGCATTCCTACTACACTGCATCTGGGCATCCCCCAAGGCCCACTCTACCCTGGGTCTCATAACAACTGGACTGTCTAGCTCATGTACTGCAGGGCCTTCTTTCTAGGAGGGATAGGACCAGGATCTGTCTCCTTTTGATCAGTTCTTCCTTGTCTCGGGATGCAGTATTACAAGAACATTCTGCAGCTATCCTAGAGCTATGAGAAAGAAAGAATAAATGGCTTCCAAAGCCTGCCTTACCCTGTTATGCCCTTTACCTTTATGAATTAATGGAATACTTTGTATCAGCCAATCAGCACACTTAGATTCTTCAGAAAGATTCTTCTCACATGGATCATTTTCTAATAGTTATTGATCTTGTCACAGATGTATAGGAGCTTTCCCTCTGTGTGGGAGATTGATGCTGCCCTGAGATCTCCCTGCCTCACATACATCACTGAGATCAGATCCACGATAAGTATTCTTGATCTTTCTCCAAATGCAGGAAGTGTGTGGCGCTATTTCTTTGCTTAGTGGCATGCCAGTGAACTTGAAAATCTGCATGCTGTTTTGTTAATTATGTTTTTATTTGAGTCACTTTGCTCGAGTGAGCAAAGTCACCAGCTATCAGAAATGTTGCCTCAACACAGTAGTTTGTAAAGCTGCACTGGATTGTTTTAGAAAACATGGAAGTACAGGAACACTCCTGGCAGTAATCCTTTCCATTTGTAGTCCAGGTTACATAGTATGGGATACGCTCTTTTCCTGAGCTGGGCTGTATGAGTACAAATTCTGGTTTTCAGCCGATCTAGAACCTTTATTCATTACTTGTTACTAATAGGGGTTCTTGCGTCCAGATAATGATTCAGTTTGTCAGTATTTCCCCAAATAAGAAAAGTCATTCCAATTTCCCATAATGAGACATTGCTAAGAATATCAAACTATATTTTTAAAGTCATAAACACTTGATTTTTTAAAAGCACTTTTATATCTCACAACATATATCAGTTTTAGTCATTGCCTCAGTCTCCTTTGGGTGGTTTAATCTCTCCTGTGTGCTGCCATGTATTTTACATGGATAAATATCCTACAAATGCCACCTTTACAGATTGGTTTTATGGCCCTTTTGCCTCAAGGTCCCCTCATTTCCCTTCTTATTCATGTAGAAGATTGCAACTTCTACGCTTTTCCAAAGTAAGTAAAGATGTAAATTAATAAATAAAACATGTCCCAACATTCTACCACTCCAGTCCTACCAAGCAACGTGACTACATGAGTCTGTACTCAGAGAGAACTGTTCATACATTGACCACAGGGAAGCATCCTACTCATTCAATTCTCCTTTCTCCCCACCTTGCAGGACTATTTTAGAGGAATGTGTTTCATATCTCGAATAGCACATACTCATTTCATACTGGTGAACAATTACCAATGAAAGTGTCTTAAAAATATTACACTCTCTAGTAGATGCAACTCTGTCTTTGAAATGGTTCAGTCTGAGAGTTTCGGTTTTTAGGATATGGGTGATATAAAATTAAATATTTTATCGATCTAACTGATATGAACATAATTACAGTGGGAATTGGCTACTGTATTCATCTCTATGCTGTGTGTTTTGTGCTCATACTTGGGGCACTTTCTTTCAAGACTTAGTGCTTGCATAAGTAAGATCAAGAAGGTTGGAGTAAGGGATGACTTAGAAATATTATAAGCCAGATATGTGCCTTAATGAGATGGTACGATCCAAGGAAATGGCTAGATCTTTTTTATATTAGACTAATGTGAAGTTAATAAAAAAATATAGGAAGATAAATGACCAAAGAATAAAAAAATGACAACCCAAAGTACAAAAATCATCTTTAGGAACAAATTCTCGCATGAAATTGGGGAGCAACAAAATCACTATCATTCAGTAAATTTATAAAGCATAAAGATAAAAAGAGTGTTGTATTTGACAGACATATCTTTGACTAGAATAAACCAGTCCCATCAAGATCCTGCACTTCCAAAGCACAGTGAGGGGAAATGGGCTTAATTTGTTTTTTTTTTTTAAAGTTCAGGTTCTTTGTCTTTAAAAAAGGCAAAAATATATCTAAAATAAGATATATTTTAGCTCCACTGGCAGAAAAATGCTGTTCTTTGCACATCCCCTGTGGTGTGTTCTTCCATGCTTGCATACTCCCACCTCCAGACTTCAGTGTGACTTCAATGGCCAGTATGTGTTATAATCCTACAAAGCATGGTCTCTTGATGTAGACGTATAATTAGCAAGCAAGAATAAAGCTTTAGTACCATCAAAAAGTTCCTTTCTGTACTATAGAAAAATCCAGGTGAGGAAACTGTGTGTGTGTGCATGTGCGTGTGTGCACGTGCATGTGTGCACGTGCGTGTGTGCACGTGCGTGTGTGCACGTGCGCGTGTGCATGTGCGTGTGTGCATGTGCGTGTGTGCACGCGTGTCTGGGTTGCTTTAGGTGCACCATCAGTTTCCACAGTGGATAGCAAGTTGTTTTTCCACCTTATTTATTTTATTTATAAGTTACATTCTGCTTGCCTAAATGTGTTGCTTCCTAAATTGAAAGGTCATAAGAGCTCCCGTCATTTTCTTTCCAGTTTTTCATGTTTCACTTTACAGAATTAGTAACACCTGCCTATGACATTCAGGGGTTATTATTGACCAGAGTCTCTAGGCTGGACCAGTGTGCTCCAAAAAGAGAACATAGGATGATCTTGGCAAAGGCTTCAGACAGGGTAAAATTGTTGGACTCGATCATCCAAGTGGATAAAAATTTGGGCAGGTGGAGATATTTGGGGGAGTATTTCTTACCAATGGAATAGCACAAACATATATAGGCTGATTAAAACATTCCAAGTTTGAAGAAGTTAATATTTCTTTATGGCTAAAGAAACGTGGATTAGTAAGGGAAGAGAGGACAACCTGAGAGGTGTGCTCAAGAGAAAAGAAGCTTTGGAGCTGGCCTAGGGAGCTTGGCTTCAGAGCGAAAGAAAACCATAGAGGTAAGAGGGTGATTCAGGAGGCAGGATAAAAAGAGTGTGCATTGTCATCCTGGTCAGGTGGCATTCAGTGTCCATTACAGGAGAACCCTGATGACCGAGTCAGCTAAAGACGAACTGGTATGAGAACTTCAGTGTTACACAGAGCAACACAGAGAAGGAAGATATTGTAGACATGCTGTGTGCTAAATGTGTAAAACAGTTTCTGGGGAGACATGAGTAAATCTCTACTTATCCCAGATAGGGAACCAACAACAGATCCAAGTAAGAATACTGGCAAAGTCAACTTGGTGAACCAATTAGACTTAATTGGAATGGCAGGAATATGGGTGAGCTGTTGCTATTACTGATTGAGCAAAAATGTATTAAAAGACAGCTACATGACCAAAAAAAACCCAAATAACTTAAAAAACCCCCCAAACCCAACAAACAACAAACAAAAACCTTTACCCTTCCCCAAGAACAGCCTTGCAGACAGCTCAATAAGCTTAAGAGTGTCTTCTAAGCCCCTTGACTGATTTACATGATCCAGGCAGCTCAGCTTGTTTTGGAGTCTTCTAAGACAGCTCTGCTGGTCTGTGTTTCTTTCAGGTGGCTTGGCTGGTCTCACTCAGAGTGTGTCTCAGCAGTCCTTACCACCTATAATCACTTGATGAGGGTGAGTCTAGTGTGTCTTGTCAGTTTCAGGGACTTTCTGAAACCTTTTAATTTACTTCCTGAGTTTAAGGATTTTCTTTGCAGAATGGAATTTTCTCCTCCCTTTAGAACAGGAGTTCTCAACCTGTGGGTTTTGACCTCTTTGTGGATCACAGATCAGATATCTTGTGCATTAGATGTTTACATTACTGTGCTATGAAATAGCAACAAAATAATTTATGGTTAGTTGGGTCACCACAACATGAGGAACTATAGTGAAGGGTCACAGCATTAAGGATGAGAACCACTGCTCTAAACTCTTAGTTACTCCTCTATATAATTACAGTGGATAAACCTTTTAATGCCCATGAGGAAACTAGAAAATTCTAAAAGCTTAAAATTAAATCTCTAATTTGTTTCAGTTATATAAATTAAAGCAGTAAAGGAATAATACAGATAATTTGAGCCACTTAACTAGTTTGATCATCACATAATTAGCAGGCACACCTAGATACCAGCCATAAAATAAAGCAAATAATAAATATTATCGAATGAACTAATTTCTCTTGAGTTCTTGTTGTGGTTGACTTGTTTTTCCTTCCCGAATCTTTCATGCTTATGTTTTTGCAGAGCTAAATTTGACAGAGACAGCAATTTTCCAGAAACTTACACACGTTGCAAAGATTGATAGGGGCCAGAGCTGAAAGCTACATGTTTTTAGTCAAAATGTATTTCTTAGTATATTGCCAAGCCAGAACACATAAGGGAAATCCCTAGGTTATTTGCCTAAATAGGTACATGGTTGTCCTTATTTTTTCTTTAGAAAGGTAAATATTACCTAAATGTGTAATATGTTTGGTTTGTTTTAATTTTTAACTGTTAAGTCTTTTATTTTTGACTAGTTGTTTACTAGTGAACTAAGTAACAAGCTGATGTCAAACTTAGGGAAACAGTGATTCAGAGATTTCAGTAGAGTGAGAAGAATGAAGTCAAGCAGGAGACATCAAAGGCTAGTTACTGAATTCTATAAATCATTCTGACAAGGCTTCTATATTCCATTGCTAATTTTCAGCTGAACAGAGGAATACTGAATGGAACCTAAATGTGTGATTACCAAAATCCAGAATGTGGGATATATCGACTAAATGGTTTGCATGTTGTAAGAAAGTAAAAAGTAAGAATTAGAAGTCAGTGGATGGCTATCATGCTTGTTAGAAGCAAGTTAAAGCCATTCAAATTTTTTTAAAATTAGGACAGCCTAAGCATATTTAAATAAAACATTCAAACACTACAAGTAAAGAATTTCTCTGTGAGTTACTTGTTGACGGATGAGTTACAGTCAGGACAAGGATTGTGCAAAGTCCCTTGATGTACCTGAAACAGTGGTCTATTTTCATAAAGATTCACTAAGATATTCTGTGTCTTTGCATGACTTTCAATGCCTTATATTTCATTTTGAAATTTACAAGGTTAAAAAAAACACTGTTTCATATGAGATAAGAAAAGCAGAGCACAAAATGTCTTGTATATTCTAGTGGTCAGAAAGGATAGAGATGCATCTCCAGTTACTTGATCATTTTTACATACTGGAGAGACTAATGGCTATTCCCATCCCAGTGTCAATGTATTATATACCCTGTGTTCCAAAGAGCTAAGATGTTATTTTAGTTTTAAAATTCCCTCTTCTGTTTTGTTATATTTCTGTGACCTTTTTAAGGTCGAACTTCTAGAAGCTACTTCTAAGCACTGGGGTTCTCTTTGTCTTAGGTACTTCAAATAACAAGATGGAGAGAAGGAGAAAGAATGTTCTTCCATATGGAAGGATGTAGAATGTAATTGTAAACTGAGGTGATTTTCCTCACTTCATACAGGTTAAATTGCATTGACATAGTCACTAATTTTCAACAAAGGGCTCTGGACTCAAAGAATACACAGCGAGTTGTTTCTTGAATTTGTATTGTGCTTCCAAAAAGGCAAGACATAATGAGTTTGCATCCTATGAAAGCGGAAGGAGCCTTTAGTGGATTTTAATTAAATAATTTCTCTGTCTTGTGACATTTTGTTTGGTTTTGCTTTGGTATAATACAAAAATACCAAATCTGATGTTTATTATAGTTTTTTAATAAAAAGAACATTTTGTATTAGTCAGACTTTTCAGCACTGTGGAAAACAGTCACAATAGCTTAAAGAAGAAAGTATTTCTATTGGCTCACAGCTTCAAATATTTTATTCTATGTTGGCTGATTCCATTGTTTTGGGGCTAAGGGGGAACAGAATCTTGTAGGTGCATGTCTGTCTATCTCATGGAGGTAGGGAAGCAGAGAAAAGTAGCAAAAACGGGGTGGGGTAAGATATGGCCTTCAAAGACATGTTCTCAGTGACCTATGGCCTCAAAAAGACTCCACCTTCTACAGCTCCACTGTCTTTTAATACTCAATTCAAATTTTTAAACTTATCTATGGATTAAGTCACCGATAAAGGCAGAGTCCGTCTAATAGTCCACTCACTTCTTCAAAGCCCTACTTGCTAGATTTGGGTAGCAAGCTTCTAATTCACAAAGGACAGTTTATATGCAAACTACATAGCTGTAGAGGTAAGCCAAGGTGATAATGTAGTTTCTGATATTCCATATTATCTCTATGTCTGCATCCTGTAGCTTTTATGTGAAGCATCTCCAGTAGTTGTTTTATTACTAGTCCAATAACTTACTCCCACTTTTTTATATCAAAACCAGTTATATTGGTTGTGATGTTCTCATTGTTCAAAGACAGAAAAAAATCAGTGGTAGAACTAATATTTGAATAAAATTTCTGCCTCCAGATACTACATTAGTCTTCCTAAATAGGGCACCCAGGGACAGTTTCCAGTATCCTTGTGTATATTTATCACAGATGTTGCCATTTTCAAAATCTGAGACCCCACTCTGATGCTATAGGAAAGAGGAGCTCCATACACATCCTAATCAGCTCTATCTCAGAGGAGGCTGAAGTGTAACAAGTGAATGCTATTCCCCAGTTAATTCCTTCATTTGTCATTGAGTTTCAGGCTTCATTGAGATATCTCAACAGTATATACTACCTCCCAGCATCCATTTATGGTAGCCTCCAGTTTGTTAAACCCAGTGAATTGTGTCTGTCAGGTCAAATATAACAAAGATGGCAGAAGATGGTAAGAAATAAAGAGGTTTCTCAGAAGAACTTAGCCAATTTAGTAAGTTTTATTCTGCCATTGTTTCTTGTTCTCAGTGTGAAAAATAATTAGCTACTTCCCTAATTGCTATGTGTGTCTGAGCGGGGCTTGTTCTTACTTCTATGTTCATCTGGTACCCAGCATGTTGGAGAACAAGCAAAGTTAAAGCAGAGAAAGCTTTAACTATTTTTTGATACTGAGGATAAAACGTCAACTATTCAGATACCACACACAGGCTGCTATATGCACATATACTAATTACTCACATATTTATTGGATCAGGGAGGTGCCATCCCAGAAAGTTAAATGAGTGTTGTTTGGAGCTCTCAAATAGTATTACTGTTTGGTGTACTTGGGTACTTTTAATCATTCCATTTCTTTTTTTTTCTTCTTTTAATTCTTTATAGTGATTTATATGCCCATAAAAACCCGAGATATCAAGATACTGGTTTAATCAGAATGACTTCTGGCCTCTTCATTGGTTGCATTTATTAAGACCAGGGAGATTGCCGGACGTTGGCGGTTCGAGTCCAGCATGGTCTACAGAGCGAGTTCTAGGGCAGCCTCCAAAACAATACAGAGAAACCCTGTCTTGAAAAAAAATGGAAAAAAAAGACAGGGAGATCATCACCCCATTGCTAGGTCAGAAAGCTTTCTTCAGATATGTGCTTTCTCATCAGGAATGTTTAGATTCTCACAGTAATCTATGTCATAACTATATAGTTAAGGGAATTTGCAGGTAATTTTTACACATGAAAATGAAACCTAAGATGAAATCAAAACTGGAAAGTCCTAAATGCAAGAGTTAATTTTCCTTTTATGAATTCTCAGACATTTCACCACAGTTCTTAGGTACTGAAAGAAGGTCCTTAGGCAGCCACTGGGGGAAGCAAGGGTTCTGGCTCACTTTGTGCCTAATTAATTAAAATGGTGTTTGAATGTCCCAGGAAAAAGTACCTCACAGAGGTGCACAGGGGTCTCATCAGTGAGAACTCTGACAAGCTTGCTAATCAGTGAGTCTAGGCTGGCTTCTTACCTCTAATCATGAGATGAGGAGTCACCTGATTTGCATGGTATGGTTCAGCGAGACCATCATGAGAATTGAGCCTCAGGGAGAGCAGAGCTTCTAATATTGAACTGTTGATGGGGACAGAAATAGTGTTGAGTAGCTAAGCAGGGTTCATGTTTTAAAGGGCTCAGTGGTAAAAATGTTAATTTTAGTTTGTAGGTAAATATGCTTATCCAAAATGCAACTCTAATAAGTGACAATTCTAACGTCGTGGAAGTTGATACAAGATTAGTAACCATGGCATCATATTTTAGATATTTATGAATTAGAAAAACAAGATGCATAATAGATTGAGGACCAGTACACATGTGTACATGCCTCCACACACACATATTATACCCATACACACACATGAGTGCACACACACACAGGAGTAGTCTTATTATTGACTAAAGAAATTGTAAACTCATTAAAAGCTAGTCTATTGCCAGTTTTGGAAAAAAGGGAAGACAGCACACACTAATAATAACCAAAGATTATTTTTACACTTCCATTAACACAGCAGATGGAGGTAAATAACTATCAAGCATGGTTTTGCAGTCAATGGCTTCCTCAGTGTTTAGGCAAGGTGAATTTGACAGAGGGTTATCACAAGCATCTTTAAGTATAATAGGGATCTTCCTAGTGTTATCTAGGGATTTTGATTTACATGAGATGAGGGGTATTTCAATTTCTGAGCAAGTATAGTCACTGTTCCCCAGATCTGAGGATATAGTGGTTCTTGAGTAAAGTCCATTTATGACTTGTTAGTGTTGTAGCATGCCAGCCCTATTTCTGTGTTTCACTCTAATGAGAAATGGGGATGATACTATGTTTAAAATGAAAATGGGTAGATAAGAATTAGAGATACTGCCCACTGGCAAGTGTGCCTAAACATAAAAGCACAGTCAGCACTCACATGCTACTATACACTGTCATTTGTCATGGCCATACGGAATAGCCCTGTGACTGAAACACCACGAGTTTTTCTAGGAGCCCCCTAAAGATGGCTGTAGTTGTTATTAGCAAGTGATGCGAGCAGCAAGAATGATTGTAGGGATCTGCTCAAAATGATGCCACGAGGTTCTCTTGCTTTCACAACCCCAGAGTCACACATATCAAATGGCTGTAAAATCTGATAAGAAGAATGTCTGAATACTGTCAATGACCACATGACTTACTGCCTTTGCAGCACTGTCAATGACCACATGACTTACTGCCTTTGCAGCTATTGGCGAGAAAGGATAAATTTATACTTGGCAATAATCGATACATGTTTCCTAAAAACCAGTGTTCCAGAAGCTTCACGTAGGATGCTTCATCATTGAGTTGAATCTTCGTCCTGACTTAGGTTGAACTCACCTTCTTGTCATTCTCTTCATTTCCAGAAATGTTGTCCCAGCAGTACCAGCAGCAACGTCGAAAATTTGCGGCTGCCTTCTTGGCATTCATTTTCATCTTGGCAGCTGTGGACACCGCTGAGGCTGGGAAGAAAGAGAAGCCGGGTAAGCAGGGGAGTCACGGAGAAATGCTTCCTTGGATGGTACCCACGCAGCCCAGCTACCTGCTTCTAGTTCTCCCACAGTTTCTAACTCCCTTTCAATTATTTACGGAAACCTTAAATTGCTCTATTTTACTCCCGAATGAACATTCCCTTGAATAGTCATGAGTGGGCCGTGGTGTTGCAGATATCTTTTAATCTGTGTCCTATACTACATTTCTATTATGCCTTTTTACATACAGAACAAAACCATACCATCATTTTTCAGTGACATTTTTAATCTGACAACTATTACTTCTGATAGACATTTCTTCTTCATTTTTCAAGCTTTTTATAAACTACTTTGAATTTTTTATTTTTGCAAAAATATTTCCTTGTTAGCTGGGCGTTGGTGGTGCATGCCTTTAATTCCCTCACTTGGGAGGCAGAGGAAGGAGGATCTCTGTGAGTCCAGCCTGATCTACAGAGTGAGTCCCAGAACAGGCTCCAAAGCAATACAGTGAAACCCTGTCTCTAAAAGCAAAAAATAAAAACAAAAGATATTGCCATCTTTTTGTAAAATTTCACACTCTCAAATGTTTCATCAAAGATATGAAAATCTTCAAATTCCATCTGGCACAAGTGTGTTAGCTCTTTGTTGCTCATTCAGACACCTGAGGAGTGAACTTAAGAGGAAGATGGCTTTATTTCACTTAGTGTTTCAGAGGTGTGCGTCCATCACTACAGCCATGCATGGCAGAATAGCTCACATTGTGGTGGTCAGAAGTGGGCAGAGGGGCAACACCTTCCTTTAGAAATATTTGTTTATAAAAGGAAATGTTAGTGATTCACATAGAACAGCCTCTGTCACATACATGATTTAATAGTATTAGTTCTGTCTCCCACCCCCATGTTTTGTTTCTTTCTCCTCTTAACCATGAATTGACTTGATTATTGAGAAGACATCTGTCATATTCCTGATGCCTTCCTGGACAATACAGATGGAGATAAAAGTCATAGACTCCACAATAGAGGTTCTGAGATGTGAACCTAGCCATATCCAAGAGTTCAGTACATTTCTTGATGGTGATTGCTTTTGTTTCTTTCCTTGCAGAAAAGAAGGTGAAAAAATCTGACTGTGGAGAATGGCAGTGGAGTGTGTGTGTGCCCACCAGCGGGGACTGTGGACTGGGCACCCGGGAGGGCACTCGCACTGGTGCTGAGTGCAAGCAAACCATGAAAACCCAGAGATGCAAGATTCCTTGCAACTGGAAGAAGCAGTTTGGAGGTCAGTCTCATCCTGTGTTCCTAGTGCTTTAATCTACTTTCTGAAATGCTTTTGTAACAATGCTATCAAGTTTTTTTTCAAGGCCAACTCATGCTTATATTAAGTAAAAACGTATTTTCTTAGACACATGGTGACCAGATAGTTTTCCTCTTAGACTTAGCACTAGTGACATCAGGGGCTGGATTTTTGTTGTTTTTGTCTTGCACATTTTAGGATAATTAGCAATATCCTTGTCATCGACCATTATATTTTGAACCATAACTCAACCTTACTCTACCAGCCAGGAAAACTGGGAAAATGTCATTTGGTAACCAAATCTGTCGTAGTTAAGAATCATTGCTTATACAGGCATAAAATACACATTGGTGCCTTCCCAATAATGTTTTTGTTTCGTCTTCTCCTCCACTATACTTTCTACCTTCCCCCTTTGTACTTATTATTCATGTCCCCTGCTATAATTCTTTCTTTTGACCCCTTCCCATCCTCCACATATGTTTATAGATTCCCTCACTGACTCCAAGAGACTTGGTTACAGCCCATGTTCATAGACTTTTGTCTCACTAACTCTAGTCAGTTTCATGCTCTTTTGATATTATCTACTTGAGGCAGGTTCTCTCAAAATTCCCTTCTTAACCTATTAGTCAACATTTTCATCTTTAACCATATGCATTCATCAACATGCATATGTGTGTTTTGTGTTGTGTAGTGTTCATGTGCATTTGCATGTTTGTGCATATATGTTCAGGTCACATGTGTGTGGGTATGTGTGGATGCCAGAGGTTGGGGGTAGTTGTCTTCTTCTGTTGATCTCCAATTTTTGAGACTGAGTCTCTTGTTGAATCTGGAACTCAGTGATTCCACTAGTCAAGGTATCCAGCTTGCCCAACTTTTTATGTGGGTTCTTGGAACCAAGACTCAGATCCTCATATATGTGTGAAGAAAGCCCTTCATCCACTGAGTCATCTCTAATTAAAACAATCCCAAATGCCTTTTTCTTCTACATCACACACTTTGTGTTTTTCCTGAGCATCATGGAACATAATGACCAAAGTGCCCTACTTGTGCCATACGGAAACACACCATGGACAAAATGAGTAAATATGGAGAATGAATATGCATACATGTAGCTTTGACTTTCTCTGCAACTTTAGAGTACATTTTTTTATGAATGGCAGTAACTGCCATAATGACAATAGAGGTCATATAAGTTAGAGTTTAAATAATATGGGGCATGATTAAGACTCAATTAAAAAAGCTTGTGGGATATATCTTAAAGGAATCCTGTCGTAAGCATGTAAATAAATCTGAAAAATCAATGCAGAATCAAAACAAACAAGCAAACATAGAACCTTAACAATTCAGGAAGATAGTTAATGAACATAAATGGACATATTTTCTGAGAAGAATATATAGCGATGAATAGACACCTGGAAAGGTATTCAATTTTTATGTTTCATTAAGGGAAGAGAGATTGAAACCCTGGTGACATGTTACTATGTAACCATCAGAATGCCTGGCATAAAAACATTATTATACTGAATGCCAGTGAAGATGCAGACAGATGCTAGCTTATGTAGTTACTGTCAGTGGAAATAGAAAAATGGCACAGCCGTACTAAAAAAGATTGTTGCTTTTAGGAGGGGTTGCTTGTTTTATGTTTGTATGAAATTAAACATGAGTTGGAACTTGCCATGTAATTCAGCAGTTTCTTGGCTTTTCTTTTAAAGAAAAAAAAGTGTTTTCATAAAACCCCTTATATGAGCATATAGAATTTACATTTGTGTGTATATTTTAGCCAAAATATAGAGGCAATATAGGCATCTTTTAGTTGGTGATGGATAAATGAAAACTTTGGTATATTTATATCACGGGCAGTTACTCGTTTGTATAAAAGCATACACTATTGATTTAAACAGCTTGAGTTGATTGTCAGAAATGTATGCGAGGTAGAGAAATAGCCAGTCTCAGAGCCATAGAGAGTGCTCAGTTGTTAGAGGCACCTGTTTTTTTGTGTGATGGACCTGGGTTCGGTGCCTCACAACCATCAAGAGGATCTTACACCATCTCCTAAACTCTGTGGGCACCAGAGTAGCCAATTTCAAAAGTTTACATAGTTTAAAATCTCATTTATAGAATGAAATGAGCTGAAGTAGATTTGTGGTTGTAAGGAACTTAAGAGGTAGGGAGGCTGTGACTCTATGTAAGGTGACAGTGGGACCCTTGCATTGGGATTATATGTACATTAATGGTGCTGATCACATGCATTCACACTGATAGAACTATACATATCCATGCATATACACTGATAGAACTATACATGTTCATGCATATAAAACTGAAATCTGACTCCACGCTCATTGGGTGTGGTCACATGTACTTTAAGTTCTCGGCTTCTCATGTAAGTGACTTACCTAAATAAAATATCATATGACATCCCTATCCTTTCTAGGCTAATCTTCCTCAATAATTCCCAATTTATACGAGAGACCCACCGTTATTCAAGATGCTAAAATTGGAGGAAACTGTGTGATGTGTGTGTGGAATGCCCCTGTGTTGTTCTTATAACTGCATAGGAATGTATAATGGCTTAAATACAAAAAGGTAATATCAAAATTGTGCCCTTATTATCACCACAATAAGCTCTCATCAGGATTGTTCTTTCAATTTATTATGCTTTTTAGCTGAGTGCAAATACCAGTTCCAGGCTTGGGGAGAATGTGACCTGAATACTGCCTTGAAGACCAGGACTGGAAGTCTGAAACGAGCTCTTCACAATGCCGAATGCCAGAAGACGGTCACCATCTCCAAGCCCTGTGGCAAACTCACCAAGCCCAAGCCTCAAGGTAAGAAACTGTCATTCTGTCTGCTTTAATAGATTGTGAGACTCAGGCGAAGCCCAAACATTCCAGGAGAGAAGTGATTGAAAACTGCCCATTTGTGAGTGCTACAGTACACTTTCCACAGCTGAAAGTGTCTTTGAGTTCAAATTGAAGATATCTGCATACATAAACACCTCAGTGGTTAGGAACCAAACAGGAATACAACTAAATGCCTCAGCAAAACATGCCAGTGAAGATGGCTGTCACACAGATAACATCTGTCTCAGATTTCAAAATTGGGACAAGTTAAATAAACTAATGGAACTCCTAATGCAGAAAACTGTAAATCAAATGTCTCTTAGATTACCCACAGTGTGATTTTCACAGAATCAGAAACGATATCTATTTCTTCCCTCCTCTACATGAGATGATAAGCTTTATATATGTTTTTATTCATTTCAGAGCTTTTTCACATTGAGGTATTTCAATTTTCTGCACCCATTCATCACAGAATTTTAAAACTATGTAGAGCACTTGTTCCCAGAATGCCAGGCTCCGCATTCATGCTGGAGATGGTACATCAGGAGCATATCGCTGGGGTTTCGTGCAGGTGGAGTGCCAGCTGAAGGAAGTCAAGGAGGTGGCAAATCCTTCCATTGCATAGGCAGATGGATTGGATTCTGTCTGCTCCAAATCTATGTTCTCAAGTCTTAATCCCTCCACCCTTGTATCTCAGAATGTGACTCTACTTAGAAGTATGGACTTTTAAGAGATAACTAAGTTCAAATGAGGTCATAGGAATGGGACCAATTCCTATGGTCGATGTTCTTCTAGGAGGAGATTAGCAAACAGACACACACAGAGGGAGGGTCATGTGAGGACACAGGGGCTGGAGGAAGTGCCAGCCACAGAGAGAAGTCCCACAAGAAATCAGGTCAGTTCAACACTTTGATCTCAGACTTGCCACCCCCAGAGTGGTGAGAGAATGCGTGGCTATTATCTGAGCTGCCTCTGTGCTACAGAGCTTCGTGTGGCTCCCACAGAAAATTCATGCTATGCTGCAAGTTTCAATGAAATCCAAATTAAAATGCCCCCTTGACCTCTCCTTGTACTTGACTCTCAAAATGAACTTGAAAATTCATCCTGTTGGATTTGTTGTAAAGAGAAATTCAGATAAATGCTGGTGATTAGCCAAAATAAGAAAAAAGAAATCCCCCAGAAACCGAGGATGGCTGATGCTTTACCAGAGAAGTTTCTTTCTACATGCCAAGTTTTTCGTCTTCTGATGCAGTTGGCAAAAGGAAAGGGCTACCTTCAGGTTCAAGACGGTTGGGTACTGTGGGACCGCAGATGCTCTGAGACTTTGGCTGCCTTCCAGAGGAGTTTCTACCCACTTTCTTTTTGTTACTTATCTAGACAAGACAAGCTAAAAACCAGGAGCCATTTTCGGAAATGGAGTTTGGAGATTCAGCCTTCATATTGACTTATTTCAAAGTAGTCATTGAACCAAAACATGCAGCATCCATAGAAAATCGAAAGGGAGAGAACTCAAGGGGTCTCCTATACTACACAGCACAGAGATTCTCTGCCTGAGCTGTACGCAAGGGTTTTCCACAGGAACCTAGAAAATTCCCACTGCCCCAACTTTATCATGCCCACCAGATCACCCCGGCAGTCCTAACAGGATGAAGGATCCTTAGAAGGTTTTGTTACACTGCCCAAACTGAAAGTACTCCTATTTCAGCATGAAACACTGAGCAGAGAAGATGTGCATATACACCTCATCCCTGTGGCAGTGGAAGAGGGGAGGTGAAGCTTGATAAAAGGGGAGGAAAATGGAGATGGAGCCCAGGGTGACGGTGAGGTTGGTGAATACAAAAATTGTCAAAAACCTTAATAGTCTACAAGTGATAAAGATCCTTAAGGGTATTCAATACACGAAATACAAGAAGCCTTCTTAGTTGGACTGTTGGATATTTCAGCTATTTTCCTTTTGTTATTTAGTGATAGGTTGATGACTAGATGTGTTTCTCCCATTCAGTTTTCAATATGGTGGTAAAAATACTTCAAGTGGTTAGACATTTTATAATATTTATTCATATTAAATAATGAAGACATTTAATTTGTTTAAAATAGATTAGCTTAAGTGAGTCTCATGCTTCAGAAAACCTTTTGGGCATCTTATAGATAATAGGTTGTTCAAATATAATCTTTCCCTAGCACATAATAGGCCTTTGTTAAAAGTATCCAGTCTTGCCCTTCTAATACAGTAACAGATTTTATAAATGCCATTTTGGCACTATACATTCTTCTGTGCAAAGACTAAACGTTATTGTAGAAGATGAGGCAGGGAGATGTGTCAGACTGGAGTTTATTTTTTTTAATGGGATACACAAACACATTCTGTGATGTGTTTTTCTTTGTTTAAATAAAAGGGAACCAGTGACCCTTGGGAGCTGTGTATGTTTCCAAACTGTTTCTCAGATAACAGTGCGTAATTACTGTAACTTCCTTCTGTGTGTCTTCAGTCTTGTGATAGCCTGCTTTCTTCAGATTGGTGGAAAAGCAGGGGATACTAATTCAGAACCTCCATGGTCATTATCATGATTGATTTC
This sequence comes from Mesocricetus auratus, assembly GCF_017639785.1. Lineage (NCBI taxonomy): Eukaryota > Metazoa > Chordata > Mammalia > Rodentia > Cricetidae > Mesocricetus > Mesocricetus auratus. The sequence continues at coordinate 5,216,606 of NW_024429200.1, forward strand.
CCTCCTGCATGGTTCTATGTACTGCACAGATACTGTGCCATATGGTCCTATGCAGCACGATTAGAGAGGAGACAGGCAAACACTGGATAATGCACTCACCCAGTGGTGTATCTCTTAGGTATGACAGAGTCAAGATTTCGCCACTCTGAATTCATAATCCCTTTTCTACATGCTCATACATTACTGAAATCACATTAATATGAACTAAGCTCTGACATTTAATTTTGTACAGCCCCATGCCAGTGGGATGCGTGGGAGAGGGCATCTGTCCCTCCACACACAGACAGTGTCTCTAAGAGTTCTGGAAGAGCAGGCTCAGAGAGGTTCAGTGACATGCCAGAGGATCTGCAGCTTGTAAACCACCCCGGCAATCAGGTCATCTTCTGATGGATATGGAGATGCCTTGCCTTTTCCGTTGTACCATGCCAATCCCCATCTTGTCAACTCATGGACCTTTTATCATGGGAGGTATTTTGTCTTTCTGTCTAGATGCATTAAATGGAAGAGCTTCTGGGAAGTCGCCTATTATTCTGATCTAGCCTTCGTGTAACAAATGAATACAGCAAAAAATTTGATGACTCAGCCACAGCTATCCTGCCTGTCTGGTGTCTAACCTTGTTCTTGTTTGTCTTCTGAGTACATTTTATTTTCTTTTGTTCATTTTACATGAGACACACTTGAAAGGCACTCTTTCATAACTTTCAGACTTTCCAAAAAATGAACAGCATATGATAATGTGGTATTGAGGAAAACCAATCATCATTAAAACACATGTAATTATTTCAAGTACACCAGTCTTTGAGGTTATAGCTCAAATATCCACTCTCCCAGTCATTAACTTTGTCATCAAACACATGGCCAATCTCAGTTTTATCTTGTTTTTGTTTGTTTAGCAACCTTCTTCCTTCCTTCCTTTCTTCCTTCTTTCCTCCTTTTTTTACAGCTTAGTTCAGAAATTACTCTTAGGTCAATATGAAGATTGTGTAATTAAATTTCAGAATAGAACATGGTTGTTGGTAGAACTTCAAATACTCATTACTAAGTTGAAGGAAAACCAGAAAATATCTTTGAGACTTGAGTGTTGCTAATAAGGTAAAAGATGGAAACAGTTATTAGAAAATAAAGGGGCCTCTAATGTCTATTTTCCATTCTAAACAATTGGAAAACTGCTAACTACCGGACTCAGGCAGCATTAACATTCATTCCAGTGCATTCTGGAAACACAGCCTCTTAAAATGTAGACTAGTTGCTGCTGTTTTGTCAATATTATGCAAATCCCACCCTTCAGGCTCAGCCCACAATCTCAGTGACACAGGGTATGCTCCTACATCTCATTACCTAAGGATTCCAAATTTGCATGTGGGTAACCCTCCTAGCCCAAAGAGAACTTCAGCATTGTGTACCCAGAAGAAGAGATGGGTAACAATGGGATATATTTGGCACATTAAGTGATATAGATTTCCTAGGGTTCCATCCAGGCAGTGTGGCTCTGAGGGCTGGCAGATATAATCAGAACTTAATTATTGCCAGCCTGGCAGTGACAACTGAGGGAATAAATATACTGGAGACTACAGCTTTTATTTGCTTAGGAAACAAAAGACTTTCAATCGAGTTTAATTCCATTAGGAAAACCCTGTATTGGCCAGTGATTTTAGGTGCATCAAGAGCCACACCAGTTGGCTAAGAAGAAGGGAGTTTATTCAAGGGTGTTATATAGTTCAAAGACTCTCCAGGAGCCCAGTAGATCTGGCTTGGATAGTGCAAGGCCAGTACAGTACAGCCAAAGGCAACAGATCAGGGGAAAATATCTAACTACCTACCCCACATGGGATTGTCCTAGCAAGAGTCCTTCTGCTGAAATCACCCCCTACTCAGTGCATAGAATGCAAGGACCCAGAGTCTGAAAAATCATTCAGAGCTCACTCGCCAAATCAGGCCTTTCTATCTCCCCAACCCTGGGTATGTATGTAAGTATCCAATATCTTCAATTTGGTTCCTGTTCTGAGTTACTCGTGTACCATGTACACCTCCATATCTCATTTAAGCATACCTGCTTATGAATATTAGACCTAACTCAGAATCTTGCTGCAACGGATTCTGGGGAATATATATGCCTTTTCAGATATTACCTATAAGCACAGAACAGCCTTCTGTAAGAGTCTTGAATGAGCATTTAGTGGACTGATCTTTCAGAGTAGGCAGGAGTGTTGCAATGTGTTGGGTTGTATTATTCTAGGATTTTTGTTTCTTGTAAAATTAGAAGCATTAGTGGTATCTTGATGTTCGTGTAGGTAGGGCTTGCTTACTTGGTGGGGTGATTATTGGCTTTTGAGCTTGTCTGGTACCTGGGGCTTGTCCAAAATGTTCCTGGGATAGTCCATAGTGGGAGTACAAAGTTAGATGCCTGTCCCGCGGGTGATTGAGGAAATGAATGAAAGTTGGTCTGCCAGCTCCGTTACAATCCACAATCTGCTGCCAGGTGCTAGTTGAATTTTTCCACTCATAGTAATTCCCATTCTTTTTTTCCTAGCTATTTCTAAAAGTTTTCCATCTCATTGCTCTGTCTGGGACAGCTGCCTAGCTTTCTCTTAGGTATGATGATTCATCTTTACAGATCAAAAGAACGGCCTCTGTCTAATAGCCAGGCTCCACTGTGTGTGGTGCACAGCTTTTGGCAGCTGACTATTGAATGGGAAAATGGGTCAGTAAAGTGATATTCCCAGCAGTCTTCACTCTCTCTCTACTAAATAGAATTCTTTTGTTTATTCTTTTGAAGATAAAGTAAGGCCCTCAACATGTTACCCCCATTTTGGGGGCCTCAGTCATCCAGCAGGAAGAAGCATAGTTGCACTGGACAAACAGACTTTCCTAGGCTCTGGGACTTTTAACCGTGTGGAAAGAGTGTATAGGGCAGAGTTTCTGCAGAATGGTTCGGGAACTGCCTCCACCACTGAGACTCTTTGACTGGAGAGGAGGATGCTGAGGACCTTTGTTCTTAAATTTAGACAGCAGAAGAGGCAGCATGAGGTACATTGTAGGACCTCCATGCTTCTTGATCAGAGAGAAACCCGCTTTCTCAGTTTGGGCTCAGATTTTCATTCTGTTGCTATTCTGCTTGTGGAAATATTTGACAGCACCTATATTTTTTATTTCATACTTATTGTACCCAAAGCAATATTTGATTCTGTTCTTTCCTGTCAAAGTGATATGTTTTTTTCCAAACTGCTGACAGTAAATACACCATAGCATTGTTATTAAGATGAAATGAAGATACATGGTCCATATATATATAATTCCCCCCAAATAAATGAATAATATTATTAATAAAGAAAAATGAAAATGAGGGCCATAGGCAATGTGCTTGATAAATGTGCAATAATCTTGAGACTACTTTCCCGATTTCTATATCCCGTTGATGTAGGCGTTTTCAGTGGTTTTTATTTGTTTTCCATTTCGTTTCTTTCAAGCAAGGTCTCACAACGTAGGTCAGGCAGTCCTAGAAGTCACCGTATAGGCCACGTTGGCCCTGAATTCGCAATTCTTCTGCCTCACCTTTCTTAGTGGTAGTATTGCATGGTGGTGTACCACCATGGCCAATGCTGCGGCGGGCATTCACGCCTCTGATGTAAGACCACCTGCAGTGGCTGCAGTAGTAATTAGCCATGAGTTCCTTGTGCAGTTCATAGCTTAGTGTGGTGTGTCCACGCTACCACTGAGTAGGCACAAAATTCTGAAGCAAGTCCTGCGACTCTGGTTTCACAGATCGGAAGCCGCAGCTTTAGAGAAGCTCGGCGCTTAGGGCAGAAGTCCATCCTAACAAGCAGAGTTGTGGGCTTAGACACGTGGTGGCAGTCTGCATCTGGATCTCTGTATCACAAGCTGCCTTTTCCTGTGTACTTCCAATATACACGACGTGACTCCTATGTTAAGGTAATGAATTCCAGACACATCCTGTTTCTTTACCAGTCTTCATGAGAATCATCCTGCCTCGGCTTTACCTGCCATTTGTCCCGTATGCATTGCTCCACACCGTTGTCTGAGCGCTCCACACCAGGCAAGCCAAACACCCAAACTTCAGGAGACAGATGAATGGGACAGGACTGGAGTGAATGGACGAAAGAGCGGGTGCTGTATCCAGCTGTACTGTCTCGTCTGGCTCACTGGGGCATGCCGCTCATACACTGGCTTCCAGCATGGCTGATAAAAGGAAGAAGAATCTCCTTGGTATTTAGATCTTGTCCTTAGTCAAGAACTCTTGGTCCCACTTACCAAGGCAGATATAAGAACGAGGAGCTAACTACAAATATTTGTGGGGTTCACCTCACTCTATGTCTGTTTTCATCTCCGTGGGTAAATCCCACACTCTGGAGGCTCATTAGCTGTGTACACAGAACACAGCTCTATAATAATTAATACTAAGGGTGGCAGCATAACCGAACAATGTTCACACTAATTGCTTTTTGGGCTGAGAATCCTAAGTTTTCCCTCCCTGGAAGCTTTTGTATTTCTGCCTTCTAATTTCTGAATCAAAATTTGCTTATTCTGTTGTCTGTAGTTTATTATCATTTCTTGAGTGTCATAAAAGTAATTTCTTTATTGGATATTTGTTATATGACAAGCCTTATGCTAATTTATTAGCATGGTTTTTCTCCCTTAAACCTCACAACAACTCATAGGAGTTTTACTATACAGTCTAGGAATTATGATTTGTGTAAGTTCTCTCTGCCAGTAAATGGCCAAGCTTGAAAGAGAAGTAGAGATTTCTATACCAAGGACTCCCAGAAGAATATATATTCATAATTTGTTTTTATTTTGTGATAATTTAAAGCAGCCAGCCATATCAATATATTTGGAGCCATTTATGATTGAGTTCTGTTAGACAATTCCTGCCTTAGGTTTCTCCCTTTATAGTAATTGCGTTGAAACTATTTTTGGTTGTGAGCCTAGCCTTTAACGGCTGAGCCATCTCTCCAGCCCGCGTTGAAACTAAATGACAAATTTTAGGACTGAACTTATCCAACTGGGGCCCTACAAGAAGGGTGAAGTTTTTAAAAGTGAGGAACAGTAAATCAAGACACCCTGCCATACCGGTGGCTTCCCAAACAGAACAAGTCATCTTGATTCTGCTTTGAGCCTTGTGGAGGCTCTGGTGTCTCGCTATGTCTGAGGCATAGCCGTCCTGATAGCAAGCCCTGTCAGGAGGGACTCATCTATCCCCCAAGCAGTTCTGCTCAGCTCTGCACGGATGCAAAGCTGGCAGGAGCCCACAGGGAAATCAAAGCAGACTGGCTGGTGCTCAGGACACAGAGGCAGTGAAAGGAAAGGAAATAAACAAAAGCTTTTTCTAGACGAGTAAGCAATATTCATAGGACAACTCATCAGAAACCCAAAGGCTTGGAGCAGGTCAAAGTGTTGCTGAGCTCCTGCTTAGGCACACAGGGCAAGTCTGAAGATATTTCTCACAGATTCAAGTGTTCATAGTATTCACTCTTGGGAGACTTTCAAAACCTATTTTTACTTCTAGAAAAAGTAGAATCTCCTTATTTTCTGGCTTCCATTCAGACACACAGGAGTAGTAAATTCAGCTGCTGTGAAAGCTGCTGTCAAGAGAATGTGAAGATTCAGGGAGAGTGATGCAGGTCTCGTCTTGACTGTGCCACAGATGGCAGACTGATGTCCCATTCGTTTGGAACCAGGTGTACCGGCATGGAGAAGTGTGAGCAGGGCTAACGTTGCGTGTGTTTGCGTGACCGTTATCGAACACAAAATCCGACGTAAATTTTCCAGTGTTAATGTTTACATCTAAATAAGGGATTTGGCAGTGATGTTTTCGTACGTGCTCGACACCGTGTGTGCTCACTTTACCTCTCATTACCCTCCCGTGTCACCCTTCCCACCTCTTTCTGGTCACCAACCTCCCTCAAGTAGTCTCTCTTTTGCTTTTATGTCATATGTCATAAGTCTACGTACATATAGATCTGGATTCTATAAATGACAGGAAACAAACGACGGTTCTCATTCTCCCTCCTTTATTAGCTTCTTTGCATCTTAACGTGTGTATGTATGCACACGCCCATGTGTATGCATGCATCTTAACGTGTGAATGTATGCACACGCCCATGTGTATGCATGCATCTTAACTTGTGAATGTATGCACACGCACATATGTATGCACGCATCTTAACGTGTGAATGTATGCACACACATGCATATGCATGCATCTTAACATGTGTATGTGTGCACATACATGCGTATGCATGCATCTTAATGTGTGAATGTATGCATACACATGTGTATGCATGCATCTGTTAGATGGGTGCTGAATCAGTTGTCATCTTCTTAGCTTCTCCACCTTGCCTTTTGAGACAAGATCTCTCACTGAACCAGGGTCACCAAGTTGGTTAGGCTGGCTGGGGAATGACCCTCTGTGTTTTGCCTCTCTCCCTCTCATTGCCTATGTGGGGGTTACAGACATGTACTGCAGAACCCATCCTGGCAAAGCTCATTCTTTTACGTAGGTTCTTGGGACCCCAACTTAAGTCCTTGTACTCTTGCAACAAGTACCTTGTTTGCCTCTCCACCTTCCCAGCCCCAGCCCCTTTTGTCCTTAATACCAATAAGATACATTTGAGGCATATTCTCTTCTCTGTAGGACAAGTGAAAAAAGCAAGAAACGTGTTTGGACCGTCTGTAGCAGGTCTTAAGGATGTACGGACATGAGCTTCTCTGACCTGAATTCAGTGATGCAGCCGTTCACTAAAGCTGCTGTGACAAAGCCCCTGTCCCCAGACTCATTACCTTAAACAACACATATGCATTTCTTCATGATTCTGGAAGCTAGAAGTAAGAGACCTAGGTCAATGTAGGTTGGTGTCTTCTGACATCTCTCCATTTGGCTTGGAAATGGATGCTTTCTTCCAGCGTCCTCTCTGTGTATGAATTGTCTCTTCTGAGGACACCAGTCACCAGATTAGGACTTCTTGGATGAATTACTCCTACAAAGGCTCTATCTCCAGATATGTTGACCCTACAAGATATACAGATGAGGATTTCAACATGGGCTTGGGGGAACACATTTAACCCACAACACCTCATTTCATCCATGTCCATAATGTTTTGAACCCCCAAGAAAAATTCATATGGAAGCAAACAGGGAACAATTCATAGCACTATGCTTTAGGATGCAAAAGCCTTTACATCCTGAAGTTAAAGCTTCTCCTCAATTTGTGAATCATAATTTGATGTTTTACTGGTGCTAATCAAGTGTTAAAGTGTTATCAGGTATGGCAGTGGAAAACAATATTGAGCTAAGTGGAAAGGTGACATTTCTAACAGACCCCATCAATATAATTGTTTATCACCTATAATATGGCAAATGTTCCACCTGAGTGCTCATTTCAGAAATAATTTATTAAGTATTTAGCTGTCTTCCCTGTTGCCTCGGAGTGGAAGAAGTCACTAGGGAAGCCATTGATGAGTGCAAGGTCATGACAGTGACCACTGACTCAGGAAAGGAAAGAGATTTTTACCGAAAAATAGAAAGTCAAATATTGATTTCTCATCTGTATGTGCAAATAGGGGATTAAGATATGAGGATTATGGACTTTTATTAGTGAATTAATAGTAAAACTTGTCCACTTTCTACCTGATATATACAAGTGTCAAGCCAGTCAGTGATCCTGACACACCAACACATGGCTGGCTTTTCTCTTGAGCCAACTGAACATAGAAAGTACATTATAAAATTAATGAGAAAGCAATGAAGACCTCATGTGCTCTCCTCACCATTCATGTGCTCTACCTCACCACACACAGAGGATATGGGAAGTTGGGAGGCAAAAGAGGCTGAGATGCTTGTTGAGAGGAAGATAAACTTAGCTTACATTATTTTATTTGTCATTTTTCCTTATTAGCATTATTTATTGGTATTTTTTATTTATTTATAACAGTTTATTGATAGGTGTGTGAGTTCCTTTGGAAAATACTTAACCTGCTTAGGGCCTTTTATTAACTTGACTCTATTTAGTTGAAATAAATAATCTTCCTGCATTGTACCACTCTATATAATATTTAACATATTATATATCATTAATCACATTAATATATATTAGCATGCACTATTAACTATATGACTTTATAATTATTTGATATCAATATATTTTAATATTTAACAATATTTATGTTGTATGTATACATAATTTAAGTAGAACTGTGTGAGTAAAATTTAATGAAGGTCACCATTTTGAAGAGCCTAGGCAACTAGAACTTGGACCGAGGTAAAGAAAAGAGTATTCATGTATTCATGAGTCCACAAAGCTCCTCATCAGTTTTGAGGTGCAGAATAAGGAACATACATTTCTTGTGAATAAGGTAGCTCACTCTTATGTGCCAGTGAGTTATTTTGAATAGGTGAAAGGATCTTGATGATAGCCAGGCTTCAGGATGCACTTACACTATGATTTTCTGTATGGCATTGATAGGCTTCTATTCCTTTGGTGAGTTCCTGTTGTTTATTGAACCATATTCACAAACAAACTCATAGTAGACTCCTGAGCTCTGAATATGCAGCATGCACTAGAATCTTTTATTTTGCCAACTAGAAGGAGAGAATGATTTATTTCTGTTGTTGTCATTGATTTCTCCCATTGCTTTACTGAACCAAAGATATTTACCTCAAGCTGACAAGAAACAAGGGCTAGTATTTGACATCATTTCCCTTGTAATTTTCCTGTTAATATTCTGTATATACAACAACCACATGAGATACAAGAACCACATAGTATGGCTCATATTAATCCATCTTCATTCTTCTCATGGTCTGTCTTAGTGTTCTATTGCTGTGAAGAGACACCAAGACTACAGCAACTCATATAAAGAAAAGCATTTAATTGGGCCTGGCTTACAGTTTCAGAGGTTTAGTTAATTATCACCATGGAGGGATTCATGGCTGCATTCAGGCAGACATGGTGCTGGAGGAGCTGAGAGTTCTGCATCTGGATTCACACGCTGCAGGAAGAAAGAGACCCTTGGCCTGACTTAAGCATTTGAAACCCCAAAGCCCACCCCCACTTCCTCCAACAAGGACGCATCTCCTAATCCCTGTCTAGCAGGGTGATTCCCAATGACCAAGCGTTCAAACATAGGGGCCTATGGGGGCCAATCCTATTCAAACCACCATATGGCCTTTCTTCTTTCCTGTCATTTTTGCTATGAAACTGAGATAAATCTTCCCCTAAATATTCAACTCTTCTACTTAGTGTGAAAGCATTGGTCCTTAGAGTTTTTAAATGGTTGTACTCTCTCGGGGACACCTTCTGACACCATTTCTGTCATTTTCCTAATACAGAGAACAGTTTAGAAGTTATTCTGCCAGCTGCATAACAGTAGTTTCTAAAGGACTGTGGAGAGAGGAGAAGGAGATGACTCACATCCTTTGATTATTCACCTTTGTGGAGTAAATTGACTGGATTCCATAGAAGCTGCTAATGAGAATTTAGATTAGAACTTACAAGAAGTGAAGTTGCCAATACAGATCTGGAACTTTAAAATGCCCTACTCTTCTATCCAGGCAATTATCTCATAATAATCTATACTCAGACAAAAATTAATATACCTTGATTTGTGAGCAAAAACAACAAACATTGATGACAGCAATTCAAATGAACTATAGAAGAACTGTTAAAAATAGGAAATTTCATTTTATATCAGGGAATATTACTTGGCCATGTTTCAAGGTTTATCCAAGTATCACAGAAAGTAGATTCAACAGATTTTTTAAAGATTTGTTTATTTGTATTTTATGTGTATGAGTGTTTTGTCTACGTGTATGTCTGTGAACCAAGTATGTGCCTGATGCCCACAGAGGTCAGAAGAGGGTATCAGATCCTCTAGAATCAGAGTTCTGTATGGATGCTGGGAACATAACTCAGGTTCACTTCAAGAGTAGCAAATACTTTAATCACTGAGCCATCTCTCTAGGACTCAACAGTTTTCACTGAATTCCTAATAAAAATAATAAGGAGGAATATGAATAGAATTTTCCAATAACCTTTTTTCCATATTGTGAAATGAAAGACAACTCCTGTTAACATCTAGATGATTCTATGTTGTCTACTTGAACTTTTGCTACACTTAAAAACAAAAACAAAAGTTTTTAATATTTCTAAGAATGATGAAATAACTCAGAGGGGAGAAATTATCTTTTTCATAAACATTTTTCTTCTTAGTAATTCTGTTTCCTTGTGAGTGCTCTCTATTTTCTGTCACAGGAATCTGCAATATATTTACAATAAATTAGCAAGAAAAACTGGCCTCAAAGCCATTAAAACCAGACATGATCTTTAACATAAATGTTGCTTTTAAAGTGTTTTAAAAATTTGAAATATATACATAGAACAATCTTCAAAACATTTCTTTAAATTTTTTTGTAATACCAGCTCTTTGAAGATACAGTTTTGTTCCTACCATTTACATATGAGAATCTCAAGCTGAATCTGTTATATGGTTCAGATGATATTTATTTCTCACTGAATAAATGAATGTTTGGGAGGCAGTTGCAGTGAAGTGGGATCTCAGAGGCCATCATCTCATACAGTATCCCCAGTATCCCTCCATGGCGATGCAGGTTTTATTCTTGCCAGTCGGCAGAAAACAAATATACACTGACTGATCTCCCCAACCCAAGGCAGATGTATGTCAGGCAGTGACATGAAGCAGAGTTGTAAGTTGACACTTGCCTTTTAATGTGCTCTTAACAAAAGTCTTGGTGTTTCTACAGGAAGAAAATGGGCCTAGGATGTGTTGTTAAATGGCTCATATTAATTCCTCCCCATTCTCCTTATTTCCTATTGGTAGCTAGCTACAGTTTGACTTTCTTTTTGGACCACCATCTTACAAATAATGACAAGGAGACTTATTAGTAGTAAGAAAGCTTGGCCTTTAGCTAGGCTTGTTTTTAACTGGCTCTTATAACTTAATTAACCCATTTTGAAAAGTCTACGTTCTACTCTGTGGCTTGTTGCCTCATCTCTGTAATGCACATCCTGCTATTCCCTGCATCTCCCTGATGAATTATGCTTGCCAAAATTCCTCCTCCTTTTCCTCCATCTCCTGGGAAATACCACCTATCCTCTCCTGCCTAGCTATTGGCCATTTAGCTCTTTATTACACCAATCATAGCAATACATCTTCACATAGTGGACAAAGATCCCACAACAGACAGTTTTTATACTTTGCAATAATTCCCTTGGTTCTTGGAGACAAGCCCATAATAATGATGGAGCCTATACTCATGATTCATTGCAATAGGAGGTGTTTGAAATCTCACTATTTTGTAAGAAGGTCTCAAGACATTAGAAACACTTTGCAAGATATTGTAAGTACAATAACATCTCTAATTTAATAGTGCAAACTTTTACACAGCTACAACCATCTTGTTTCTGTATTCCTCAAGGAAAGGAAGAGAGTTTGCAAAACTAGAGAGCTAAAGCATCACTGTGTACCTGTGGTGTATGTGTGTCTCTATGTTGTCTACACAAGTCATTGCTTCAGTAGGTACCCCTTCCTCTCACATGTCTTACAGTTGCTCATTTTCTGGCAAACATGTCTGCTTCACAGTCTCAGTCCAGGATGGGGACCCTAGGGTTTGAGTTAACACTTGATATGTCATGTCACCTGGTTCTGTTCAGTGTGAACTAAGGTGCCCTACATTTATACATCAGTATCTGGATCCTCTTGGCTCTTAATGCTTTGCAGAGAAGCCACATGGCTTTACCAAGTGAAGTTCTGCTTTAAGTCAAGTGGGGAGTCTCACGCTCATACCAAACCTTTGTCTTATGGTCACCTTGAAAGACTATTAAAATGAAACTGGCTTTATTCACAGTTAATTCAGGCCTCTCTGCTAAAGGTAAGAAAACACTATTAACCTTCCAAATGTGACCCACTATGGTCTCATATCAGTAAAACAGAGATAGTTATAAGATTGGAAAAGGTTGGAGCCATTTGGCACAAATCCTAATGGGTTTATGGGATCTATATAAGGCAGGTCAATACCCTCCTTTGGTTTCACTCAAATCTGTATGACCCTTTAGACAAAGCTTTGTTGGACTACATAGTTTATGGTCCATAGTTCTCTTATAAAGAGCTCTCTGAATATATTAGCAGTTGGCATGATCCAGACTAGAAGCACTTTGCTCAGAAGGGAAAAAAGTGAATGCCGATGAACATTTCCAATTGAAGGGACTGTGAGAAGCACTGAATGTAAGAAAGACTACTAAAGCCTTCCATCAAGAAGAGGACTGGTTTACTCCTAAGAGAGGCTAGCCTGTTGTATATGATTTCTAAGCAGGACCCTCCAACAATATTTGACATTCCGGTTTGAGACAACCAACACCGTAAGAAGTATGTTTAACTCTACTCATAGGTAGGCTGTGTTCTTCTAGCCTGTTCTTATACATACTCCCCAGCTCTCATTGGTACACACGCACACACACTGGCAACCTAACAAGAGCAAAGATCTTATGTGTTGATCTTGGCCAATTGTAACAAAACTGGTCTCCCTTTCATAGATTAGTACCTTGATGCTATTTTATTTCTCTCTCTTTCTTTCAAATTGCAGCAGAATCAAAGAAGAAGAAAAAGGAAGGCAAGAAACAGGAAAAGATGCTGGATTAGAAGAAGCCACCTTCTGTGAACCAGGAAAAGAACATCAGCAAACAAGATCAGTTAACTATTACCTTTATACCCACTGTAGGCTTTTTATTCGACAGTTACCTGTAGCTTAAGTACATGATAGGAAAAACGGAGAAAAGAATGTTTTTGTAGTAGCATTTTTTAAAATGTATACCATAGAACCATTAGGGGCTTATCATAAAGGACTGTAATTCTGTTTAGGAAGTTTAGCTGTAGTACACGATAGGAGGTAGGCAATTGAGGTAAGTTTTTTTTGAAGTTATGTGATGTTTCATAGTTAAATCTTTTTTCTTTAATTTTTTTTTACAGTTTCCCTCCTTGGGCAGCAATTTAAATGTTACATGTAAACTACTTCTCTTGCTAGATAGATTTTTCACCTAGACTTTTTTTCTTCCCAATTGAGAAAAATATATACTAAACAAAGCAGCAATAAAATATAATCATTCTATTGGAGAGAAATACATTGCTTTCTGCCAGTGGATGTTTTCTTTCAAAATTAGCAAACTGAGAGGAGGAGAAAGGCCAAACAGTGATGTAGTGCGATGTTGATTTTTGTTTTTTTAAGAAAAGCATTAAAACATGAAACTCTTTTACTTTGGCAGAAATGTTTGTTTTCTTGATGAAATTATTTTTCCATCTGAGGAAAAAAATTCTAGGAAAATAAATCAAAGTGATGCTGAATAAAAGGTGATTTGTGTGCAATAATTTAATATTGTAACTCTCCTTTTGTCAACATACTATGAAAGTCCATAATGCAGGCTAGTTAAATTCCCCACTGGTGCAAGCATCCTCAAGTGTTTTTCCTTCTTTTTCTTTCTTTTGTGTTCTGGTAAGTTGTACAGGCTGAGCACACCTAAAACCAAATACGACATGTGCCAAATCCCCAAGAATTTTGTGCACAGACCTGACCTCACACGTGGAAAATTCCACCCTTGGAGCCAGGGAAGACTCAGAGCCAAAATGCAGGCACACAGAAATATTGCATAAACTAACCCAGGATTGTGTGCAAATCAAGTCAGTGTTTAGTGTCAGATCCCATTCCTGAGACACTTCATTGTGTGTAGACAAATTATAAAGTTTTAAAAATAATCAAATCCAGCATTCCTCACTCCAAGTATTTAAGGTAAAAGACTCTTGACTGTATCCTTATTGAGTAATTCATTATGGAATTCAACAAATCTGAATAAAGTTTCAAATTAGTCTAGTGTTCAATGCAAGAGAGGAAGGTTTACCTATTGAATGAGTTTGGGGTAGCATGATACAGAACAGATTAAGACCATAGGGGCAACATACAAGGTGACAATTTATACTTAGTTTCCAGAAACCAAGAGTTTGCACAAATGCTGAAGACTTTGAAGGCTCCCTTCTCATGGGACATTCAAGTGAAGTTGTGAATGAACAAGCCCATGCGTCTTCCTTTCAGAGAAACAAAATCTCTCGAAAGTTGTTGAGTACAGCACAAAGTTTTGACAGAGTCATCACTGATGCTAAAATAATCGTATTTGATAAGCAAATATCTGCTTCCCAAGATGTTTGCAACTCAGTTGTCAGAGATGGTAGCTCTGCAGATCAGGGGATGGCCACAAAACAGCTAATTTCACGTGGCTGTGACCTTCAGTGAAAGGAACCCACAGCTAAGCTGTGTAGGCCATCTTGCCCAAGACTCCTCCTGAGCTAGGAATGCTGAAAAGTCCATTCTAGTCCCAACGATGCCAGCTGCTAGTGGGGAATTTGAAAAGGATAAGCTTACAGGCATCTTAGGTATCGGTGCTTAACAAAATCAGAGTACCTTATAAAGCGCAACCGACAGAAGCATGAATAGTAAATATGGTTCTTTTATGGGCTGGCCTTAATAGGAAGAGGTACTCATGGGGATGGACGGGAAGGGGGATAGAAAGGCAGTGTCCCAAGTGGGGTTTTGACAGCATATTACAAAAGGGTGGGAAGATGAAAGTCTGTGGCAAACTGGGTTAGACTCCAGACTAATGCTGTCAGTCATCATCATGTGAGCAAAGCAATATGCCTTGAATCAATAATGAAATAAGGTGAACTAGAACGGAATCTCCCAAGGGAAAGGCAGCCCTGTAAATAACCGTGACGTGCTCCTTTAGTCACAGGGTAAGGCAAGCAGGCAGGGCTCTCTGCCATGTCAACCAGGACTTTCTGGATGCTATATAACAGCTCCCCGATTTACTATAAAAAATGAGGTAGCAATCCCAATCACCCTCACACCTGGTGTGACATTCAACTCACCTGAAGTCTTGAGGACTTTGGACATCTTGTTAAGTAAGATGCCAAGTGCACAGAAACACTGAACCCGTGTAAGAAACAGTTCACCAAATCAATGGAGCTCACAAATAGGAAAATAACAGACTGTCCTTCACTGTATACAGTACCAAGAAAGTGCCCTCTCCTCGTGTCCCCATTTTTATCAATGATGTTCCAAAGTTCATTGTTACTGAAATATCGGAAGGAAAATATGGGAAGCCAACTTCATTTCCTCAAAGCAGCCTTGCCTGAGCCCTTGTAAAAATACAACTCCTTATGGAACAGAGACGTTCCCTGCTCAGTATGTTGTACAGATCCTCCAACTTTCTGGGTGATCCCGAAGATTTGATACTGTTACTCCCAGGAGTGAAGAGAGTTGTTGTAAAAACATTGGGACTATGCAGTCCCAGAATGACTTCACTCCACATACTGTTATCTCTGTTGTAGGGAACATAACAGAGAATTTGTCTCTGAGTATTTCCCAAGGAAAGAATAGTAAAATAGTTAGATTGGGAGGTATATACCTCAGTTAAACCTTTAGAATTAAGTTCTTGGCATCTATTAGGTTCTCTCTCTCTCTCTATTTGTGTTTCTCTCTGTGTTTTTTAACCATTTCTCTTCCCTTTCTCCCTCTTCTTTCATGCATTGGAGAAACAAAGATTGTCTTTGATTACAATATGACCCCTTGTGAAATGTCTTCTCGATACACTACTTCTCTAAGCATGCCAGCCCTTATGTGGTAAGCCTTTAGCTGAAACAGAGAGGATACTTTCAGACCCAGGTTACTCTGAGTCATCTACTGGGGGCTTACCTTGAATTCCCCATAATAACCTTTGGGGCACATACATCTCCAAACATCACTGGATCTACCTAGTCATGACAAGTATAAAATCTGCTGATAGCGAGCAAGGCTTCAACTTTTCATGAGAAAACTATTTGAACCTTCATTGAAGATACAGGTAAATAGGTGAGATGGGTGACTCCAAGCGCTACACATGTTGACATTAAAACACAATGAGATTGTAATATATCAAGCTACCTTTCTAATGTCAGGGATATGAGCATCTAATTTATTATTTGCTGTAAGGTGAATGTTGTCATATACCCTAAGTCTTGAAGGCTCAGGAAAATTAACTGAAAAATGAACACAAACTTGAACATAGAACATATGAACAATTCTTCATATATTGTCAGTTTCACTTACAAGAACTGTGTTACCAGAAGAAATATGAACAATATTCTTATTATCAGGGCTCAGAATTATTGAACCTGTGTTTTGAAATTGCCAACATCACACATTGGATATTATGCCTAAGTGCGCAGTACTGTACATCATTCTAGATGTAAGGAAAACCCTCATGGCAATCAACTAAGGGGGACAGATATATGTGCTATCTGTCTGTCTGTCTGTCTATCTATGTATCTATCTATGTATCTATCTATCTATCATCTATCTATCTATCAATATATCTGTCTATCTTTATCATCTATCATGGTGTTCACCAAATCAAGGAAGTTCTACCTAATGATAACGAATTAGTATTATTCAAAAACACTCTTTGGAAAGAATACAGACAGTTTATGTATGAGGAAGACATATCAGTGAAACATTGAGAGTTAATATAGTAAGCAGTAAAGATTTACCGAGAATTATCTAATTTTCCTGCTGAGGAAAACTAGATCTCTTGTCTCTAGGCACACGTGATAGAAAAGGTCTGTTGAGTGCTATCAGGCTGCCCTTGTTTCTCACAAACATACTTAGATTTGCACATTTATCTCCCATGGTGTACCATATGCCAGGAGTATGCATTCTGTCCAAATTGTGGACTCATATCAGCTTGATTTTACAAATGTTTTGGACAATTACAGTGTGTAGTGTTTGAGGGCACTGACAACCTCATGAATTACACTGTGACACAATCATAATTTTTTTACGAGACAGGGTTTCTCTGTATTGTTTTGGAGGTTGTCGGTCTAGCCTGGCCTCGAACTCACAGAGATCCGCCTGCCTCTGTCTCCCGAGTGCTGGTATTAAAGGCGTGCGCCACCACCACCCGGCTCGATCATAGTTTTGACAGTCTCTATGCCCCATGAAAAGAAGTGCTATTTTTAACAAGTAAAAAGCAACTTGCGTTGTGTGGTCTCTTGTTTGGGTTAACAGGTGAGCTAACTCAGTGAACATCTTATCTGCCCTTGGTCTAAGAAATGGAAGTTCTTCTTTTCCTGTCTTAGAGAAGAAGCTTGCTTTATTCAAAGCCTTGGTTGCATTTCCAGAATTCTAGATTTCAAGTGTTCTAGATGAAGAGAGGAGAGCCTACAACTGAGTTTCTTACTAGTTTGTATTAGAAGTTTGCCAATCTTATAGCCAGGACCAAAAGAGAGATAGTAAATCTCTATTTTGAGGTATTAGAAGGAAAGAGGGCTGGATTTATGCCATTGCCATAATCTGTCACTAGTTCAATTTCTTTGAGTAATATTTGATCAGAGTTTCCAATCTTTTAATAAAGAAACATAGCCTAAGGTGGGAAGTTGAATCCACACTTTCTGATGGGTGCCTTCCAATCAAGAAATCTAACCACATCCAAAATGAGATTATTTTCTTTTAAGAAGTGTACTTCCAGATGGGCTGGTGGTGGTGCATGCCTTTCATCCCAACACTCGGGAAGCAGATGCATGTGGATCTCTGTGAGTTCAAAGCAGCCTGGTCTACAAGAGCTAGTTCCAGGACAGCCCCCAAAGCCACAGAGAAGCCCTGTCTCGAAAAACCTTAAGGTCATTTTGAACAAATAGGAATCTTGGTTAGCTTTGCAGATTAATTCCTGAAAGTCTTTGGTGTGTTTCTGCTTCTAAGCATGGATCATACATTTCTTCCCATAGGCTAACCTAACTTTTACTCATCAACAATTCATGTGTTCATTTATTCCACACCTTTATTGCATGTTCTGCAGTGTTACAGATGTTGGAAGTTTAGCAAAGAACAAAATGACTTCTTGGTATTTAGGAAATTGATACTCCTAGGGGGAAAAGACACTGAATGATGCTGCGGTTTATTGCTGCACAACATAAAGTTGATATGTTAAAGTGTGGTCATGTCATGTCATGCCATGATTTCCCCCATAGTTCCATGAGATTTTTGTCCATATGATGCCATTTTGAGAAACTGAATGTTCATTATGCTTCACTCAAGTGATTTCTTACAGAAATAGACATTTAAATCAGATACTGGATGTATAAGTGGTCTCAGTACTTCATATTTTCCATATATTATTTTTTCCAGAATGTATATCCATCAAGATAACTAGCCTTTTTACATGGCCTCAGAAAGTACTCCAAAGTTCACAACTGAAAACCACTAAGCCTTCATAGGACTCAATCCAGGATCTGGCCAACTTTTAAGCCCAAATATAATGGTTAATTGAAAGAGAGACTCGCAAAGGAAGCCCATATTTTAAGAACAGAACTATATAAGGTAGTTAATCTAGAGTCATAGACTATTGGAGGCAAATTTGGGAATGAAGCAGTATATATATATATATATATATATATATATATATATGTGTGTGTGAGTGAGTGGTGTGTGTGTGTGTATGTGTGTGTGTGTGTGTGTGAAGTACAATAGAGAAACAGAAGGCAGTCAAGAGAAATCCATAGTGTTGGAGCAGAGTAGTAACATATGACAACCAAAGAAAGTCTCCTAGAGTTATGGCTTGCTAGACAAGTGAACAACTTAGAGAGGTGAGCAAATATCACCATGGCCTTGGGAAAGAATTGAACAAATTCAGAGGGTAGTCAATGCAAAAGCTCTTAGACGGAAGTTTCCAGAAAATTGCAGGAGTGTTAAGGAATCATTGGATAAAGCAATATAAGCAAAAGGAGAAGGTCCAAGAGAGGTCCAAGAGCTGGAAGATTCATTTGGTTTCCTTTGTGAGGGACCCACTTCCCTAGGCAAGGGAAATGTAAGATGAACATGGGCAATTGATTCAGGTTGGAATTTGTTCCAGGGTTTCAAATGCTCAATTATAAAATTTGTAGGTATGTCATGCTCTATTACTTTCTTCAAAATTCATGTAAGTGGAAAATACCCTCAACTGACCTATTCTAGTTTAATAAGCTGCATGATACACTTTTCAATTTGATTCATTAATCAATGTTGTATGACAACAAGTCAAGAGAGATTCTCATGATATGGTCACAGGAAGGCTCTGGAGGTAAAAACATTACATCAAACTCCCATATTCTCATAAAATTCATTCTCAGGATTCCAGGTATCCCAATCAGTAATTTTACCTCCAAATTCTCAAATATATATTACTAGTCTAATCATAATGTTGATATTATTTTTATGACCTTAGCACAACAATAAATTCCCCATAATCCAGTGGTCTCTGGAGGTCTACAAGCATCAGTTTCTGCAAAAGTTAGTATTCATTTGGCCCAGGTAATATAAACTAGTATTTTAAAGTGCTCTCTCTCTCTCTCTCTCTCTCTCTCTCTCTCTCTCTCTCTCTCTCTCTCTCTCTCTTCTCTTTCTCTCCCTGTGTGTGTGTGTGTGTGTGTGTGTGTGTGTGTGTGGTGTGAAATTTTTCTTATAGATACATTCAGGAGCTTAGGAGACTGAGTTATAAAAGCCCAGAGAAAGATAGAGGAATGAGAATGTTGAAAGATGCAGTACTCGGAACATCTTCATAGCTCTTCACATGACTTAGTTCCAATCAATTTAAGTCTCAGTGTGAGATGCTCCTTAGTAAGGATCAAATAGTTCTTTATTGTCAAAGCTTGTGGTCTTCTTATTGACAGCCTACCAGAATCACATGTAAATGAAGGGGAAGAATTCTTCAACAAAGGGCTCACTTCTCAGAAACACAAAGGAAATGTCAGAATGTATTAAAATTATATGCCTTTTAATTAATTGATTGAAATAGTAAAATTACTAAAATAAATTCTAGAAATTACGCATTTGCATGAGGGCCAACTTAGAAGCTATAGGATATACAAAAGAATGGAGGAGGCTAAAGACAAAACCTAACGCAGAAAAATATTAACTTTTTTGTTTCATTAACCCCTTTGATTATCTGGAGAAACCTGTGTCCTTAAATACAAAGTATATTTAACTATAAGTGACCCAATTAAGTTAAAATACTACTGTTATATGAAGAAAACAAAATTTTTGTTTAGAAATACTCTACCTCATTAGTAAGAAATTAAGTAAGACTTTAAAGTGAGAAATAGTAGCTACTGAGAGTGGAAAGGCATCGCGAGGGAACTTGTGTACTGTGGTTAAAGCCTGTAATTTCAGTCAATGCCAAGTCCACAAACATAGGGCATACGACTGTGGTTTCTTAGTCTTCCACACAAGGGAGAAAACAGTTGCTTTCAGTTCCATCAGCCCTGCATGAAACTACGGATGCTTTCCTCCAGCTAAGCCATAGATTCCTGTATCAATGACGAAACAAGAGTCTTGTGATTTTTATTACAATAAATAGTAATTATTAGTCTTTCATTAGGTTAATGCAATAATTGTAGGCTGGAAGAACAAAATAAACTCTATCAAGAGCTACAAACATGAATTAGAGTTACAGTGAGGTGTCTCTTTTCTTTTGTATGAAGTTAATCATACAAATGCATCTTAAGAAATATTTAGTAACTCAGTAAAAGCCTCTTGAGATAATTCATAATACATTTTTATGCTTTCTTCCCTCTATTCTTCTCTCAAAATACATACAGAGATGCTGAAGTATACACTATGATTGAATCTGAATGAATTATTCTAGAGAATATAGCCAAGCCATTATTATGTATATACATACTTTACATAGGAATTTATCTCTACACTACCCTTTTATAAATAGTTATAATTCACCACTAAGGTTTTAATTCTGAGCTATTCTTTCATACTTAGAATCAAGTTACTGGAAAGATGTTGAAGTCAATAAAAGCATAGTCTTTGACATACTATGGCAGTGAGATATGACAGTGGTCCCTTTAGCCTTTCCCCTGGTGGATCTCTGAACATTTGCTGGTTTCTACGCATTATAGAAACGAGACTACCTACTGTGTGGAGACAATACCAAATACCATCGTGACTTTCTGCAGGAACAAGTAAGAAATGTGCCCTAGATGACATTCAGGTCGCAGATGGTCAATTTCACCTGCAGACTCTGCCATCCCCAACAGTTCCAGAATGTTTCATAGGAATGGGTATGCTTAGCAATTAGAGTATCTGCCTGGCTGGGACACTGGTGGGAAGTAAAGGAACCCTTGAAGCTGCAATTGCAGTAAAAAAAATACGTTTACATAAAGAAGAAGTGCTCCTTGGAGCTGAGTTGATGGTGGAGACCACCCACACAACTGTAAACCTAACACACACTGCAGGGTTTCCAGAAGAAGAAGCTGTGTCAGTCCTGCCATCAATAACAGGGCAGGTCAACGATGCCTCCGCTACACTGTAGACAGCTTTGGTTCAGCAAATGTAATTTTTTTATTCAACTAGAAAAAGAATTACAGTTTATGTTTATGTGTTTTGCCTCATTATACACATTATGTATATATATTTATACACATATATACACATGCATATACATCACATATTTGCATCATATCCTACATACTTATATATAATATACTATATATTTATATGCAACTGTTTACATATATAATACAGAACAACATATAATACATATTATATATGATGCATATATTTGTATACAGTTAATACATCATATTAAAATGCATAGTTATACTGAAACATATATTTTACAAGAGATTGCTTTCTAAAAGTGACAATAAAATCAATTCCCCAGGGAACACATGTAAAAATCATTTAGAAAGAAAGGGGGGCCGGGCGGTGGTGGCACACACCTTTAATCCCAGCACTCGGGAGGCAGAGGCAGGTGGATCTCTGTGAGTTCGAGGCCGGGCTGGACCGATAGCCTCCAAAACAATACAGAGAAACCCTGTCTCATAAAAACCAAGACCAAAATAAAACAAAACAAAAAAAAAGAAAAGAAAAGTGGCTCTTAGATTAAAGCAACTGATTAAAAGGAATAAGACTTCTTTCACAGTTTTCTAACATTTATGGGCCAGTAGGAGTTGGATGATAAAAAAGAGATGGTATGGTGGAGAGTCTTCATCATCATCTTGACTAGAACTAAAGACACACATATACAGGTGTATCTCTTCAAGCTTCTATTAAAGTTTAATGGAAGAGGAAAGTCCCTACCCTGAAAATGATCAATACCACCTAATGGGCTGAGATACCAGACTGGAAAAACAAAAAAGCAAAACAAAGACCTGAGAACTTAGAACCTGCATTCATCTCCATCTGCTCCTCATCCACAGATATGACTACCTGCCTTAGCTTCTTGCTGCAGTGAGATTCTATCCCATATTAAAACTCTTCCTTGCTAAATTATTATTTCTCAGGCATTTGACCATAGCAACAAGAAAGGTAACTAACCCAGAGGGCTAACACTAGAGTTGGGAACTAAGAAATAAATAAAGGGGGCCTGCTCAGGGGAAGCAGTAATCCACAAGGCAATCCAAGGATGAGCATGCTTAGAGAGGGATATTCACACTGTCCGGCTCGACATTACTGCCCTCAAGGCTACTGGTGTCACCTTTAGGTCTCCACATAGGAAGAAAAGCAATGGCATGTCATTGTGAGCATCGACTGTTGTGGAATATTCTTTGATAATGTTTTGCATTTGTTTTTGTTGTGGAACATTTGTTCAATGGACACAAAGATGTGTCGCATTCTTTTATGTTGCATTTGTTTAACTCTGTGAAGCTGTGTTACTTTACCTGTCTAAAATACCTGACTGGCCTAATAAAATACTGACCATCCAATAGCTAGGCAGGAGAAAGGATAGGTGGGACTGGCAAGCAGAAAAATTAAACAGGGGGAGAAATCTGGGAAGAGGAGATCAAGGATTGAGAAAAGGAGGGGCCAGCCACCCAGCCACACAGCCAGACACAGTATAAGAAAGGAAGAAAAGATAGAAATAAAAAAGATAAAAGTCTAGAGGCAAAAGGTAGACAGTGTAATTTAAGTAAAGAAAAGTTGGTAAGAAACAAGACAAGCTAAGGCTGGGCATTCATAAGAAAAAAATAAGTCTCTGTGTGATTTATTTGGCAGCTGCATGCTAGACCCACTAAAAATAAAGAGAAAAGAGCCAAAAGACAAAAACAAACAAAAACAAAACCCAACATCAATAAACTGAGACCAAAATACAGTTACTTTCATCTCTATGAATTAATTCATGGATACTGTGATTTTTAAATGTCAGCTTTACAGCATGCTTAATGTGAGTCCACTGTGTCATAGTTTGCTGAATTTATAATGCTAATTCATTCTTTGTGCCATCTGGGGTCTGTGAGCCAAAGAACACTAGCCAGTGTCATGTTGCCCAGTGACATAATTTCTAGTGTGTAGCCTGATCTCCCAAGTGATATTTCTGTAACTATTTTCAAGATTCCTGCAGTTAACATCGGGTCATTAATACTCAGAGTAGAAAAGTGTTCTGAACTGAGTTATTTGAAGTATCATCCACTTTAGAGTAGCACTGCTCATTTTCATAGTAATATGTAGTTCTTTGCTCTGATACCCATTGGGATGGATACAATTAAACCAGAGTTAGGAAGTACAGCAAAATTAAATCACCAGGAAACCTCATTCCCAGCCAGTGGACTGCAAAAAGAAATGATAATAACCTCTTGAAAGAAACCTCTTTTCACATTTTATTAGATTGGTGGGAACAGAATGACGTCAAGGTGATAAGTGGGGGGGAGTCTCTATTCATCAAGAAAAGCCTTCAAGACTGGAATGTCAGGTCTTAGAGTGTTTCTACAAATTGTGGAGTCCACAGAGAGCATGTGCATGAAGCAAGCATCATATTGAAATACCTGACTATGTTCTTTCTGACTACAAGGTCACACTTCAGAAGATAAATTTAAGAGGACAGAGATGGAGAACATATGGAAAGAAAGATAAATTCTTTTCTTTATTCTTACTGTATATATAGCACAAACATTTTGTATGATCTTCTGATAGATATTAGCTGCAGTTAGTATTACTAAGAAATAAAATATCTGGGCATGTAGAACATACACAAGAGATACGATTTGTCTATCAATATTTTGACTAGTTGGATAGAATTTACATAACATAAAGTGAATTTATCCTCTGGATTTTCTAGACAAACTCCTGACATTTTTTCCTGTGCAAGAAATAAAATTGAACTGTACCGCTTAAAATTTATTTACTTTCTCTTTGAATTGTGTTCTGACGTATTGTCAAATGATTATGTGACCCACCCCTACACTTTTGTCTGTCTCAAAGAACAAAGGGTGAACTATGTTGCCGGCTGTTCTCAGGCTGCTGTCATAAATTACCATACTCTTGGTGGCTTAAAAAACACGTTTTCATTTCTGACAGTTGAGCAGTCTAAAATCAAGGTTCCAGGGAGTTCTGAAATGCCATTAATCTTCTCCTGCAACTGCCTTTTAATTTCCATTGTTTCCTGTTTTGAACTCCAAGACCCTGTTATTATGAGACATACTCCCTTACCTGACATAGCTGGGCACTGTGCCACTGCGTTCCTAGTTCAGTTAACTAATCATTCCATTTGGTAATTGATTCATTCACCAAACTCAGATCTTCCTACTTATGCAAATTATATGGGACTTCATTAGGCTGTCCCTTATTAGAGTTCTAGGCAGGAAACACTGGATACACTAAGCTTCTGCCAGTGAGACTCTTCCCCACACACCACTTATTTGGCTGTGACTCTCACTGTGGTATTCATGCTTTTCTTGTCTTAGGTAATTTAATGTTACTGCATAACCCTCAGCACCATTATTCTCACAAAAGTCAGGCTGTCCACTTCAATGGGAGCAATTCCAGACATCCAACCTGTCTATAGAGAAAATGGATGTGAGGTCAAGGCTGCCCTCCTGACTACATTTCATGAATCCTTAAAGGTCTATGAATTGACCTAGTCCAAATATATGTAGTATCTATGAAGTTCAATTCTTAGAGTCTAGGCTTAAAGATTAATGTAGTCTAGTACTATAATTTATGTTGTTTGTTTGTTTGTTTTGTTTGACATACTTTATGCCAGGCACACTTCTTTTTTTATTTATTTTTATTTTTTTTGATATCTGCTGAATTTTATTTTCTTTTTTTATATATATCATTTTTATTTTAATTTTAAATAGCTTGTTTTACAAGTCGATCCCAGTTCCCTCCCCTCCTCCCGCACTCCCCTCCCCCCCCAGCCTCTCACCCTATTGCCAATTCCTTCCACATAGGGGATATCTAGAGTCTGTCATTTCACTCTGGGTAGGCTCCAGGCATTCCCCTAAGAGTCCAGGCTGAGAGAGCATCCCTCTTTGTGCTATAGGCACACGATGACTGTTTGTATTCCAGGGATAGACACTGATCCACTGCTCAAGGCCCCATAGGTTGCCCAGGCCTTCTCACTGACACTCACTTTTGGGGGGATCCAGATCAGTCCCATGTTAGCCTCCCCGCTGTCAGTCTGGGGTCCAAGAGCTCTCCCCTGTTCAGATCAGCTGTCTCTGCTGGTTTTGCCAGCCCATTCTTTGCCAATTTGCTCATCACTCCTCTCTCTCTGCCACTGGGTTCCTTGGGTTCAGTTCAGTGTTTAATTGTGTGTTTGCCTCTGCTTCCATCAGTCACTGGATGAAGGCTCCCAGATGGTTATAGACATCAAGTTCATTATCAGTAATGGGCATTCGAGGTGGTCTCTCCACTATTACTTAGCTTGCCAATTGGTGTTATCCCTTTAGATCACTAGAGGTAACTCTGGCGCCTGATCTGTCTTCTAACCTATGATTTCCTCTTCCCCCTATTCTACCCCCACCCACTTAACTTCCTGTTCCCCCATGACCTACTCTCTCTTTCTCTTCTCCCCCTCTCTTCTTCCCAGCGCCCACTCCCCCTCACCCCTCACCGTGTTTCCCATCCATTCAGAGGATCTTGTCTCAATCCTCTTCTCTTGAGTACTATGCATATATGCATATCTTTTAGGTTCTTTCCTGTTTCCCAGACTCTCTATCAGTGGAAGTGCAGACTGGCACTATCCTGATCCATGTCTAAAATCCATATATGAGTGAGTACATACCATGTTTGTCTTTTTGCGACTGGGTTACCTCACTCAGGATGGCTTCCTCCAGTGCCATCCATTTACCTGAGAATTTCAAGATTCCATTGTTTTTTTCTGCTGAGTAATACTCCATTGTGTAAATGGACCACATTTTCCCCACCCACTCTTCAGTTGAGGGGCATCTAGGTTGCTTCCAGGTTCTGGCTATTACAAATAATGCTGCTATGGACATAGTTGGGCAGATGCCCTTGTTGTATGAATTTGCCTCATTTGGATATATGCCCAAGAGTGCAATTCCTGGGTCTTGCGGTAGATTAATTCCCGTTTTCCTGAGGAATCTCCACACTGATTTCCAAAGAGGCTGTACGAGTTGGCACTCCCACCAGCAGTGGAGTAGAGTTCCCCTCTCTCCACATCCTCTCCAGCATAAATTGTCTTCAGTGTTTTTGATTTTAGCCATTCTGACAGGAGTAAAATGGTATCTCAGAGTTGTTTTGATTTGCATTTCCCTGATGGCTAAGGATGTTGAGCACTTTCTTAACTGTCTCTTGGCCATTTTAGCCTCCTCTGTTGAGAATTCTCTATTTAGATCTCTACCCCAACTTTTAATTGGATCCTTTGGTGTTTTGGAGACTTGTTTCTTGAGTTCTTTGTAAATTCTGTCAGATGTGGGGTTAGTGAATATCTTTTCCCATTCTGTGGACTGCCTTTCTGTTTTGTTGACTGTGTCCTTTGCTTAACAGAAGCTTTTTAGTTTCAGGAGGTCCCATTTGTTAATTGTCGATCTCAGTGTTTGAGCCACTGGTGTTATGTTTAGGAAGTGGTCTCCTGTACCAACTCGTTGAAGAGTATCTCCCACTTTCTCTACTAAAAGTTTCAGTGTGGCTGGATTTATGTTGAGATCTTTGATCCATTTGGACTTAAGTTTTGTACAAGGCGATAAACATGGATCTATCTGCAGTCTTCTGCATACCAGTACCCAGTTATGCCAGCACCATTTGTTGAAGATGCTTTCTTTTTTCCATTGTACAGTTTTAGCTTCTTTGTCAAAAATCAAGTGTTCATAGGTGTGTGGGTTAAAATTAGGGTTTTCAATTCAGTTCCATTGGTCTACCTGCCTATTTTTGTGCCAATACCAAGCTGTTTTCAGGACTATAGCTCTATAATAGAGCTTGAAGTCAGGTATGGTGATGCCTCCTGAAGTTCCTTTATTGTATAGGGTTGTTTTGGCTATCCTGGGCCTTTTGTTTTTCCATATAAAGTTGATTAATGTTTTTTCCAGGTCCTTGAAGAATTGTGAAGGAATTTTGATAGGGATTGCATTGAATCTGTAGACTGCTTTTGGCAAGATTGCCATTTTTATTATGTTGATCCTACCAATCCAAGAGCATGGGAGATCTTTCCATTTTCTGGTATCCTCTTTGATTTCTTTCTTTAAAGACACAACGTTCTTGATATACAGGTCTTTCACTTCCTTGGTTAACATTATCCCCAGATATTTGATGCTGTTTTTGGCTATTGTAAAGGGTGATGTTTCTCTGATTTCTTTCTCAGTCACTTCATCATCTGTATATAATAGGGCCACTGATTTTTTTGAGTTTACCTTGTATCCTGCCACATTGCTGAAGGTGTTTATCAGCTCTAGGAGTTCCCTTGCAGAGTTTTTTAGGTCACTTATGTAAACAATCATATCATCTGCAAATAGTGAAAGTTTGACTTCTTCTTTTCCTATTTGCATCCCCTTTATCTCCTTTTGTTGTCTTACTGCTGTAGCTAGAACTTCAAGTACAATATTGAAGAGATATGGAGAGAGTGGACAGCCTTGACTTGTTCCTGATTTTAGAGGAATTGTTTGAGTTTCTCTCCATTTAGTTTGATGTTAGCTGTTGGTTTACTGTATATTGCTTTTATTATATTCAGGTATGTTCCTGTTATCCCTGATCTCTCTAGGACCTTTATCATGAAGGGGTGCTGGATTTTGTCAAAGGCTTTTTCAGCATCTAGTGAGATGATCATGTAGTTTTTCTTTCGCAGTTTGTTTATATGGTGGATTACATTGATAGATTTTCTAATGTTGAACCATCCCTGCATTCCTGGGATGAAGCCTACTTGATCATGGTGGATGATTTTTCTGATGTATTCTTGAGTACGGTTTGCGAGTATTTTATTGAGTATTTTTGCATCGATGTTCATGAGGGAAATTGGTCTATAGTTCTCTTTCTTAGTTGTGTCTTTGTGTGGCTTGAGTATCAAGGTAATTGTAGCCTCGTAAAAAGAGTTTGGCAGTGAGCCTCCTGCTTCTATTGTGTGGAATATTTTGAGGAGTATTGGAATTAGCTCTTCTTTGAATTTCTGGTAGAATTCTGCACTGAAGCCATCTGGGCCTGGGCTTTTTTTGTTTGGGAGACTTTTGATGACTGCTTCTATTTCATTAGGGGTTATAGGTCTGTTTAGATAGTTTATCTGCTCTTGATTTAGTTTTGGCAAGTGATATCTATCCAGGAAATTGTCCATTTCCTTTAAATTTTCAAATTTTGTAGAGTACAGATTTTCAAAGTATGCCCTGATGATTTTCTGGATTTCCTCAGAGTCCGTTGTTATTTCCCCTTTTTCATTCCTGATTTTGTTAATCAGCATGCTCTCTCTCTGTCTTTTGGTTAGTTTGGACAGAGGTTTGTCTATTTTGTTGATTTTCTCAAAGAACCAACTCTTTGTTTCATTGATTCTTCTCAGTGTTTTCCTGGTTTCTACTTGATTGATTTCCTCCCTCAATTTGATTATTTCCTGGTGTCTGCTCCTCCTGGGTGAGTTTGCTTCTTTTTGTTCTAGAACATTCAGCTGTGCTATTAATTCTCTAGTATGGCTGTTCTCCAGTTTTTTCATGTGGGCACTTAGTGCTATAAACTTTCTTCTCAGTACTGCTTTCAAAGTGTCCCATAAGTTTGTGTATATTGTGTCTTCATTCTCATTGAAATCTAGGAAGTCTTTAATTTCTTTTTTTATTTCTTCCTTTACCCAGGGATGGTGCAATTGTGCATTGTTCAATCTCCATGAGTTTGTAGGGTTTCTGCGATTTGTGTTATTGTTGAATTCTAATTTTAATGCATGGTGGTCTGTTAAGATACAGGGGATTATTCCAATTTTTTTGTATCTGTGAAGATTAGCATGTTTCCTATTATGTGGTCAATTTTAGAGAAGGTTCCATGTGGTGCCGAGAAGAAGGTATATCCCTTTGTATTTGGTTGGAATGTTCTACCCAAATATAGATGCCTGTTAAACCCAGTTGGGTCATAACTTCTATTAGTTCTTTTGTTTCTTTGTTAAGTTTCTGTCTGGAGGTCCTGTCTAGCGGTGAGAGCGGAGTGTTGAAGTCTCCTACTATTAGTGTGTGAGATTTTATGTGCATTTTGAGCTTTAGTAGTGTTTCTTTCATGAATGTAGGTGCCTTTGTATTTGGGGCATAGATGTTTAAAATTGAGACTTCATCTTGATGTACTTTTCCTTTGATGAATATGAAGTGTCCTTCTTCATCTCTTTTGATTGATTTTAATTTGAAGTCTAGTTTGTTAGATATTAGGATTGCTACACTCGCTTGTTTCTTGGGACCATTTGATTGGAAGATCTTTTCCCAACCCTTTACTCTGAGGTAACGTCTGTCTTTGATGTTGAGGTGTGTTTCTTGTATGCAGCATAAGGAAGGGTTCTGTCTTCGTATCCATTCTGCTAGTCTGTGTCTTTTTATAGGCAAGTTGAGGCCGTTGACATTGAGGGATAGTAATGACCATTGATTGATGATTCTTGTTTGTGGTTGATTTATTGTTAGTGAAGTTATTTTGTGTAGTTTCTCCTCCCTTTTTCTTTTGGTGTTTTGTAGAGTGGGATTATATCTTGCCTGTGTCTTTGTGAATGTAGTTATCTTCCTGGGATCTAGGTTTTCCTTCTAGCACTTTCTGTAGGGTTGGATTCATGGATACATATTGTTTAAATCTGGCTTTGTCATGGAATATTTTGTTTTCTCTATCTATGGTAATTGAGAGCTTTGCTGGATATAGTAGTCTGGGTTGGCATCCTTGTTCCCTTAGCATTTGTAGGACATCTGCCCATGATCTTCTGGCTTTCATCATTTCGATTGAGAAGTCAGGTGTAATTCGGATAGGTCTGCCTTTGTATGTTACTTGGCCTTTTTCTTTAGTTGCTCTTAATATTTTTTCTTTAGTCTGTAGGTTTGATGTTTTGATTATTATATGGCGAGGTGGCTTCTTTTTCTGGTCCAGCCTATTTGGTGTTCTGTAAGATTCTTGTATTTTCATAGGCATATCTTTCTTTAGGTTAGGGAAGTTTTCTTCCATGATTTTGTTGAATATGTTTTCTGTACCTTTGAGTTGTATTTCTTCGCCTTCTTCTATACCTATTATTCTCAGGTTTGGCTTCTTCACGGTGTCCCATATTTCCTGGATATTTTGTGTTAAGGATTTGTTGGTTTTGAGATTTTCTTTGGTTGACGACTCTATATCCTCTAATGAGTGTTCAACACCTGAGATTCTCTCTTCTATCTCTTGTATTCTCTTGGTGATACTTGCATCTGTAGTTCCTGATCGTTTACCCAGCTTTTCTATTTCCAGCATCCCTTCATTCTGTGTTTTCTTTATCGTTTCTATTTCAGCTTTCAATCCTTCAACTGTTTGAGTTGTTCCCTTCATTTTTTTGGTTGTTTTTTCTTGGTGCTCTTTAGATTCTTTGAGAGATTTGTTTATTTCTTGAATTTTTCCCCCATTTCATGGATTTTTTGTTTGTTTTTTCTTCAATTTCTTTAAGGGATTTCCTCGTATCTTCTTTGAGGGTCTCCATCATCTTCATGAAATAAATTTTAAGGTCTGTCTCCTCTCCTTCATCTATGTAGTCCTTTTCGGGTCTTGCTGGTGTTGGATCCCTAGATTCTGGTGGGGCCATGTTGGTCTTTCTATTGCTGAGTGAGCTCTTATTCTGTCTTCTTCCCATCTCTTCTTCCAGTGGATGCTGGTGGGGTCTTTCTGACTCCACTGGTCTCCTTCCTTCCTGAAGCTGAAGCTGGACTAGCTGGGGTTTGTGGCTTGGAAAGGTGATGCCTTTCGTGAAGCTGGACTAGCTGGGGTTTGGGGCTTAGAAGAGCTGATGTCTTTCCTGAAGTTGGACTCGCTGGGGTTTGGGGCTGGGAAGAGCTGATGTCTTTCCTGTGTGGGCGGTTCTTCTGGATGCCAGGAGTGGCCCGAAGATCAAGGGGATGGGAGGCGGGCGGGGGATCCAAGCTGGAGACCCAATCTCACCTGAAGCTGGGCTCGCTGGAGTTTGGGGTTTGGAAGGACTGATGTCTTTCCTGTGTGGGCGGGTCTTCTGGATGCCAGGAGTGGCCCGGAAGATCAAGGGATGGGAGTGGGGGGAGGTCCCAGCCGGAGACCCAATCTCACCTGAAGCTGGACTCACTGGGGTTTGGGGCTGGGAAGAGCTGATGTCTTTCCTGTGTGGGCGGGTCTTCTGGATGCCAGGAGTGCCCGGAAGATCGCCAGGCACTCTTCTAAGTCTTGTGATAAATCGTCAAACAGCCTAGATAAAATGTTCCTGAGGAACTTACATGTCAAGGGGCACATAAAATTTCTTGTGTAGGTTAAGCGACATCTTTCAAGTCGTGAGGATTTACCATCATTCAGAAGTCCAATCATTTTCAAAGGCTTTAATGATAAACAATCTTTGGGAAGTTTCCAGAAATTGAATCACATGCCCAGTCAGAGTGGTGCTAGCGTCAGAAAACAGGACAGTTAGCAAAGTGAACAGAAGCTTTGTAGGAGGGGTTGGAGAGACAATTCAGCAGTTAAGAGAGCTCTTCCCAGCTCACACGGACAGCTCACAACCTCATGGATCTCCAATTGCAGGAAATCCAAAGCCATCTGTGACCCCCTACAAACAACCACACTTACAAGGCCTTTACAAATAAAAGCAAATCTACTTTTAGAAAAAGGTAAACACGAAGCCACCAAACAGACTTTTATATGGAAATTAATTTCTTATTAACAAGAGTCAGGTGGAAATCTTTGAATAAAGAATATTTTTCAGTGGGAGAGTCGATAAATGTCTTTTCTCTGTTGCTTTATTTCTAACATACAACATAGGTTAAGCGCATATGAAAGGGCAGAGAGCAGCCGTATGTGTATATTTAAGTGAGGTGGTAACTCAATCAACTCTCTTAAAATTTAATTCCTTCAAGAACCACAACACCAATCTTCTCTATGTATTCACATTATGTGCCCCAGCCAGTTCACCAAAGTCTGCTGGTTACTTTAAATTAATGTATTTTAATGGCCTGTTTGCAGCCCTAAAACAACATATTTAGTTTAAACAATTTGTCACAAAAAAAGTAAAAATGATGCATTTAAGTTGTGGTGGGAAGTACCAGCTGGCGCTCCAGTATAAGGTGCCTCATACATATGTGATTTTGTAATTGATTACACAGCAATTGCCTCCATAAGAGTCAAATAATGCTTAGAATTTTTATATCATTTGGATAAATGTGTATCTGTGCCTTATCCCTTGCATTCAGTTGGCTGGCTTTCATGTGCTGATTTTTTTTCTTCCTTTTTTTATTTAAGTTAGAAACAAGCTTGCTTCAACTGTCAATCTCAGCTCCCTCTCCCTCCCCACCTTCCCCCCCCCCACCAGACCCCCCAGTCCCCCACCCAATCTCCTCTCCGATACCCAGGGTGGGTGAGGCTCTCCGTGGAGGATCTCCAGAGTCTGTAATTTCATTCAGGAAGGGCCTAGGGCCAAGAGTCCAAGCTGAGAGAGCATCTCTCATTGTGGGATGGGCAGCTGAAGTCCATTTCTATGCCAGGGATAAATGCTAATCTACTACCCGAGGTCCCATAGAATACCTAGGCCTCCTCACTGACACTTACATTCAGGGGGTCTGGATCAGTCCCATGCTTTCCACACAGCCATCAATCTGGGGTCCAAGAGCTCCCCCTTGTTCAGGTCAACTCTTTCTGTGGGTTAAACCAGCCTAGTCTTAACTCCTTTGCTCATCAGTTCTCCCTTTCTGTCACTGGATTCCAGGAATTCAGTTCAGTGTTTAGCTGTGGGTGTCTGCCTCTGCCTCCATCAGTCGCTGGATGAAGGTTCTGTTTCCCAGACTCTCTGGCAGTGGGATTGTATGCTGGCACGCCCCTGATTCATGTCTAAAATCCATATATGAGTGAGTACATACCATGTTTCTCTTTTTGTGACTGAGTTTCTTCTAGTGTTGTTCATTTGCCTGTAAACTTCAAGATTCCATTGTTTTTGTTTTCTGCTGAATAGTACTCCATTGTTTAAATGTAACACATTTTCTCTATCCACTCCTCAATTGAGGGGCATCTAGGTTAATTCCACGTTCTGGCTATTATAAATAATGCTGCTATGAACATAGTGGAACAGACATCCTTGTATGAATTTACGTCTCTTGGATATATGTCTAAGAGTGGAATTGCTGGGTCTTGTGGTAGGCTGATTCCCATTTTCCTGAGGAATCTCCATACTGATTTCCATAGTGGCTGTACGAGTTGGCACTCCCACCAGCAGTGGAGGAGTGTTCCCCTTTCTCCACATCCTCTCCAACATAAACTGTCATTGGTGATTTTTATTTTAGCCATTCTGACAGGAGTGACATGGTATCTCAGAGTTATTTTGATTTGCATTTCCAGGATGGCTAGGGATGTTGAGCACTTTCTTAAGTGTCTCTCAGCCATTTTATATTCCTCTACTAAGAATTCTCTATTTAGTTCTGTAACCCACTTTTTGATTGGATTTTTTGGTGCTTTGGAGACTTGCTTTTTGAGTTCTTGGTAAATTTTGGAAATCTGCCCTCTCTCAGATATGGAGTTAGTAAATATCTTTTCCCAATCTGTGGGATGCCTTTTTGATTTGCTGACTGTGTCCTTTGCCTTACAGAAGCTTCTCAGTTTCAGGAGGTCCCATTTATTAATTGTCGATCTCAGTGTCTGTGCTACTGGAGTTGTGTAAAGGAAGCAGTCTCCTGTACCAATTCATTCAAGGGTACCTCCCACTTTCTCTTCTAAGAGGTTCAGTGTGGCTGGATTTATGTTGAGGTCTTTGATCCATTTATATTTAAATTTTGTGCATGGCAATAGACACGGAGGTATCTGCAGTCTTCTACATGTCAGCCTCCAGTTATTCCAGCACCATTTGTTGAAGATGCTTTCTTTTTTCCATTGTATAATTTTAGCTTCTTTGTAAAAGATCAGGTATTCATATGTGTTGGGGTATTCAATTTTATTCCATTGGTCTATCTGTCTATTTTTGTGCCAATACCAAGCTGTTTTCAGGACTATACCTCTGTAATACAGCTTGAAGTCAGGGATGGTGATGCCTCTGGACGATGCCTTGTTCAACAGGGTTGTTTTGGCTATCGTGGGTCTTTTGTTTTTCCATATAAAGTTGAGAATTGTGCTGTGATTTTAATAGGGATTGCATTAAATCTGTATGTTGCTTTTGGTAAGATTGCCATTTTTACTCTGTTGATCCTACCTATCCAAGAGCATGGGAGATCTTTTCATTTTCTGATGTCTTCTTTAATTTCTTTCTTTAAAGACTCAAAGTTCTTGTGATACAGTTCTTTCACTTGTTTGTTTAACATTACTCCAAGGTATTTTATGTTGTTTGTAAATTGTAAATGGCGATGCTTCTCTTATTTCTTTCTCAAGCCTTTTATCATCCATATATAGTAGAGCTACTGATTTTCTTGAGTTGATCTTGCACCCTGTCACTTTGCTGAAGGTACTTATCAGCTGCAGGAGTTCCCTGGTAGTTTTTTGGGTCACTTATGTAAACTATCATAGCATCTACAAATAGTAAAAATTTGACCTCTTCCTTTCCAATTTGTATTCCCTTGATCTTCTTTTGTTGTCTTATTGCTCTAGTTGGAACTTCAAGGACAATATTGAAAAGGTATGGAGAGAGTGGACAGCCTTGTCTTGTTCCTGATTTTAGGGGAATTGCGTTGAGTTTCTGTCCATTTATTTTGATGTTGGCTGTTGATGATTATAACATTGAGTGTGCTGCACTCTGGTATATCAGGACAGCTCTAGACTATAACACAAGGTGGTGTTCCTTAGTCCACTCTTGTTAAGCCTCTCTCCATTAACCACAACTCTTCAAATAATGGGACTCAAGAGGACAAGAAAAAGAAAGAAAAAATAAAGGAGTGCAGAATAACAATGTATAGTATTTTTTAAAATCAACACATCTGTTGGAAGGGATTATACATCATTCAACCACACATTATTCTGATGGCCAAGCACACTTGCTTGGTTCTTCTTTAGGACCCTGAAAGATCTACCCATGCCATTGTCACATCAAAGTCTCAGCTGCTGCCATGGGATCCAGATTCCAGGGAAGGCTTGATAATTAGCTTGCCAAGTTGAGTTTCTGAGGAAATGTTGTATTGGCAGACTAGAACTCTCTCTTGGTGCTCAATGAGCATTATCTAGCTTTCTTCAACAAAGGCTCAGTATGGTAGAACTCTTATGTGAACTGAAAAAACAAATTACATTCAATTTCAAAATTTCTAGTGAATACTACTTAGAAATAACAAATGAAATTAGATTAAATCATATATTTCAACTTAATATGCTAAAAGCATTTTTATGTACATCAAAACATAAATACCTTTTTACATTGTCCTTTTGGTATTGGAATTTTGAAACCTAACATGTATTTTACACTTGGCATAGATATCAATCTGGAATTGGCCTTGAGTACTCAGAATCCAGATGTTGGCTTCTATATTGGAAAACTCTTAAGGAGGTAAATGATTTGGAGTAGATGACAATAAACAGAACAGTTATTACTAACTTAAGTCTTCACTGTGCATTTTTTTCTACTATCCTCAAAATTTCAATTAAGCTGAAATAAGCCAGTGAAAAATTAAACATCCAGTGAAACACACTGGAATGTTCTGTTGCTCACTGCAGGCACCCGGCAACTCACAATGCCTACATCACAGCCACAGGTGGTGGAGGGAGCCCAAGATCAGAAGTTGTTTCAAGGGACTTTGACAGGTTGACAGCTGCTTTGAGAGCCAAGCTTGAAACTGAGGCCAATAAAGTCCTAGCACAGAACTTGAAATGTGGTTTGTGGAGACAAGGCCACCATCCTGTGGAATCTGAAGGAACTGCAGTGAAAGCATTCCTTTTGTGTAGCTAAGCTATAGAGGACAGAGACTTTCAGCGCCTCCTCCAGAGAAGGAAGGCTTTTGGAACACCTGGTCAACCTACCTGAGGAAGATGCAGCAAGCTTGGGGAAGATCCAGGGAAGGGTGAGAGAAGGTTAATTCCTAGTAAAAGGCAGACTGAAGTTGCTGAAATATGTGTGGCTAAAATCCATGGAAACAGAAAATGTAAAATGAGGACTTGTCCAAACCTAGGTTTTGCTAAAACTAAGTTTAAAGTTTCAAGTATGATATTCAAGCCCACAGTTTTTAGCAAGAAAATTTTAAACCTTTTTGTGTAAGAGGATACACAGATTTTAAATGAGCTAAATGCTGCTAGATGCTGAGTGAATGCTTTTGAATAGTCAAGCCAGTAAGGCCACTTAGCAAGAAGGTTGGAAGGGACAAATTAACTTCCAAACACCAAATTGTTTTGGTAATATTAAGAAAGTCAACTTGTTTCTATTCAAAGCCCACAGATAGTCTACCTCTGGTTCCTAAACACTGTAATGCTATTCACAACATAATGACAGAGTTCCAAAATGTTATATATGCACTATGTAGGTACATGAAATTGTGAAGCTTATGAAATGGTCAGGGTACATTTGTTGAGAAAAATATACAATCTTTAAAGCACCTCAGGGAACATCTTCATGACTTTTCAGCGTAGAAAATGAAGAAAATGCCCCAAGTACACTGACATGGGTTCCCTGGAATACTCAAAGATGAATTATTAACTACTTTTTGAGCCTGTAGAAAAGCTCATGCAGTTATGAGGGGTTGGACTCATGGACTAATAATACATTAAAATATACTGCCTTTTAAAGATAGGGATAACTTGTCAGGTGTTATGGCTTCAACACGTCATTGAGAGAAAGGTTTCTCTTACTTCATGGTCAATGATACACTGAAAAATAATCTGGGTGGTTCAGCAGATTATTAAACAGTCATTATAGAGATATTTATTACTTTTCACTTTCTATATGCTGGAACATTTCTAACACAATATTGTTGATTTCTATTTTCTTGTCCTTTTCTTATTCTATCAATGACATACCAAATGCTTAGAAAACATGGTTAACAAGTTGACACATGATAGAGAATTTGGAAAGTAGCTTAAATGACAAATTTCAGAATGAAGTTTTAAAATGATAATAATGACATTCAACTGTAATGAGTCTATCTCTGTCCCACCAACCAGCTCCCAAATACTGACAAAGGGACTTCTTATTAGTTATGACAGCTCAGCCTGTAGTTTAGGCTTGTTTCTAAATAGTTCTTATACTTAAATTAACCCATTTATACTCGTCTATATCCTGCACATTCATCTTGCTCTGCATCTCCTGGCACCTCCACCTCCCTTCTTCTTAGGAAGTCCTGCCTAATTTCTACCCCTAGATGCTGGCCAACAAGCTCTTTATAAACCAATCAAAAGCCACGCTGGCAAAGACACATCTTCACAGTGTAAACAAAGATTCTGAAACATTTTACAAAGCTAACCTATCTTGTAATCTAGCTAAAATAATGACACTTACAACTGAATTGGGAAGACATCTCTTTCAAACAAGTTGCAGAAAGGTACTCTGGGACTTTTGTTTACTGTGAAACAAATGCTTTTACACAGTTATATACTTCACTTAAATGGAAGTTTTAGGCCTCCAGTGAATTTGTTGGCAATTTATCTCAAAGGGAAAGACAAAGAGTACACAAGATAGAGCAGAGGAGAAGCCCCGCAGAGAGCCAGGGTTGCCAACCTGATGAGATTTCTTCAATTCATCCTTCATTTTCCTACTTGTTTTAAATGACACTCCTTAG
This sequence comes from Mesocricetus auratus, assembly GCF_017639785.1. Lineage (NCBI taxonomy): Eukaryota > Metazoa > Chordata > Mammalia > Rodentia > Cricetidae > Mesocricetus > Mesocricetus auratus. The sequence continues at coordinate 5,254,739 of NW_024429200.1, forward strand.
AAATTAAAGCAAAAGAACAACAGAGGTAGTTATCGACCTGAAGGCCCCAGCATGCTTCCTTTTCATAGACTGTTCTCTATTTCCTGTGCCAGTTTTCTCAGTAGATCAAGAATTGCCTCAAAGGGTGAATGGCCACTACAAACCTATGACTGGGGTGGCAAACCATTTTGGAAAACAACAGCTTCTTCTAGTTCTGTGATAATAAGATAATCTGTTCCATGATGAGGTCTAAGCGTTCATGCTAATTGGACCTGAGGGCACTGCATGTTTCCTGTAGTCTCCAGAGTTGCACTATTCCAAGAGACAGAAAGAAAATATTTATATGCTAATGGCATTATTTGTTTTTTTGGAGGAGACGTCAGTGAGGAAAGGGTGTGTTGCTTACTTATTTCTCTCTGAAAATAGTACTTTTGGAGTTCAAGGGAATTTTCATTTTAGTGTGAAAGAACACACACACACACACACACACACACACACACACACACACACACACACTCCCTCTGATAGCCAAGTGAGATTACCATAGAATTTAGCATGCTGCTGTTTAAAACACAGCTCCTACCTAAATGACATCGTGTCTCAAATAACAATTTTGTCTTTCCACTTCCTAATTTGGCTGCTGAGTCCATTCCACATTCTGTGCATGAATTGCCCAGATAATGAAGATGTATAATCAATCACCTGGCTGGCGAGAGATGAGGACATGCTGCAGGAAGAGCTGCCTAATTCCTGAGGCAAGGCTGCAAGGATCCTGGGAGCTGGTCAGAGAGATGCTCTCTCCTGGACATAAGACAAGAGGACACATGTTTCTCCTCATTCAGGCACACCATCAGTTATGATTTGAATCCTGGAGGTATTATTGTAAGAGTTAGGTGACCAAGAAACAGAAACTAGATAGCTCAGGGACCTATGGTAAAACCAAAATCTCTTGTTCTACTAAAATAATATAGCAATAAAATGAGTTCTAATGATATTCTGCTATACTCATAGATGAGTGTTTTGTTTAGCTATTATCAGAAAAACCTCCTCCTGCAGTGGAAGAAAGCTAACACAGAGATCCACAGCCGGGGTCTCTATGCAGAATAAGAGGCCTTTGAACACTTAACCCTACACAGGATATCTTCATCAAATCCTTCCTGTCAGGGTTAAGGGAACCTTGTGGAAGAGGAAGCAGAAAGAGGGTAAGAGCCAGAGGGGATGGAGGACACCAAAGAAACAAGACCTTCTTTGAACAGATCAAGTTTGAGGCACATATGAACTCACAGAGACCGAGGCAGCATGGACAGGGACTGCATGGGTCTACACTCGATGGGGTCTTAGAGCTGAAATAAGAAGTGGACACATGCCCCCATCCCTAACCCAGAAGTTATTTCCAACTGATAGCTACTTGTAAGTGAAAACTTGTTTTCCTCCAAGGGAGTCTAATCTTTAGGGTAGACTGTAGGCCCAGCAGTAGAAAGCCAACAAAAATTGAACCCAACATCTTTGGTGGTTCCTTGTCTCATAATGTCATGTTAGTGCTTTTTTTATTCTTTTTTTTTCCTTTTGATTTTTCCAGACAGGGTTTCTTTGTGTAGCTTTGAAGCCTCTCATGGCACTCGCTCTGTAGACCAGGCTGGCCTCGAACTCACAGAGATCCGCCTGTCTCTGCCTCCCGAGTGCTGGGAGCAAAGGTGTGTGCCACCACCACTTCTTAAAAACTTTTTATCCCATTTTTATTTTAATTTTCTTTTATTTATATATTTTTCTCTCTTTTAATTCTACAAATTCTTTGTACATGATGTCTTCCAGGTTAGTATTTTTATGGGAATCCTGAGAGTACAAATGAGTGGATCTCTGTCTCTGTCTCTGTCTCTGTTTCTGTTTCTGTTTCTGTCTCTGTCTCTGTCTGTTACTAGTGCCTTTTCTTGGACTCTCTTCCATCTGCTTTTTTCCTATTCCAAGGCGTTAGTTTCCTTATTTTATTATCCCTTAAGAGCCAGTTTATTTTCTAATGAGAAAAGGTAGATCTGGATGGGAGATGAGGTGGAGAGGAAATAGGTGTAGAGGGAAAGGAAACCATAGCCAGGGTATAATATGTGAAAAAATGGGGAAATGACAAGAGTTATTAGGAGTTATTTTATTATTCTTGAATGTTTTGATTATTTTTTAAGACTTAATTAATCTGGAATTATTTTCCAAGTTACTAACGATATACCTGTGTGAAAGCATTTGTTTCACAGCAAACAAAAGAACCAGTTATCCTAAGTTATATAGGTGCATTTGCTAGTGTACATATCGACTGTCATTGTGTTGGCATTGGAAGACGAACTGCCAGTCATCGACTGGGCTAATGAACTAGACAGATAGTTCTGAAAAGAATAAACACATATGGCTAATAAATATTTTTAAAAAGTACTCAGCATCCTTACTGTGAAATGCCCGTTAAAACCACTTTACCGCCGGGCGGTGGTGTCGTACGCCTTTAATCTCAGCACTCGGGAGGCAGAGGCAGGTGGATCTCTGTGAGTTCGAGGCTGGGCTGGACCGATAGCCTCCGAAACAATACAGAGAAACCCTGTCTTGTAAAAACCAAAAAAAAAAAAAAAACCACTTTGCCATCCCATCTCACCATTGTCAGGATGGCTATCATCAAGAAAACCACTGACATCACACTCGGAAGAGGGTGTGGGGAAGGGGATTTTCCACACTGCTGGTGGGAGTGTGACTCAGTCACTTTGGAAACGTTGAGAACTTTCTCAAAAACACAGAAATGACACTGGCGATGATCCAGCAACACCACTCCTGGGCACGTGCCCCAATCCTTCTCCATCTTACTGCAGAGATGCAAAGAATATCCATGCACATTGCTGCTCTATTCACAGTAACTAGAAAATTCAATCACCATAAATGTCCATCAACAGATGAATGGACAACACAGATGCCATACTATTCACACTGGAATTTAATTCAACTGAAAATAAGATAAAATTATACATTTTTGATCGAGGCAGGAAAATTATATTGTGTGAGGTAGCCCAGGACTAGTAAATCAAATACAGCATGTTCTTTCTTATCTGTGGCTTCTAAACTATAATGCATGCATGCGTGCATACATACATACATACATACATGGATGCTCATGTGAAAAAAGCCTCAAACTAAAAAGAGAGCAACACAGGGTGAAAGTAGGTGTTGAAGAGGTCAGGAAGAGAGTGAGAGGACACAGGGAACATGAACACTTGACCTGGGGGAAAGGTTACAAGGGGATCTAGGGGGACTTGAGGTAGAGGAGGTGGATGAGGGTTGGATAATCTACTAAAACATGTTTTGTTTAAAAAATATCATAACAGTGTCTAAAACCATGTGCAATGATTTTTAAACAAGCGTTAAATTTAAATAAAAGTGATTTGGCCAGTAAACAGGAGTCTTTCTTTGGCAAATGGGTTTGTTGTAAGGGGACTGCTTTGTTTAAGAAGGTAATCTCAGCTGCCTCATTCCATTTTGGTCTTCTGCATGCACTGAAAAGCACCAATGAGCCCCAGGTATCCAAATAGCCCTGTATTCTTAGGTTTCTCAGTCTCTACAGTTGTAGACCAAGAATCAACTTCTCTCCATTATAAATGACTCAGTATAGAGTAGTTTTGGTATGTCAACAGAAAACTTAAGTAGCTGGAGCAGCCTTACTGCAGTGCTCACCTCCTTGCTAAATTTTTCATATTATTTTAGTTATTTTCATATTTAGCTGCATCTTTTTACCCACTGAATTTGCTTTCTTTATTTTCTCACATTTTTGCTTCAGGAGGCTAGAGTGAATACAGCCGGATTTTCTATTTTTACCTCTTACTTTTGATGGGTTAGTATATGTAAGTATTTTTGGAGTTGTGAGTATTTTTATATAAGCATATGTCTATGTGTAAGGGTTTTGGCTATGTGTAAGTATTTCTCTTTTATGCTCATACCTGTAAGAAAAGTTTTATGAATTTAAGTGTTGGTTGATTTTCATGAAACTATCATCAGTGTTTATTAATACAGCTCCAATTTAATGCCCATTTTCTCACTGGATTCTCGGGTAATAGATATAATTTATCAGTTTAGTGTTACTTTTGGATTATATTATTCTTTGCTTGATTAGGTTACACTGATTCTTATACCCTGCTTCCTGTTTATTTCTTCTTATTTCCTGCTATACTCTTTCTGTTTTCTTTATTTTACTTCCTCAGGCTTATCTGGGATGCTGTGGATTCCATTCTCCTTACTGTGGCCAAGGAACATTTGTGTTTTTCACTCTGGTTGTTTTGACAGCAACTATGAGAAGGTTCCTTTCCCTCATCCTTCATCCCTTACCTTGTTATGTCTAAGCTAGTTAGGCTTTCTGTGGGCTTCCCTTGCTGATCTGACAGCAGAAATTTTCTTTTGAATTTCAGATAATCAAAACCAGCTCTGTATTTTTTCTTTGATGGAATAAATTGTTGGAGGTTGTTCTAAATTTCTTGGTTAAAACTCACTTTAAAAAGAAATCAATGTATTTATAGAATACAGTAGTAGCTGTTTTTCAAATCTGCTACTTCCTTGTACAGAGATGGAATTATTTTCGAAAAACAATTTGTTTTGCCTTATTTTCATTACATCTAGAAAAAATTGAGATCCCCATTTCTGGTCATAGTTGGCGGCAGAGAGCTAGACACTGTCCCGAGAGCCTTGCCTAATCTCCTGGTAACACTATCTGTCTTGCAAGCAGCATTTACTGTATTCCAGGCATTTTTCCAAGCTCTTCCTGTATTTTCATTTAGTTAGTCTGCAAAACCCTTTGAATCATAAGCTCTCATTATCTCCCTTATCAGAAAGTCTAAGAGAAGGAAGCTGAAAACCCTTCTGAGACCCACACTGTCAGAGTCAGACCTAACTGGGGTGCTTAAGCTTCTCCCTTACTTCGTCTCTTATTGCTTTCTTTTTAGGATCACAACCATCTCTAGAAAATAAAATAAAGAAATGACAAGGTCTCCCAGTGAGTAATATGTAACTAAATCTTTGCACACAACCTTACACACTCGTTTTCCATTGGATCATTTCTGAACACTCTAGGTCCTGGTTTATTGCTTCAACAGATAAGTTTTTGGTATACATGCTTGCAATGCCAGAGCTGTCTCTGAAAGAACAGGTTCCTGAATGGTGCTATTCACCTTCTAGTACATCCTGGCTGATTGTTTTTTCAGGAACTGATTTCACAACCTGATGAAGAGATTCTGGTGGGATAAAGAAAGGAAGTTCATTCAAATACCTGATGCTCCAAACCCTCCTGAGGTCAGGGTGTGTATGGCTGGCTCTCTGGGGACTACTGGCTCAGTGACATAAACACAGTGGCAGAGTGATCCTTAGATGATCCTTCATTCCTCTCAGTGGTTTAGTGGCCATTAGTCACAGATGATATTTTCCTCTGTATATAGGAATTGTGGGTGCCATTTTTATGCTCTTGGATTCCCTGTAGCATGTACTACTTCTATGTTGTTCCTTCTGACTTCCTGTGCACAGAAGAAATGGACCCTTCAGGGAAGGGTCAAGTCTGTGGATTCTGAAATCTGCAGATAAAGACATCATTTTAAGACATTCATTTATTGTCTCAAGCACTAAATTCTGGGAATCAGTTTAATACAAATGTATTTACTTAGAAAATAAACCACCACAGAAGGAACAGTAAAAAGCTGAAAGATATCGATTAATTGGTCATTGGCTTTTATCATAGAGGCTGGTGTTGTCTCTTCACTTGTTAGCTGGGATGCCTCTAGCGAAAGTCATGTTTCTATTCCATTTATCCTGAAAGTGGAAACGTGCGTATTCACTATGTTATCAGTCAGGTGTATATTATGATGCAAGGTGCTGGAGACAGAACTCAGTGGTAAGAGCTCCTCCTGCTCCTGCAAAGGACTCAGTTTTGGTTTCCAACACAGGAGTGGAGGTTCATAACCATTTAATATGGTGGCTCACAACCACCCTTAACTCCAGTTTCAGAGAATCCGATGCCCTCTTCTAACCGCTATGGACACCAGGCACATACATGACACATACACACACGTTCAAGCAAAAAAAAAAAAAATCAAACACATAAAATAAAATGGATAAATCTAAAATTATCAGGCGAGTTTGCTTTTCTTTTGCACCAAGTAATAACTGTATGCAGAAATAAGATTACTTTGAAAGAGAACCATGAAATCCGAAAATTTTAAGGCAGGAATGGATATAACAGAACAAATAGGACTGGCTTATTTGTTTCATTAAATCAAGAGAAAAACAGAACATTAAGAGCTGATATTGCAAAAATATCCTTTAGTATCACAACTAAGATAAGTTAGAAAAAGAAAGAACTATTTCATTGTTCATATTATTTAAAATGTAATTTAACATTCATTTTATACTAACATGATAATTTTTTCTTAAAACATGGCCTTCCTGATTTAAATTTTAAAATAGATTAGTGACCATCAAGTTATCTGAACATGTCATTGCTTCATATTATAATTAATACAATTGTATATCAAATTTTCAAGCATAAACTTTTAAGTTGCACATATTTGTTTAATAAGGCACCCAAACCTTCCTGATTCTGCAGAGCTCTCGGTGACTTTGCAGTTGTCCTTGAGTACTGATGCCCTTCCAAATAAAGCTTGATAGTGCAAATAAAGTGTTATAAATTATAGTCAAAGGCAAGCTAAGCCAGGATTCTGGATTTGGCTTTGTTCCTGCCTCTATCCTTCTATTTTCACATTTGCTTTCTATAAAATAAAACTTAAAATCTAGTAGATGGAGCCAGAGAAAATCAGAGAAAGGAGTAGCTAAAAACCAGCTAAAGAAATTCCTTCTTGTTGGCATTGGAAAATGCTGACAGCACAGGGCACAGAAGCCAGAAGTTCAGACACAGCGGAGTCATTGCTAATTTCACTCCAGCCCCAACACAGTTACTGATACTCTGCTATTCTGTGGCTAAACTGTAGAAGCTTAAGTGTAGTTCAATTCAATGTTAATCTAGTATCACTTGTTATTTGGTGATTGGTCTAATCCTGAGCCATGAAATAGTATAGTAAAAACTCTAAGGTAATGTTCGCATTGTTCCTTGATGAAATGATGGGTTCACTTTCATTCTTGGACATTTTTGTCTCTATATGTTTGTCTATCATCCATTTATCTATCATGTATCCACTAACTTAATATTAGTAATAAAGTTAAGTTTTACTGTATTATATAAGCCTTAGGATCTTTTCATAAATATTATCTTTGGCATTGAAACAAAATGTGTTTTACTATCTAATGGACATAAGGTTGTGTCAGCCTTTCAAAACATAGTGTCTAATTTCCTTGAAACATTCACGCTCGTAACCTGATTTTCTTTCCAAATGTAAACAACTGTCTAAAACACCTGATTGGTCTAATAAAGAGCTGAAGTCCAATAGCTAGGCAGAAGACAGGATAGGCTGGGCTGGCAGACAGGTAGAATACATATAGGGATAAAAAGAGCAAGATCAAGGAGCAGCAAAAGGAGAAGGGGGCACTAGGGGTTAGTCTCCCAGTCTCACAGCCAGCTACAGAGTGAGAAGTAAAGAAAGGTATACAGAACAGAGAAAGATCAAAGCCCAGAGACAAAAGGTAGTTGGGGGTAATTTAAGTTAAGAAAAGCTGGCTAGAAATAAGTCAACCTAAGGTGGGCATTTGTAAGTAAGAATAAGCTTCCACGTGTATTTAATTGGTAGCTGGGTGGTGGGTCCCTCCCCCCCAAAGAGCCAAAGAACAAAGAGTAAAATAAAAAAAACACTTCAACAGCATACATTTGTATATATATTTTAATTAATGTAGTAGTTACATTTTATAGCCTGCTTTACACTTTCTGTTTATTCATAGGATGCCATCTGTGACACCTAATGTCAGGTAAGATAGGCTTCTGTCATTACAACAAATTAAAAAAATGTATTGGCTAAAATATGTTGCTAGACTGATCTTGTAATTTAATTTTTAAGATGAGATAATTCAATAGTGAAAGGTCATGGGGGATGGACTGCCTGTAATTATAAGGCAAAGCCATGAACTAGAAATGTGTAAGGAAAACCATAGTAAATGTTTGCACTATACTGAGTATGTCTCGTAGTGATGAACATTCAAATTGTTTCTAGTATCCATAATGTTATAAATAGCACTAACATGAATTTTCTGCGAGTTATCCATATATTAGCATGCATATCTGGTCACTAACCTTGAATATATTCCCAAAAGTATTTTGACTCAACAGTATTTCCATAAGTGTTTTTAATATCTCTATAAGTTTGTGTGTATTTGCACTTTTATTGGAAGTTCATGCAATGTGCTTCTCTCGTATTGTTTCCAAAATAGCTTTGATCAAGCACTATAGCCTTTGCCAAAATGAAAAGTAAAGTTTGTATTCATATTTTTGGCTTGGTTAAGGAAAGTGTATTGATTGATTGGTTCATCCTTTTTAGTGCCTGTTTGTATTCTTAAGGCAACGTACATGTGCTATGCATCATTTATAGCTACAGCTGAAGTCTGCTTTTAACCCCAGAGGACTAGTGATTTGTCTTAATCCACTAAAGAAACAGCAGTGTGTTTTCTCTTCCAGGACTGTCCCACTTTTGCCTGATGCTTAATAATGCCTGGGCCTATTTGTAAGCCCTGTTTCCATCAGTTTTCCTGTTTTTGCTTGTCATTCTTCCTCCTCTCACCGTGACCTCCCGATCCGTTCAGCCTTCTTCCGTGCTTGCTTTCTCATTGTATCCGACCTGAGTTTCCATACAGTCTTCCTGTATTTCAGTGTCTTGCTCGATATTCTCACTTAGTTTGCCTTATCATTTCTTGGCTACCTTTAGCACACGCATCCTTGCAAATCTTCAGCTTAAGCCTGGTTTTCAGTAACTTTTCATGAGTCCATTAATAAATTTGAGGACCTTTCTTTGCGCTCTTAGAAAAGCATCACTTCGCCCACTGGCAGTTTCTGTGCAGCATCTGTATCCACTTCTTGGCAGTGTCCAGACGCTTGTCTTTTTTTAAAATTATATTTGAATTAGAAATAAATTTGTTTCACATGTCAGTCACAGCTCCCTCTACCCCTCCACCTCGCCCCCCTCCAATCCCCCCAGCTCCCCCACCAAATCCCCACTCTGTTCCCCAGGAAGGGTGAGGCCCTCCATGGGAGTGTCAAGTCCATCATTTGTTCAGGCAGGCCTAGCCTCTCCCAAGAGTCCAGGTTGAAAGAGCATCCCTCATTGTGGGATGGGCACCCAAAGTCCATTTGTATGCCAGGGATCTATAAATACTGATCTACTGCCCAAGGTCCCGTAGATTGCCTAGGCCTACTCCCTGACACCCACATTCACAGGGTCTGGATCAGTCCCATGATGGACTCCCAGCCATCAGTCTGGGGGTCCAAGAACTCCTCCTTGTTCAGGTCAGCTGTTTCTGTGAGTTTCATTAGCCCAGTCTTGACCCCTTTGCTCATCACTCCTCCCTCTCTGCAATTGGGTTCCAGGAGTTCAGTTCAGTGTTCAGCTGTGGATGTCTGCCTCTGCTTCGACCAGACGCATGTCTTATACCACTTAGATACCTAGTCTCTAGGGATAGCTGTCCAATAAATATCTTTAAGAGAACAAGCATGCTTCTTTTATTAAATGTTGTAAAGTTTTCAGAGAAAGGAAAACATTGTGTTCATTTTAATAATTCAGAGAAGTTTCAGCCAAAGCCTGAGGAAACTGGTAAATTACAGGAACCAGAGAAGTGACAAAAACTCCCATTTTGGTTAATGTCTGCTATAGTTGGAAGACCAAAGTGAATTATTCCATGACCCTAATATGTTTTCAGAGGAATTTTAAAAATTTGTTTTGTTTCATAAAAAGATATATCAAAGGGAGAGAAATGAGAGCAAGTTGGTTTTTCCATTTTATTTTTACCTCTTTTGGGTAAAACAAAATTCAGATTTTTGGAGTAGAGAATTATTCATTTGTGCAATGTTTATTCCAATAACCAACAGGAAGGCAAAGGGGACTTCAGAAACAATGGAATGGGTTCTGTGGAACAGAGCAAACTCCTCCAATGAGGCTTGTGACTGGGAGGGAGGCAGGAAACCAAAAGGCATTGTGCTGCAGTCATTAATTAGATAATGAAGCATCTGTGATATATATAAAGACCCCAAAGGATTATATGAAGTCAGAGAGGGTACAGACTATGAGTTCCTCATGCAACAAATACTGAGGTTCATACTGAGTGTCTCAGATTGTCATATGCTCAAAGGACAATGAAAGACCATAGCGTTGCCACTGCCTAGGCTGGAAAGATAAGCTAAATGCACTATGTTTCAGTATATGGTAATGGAGGACTTAGTTCTTTATATGACTTTGCGTATAATAATGAGAAACTGTCATCAAGCTGTTTTAATTTTAATTATTGATGATTTCCTCCCTATTTTATGGACACATTCCTGGGTGTTCATTCCTATTCCCTAGGGAAGGCTGATCATGTAGGCTTGACTGCCAATGAGACAGAAGAATCTTCCCCAAAGTGGTATAAGTTTGCTATTGGCCTAAGCAAAACAAAACAAACAAGCAAACAACAAAAAGAAACAAAGAGACAAACAAACAAACAAAAAACCAGTTGTCTTACTTGGCTGTTCTAACATAGTAGGTCTGAAATGGAATTATGTCACTCAGGGACAGTCCACGTTGAGAATGAGTACTCCAGGAAACTGAACAGACATTTGGGAGACCACAAATGGCACAGATCTTTGCAAAGTGGGGTGGCAATGTTGGAACACACACATCTTTCTTCCCTAAATGATTTAAGCCTTCATGGACCTGATACATCAATTGCCCCTGGTAAATAGCCCATTGAATGATGAAATAAGGACAGGGTTGCTGTGTTCCTGTTGGTGAGAGCTCTATTCCACACATAATGGGGGTCTGTAAGAGACTTATTGGAAGTAAGATCTATAGCTTTTTTTCTCCTTTGAATTTATACACACTATTTATACTTTTTTTCCCTCATGACCAGGCAGTGATCAATATTATCTCCAAATAGACATACAGAGAGCAAGCATCTACTTCAATAGCCACATTTTAAGGTATGATCCATCAGGGCATAAGTGCTGTGCTGAGTTTTATGTGCTCCCTTCTCTGCCCTATTTGGGGAGCCATTAATTTATCAACAGGCATATGAATCATGTCAATGATGTCATGCTTTTTCCCGCATGTGTACACTTTTACCCTTGCTTGGCTGGTAAATCTCACCCATACCCACACTCTCCCAACTCTCCCTCCTTCCTCCCTCCCTCCCTCCCTCCCTCCCTCTCTCTCTCTCTCTCTCTCTCTCTCTCTCTCTCTCTCTCTCACACACACACAAATATCCTGACTTTATATTTTTGTTGGGCTCTTTTCTTTCTTTGTAGGGCAACCAACAGGACGACAGAAAAGGGAATTGATAGGAAACATTTTTCTTCCTCTCCTCTTGGCTGGCTGCCTCCAAGTGAATTCAGCTATGCAGCTCTGGATTCTGTCTGACACATCTTAACGACTGACATTTAGCAGATGCTTCTGCAAGAAATCGGGGAGGGCGAAGGTGAAGCAGGGGTGCGATCTAAGTAATTAGACTAACGATGTCTCAATTATCAAGATGTTCCCACAGTGTCCCCTTCTGTTAGCAAATCTGGAATATGCAGGCTGTTTTTGTGAAGGAAAGGTTGAGATACAAGATTCAGTGATTTAGGCCAGGATACACGAAAATCAGGTTAAGCTTCACTAAATGATCTGGTGTCCATTCTAAGAGCAGGCAGACAGTTTCAGCCATTGTATGTAAAACCACTAACCTAGCAAAAATAGACCTATCTTTATTCTCCCAGTCTATTGTTGTGACTAATTTCATCATGTGATAGTCTACATTAATGCCAAGGGATTCATCTCACTAATTAGTAAACTCACTTTTATTTGTAGGGCACAGAGAAGTTCAGGTTTTATCATTCAGCTCAAAAATTGAATTTATTCAGCAATTTTAAAAGTTATTGTACTCTAGGAAGTAGATTATGTTGTTCTAACTTGAAAGTGAGACATGTCTTTAATCTGGCTCACCATCCATGCCTACTGTTTAGACTTGAGATAGAGAAAGTCAGTATCCATCTAGCTCTTTCTCAGCAAGCATATGAACCAGTGTGCAGACAAAAGCTCTCCTGAGTTTAATAATGCATGCTGTCCCAGGCTTGTGGAAATGGACAGTCTATCTGCATGCACCTCCTTCTTGGTGTTTAGGAGCGCTTTCTGAATACTCAAGCAGGAGTCTTAAATGGGCCACAGAGATTGCTAGAGATTATGTCAAAAAATGATAAAGTCCACAAGGATTGTTTGCTCCTGGAAGGAAGCATGACTGTTTTACATCTTCTTTTGAACTTGACTATTTTATAATTCTACATGAGTGAATGTGTGAAAAATTAATAGTGATACCAACAATTCCTGCCTACTGTGAGGATGGGATATGGTTCAGTGGTAGAGTGCTTGTTTGGCATTCCATCAACACAATGACAATGACAGAGATGTTGTCAGTCAAGGAAATGCAAACCACATCCAATGTTTGCAATTGAGTGTCAATCTGTGAGTGCTAGTTTAAAAACTGTTAGTTAGTTTTGTACTCATAAATGCATCACAGGATTCTCCATAGGACTACAAATGTGTGTGTGCTGTTGTAAAGTGTAAAAAAGCCACATGAGAAAAATAACACGCCATGTGACTGACATCAAATGGAGGCTTTTTTTTAATTAGGGAAAAGGGAATTGGAAAAGATGGGGGGAGAGAGAGAAGACCAACATCTGGAAATAGGAGTAGCAGAAAAGAAGAGAGATGTGAGGGTAGAGAGAGACTGGCAGAGAAGCAGAGAAGAGACAGAGAGAGAGAGAGAGAGAGAGAGAGAGAGAGAGAGAGAGAGAGAGAGAGAGAGAAGGAGGGGGAGAGAGAGAGAAGGGAGGTGGACAGGACTCTTTTTAAAAGGGAACGTAGTGAATGTGCACAGGAGGTTCTTTTAGTGACTGCAGCTAATGACACATGCTGTCAGAACTCCAAGGTCAGGCCAGTATAGATGCTTGAATACTAACATTCCTCCCTTTTTATTTATTATAAAAAGATGAGGAGTTAGAAAGGGGCAGTAGGTGAGGCAGAGATGAGGACACCGTGTTCTCTAGACTACTTCATGCTGACCTGGGGGACACCATTCATCTTTGGGCGACTGACCTCATTTGGAGGGGTTTTTATCAGGGGAAAGTGAATGAGAAAAGGCAGGAGGGGAGAAGGGGAGACCGACTTCTGGAGTCAGGAGCAGCAGAAGAGAAAAGAGAGGGGGATGGAGACAGAGAGGCAGGCAGAGAAGCAGAGAGGGGAAAACAGAGAGAGAAAGAGAGGACCAGCAAGTACTAACATGGGCTGCTTTCAGTTCCTCTTTGAGATTGTTCTAACGCTCACTCTTTGCCTCATCTGTTAATGAACTAATCAAGTTGTTGATGTATTTGAATCTGTCTCTGTGGGATGTATACACGTTTCCGTTGCCGCATTTGTGAAGATGGCCTCCTCTTTCTGCCTCCGACCATCTGCTTCTTCATAGCACTAGTCTTTCTTTTCCCCAGTTAGGACAACCAGTTGGCGAAACGAACCACAGTGAGAAAGTTGAGACTTTAAAGATTAGCTTTTGAAAAGTAAAAAAAAAATTATTGAAAGATTCCGTTTTTGAGCACCTTGTAAATGTTAGTGACCTTTATTGAACAGAATTGAATGACCTCAAGGCAAAAGTCATTAACTTCCAATGATCTACTTTTCTTCTGTGGATATGATCACCAGCCACCATGAGTATTGGGTTTTATTTTATTGCTTATTTTTTGTTTTGTATGTTTGTTTGATTGTTTGTTTTTGGCAACAGTTTAAAAGCTCCTTGGCTTTTAGTTTATCAAAGCAGGTAGAGTATGTAACTATGATTTTCAGTTTCTTAAGAATCATTTTCAGCATCCGGTTTCAACACCTGGTAACAAAACTGTGATGAATCCCAGCCAGTTACACTTTACTTTATATTTGTTGACTTTTGTATGGATTCTAGTTGTTTTGTTTTGGTTTCAGAAGGAAATATTGGAGAAATTGTCCCTAAAAGACACTCTGTGTCTCCACTGGAAGTTACAGAGCCTGACTGCCCTCAGTCCCCATGTCCCAGCTATAGGTTCACACTCAGAACCTGTAGTGTGTACAATTCCAGCAGCGTGCAAGAGCCACATTAGGCTACATCCAGGGTTCTGCATTTACTACAGAAAAGTTTTAGAGATGTCTGAATGCCTCTGAAGACAAATGCTTCTTCCTGCTGTGGAACTGAGAGCAGATTTCCCAAAGACATTACAGTTTGTTACAAAGAGAACTTTATAGATCCAATTAATAATATGTTGATGAAAATATTTAAAGAGGACAGCCAGATAACTCCGAAGACCAATGCATTTTTCTCTGTGTTCTTGGGTCATGTGTTGACCACGATGCTACTCAGAATTCTAAAATATGACCTGAATTCTGACCCCAGGGTACTCCGCATCTCTTTTGGAGTAGGAGAAAATGATGGAAAAGCCAAGAAATCAATACAGAGACAAGGCTATGAATCGGTCAACTTTGAGTCCAACTAAAAGAAAAGTCCCTTTTGGAGGAATGACCTAACCAGACGAATCCTTCAAAGGAAGGTTAAATTGTAGATTCCGTCTCTTATTAGTTTTGGAGAAAACAATCTCTGCAGCAAATCACACTGAGCGGTGGCTGCATGACTCCCACCTAGGAGCAACCTCTAGAAACTGAGGGCATGTACTACAAGACAGAATCCAGGGCCTTGGTACCATAATGCAAGAAGCTGAGTTCTGCCGAAAACAACAGAACATGGATGGACACCTCAATGACAGCTTTAGCTTTGAAGACCATAAATGTGATGTGAGTGACAGATGGCCTGCCCTCTGAGCCATGAGAAACCTGAAGGGGGAGGGAGAAAAAGAGGAAAAAATGGTGCCCCTTGCTTTAGAAGTTGGCATTAGGGACTCTGAAGGGCATGTTAATCCAAATCAGGTTTCCTTCAGAAAACCATGCAAAAGAGGCCGTGAGAGATATTTCTTGTTAAAACCATGGGAGGTTTCTGGAGAAGCTGCTGAGACTGTCCTGGAGAATAGGGAAGAGAAAGCCTCTCCTCAAGCGGAACTTCCCATGCAAACCAAGAACAGGGTCATCTGTTGTTTCATAATGAATCAATAGACCCAAGTGAGTAGACAATTAACTTTTAAGAATGACTTTTAAAAAGTCACTATTAAAACAAATATTCAATAGAACCAAGTCACTCGGCAAATCACCTATTCTGCATTTGGCCTCTTGTCTTCCTGGAGACTGGTCCCACACATGGCATGATTTGTGTAGGTGAATGAGGCCTGAGCAGCAATGCTCTAAGAAACACCACTCACTGCTTGCAGGCCTGAAAAGCATATATGCCACCGAACAGAGATGGACTATTATGTTTAGAAAAGGCTGTGCTTAATCATAGATTGGTATTTTGCTATATTGGAATTTGTGGGCTCTGTTTTAGTTTGCTGTAGACAATGCCTCAAACAATTGAAAATGCCATATGTACTCCCCAGCCCCACTGTTTAATAAGCATGAAGTCTTGGCAAGTTGCTTAAGCTTGCTAGGTTTCTTTTCTCATGTTTGCAAAGTGGTAATAATATTAATAATATGTCTCATATGTCTGCAAAGATTAATGAGGCAACGGATGCATGTGTTTTGCAAGCTGTTAAGCACTCCACCCGAATGTACAAACCAGTAATATTCCTGTTCTTAAACTCCCCTACTCATTCCAGGATACTCTACACCAAAGACAGGAAATGAGAAAGCTCTAACCATGTGCATTCAACAATTGGATTTCGCTAACAGTTTCCGGGAATGACTGGGAAGCAATGTGTGTGAAAATGGCAGATACTGAAAGGATGCCTTTGTTATGCTAATACCAGGCTCCTCTGCACATCTTGTTTGTGTGTAAAGTGCTCCTAATTAATAACATAAGCTGGAATAATGGTCGGTGAATTCTAGCCTCTAATCACAGGCTCCATTTTGCAGCTATCCTCAGGGAGGGGGAGCGGGGGAGGCGGGCAAGACGTAGATTCAAATATCTTCCGCAGCACTAAATCTGGGGCCATCTGTGAGTGCTGTGACTTTGGAACACCATAGCTTCTGGAAAAAGAGCAGGGGTATGAAGATGGCAGCAGGGAGCTTTGCAGCAGGAGTCTCCAATCTGTTTGTCTGTCCACACCAGACTGAAGATGCTTGATTTAGATATAAATGGGAGAATCCTCCTAGATCTGACAGTGGTTTCCTTTGCCTTCTTGAGGTTAAAATACCTCTCCCAGCATGAGCCTCCCTTATTCTCTTTTTTTAAAGCACTCCCTTTAAGACAGAGTTACTCCATGACAACCTCATTCCACATGGAGGATTAAGGCATAGGAACAATTTTATGGTTTCCTTTCTTTTTATTTCTTTCTTCCATTTTTTCCCTTCTGACACATAGAAAAACTTATTCTTTAAAGTATATTTTCTAGTTCACTATACCATTGCATATAATTGTTATCTTAAAGTATAAAGCAAGGACTGCTGAGACAACTTAGTCCTCCCCACACAAGAATGGCCAGCTGGGTTGATTCCCAAAAAGGCAGGCAGAAGTGGAGGTTGAGAACTGACTCCTCAAAGTTGTCATCCATCAGCAGTAGCACAAGCTTCCCACACCCACCGTGCACACACACATGCACTCAATTAAAACAAATCTGCATAACTCAATAAAACTGTATGTATGCAAGCCCACCATAATGGAGGCAGGACCTCTTGTGACTAATACTCCATGAACTACAGTGGATATTGACCATACGTTCATGTCCTGATACATCTGTGCTTTCTGTGATACCAAATCTTATCCTACAGTCATTAGAAATACTGAGCATGCTTAAGGTTGTGGAGTAGAACAAGAAATAGTACTGTTCTGGATAGTTTTATGTCAACTTGGCACAGGCTAGTGTCATTTGAGAGGAGGGATCCTCAATTAAGAAAACACTTCCATAAGATCCGGCTGTAGAACATTTTCTAAACTAGTTATTGATGGGGCATGGCCCAGCCCATTGTGGGTGGTGCCATCCCTGGGTTGGTGGTCCTGGGTTCTACATAAAAGCATGCTGAGCAAGCCATGGGGAGCAAGCCAGTAAACAGCACCTCTCCATGGCCTCTGTATCAGCTGCTGTCTCCGGGTTCCTGACCTGCTTGAGTTCCTGTCCTGACTTCCTTGGATTATAAATTGTGATGTTGACTCATAAACTGGTTATAGTGTTTCATCACAGTAATAGTAACTCGAACTACTGCAAAAATCTCTCCTTTAATGGAAAGGTACATTTCTCAGATATAGCTGCGGCAATTACTGAGGGAACTGTAATCAAGTAGGGTCAGATGTGTGTGTGTTTTGTGAAAAGACCAAGGGAAAGTTCACAATAGGTCAGGACAGCTGAAACTCAGTTAGGAATGGTGGCATCAACCAAGAACTCACCCAGGAAGGAGTGTCCGTCTAAGATGCAACCTAATCGTTGACAGATTCTCTAATAGGGCTAAACCTAAATACAGTTCATAAGATGGCAAAGTCACAAAACTCACAATGCTGTAAGGAAGACAGGAGAAGGAATTCTGAGCTGTTTTCAGTTATGCTGTGGAGTTGTTGTTGGAGTTTGTGCAATGAACTCAGAAAACTATGTCTCCCCACCTTTTGTGATTCTATGCAGTTTTCACAAAGCACATTTTCTCTCCCCGTTCTAATTCAAGTTCTCCTACTTTGCTCAAGGTTTCATTTTATTGAGTGATAAGTATGTTTAAAATAAGAGAAGTAAGCCTTTAATCCCAGCATTTAGGAGGCAGAGACAGACATTTCTCTATGAGTTTGAGGCCAGCCTGGTCTACAAAGCTGATAGTTCCAGGACAGGTAGGGGCTGTTACACAGAGAAACCCTGTCTCTACAAACCATAAAAAAAGAAAGAAAGAAAGTAACAGAAATGGTCATGAGTAGCTCTTGCTTTTGAGACTGGTGAAGCTAGGTTCAACAAGGGCCCTCAACTTCAACCATGTTCCCTAAAATATATACATCTGGATCCTGGAAAGTTTGTAAACATCATTGTTTCATTTATAATAATAATAGTAACCAAGACAAACCTCTATCAAACTCTCTCAAAGTCCTCCAAATAACACTTCCCACTATGATTGCTGCTGCTGCTGCTGCTGCTGCAAGACAGGATCTTGGCAGAGCTTGAGGCCAGAGACAGGCGACACCACCAAGTACCTTTCTAAATATGCACAGAACTGAGTCAGAAAAACAGGCAAGTAAGAACAGAAAGTGAGGCTTACAAAGAGCTACCAAGAACAACCCAAGGATGTGAGAAAAACCACACTGTAGGGAGAAAAACAAAGACCCAAATGGACAAAAAGATCTGGCTTGAACATTGATGGTTGGGTAATTCAGATATTCAATCTTTTATTTCAAGTATCCTGACACTCTCCCCTTCATTCCAGTTCTCTGTTCACACAAAGGCTTCCAGGATAGCATGACTTGTGTGGGTTCAGTTAAGCAAGAAAGAGTATTTCATTAAAAAGGCACAGGGCATTGGGGGCAATTATACACAAACGGTGTTTTAGTATAGGCTGCTTTGCCAAATTCATCCTTGTGAATGGATCTTCTCCACATCTGTCCATGATCGAGAAGATTTCAGTAACTGATATATTTATCCAAAGATCTCAGTTTTATTGACCCTGTCCTCAACCCCCAGGTCTTGGTTTGTGCTCCTAATCCTCTTTAATTGTCACTTCAGTGTTCTTCTGGCTTTTGTACCACATCCTGTATTCTTGTTTACGTATTTTGTGATGATATTTTTGGCCCTTTTAGTTTGTGTTGCATTAAAAGGCACAGATAATCTACTCTCTGTGCTAATGTCTCTCCATTGTGTCACCCAGGATTGGATGACAGTTGCAGGAAGACTTCTGGTTTACCTGTCGATAGAATCATGTATCAGTGATGAACCTGGCCAATGTGGTGAGACAGAGAAACACAAGGGTGTGAAATTATATAGGACATTATAAATGTAAACAACCAGAGGTGTTTATTAAGTGCAAGAAAGGAAATCATTAGGGGTAAAGATGTGTAATAAGTATAGAAATATCCTGTCATAATACATTTGATGTATGAAAATGTATAAAATTGAAAAAGGGCTGAAATAATCAAATGTGATTAATTTTGATCAGAAATCTCACTGATGAAAATAGGATAAAAGTCTGTGGATGTTTTATATATATATATCTGCATTCTGGATGGGAGGAATTATTTGTTGTTATCTCTGTTGTTTAAAATGAAACTGTTCATGCAAGTGTTTGTGTTTTAATTTCATTTAATGTCATTTCATTAATTGTTCGTGTGTGTGTGTGTGTGTGTATAATCTCTGTCAATGAAATGTATTAAGTGTTGGCTAAATAATGTAATTTAATGTAAGAGAGCCTTCCATGTAGAACATTTGTCATGAGTTTTCCGTGTGATCATTGAGGCATAATTCATTCACATAAAACAAAATGTTAAGGGTGCATTTATATAAATTTTAGCAACAGAAGGTAAGTTCCATTATAATTTATAAGTTATACTTTAAAACATCACCATAAAATAGTTACAGACTTTTAAGATTAAAGTTTTTGAAGTATTATTGTATGTTTTGGAAATTTCATACACTTATATAATGTATGTGGATTATATTCATCCACTACTCCCTCCTTCCAACTCACTCTAATGCTTTCACCTTTTCTCACATTCAACTTTGTGTTATGTATTCATTATTGATGTTAATAACTTCCTGAGCCTAATTAGTGTTGCTCATATGCACTTGGGTATGTGGACATCCATAGTGGTGCAAGCAGCTTGCTAGTGGCCATGACCCCGCAGCGTGACTCTCCCTCAATTAACAGCCATCAGCTACTAAATTGGAGTGTTGGGGCTCTTACCCCATCTATGATGGAATTTCAACTAATTTGATCTTATTCAGGTAACCATAGCAACCATGTGTTCTCCACAGGTTGGTATTTCAGAGCTCTACCCTTACATGCTAACTCATATCCTTTTTGAGCTTTGAATGAAGAGAGGTTGATATAGATGAGCTATCTACAACATTTATGGACATCCATTACCTAGTTAGGGAAGCCAATTTCCAATCCTAGTTTGTGGAAAGATTTATGGAAAAAAATGAAAATTGAAGGTGGTCAAGCACATTCCTATATCTATGGGATATAACTTGCAGTTTCTGTGCTTAGCACATAAACATACAATGCATAGCACATAGATATAATATATGTTAAATATATATTTATATGTGTGATATAAAATATGTTTATATATTGTTAAAATCAATTTGATGAACTTTTCATTAGGTCTTTATTTTCCTGCATTTGTGTTCAAGAAGAAGCCACACTGTCATTTTCTAGCAATGGTTTTTATTTAGTTTTGATATCAGGTGATGTTCTTCATGCATTGACATGGTGTATATGTGTATGTGTGATGTGTGCATGTGAATATGTTTGTGAGTGTGGGGATTTGTGTATGTGTATGCAAATATATATGGAGGACAGAAGTTGATATTTAGGTCTTTCCCCAGTTGCTCTTCACCTTACATATTGAGGCAGGGCCTATAACTTGACTCAGAGTCACTCACTCATGCAGTCAAGTTGCTAGCTTGTTCCAGGGATAATCTGTCTCTACCTTCCAAGAAGTGAGATAAAGTGTGCCTTCCCAAATTTATGTGCCTGCTGCATATCCAAACTGTGATCCTCATGGTTGTATGATGGGGGGGATTTACCTATTGAACAATCTTCTTAGCTCGTACTGCTATTATTTTTAATTTTAACATTACATTTATTTTATTTAGTGTATGTGTGTGTGTTTGTGTGCATGTGTTCAGAATCTAAGGAATGTACACAGAGGCCAGAGGATGACTTGTAAGAGTCAATTTTTTCCACCATGTGCAGCCTGTGGGTCCTAATCAGGTAGTCAGTGTTGGCAGTCAACACCTTTACCTGCTGAACTACCTCCCCATCCCTAATGCTATTATTACAGAATGACTTTGGGGACATTTGTCTATTGGAAGATGCTGTTTCTACAAAATAAATCTATAGAAGTCTACATGCACATGGGATGGTATTTGGGACAAGGCTTCTGGTGGTTATTAGGATCACCTCTTTTCTCTAAATACGAAAAGGGTAAGTCAAGAGAAGATACTTGAGAATGAATCGTTCCTTCTAATACTTTGATCTCAAAATTTCCACCCTTCAGAACTGTGAGACATAAACATTTATTGTTCACCCTACTCAGGCAGTATTTAGCAGCATGTCCAAAACAGATTATGAGTTTGATTTCACTTTATTTTGATTTCTCAAGACATTTTTACAGCCTGGGTGATGTGTTTTACAAAGTGTTGGTTGACTCCCCCATTAAAACTTTCTACCTAGATCTTGTTTGAAAGAAGGATTTTGTTATCTTATTTTGTTCTGCTAGCATGAGCTCAATTTCTACAGTAGATTTTAAAATATTATTTCTTTGCATGTTAGCATTTAAAATTTGTCTTTCAAGGATTTTTTTATCCTCTTAATCAAAACGGCTTTAGTTTTGTCGGTAAAACTGTAAGACATATTATCACCCATATAATTTCACAGAATCTTCAGGATTGCAACTTCTTCATGCTTCCTTACATTTAAAAAATTATTAATTTGTGAATTTCTCACATGTATTTTGATCACATTCACTGTTCACTCTTCCCACAATTCATGTCTGATACATTTCCCACCTAAGAAGCATGAATAGTGCTTTATTGAATTTATTACTCTGAAAATGAGCTTTGTGCTTATTGATTTTTATTTATGTGCCCTCTATTTTACTGATCGTTACTCCTGTTTTTACTTCCTGTCTGCCTCTTATGTGAGTATAATTTGCTCTCTTTTTAGGAGTCTTAAAATGCAACTGAGATCACTGATTTAGTATTTTTTTTTTGTAATATAGTTCAGACAGGCACTCACACACGCTTCCATTTGCCAGTAGGTACTATTTAAGTGGTGTCTCACAAATGTTACTGTGAACTATTTAAATAAATTTCAATTTTATTCATAATGTTTCTAATTTGTCATTTGATTTCTTTCTTTAAGAATGAATTATGTAGCTTCCCAAATTTTGGGGATTTCTGTAATACCTTTGATATTGGTTTTTCATTTCCTTGTTATCAGAGAACATCAATCAAACCTGTAAGAGACTCCACCCTTGTAAACTCTCTGTGTGCTCTCATAAGGAGGTGTGTACTCTGCTGCTGCAGGTAATGGGTTTTCTGTGGCTTTTTTGAGGTTTGATTTTGATCCCTCAAGGGTTTACCTACTGAAAGGTCCTCAATATGATGATGTTAAAATGTGGGAGCCCTAAGAGTTGTGGGCTAGTGGAAAATTACTGAAGGTACTGCTCTCAGTATTGACCTGCTCCTCCTTGGCCTCTGGAGAACTCTATTTAGGGGTTGCTGAAAAAGAATGAGCCAGATTTGTGAACTTTTCTCTGGATTCCCATCTCACCATGTGATCTCTCTTTCTTACACATGTTTTTATCATAATGCCATCAGCCATGAGAACCTCTAAGGGCTGAGACAATGCTAAAGTCATGTACCTGATAATCTAACAGTCTTTCCCTTGTAAATTAGCCAGTATCTTGTTAGCCTAAGATTAACAGAAAATTGACAAGATAAAACATGTAACTCACAGTAATTATGAAATCACTTTTTAACATTATTACTATTTGTTCTACCTATACCATCTGGTTTTCATTTTCTTCTATATTTCTGACTTAGATATGATTTTACTAATATATTTATTATTGCATTTTCTTTCTTGAATTGGCTTCTTAGGTATAATTTTCTTTGCTATTAAAGTACTCACAGTTTATATTTGTTATTTTCCCCAATATACCTTCAAATGATATTGATATTATGCTAGGATTTTGCCACGATACTACTTCTCTTTCTACCTACTATTCTTTGTGCTCTTATAGGCATCCATTCTATTTTTATATATAGTATCAAACTCTCTCTACCTCATCATCATTTCTCTTTAAAAACTGCTATATCTTAAAGATGACATTTTAAAATGCTTTTAAAATTGTCTTATAATTTTACCAAATAGCTGTCTTTTGTTAAATCTTCATTATTTTGTGTAGTTTATGTAGATTTCTTCTATTGTGTTTATGATTTTGCCTGAAAAATAATCCTTTAAAACTATTGTCAAAAGTATGGGTTTTTAGTGTTATATTATTTTGAATATTTTAGGTGTAGAATGTCTTTATTTAATCTCGAATTTGGAAAGACAGTTTAACTGGGTACAGAATTTTAGCTAATTTACCCACCCATGAATTGACTAATTTTTAGTTTCTATGAATATTTAAGTTTTTTCTGGCATACAATTACATTTGAATAGTTTTGAGATTTTTCAGGTGAGATCAACACAGTGTTCAATTTATTTTTTCCCTTATGACTTAGCAAGGAACTTACTATATTGTATATTATAGTAGCTCTTGAGTCAATAGAATTTACAGTCTGGTTGTGGCTGGGCAGACATTGTTTTCTGCATTGTGTGAGCACTGAACACTCTTACCTCTTAATTTCTGCGGTGTTGTATAGTGGCTAGGGCTTATTTTTGTGTATGTTCTGACTGATACTTGGTGAAAAGTGCTCAGGGCTCTCTGTAACTCTCCAGTGTTCTCTTTTTGCAGCTTTTCTTCTTTATTCTTCTGGGTGAAAACACCAAGCCAAGCTAGGATTTCTTTTTTTTTAATTTTGCTTGTGCCAAAGCTTGGCAATTCAGAAGATAGAAGCATGTGACTGACTCTTATTGCCAGATCTTTCCTGTCTCACAAAAGAATGTTCCATATCTTTTGTTCATTTTTTGCTTGGTTCCTGTGAATGATGAAAACCAAACATATTACAAAACAGATATGCTAAATTTGGTGGACTCTCCTTACTGAATAGTCATTTTGGTTCAAATTAGTAAGAACTTCTGCAATAGCTAGAATACAAATTTAGGTTGTGAAAAGGGACAGAGGAAGAAGAAACGGCATGTATTGGAAGTCGTAGGATGATGCCGCAACCCAAACTTGAGAGGTGGTTTTTATATAGTTCTCATATTTTTAATTAGCATTTTGTGACATAGTTTTCTAAAAGGGAATTGCAAATATGGCATAATTTGTATGTGGGGATTAATTTTGAATTACCTTAGGAGAAAAGTTATTGAGATATTCTTAGGGTGGAAATAGCACAAAATTGGAGATCTATGTACTTGAGATCTGATATGATAATTTTGGCTATAGCATCCTTAAGGAGGAAAGTTACTTTTGTTCAGTTCTAAATAAAATCCAGAGTAAGTAAAAATGGATGATTCTGATAATCATCCAACTTGTGATTTTTCTGTTTTCTATAACTCTAAGATGATATCCATCTAATAGCACTATTGTTGGTAAACTTGATTTCCATTAATAAGGACATTACAAAGATACAAGAAAACTTGTCATAAGCTGATGGACTTGCACTGCTGGTTATGCTTGGTAATGGCTCAAACAGTGTAATTTGAACCTCAGTGATCTAATCAGCAGAGTTGAAATGGAACCATCATGTGATCAGGACAAGAGACTTTCTCTTTACATATTGGTTTTAAGTGAATATAAATTTGTGGACAAGGTGCTAAACATGGAGAATTCTGACTATAGGAATACTATGATGGTATGGCCATTATCTTCTACTATACTATCCAAGGTTCTTATTAATCATGTTCTTTCTCTCTTGACACAAATGCTACTCTAGGATCACCTCTAAAGATCATTGATAAAATGTATCATGGAGAATAATGTGTCTCACTCCAAATTTTGTAAAGCAAAAATTCATGCTTAAATATCTAGTTAAACCTGGGTGTGGATATCACATGTCTTTAATCCAAGTACTTGGGGGACAGAGGCAAGCAGATATCTAAGTTTGAGTCCAACCTGATCTACACAGAAAAACCTTGTCTCTAAAGTCCAACCAATCAAATAAGCAACCAACCAACCAACCAACCAACCATGTAAACAACCAACCAATCAATAATATCCAGTTAAGTTGTGATGCATTTCCAATAACATTTGTACTTGAAATTTTAACATAGCTCATTCTATTCAACATGAAATTACAGATTATTTCAGTGATAATTCTATATACAATTATATTATCACATAACATAAACAGAAAAAGAAGCCAATTATCTTTGATCCTTTCAACACTTATTTTGCCATTAGGCATGCTTCAAGCAGTTTTGTATATCTTCATGTTATTAGCATTCTTAAAAACTAATCTTTTAGACTGTTTTTCAATGATGACTGTTTCCTATGTGTAACTGATACATTGTTGTAACTCTTTGTAGTGTAATTTGTAATGAATAATGAAACAACGCTTGATGTACTATCATTTGCCTGATCAAGAGCCAATATTTAACATTAGCTTAATTTTGCAAAATTTCCCTGTTGTGGGAAACAGGAAAGTGAACATTTCTATGTCCTTGAATGATTTCCCTTGGATTAGTTTTCAACACTCCATGTTCATTCATTTCCTATCCTTTGTGCAATAACCTAGAAGCACAACAACCACAAAGAGTTATTATGTCATCTTATATAGGTAGCCCTTACAATATGTCCCTTATTGACCCAACTGGCCTCATCTCCGGGATTTGCTGACCCTTTCCTGAACTTTACTGCTTCCTGATTATGACTCTGCTCCTGGTGAGAGCATTTGGTGCAATACAACACAACAACACCTGCAAGTTGTATCTATGTATCTGCTTAGCTTTCTAATGCAGAAAGACACATTATGGAATGAGACTAAATGGATTTGGTGATTCATAGTTTACTGTCATTTATGTAAATCAAATACTATTTAGAGATTACTTTTATAACAAAGACTGCAGGCTTTTAAGAAAAATTACCATAAACTTAGAAATAAGTTAAGGGAAGACAGTATGACCTTGATTGTCATGTTATGCTAATCAGCTCAATTAAGAATCCACTCACTCTAGGGACATGGGCTTTTGCTTGACTTACCATAGAACAACAGCAGCCATTTCACAGCTCTTTAAAATAAGATGTTAACTTTCAGGAAACTAATTAAATGAAAATCATTTTTTAACAAAGAAGAAAAGCACAAAGATAAAGAGAATCTTCTTATAAATGAGCCAGTTTAGAACTTAGCTTAGAAATTGCATCCCAAAAATATGAAAAAAAGTTTCTTTCACTGAGTATATAAATTATAAATACATATGCACCTACCTGTGTTATGCATGTAGATACATGTGTATATGTAATTCCTATCTACTACATTCGTTTGAGTCAGCCTTGTCATCCTAGTAATTGCTTATTTAAAGATGAATAAAACATATAATTTTCTAATGCTTATTCCAAATTCCACAAAACTACATCAAATAAAGACAAAGTGCTACCAATAATTACTATGCTGTCAATACTTAGAATATGCAGAGTTAGGGGATACATACATATTGATCACCCAAAATTACTGGTAGGATGCATGGGTTCTTATAAACAAGTCCCTACTCATTCTCCTGTGATGATACTCTGGGAGAGCCACGCCCCCACACACCATGAAACTGGAAAGGTGTAATTAGGGAGAGGAAAAGCATTCACATATTGGGACACAAAAGAGCCAAATGGGGGTGAATATGATGGAAAGACTCTATGTACAAGTATGAAAATGCCATTGTATGACTCATTATCATGTACAGTTAAGAAATGCTGCTCAACATTAAAATACAACCCATAGACAAACTGTCCTAGTACCAAGATCAAGGATGGTTGTCACTTTGGAGAACTCTCCTGCAGTTCATAGGGAGGCTTCGTTGATGAAGCAGGAGTTATGTTGGAAATAGTGGAATTGAAGCATTGAAGAATATTTGAGAAGCAATTTAGTTCAGGACTTTTTTGTTTGATTTAACATCCATTTATGTCATGTGTTTTATGTATTTCGAGATAGGAAAAAAGGTGGTGATGAATCATGCAGTCACTTAGAGTCATAATAATATGATGAACTTTTTAAATTGTGTATATAGTTATTGGTTTCAGTAATGGTAAAGTAGCCTGAATCATCTTAACATTCCCTCAAGAGATAGTATATATTTTGGATAAAATAGTCTGCCCAACTCTTAAAAGTCAAGTGTAGTAACCCGAGTTTAGTCAGTCATGAAAAGAAAGATGCCCTACATTAACCATTCTCACTGGCTTGACTGAAAAAAAGTACAGTATGTGGCTTCAACAACTATTGGAAAATAAGGAAAAACTTCAGCAAATTAAAGAACCGTATTAAAATGTGTGGGATTAGCCCACTAAATTGTTTTACATGAGAGCAGGAGAAAAAAACCACTAACCAAGGAAAAGCAACAGCTATACAACTGGACAGCCAAGATGGGATTTCAGCTACTGTCCACAGCAACGAGATTGAGTCCAGTCAACTTAGTTGCTTGCTAGAACCAAAGTCAACACTCTCCAACAACAAACAAACAAAAAGAAACAGCTATAAAAATTCAACCACCCAATACTCAGCTAAATTAAATGTCTGTATGTTGTGTTCACTAGTCAGTAAAGTTACTAAATAAAGAAACAGAAGAAAAACAACCTTTATCACAAAGAGAATCCTGTTGGTAGTACGCAAAAGTGAAAATTCGCATACATGTTAGAAGAGAAAACAAAGATCTTAGTGCAATGTAAACATGTGAAGACTTAAAACTGAAAAAAGTATTAGTGCATAAAATAAAAAAATGTCAATAATAAAATTAATACCTCATCAAAAGAAAAAACTATAGATATTGCAATTGTAATAAGAATATGTGAAGTGAATGCCGGGCGGTGGTGGCACATGCCTTTGATCCCAGCACTCGGGAGGCAGAGGCAGGTGGATCTCTGTGAGTTTGAGGCCGGGCTGGACCGATAGCCTCCAAAACAATACAGAGAAACCCTGTCTCGTAAAAACCAAAAAAAAAAAAAAAAAAAAAGAATATGTGAAGTGAAAGCCTTGCTATATAAGCTTTAAGAGTAGGTTAGAAATTCCTGGGTTTGGTCTTAGATTTTGTAAAAGATGATGTGTAGCATGTAAATAGTGAGGGGGAAAGAGAGAGAGAGAGAGAGAGAGAGAGAGAGAGAGAGAGAGAGAGAGAGAGAGAGAGAGAGAGAGAGAGAGAGAGAGAAATAGGGCCGAGAGCAATATCAAAATCAGAGTTTGGATTCTTAGGAGAAACATCAAATCAAAAATTAATCATGGACCAAGTGTTCAGGAAGGCACTCACACTGGAGGACTCACCACTTACTGTCTGACAGAGCCTGAATTCATAACACCAAATACAGTCATCTGGAGAATATTTGTCATCATAAACAAAATAAATGGAAGATGGAAAGATGAAGAACATCAAAGGTATGTACTATGCCATTCTTAAAGTATTTCAGCTATGCTTTCAGAAG